>NC_138952.1:1452645-2052645 GCF_965226115.1 Aulonocara stuartgranti | reverse complement strand
GTGCTCTATTTGGAAGCAGCCCGCCCCCTTTCGACAGGTTGTGTGAGAGACTTTAAATCATCAAACTGTAAATTTTAAATTGTTATTGATCCTTTACCCCGAGTCCTAAAGTGTATATTTGTTTTCTTACTCTTCTTATATTTATTGTTTGTTTACTGCTGTAACTGGAGCCTCGTCGTCTCGTCTCTCTATATACTGCACTGTATGTAGCGGAGATGACAATAAAGTTTACTTTGACTTCAGCAGCGAGCAGGCGCACCGAGGGCTCTCGCGCTCACTTTTCGCGTACAGAATTTCGAAAAAAAAACAACAAAAAAAAAAAAAACATTGGTGCAAATTATAAGTCTGTATCATGATGTCTGGTGTTTTCGTGTTTGTTGGGTTGTTTTTATTTTGTTTTGTTTTGCAAGTTGGTTATTAGATGCTGCTCCAGCCGGTCAGAGAATCCCCCACCCTCTCCTCCCTTTTTTTTTTTTTGTCAACCCCCAGAGCATGATGCTGCCACCACCATATCTGACAGTGGGGATGGTGTGTTCAGAGTGATGAGCAGTGTTAGTTTTCCGCCACACATAGTGTTTTGCATTTTGGTCTCATCTGACCAGAGCAGCTTCTTCCACATGTTTGCTGTGTCCCCCACATGGCTTGTGGCAAACTGCAAACGGGACTTCTTCTGGTTTTCTGTTAACAATGGCTTTCTTCTTGCCTCTCTTCCATAAAGGCCAACTTTGTGCAGTGCACGACTAATAGTTGTCCTGTGGACAGATTCCCCCACCTGAGCTGTAGATCTCTGCAGCTCGTCCAGAGTCACCATGGGCCTCTTGCTGCATTTCTGATCAGCGCTCTCCTTGTTCTGCTGTGAGTTTAGGTGGACGGCCTTGTCTTGGTAGGTTTACAGTTGTGCCATACTCCTTCCATTTCTGAATGATGGCTTGAACAGTGCTCCGTGGGATGTTTAAGGCTTGGGAAATCTTTTTGTAGCCTAAGCCTGCTTTACATTTCTCAATAACTTCATCCCTGACCTGTCTGGCATGTTCTTTGGACTTCATGGTGTTGTTACTCCCAATATTCTCTTAGACAACCTCTGAGGCCGTCACAGAGCAGCTGTATTTGTACTGACATTAGATCACACACAGGTGCACTCTATTTAGTCATTAGCACTCATCAGGCAACGTCTATGTGCAACTGACTGCACTCAGACCAAAGGGGGCTGAGTAATTACGCACACCCCACTTTGCAGTTATTTATTTGTTTGTTAATCATGTATGATTTTCGTTCCATTTCTCACCTGTACACCACTTTGTGTTGGTCTTTCACGTAGAATTTCAATAAAATTGATTCATGTTTGTGGCTGTAATGTGACAAAATGTGGAAAAGTTCAAGGGGTCGAATACTTTTGCAAGCCACTGTAAATACTGACATGATTTTAATGATGCTGCAAAACCAGAGAAATGACAGATCAGTTATTCACTCCAGTCACCTGCATGAAACTGAAGGTGAAAGTTTTAGACACTCTTTCCTTTACTTTAACAATAGACTTCATGCTGCATATGTATGAGTAAAAAAGCAATGTGAGTGTGTGCGTGCTAGACTCAAAAGGCTTGGACACATAATCAAAAATAATATCGGTTTCTGTTGCCAAAAAGTTTATTTGACTTTGAAAAGTTGTAGAAGCATGTACTTAAGTGGGCGATAGTTAGTTTCATAGTCACGTATGGAAAGTAAAAAAGTGGATGGTACAATAGGATAAATATAGTTTAGGTAGTATAAGTAAAGCCAGAGTGTAAAGTATGTGTGAGCAGACAACTAAAGAGTATAAACCCACAATAAGTGGAAAAAAAGGCCAAGTGTTCCAGTCATGTTGTACCACAGTCTGCAGGCAGGGTTGCCCTGCGGGATCATAGGAGAGAGAAATGAGGGATGGACAGGAGGGAACGGAGGACGGAAGAATGTGAGGAATGAAGGCTGAGCTCAGCCTGGCAGGTCTGTGCAGAAACAGCATGCACAGTGAACTTTAGGTAAGGTAGTAGAAATGGCCTAGGGACATGTCTTTGTCTCGGCTTTTTTACCAATAGATTGCTACTGATTATCCTACATCTAATCAACTCTTTCACCCGTTTTAGACCACGCCTCTGTTTGCAGCTCACTGAAAAGGAGTGAAGGGTACAGAGAAAAACTGGGCAAGCGTGACATCTGTCTGACTCAATAGCACTTAATTAATGAAATGAAAGTGCTGAATAGGAGAACATGTAGGAGAAATGTATGGTGTGGTTCTCACAGTAGCTTACAGAAACTTTTAACATCAGCATGCGGCAGCAGCAGCACCTTCAGCGCTCACACACAGTGCAGGATAGCTTCAGGAAGGCTTAAGAGTGTGTCACTCTCATTTTGGCAGCTGTACAAGTCAAACACATACTTGATGTATTTATGCATGTAAAATGGACTATGTGGTAAATCATCATGCACACCAAAGTCTTTCATTGTTCCAATCACACTGTAATTTACAGCCTGTCCATAACCACGTATTCTTGTATTAGTCACTGTAATGATTATCTTATGGACCGACAAAGAATGAAAAAAATCTTAGAAATGAATTTATGATATGTGACAAGTAAAAGACATCACTTTTCATGTAAGCGTGTAAGAACTGCAGCTGTTCTGTCGTGTATAGTGTATTATGTATGAGTATTGGATAGTGAAGTCCCATCTTGGAGCCTTGAGCAGACCCTTTTGGTCTTCGCTGTTTTAGTAATTTGACACCAGACAAGACACTCATATGCTTATTGTTCCTTCTGACTGTGAATTATGGGGATTATAATAAAAAAATGAAAATAAAAACTCATCAGTAAAGGTGTTGAGGCCACAGATTAAGGGAGCAGGGTTGTAGTTTTCCCATAAACTTCTAAAAAACAAACTGCAGTCCCACATGCAGCCACTTGAAGCCAAAGAGAGTCAATCCAGAGACCCGTCTGTTAAAACGGGTCCCCGTCTGTTTTTAGTCTTGTACTAAAAGTGGTTTGGATTTCTGTACCGTATCTCTTTCTTTATAGTAACTGTACAGGAGCTGTGCTTCTTTTATAAACTTTATTAAAGCTCAAAGTTAGGGTGTGGCTGCTATGACTGTCAGGTGGATGCCAAAATAAAATGATGCCAACACTAATTATCTGTGTCTGTGATACACCCAGTCCTTTCTTATCAACATTTCTAGCCTTACTTGATCAGCAATGCAGGGGTGTACAAACGTGGTGAGGCATCCTCCAAAACCTCCGACGTGGCAGAAATACAAAAGCAGAGCTTCACAAACCACTGTGGTGGCTGCGTTTATCTTTTTCTTGCAATCCATGCTTGCAACCACAAGAGTCTGCCCCTGCTGGCCATTAGAAAGAATGCAGAATTAAGGCAGGTTTGCACTAGCTTCTCTTTTTACACCTTAAATTTATTTATTCCCTAGTCTATGATACATGATAGGGTGGCTATCAATCATAAACAGCCAGAGAAACTAGAGCTTTTTATCACAAACGCACTGATGCATTACTGACAGCAGCCACTAGTTTACCTCTTGCCTCTCACTGATGTGCATCAGCCAGTTTTAGTGCTTTAAATGGTGACCATTTGGAGGGGATCCAAACGGTGACCGTTTTTCTGACATGCCGATTAATTAGAAGTGTTTTTGATGAGTGGAGCTCAATATTTAGATTATAAGAAGAAAAAAGGTTTCTCTCAGATTCCCATCAAAGCTATGTGCTCACTACAGCTGAGAACAGTTTTCTTAATGACCATGACTGAGATCAGTGCCATGAAGTTGATGATAAGGATTTTGAACTTCCCAGCAAAAGATAAGTGGAATTCCTCCACTGCATTGAATCTCCATTAAAACCAGAATAATAATTATATGACATTGTTCTGCGAATGCGCAGGTTTTATTACAGTGCCTTTTTTAAAAACTATAGATGTATCCTGAAGCATAATGCAAGTCACGCACGAGTACAAGCAGCTTGAGCTGAAAAGTACATGACAAGTCCATAACAAAGCATGCAATTTTGTTAGACTGGGCAGACAATCCGAGCGGACCACCAGCTCTGCAGACACAGTGCCGCTCAGTTACTTGAACTCCTCTACTGATCCTCAGTGTCCATTATAATGTTTTGATGCACTGCAGGTTGCAGTAGAATTTAACAAGGAATTACAGAGCTACAAATGAGAAATTACTGACAAAGTTGTTTGGCTCACCACTTGTGTTCTGATCTGTCTGCAGGGCCATACACACCCTTTCTTTGAGGTTAAGCGTCTGGTCTGGTTAAAAGCTGTGGGCTGCAGTCTATCATGGGTCAGTAGAAAGAAGAAGGTAGGAAGCGGAAAGGAGAAAGGACATAAAACAGCCCTCTGAACAGTTTAAGATTAAAGGGTAGCACTGCTTGTTCCTCACAGTGTTACTAATGCTCAAATTACTAATTATAATGTCTCAGATGTTTGAAGGTTTAGTTGATGATGCAGCAGTTTGACTGGTTTGAGGAAGACAACTCATCCCCGCCTGGAAGCAGAGAAAAGAAATCAAATTTCACCTTGGAAAATTTGTCTGATTTACATTAAATGTTGTTTCCTTGTCAACTTTGTAGGACTGTTGAAGGTGCTTTTCCAGTCACGCATGCTTGATGATGGTCAATCCATTAATATTTCTTATTACAGCTTTGTTGTAGAGTCATGAAATACGGTAGATAGAAAAATGTCCGTGTTACTTTCACCTCATGTGGTGACAGGCATGGCGGGTAGCACAAGGTTTTCCAGCAACTCGGGAGAATGTGTGACAGATGAGGAAGGAATGCAGAGATAAAAGAACAAATAATGGCACATTAAAGTCTTTCCTTTGTTTGGGGGAAACAATCAAGATATCAGCCATCTGAGATGAGACTAGACCGCCGAAGGTAAAGCCACAGTTTTAAGGAACAAGAGGTCATTTGATGCCTTGCTGGGAAAATTGATCCCATTCTTGTCTTTATCCAAAACAAGAAAATCTGCCAACTGGTACATTCAAAGTTTATTTCTATAGTCTACGGGAAAAGCAAAACTGCCAAATGTAGAGCTTTGGTGCTATTTCTTTTCTTTGGGAGCCGTGACAACAGTGCATTAAGGCACTTTTTAATACCTCAAGCATTCATGTTTGTTTGCTATTGCTCAAACGAATAGGCAGTGGCTTGACAGGCGTTTCTCAATCTTTTGTTTGTACTTTTGTTCTTACAGACTTGTGAAATAATCATGAGTCATTTCCCAACCACTGTCCTGATTTGAAGTCAGCATTTTAGCCTAGCCCGACCCAAATTTTGCTGTCTTATACTTTGTCGAGCTCTAAGTGCAATATTTCAGCTGGATCACGATGCGTCACTGAAGCTAAAGGATCTTCCTCGGGAATACCAGTGGACCAGAGGGGCTAGCCCTTTTCCATAAATAGCCCCTCTTGTGAGGCGATGCTTGACCCTCGCTGATCAATATTTTAGAAAATTGCTCCTTGTGTCACTCCCCATCTCCCAAGCTGACAAGGATGAGATTGTACTATGTGTATTTGTGTGTAAGTGTGTGCCTGTGAGGCTGAGCGAAAGTGATTTCGTCAGCAGGCCCATAATGTTTCTCTACACCATCTCATTCCCTCTCAGGCTTCAAGAAAGTGGAACTCGGATCCAGCAAGTGTCAGCTTAGGTCGAGCGGAACATGTTCCAAATGGTGTTAAAAGCATGTACTTGTTGGCCTCTGTTTTCAATTATTGATGAGAAAAGGCACGCTAAAAATGATCCCTGTTTCCTTTTCGATCCTTCCCTGGTGGAAGAGCGCATGAATTAATAACACAGATCAAACTGCAGCGTTAGCGCAGATCAAGCATTTGTAAAGAAGCTGAAAGGACTGTATACAGGAGAGGCCTATGATATAATGTGGCTTTACCTTGAATGTTCTCTGTTCCTGTCACATCCCATTTAATTTTGGAACGCAATTCCTCGAGGTGTAGGAATGATGAATTAGTAATCGCAACATGAGGCTTGGGAAGAAATGTCCTGCAAAAAGTTTGAACCGAAATCTTTGCTGCAAGAATTGGCAAAGAAAGTGTTGCGATCTATCATGTGGAGAATAGATTTTAGCACAGTACTTTCCATGTTACCATATCAGTGTATACCAGCCGGTATCGAGCAAATCATCAAGTAAAGATACAAGCTGACAGACAAGATACATTTATTTATAAGGACAACTATTTCAGCTGGAGAAAAAGTAAAAGTACATATGAGCTTTGGCTGATGTTTCAGCAGAGTAATCGGGTGGGTATGTTCTCCGTTATACTTGCATTTCTCTTTATTTGAAGGTATCGCATGACTGATACATCTCTGTGTTACAGTTCTCCCTACGGCAGTCTACATTTGCTTTGGTGAGTGGTGCAATGGAGAACTCCACTGGGTAGTGAGGAAAACAAGATCTCTCTACTTCCATCAGAGGACGCATGTAGTAGTCTCTTACTATCAAACATGGCACTCCATGTTCCCGCTGGACACAGAGACTCAACAGAGACAGACAAGGACCGAAAAGGAACTCAAACAGAAAGAAAATTGGCAATAAATTCAGTCGGGAGAATGCTAGATTAAAGTAGTTGAATCTGAGAGCTCATGTTTCCATCCTAACTAGCCTCCAAACACGTTTTCAGCCACCCTTGCTTGTGCCAGACAGTTCACAGCGACTAATGCAGTGTGGGGGAGGTTTGATATAATGGCTGACATCTTTACTGTATCAACTTTTCAATTAGTTATTTCCAGAGATGGAATCCGATTACTTTTTTCAACTAACGAGTAAAGTAAGGGATTACTATTGCAAAAATGGTAATTATATTACTGTTACTTTCCCGTAGGAACGCTGCGTTACTGCGTTGCGAGAATGTCTCACGACAGTGACGTAAGTGAGTGCGACGTTCGTGACAACAGCTGTGTGCAGATCAACAATGGATCATATATCGAGTGCAGAGAGAGTATGAGCGTGCAGCGTTTAAAGCGTGGAAGTACTGACCTTACTTTGAGTTTGATTCCATAAAAAATGACAAAAACATTAGTGTCCGCTGTGCGTGGGAAGAAAACTTCTTTTTACAGCGAAAAACCCCTAAACTTCCAAACAAGCACCGAGTAGCTACGACGTAATGGGAAACTCACAGAGAAACTCGCGGATTCTTCCACTGACCGCGGCACACCTGCACCAGGGTAAACCTCCGCCTGCCCCACTCCTGCTTTACAGGTGAAAATAGAGCAACAGGACCACTGAGTCTTTGACTTTATTTATTTTCTGCTGTGTTTTACTTGCATCTATTTCAAAGACTGAGTGTAAACACAAAAAATATTTTATTTTATGTGCTGGAATGTGCAGAAAATAGGTTTACATGTTAAACTAATTTATTCAAGTCAGAGAATGTTGCAGATAATTAAATCTTTGCTTGATGCATAAAGTTAAAAGATTAAAACTAATAAAACAAGTTTTAAAAAGAGACTTTTCCATTTGATTACATTTTGTATGATGGATTATGCAGAAAAAGTAGAATTGGGCTGAAAGATCTATCACTTTATCACCTCTTCAGGTTGTAAATCGTGTTTTTAAAAAGTAACTAAGTAACTAAGTAATTAATTACTTTTGAAAATAAGTAAACAGTAAAGTAACGGGATTACTTTTTTGGGGAAGTAATCAGTAATTAGTTACTGATTACTTTTTTCAAGTAACTTGACCAACACTGGTTATTTCACTGCTTTTATTGTGGCTAAAGATGAATCCAATCATCTGACATGGTGTCAGTTGGATTACCTCCATTTTCCTGGCTGTCACATTACTAACCGCTGAAGAGGTGGAGATACAGAATCATCCCTTCCATTAAAACACAGAAATCTGAGTTTTTTCATCATCTGTCTGTTGTTTCAGAGAAATCAGCATTTGTGGGGGAGCTTGTGATGATTATAGTTGACTAATAAGTTGTCATCAGCTCTGGTCATTATCTTCTCCTCACCCATAGACAAGGGTAGGATAGAATAAACTAGAGCAGGGTTGGGGGAACTCCAGGCCTCGGGGGCCGGTGTCCTGCAGGTTGTAGATGTGTCCTTGATCCAACGCAGCTGATTTAAATGGCTAAATTACCTACTCAACATGTCTTGAAGTTCCCCAGAGGCCTGGTAATGAACTAATCATTTGATTCAGGTGTGCTGACTCAGGGTGAGATCTAAAACCTGCAGGACCTGGTGATTCGCAGCACACTTTGATCAACGCTGTGATATCACTTTAAGTCAGTGAACTCTTTTCATAGCACATAACTTAGAAATAATTTAACCCTGAAGGGCTGGTCTGCTTCAGTTGATGTGATTAAATTTGCCACTTGT
Organism: Aulonocara stuartgranti; assembly: GCF_965226115.1. NCBI lineage: Eukaryota > Metazoa > Chordata > Actinopteri > Cichliformes > Cichlidae > Aulonocara > Aulonocara stuartgranti. The sequence continues at coordinate 2,044,267 of NC_138952.1, read as the reverse complement.
GTGGCCTTCTCTGATCTGCAGAGTATCTATGATGTTGTTCTTCTAAAATGACATTCAAGAACTTCCAAACTTTATTGAAACATGCATTTTATGTAGTCCCTTCAGAGTTTGGTCTGGTTACTCATAGCAAATTATTAGGAGTAAGCCATGAAAAGAAGACATACTGGCTAAATGACTACAAACTTGTTCTTGACTAAATGGTACTGTGGGCAGCACAGCATGAGGGCTGGAAGCCTTAATTGCATGGAACTTTGCATATGTGTGGTAGAAGTGTAATCAGTGAGGGAAAACAAACTTTTGAAACCTTATTTTTAAGGGAAGAAAAAACTTTTCAAGTAGTTTTTATCCCATTGAGATTATGACTGTAAATCATGCATTGACTCCCATGCAGTTGTCTGCCTGCTCTGAGAACATTCTGAATTTCCACATACTTGGTAGGATGCTAATGTTGCCCGAAGGTCTTTTTATTCCCAGGTCACACTGGAAACACTGCTTTTTTCCAGCTTTATAATGTGAAATAAAATCACAAACACTGGCGTTAGCAACGTAAGAATTCATATTAGGAGTATCTTCATGGTTAAATTTTTAGCTCTGTATTTTTTTCCTCGTTTTGGCACGATGCATTTGGTTATGTAACCTTGATGTAGTGACTTAATGTGGAAATAAATGCACAGAAGTTCTTGAGTTATTTATCTTCATATATTACTGATCGTTGGCTGAATAAATCACCATCTGCCAGCACTGAACTACAGACAACCAAACTGCACTTTTATGTCTCTAATTCTATTTGATTGAAATAGAATTACCATCATACCACTGTGCAGAAAAGTGGTGTGATGGTAAGCACTGCAGCCTCACAGCAATGACATCCAGGATTTGAGTCCACCAGCTGGCTGGGGCCTCAGTCCCCATGTTTTCCCACACGGGTCAAAAGACATTCCCGTTGCTCATGGGTGTGAAAGGTTGTCTCTCTCTCTGTGCACTAGCTTTGCTAAACTGGCAACATGTTCAGGTTGTACCTGCCTCTCACTCCATGATAGCTGGGACCGGCTCCAGCAACCATCAAAGTGGAAGAAAATGAATGGATAAAAATCCTGTTGCAACTATGATAGTACAGAGCTTCAATGATCACTGTTGTAGTGTATCACTTGTGCTAATATATGATACTTTTGGCCACACTACTGATCCATTTTACTCAACTTGCTGTTTTGGCATGCGTTACTGTTATAATGTTCAGTGAGTTTTCTTGTAGAGACTGGTCCCTCACATTTGTTCTTTTCCTGCAACCCTTGAGGGAAAAAGCAAAAAAAAAAAAAGGAAAAGAAACATTTATTCCTCATCCAGCAATGAGCTGTCTGTCTCCTTGTGTCTGACCTCCTCTTTCACGACTTTCTTTTACTATTGTTTCTTGATCCATCTCTATGTCTTTATTTGAAGTGATTATTTTTACTAGGAAGACCCGTGGCTCGATTCATGGTAATGCATCTACTTTCGGTTGCCTACTCAAAACAACCCAGCATGACAGTGGCTGAGGATACAGCTATGGGTGGGAACAGGAACAGACAATAGAGACTAGATTTGTTGTGGATTGCAAAACTTTGCTACAAAAAGGCCCGCACACTGACATGAATACAAGCATGCCCTAAAATGAAGAGAAAGAGAAACACTAGAAACACTTACATGCGTAAATGCTCATGCACAAAAATATAAGGTGCTAGAAAGGCATGACTGGACTCGCTATCGTTGTCGTTATCTCCTGTGTGCATACACATCCACAGCAGTTACAAAAACATAGTTATAATTGTGGCCTTGTTGCTCGAAGTAATATGCAGAATTTTATTACAGTAGTTCGTTTACATTACGAGGCATCTGATCGAACAACGTCAATTAAGCAATTAGATTTGAAGTTGATGAATGTGTTTGCTCACAGTTTGATATGCAGAACATAACCAATCAGTCTTCTCGAAATGCATTATCCCCAGAAGTGGCAGAAAAACCTGTGCATTTCCCAACCAATGTTACGTAGGAAACCCAATATTTTCATTCACAGATGTTGATTTACAAGATTAAGCCCTGGTTTTGCCCAGTGAAGACAGATGTCACTTCCTGTTATTTATATGCATGGTGAGTATCCAGTTAGGCTTCATTGCAAAAGAACCTGACCTTTTTCTTGAAAACATAAGAGAATGTTTAAGAAGTGACATGCCAGTTCATGTCAAGGGATAATAACATAATAAATCTCATTCACCAGCATGATGTTGTTTCAGCTCAAATCTGCAGTCACTTTGGAACCTGCTCTCTATCAAAATAACAGCCACTGTTCAAATAAACTCAGCACACAAGCCCGGGCCTGGTGTTTCTGACGTTCACAAGCTCGAGCTATTCTCATGAAGATTAATGTTTTTCTCTCTCTCGCTCTTTTAGGTAATCTAATATCAAGCACGTGTTTACCAAGGATAATGATATATGTTTATGATATATCAAATACGATAAGGTTCTTACGTGTCCATTTTGCCACGCGTTTCTTTCCAAGTAACCTGAAACCATTAAAGCAAGAAGTAAGCATTTTGAATGTCTGTGTAATACTTCTCAGATACAATAGAGAGGATCAGCTGAACTTTGGCTTGGCTGCAACTAAAGCCTGCCGCAGCAGTTGGAGTTGGTTACTCAGCCGTGGCTTTAGGTTGTTGTGAACACATAATACTAGCATGCATACACCCACCCTGTCACTTGTCACGCATGCAAAAAGAAACACACATGCTTCCATAAACAAACACTCATGTGGCGTTCACACTGTGTCACTGCAAGAACACCGTCTCACATAAACTATTTATTGTGCAGCTTTTTTACCAGGCAGCACAATGTAAGAGGGACCATGCATGCTACACGTGCAGTTGGTGCTCCGGATAGCGAGAAGAGTTGTAGGTTTGGTTAAGAATAGAATCGCACGACTCTGAAACAGCACCGTTTTACTGCACATCTGTTTACTTTGAAAGTGTATCCCTTGCATTCTTACACTTGAGTTGGTGACTTCATCACTTCCCTTAGGGTGCAGAATATATAAGTGAGTCAGGACACTCAACAGGATTTCTCTCTGCACGCAAGCAGCAACTGGTAAGGGAGGGTCTACACTTGACCACAGACATGTGGTCTTATCTGTTCTGGGTATGTGTCAAGATTCCTGATAAAATGTCTAGTGCAGTATTAATGTAATTGTTGTAATTACAATTATGGTTTCAAATAAGGGTATTTTTTCTAGGCTTTATAAATAATGTAGAAAGAATTAAAATTTCTATGCACTTGCTCACAAAGCACTTGCTTTCTTTTCACAGAAACACATATTCACAGATTACATTTAACATAATGTTGAGTCAAATTAAAGGTATTGTTTCTAGCCCTCTTTTGCCACTCAGATTTTCTTTACTTGTGTTTCAAATGCTAGGTCGCAACATTCAATGGACTTATATCAAAAACTGAATAGTGGCTACCAAAGATGAATTAAACTTAATAATATTTATGATGTGGAGGAAAGCCTGTATCAGTGTAAAGTGGTGGATGGATGAGTTGGCAAATATGGGACATCATGTGCATCCTAAAAGTAAATGTAGATAACACAGAAGAAAGAACCAAATGGGGTTTGAGGTGGTGCAAGCATTGTTACAGGACCAGAGTGAAGATGGAGCAGGTGTGGAGACCAGGAAGGCTTAGAGAGGCAGAATTTTAATCACCTGGGCAGAACACTAGCCACGGGTTTCTTGAATCTCTGTGAGAGGTCCTGGGTTCAAATCCCGGATGGGCCCCCAATTGTTTCAACTAGCTCCGAGGTCACAACAAAGAACAGAGACATGCTACCCATTGAATAGGGATTACCAAAGTTTTTTTTTTCTTTAAAAAATGTAATATTTACCATTATGTCCTTATTAGTGGGTAAAGCAGTGCATAGATGAGTTGTCAAGTCTATAGGACATGATGTACAAATGAGGCCCAGAGACTGCTGCAGGACCAGAATGAAGACGCAGCAGAAGTGGACACCAGGAAGGCCTAGAGAGATTTTAAATACCAGGGCAGGGCTCTAGCCAGGTGTTCTGCATTTTTAACCATCTCCTGAATCTCCACCCAGGAAACTCCTGCAACACAAAAACACATGTGCACATTGCAAACCTGCACAAAGGCCTGGGGCTGCAACAAACTAAGTTATTTAAAAGAAAACTCAGCAGATTTTCTTTTCCTGGCTCTGATCTTCAGAAAAATCACTGGAAAAAAAAAAGTTTGAAATGATTTATGACCCCCCTCCCCCCCTACACCAGCACCAGCCATTACCAGAGGCTTCGTGTTGTCTGCTTGTCTAGCTGTGCATCTGTATGTGTCATTCTTGTGAATGCAGTATCTTAGGAATGCCTTGAAAGAATTTCTTTAATGCTCCCACAAGTTTTAACTTTTACATACTAGACTCTTAGAAATGCTGCTCTGTAACTTAACATGGTTTTCCACATTGTGACTGAGTTGCTTCCACTTTGATAAAACCACTTACAGTTGATCGTGGAAGTAGGGAAGAAATTTTACGAATGTGTAATCGGAGACCGACCGATTACAATAGCACGGATTGACTGAGATCTTCAGAATGACCCATTTTTCACAAATAACTACGTGTTTGATTTTTTCTGTCCTGTCTCTCTTCCCTAATTCGCAATCAGTCGGCGCAGATGGCCCCGCCCCTCCCTGTGCCTGGTTCTGCTCGAGGTTTTTTTCTGTTAAATGGGAGTTTTTCCTTCCCGCTGTCGCCAAAGTGCTTGCTCATAGGGGGTAATTTCATTGTTGGAGTTTTCTCTGTAGTATTGTAGGGTCTTGACCTTACAGTATAAAGAAAGATCTGATCATCAGGGGGATTATCGACTTTTCATGGAGCTGAAACTGAAGAAATAAAAATCCCTGACGCCTAACATACTGTAGCACTGAGTAAGCAAAGAATTCATCATCTTCAGCATGGTTCATGAAATAATAAACATTACATGTTTCTTTTCCCAAAATCCACTGTTTTCAGGTTCTTTATTATTCATCACATTAAAGCTTCTTTCATTATTATGGTCTGTCTTTATTGTCTTACAAATATTAAGTTATCCACAAAAATAAAATAACTTAGATAATAACCATATTAAAACATACAAATACACACATACATACATTTATGACATGAAAAAATGCATATTGCTGATATCTTCCCAGAGTTTTCCTGGACACAGTTAAGTATGTGCAAACTACTTATCAGGATCAAAATAAACTGTTACACTGGAAATATAATCCCAGATTTTTTTCTCTGCTTTCAACACAGAAATATATTTACTCAAAATAAATTACACTGTCTGATAAGGAGCCGTACTCATACAGGTTTCATGAAACCAAATATGATCTTATAAATGTGTACAGGCAGAAATCCATATCAATGTTCTTTTTTTCTTATAGATAGTTAGAAGTTGACATCAGAATATCCCTGTAGTACACATCAAAGAAGTGTGAAGTAGGTGAGTGTAGATATATTACACAAAGCTTACAGTGTTGCACACATTACATTGCATCACAAAACAGGAAACATTTGATTGATGACAGTTTTGGATGTTTATAGTGTGAGGAACTGGAGCGTGTTTGTGCGCACTCAGTTTCCTGAGGCACTTTAAAAATTATTGATGGTATTCGGTGCAGCATTATTCATTTTTATTTACAGTGCTGTTCAGATCATGTTGACGATGAAAACCGTTCTCGGTCCTCTTACATTACGTACCACACACAACACGGACCACACATTTTGGATGACATAAATCTGGAGCTGTGCGACATCTTCAAGGATTTCTGAATACCTCAAACGGTTTTCGAACAGGGACTATGAAATGAATCTTATAGTGTATAGACACGGTTCTTGGTCTGTCTGAAGCTTATTAGTGGAAACATTTACAGTATCTAGACAGCCACCATGAGAGAAAAGGAAGTGTTTTTTTGATACTTGGAGTCAGCGCCACCAATCCGGGTTTCAGATCACACTTTTGATCTTTAGACTTCAGCCACTCAAATTCATCGTTGCTGTTTCTAAAGAGGTCATTGTCGTGTTCTGCTCATGAAGGCAGCATTGCAATCAAATCAGTTCTACCTCTTTTTTAACATTTTTAACATTATGATTAGTGTTGGCAGGGGTAGTAACACTGACTTTCAGTTGAGCCAGACAATCATTCAACGTATTCCATGTGCAACATGATAGCTGCTATAAATAAATATGGAAAATTCTGAACTGTCCTTAAACAAGGTATAAAATCCTTCAGTGCCCCAGATATGTAAGTGCTTTGTCAAACTGTGTGCACTATGAGTCCTGACGTTTTGCCTCTACATGTAGCAGATAAAGACAAGGAGACAAGGTAAATAATAACCATGGCTGGATTTATGCTATGCTATAAGTGATGGTACTTGCAATTGAGGATCGAGGGACAACTTTTTGGTGTACGATCTGTTTCAGAAATATACTTGAGTTTAAGTTTTGTGCAGATCTTATGTTCCCCCTGCAAACTTTCTCTCTACTACTTACTTTAAACTTCCTCTTTGCTCACTTGACTCTCATGCAGCTCTGTGCCAGTCACAATATATTGAATTTATTTCAGATTTGTATCTTTAAATTACTATGTTCCTCGACCTCGTGATGAAGGCAGTATACATCCAAGGTCTTTGAGTTGTGGCACCTTTTCACATATGCTGCATGTGCACATTCTTTACCAACATACACTTCTATCTTTCTGCTGGCTCAACTGCTTCCCACTCTGTTCTTGCACATCTTCTCTGCAAAGAAAAACTGCAGTCCACCGCAAAAAAGAACGGGCACACAACTTATGGTCACGTCCCCATTTCAAAGTAATATTCTGGCTTAAAAAATGTCTCTTTCTCTCCGTTTTGTTTGTTTAGCCTTTTGGTGTGTGTTTCTTCATTTACAGACGCTGACCCACTCTGTTATCCGGCACTCTTCACAGACCACGTAGCAGCACCAGTGAAACTTGCAGTTGCAGCGTTCGCTTCGCGTCTGCTGCAGAATGTTGTGGCCCCTGCCGCAGCACAGACTCTCACAGTTGTCCATGCCCGGGCTGGTCTTGTTGCAGATCCGGCCCTGTGTGCCCGCTGAATCCGAGCCCAGGTCTCGCTCGCAAAAATCTGGTGACTTTTCAAAGTAGACTAGTTCGTTGATGCTGGGTCGCCGCCGATGGTGATGGTGATTGTGCTGATGATGGTGATGATGGTTGTTGTGATGGGAGTGGTCCAGCTGTCCAGTGTTCCGGTTGTGAGCCTTGATAAGCGTGGCAATGTGGAAGCGTTCTTTGAGGATTGAACCCACCACCCGGAACTCTGGAGTGACCTGCCAGCAGGTTTTCAGCTGGCAGCTCCCCGAGGTCCCATGGCACTTGCATTTCCTTCTCATGTGGTCGAGCACCACCTGGGAAAAACGCAGAGAAAAGGAGAGAGAGTAGGATGGAGTGAGGAAGGAAGCAGAGGCGAGGAAAAGAGCAGAGAGAAGAAAAAAAGAAGATTAACACCTGCCTCGATTACTGGTTTTGTTTTAAGGTTAACATATACAGATGAAGGGTGTTGCTGTACTAACTTTATTTCACCATGCAAGCCACTGTCCTAGTAATGAAATGAAATGCTTGAAGGAACATTGGCTCCATACTGAAGAATCCAGGTGGTCTGACTCTCAGTATGTTGTTAAATATGCTGCTATCAAATAACACACATGGATGCAGGTATCACCCAAACAGATAGCGCTGTCATTATTCATCTTTTGGCATCAGGTAGAGACTCTGAGCATAACCCACATGTAGCTGCACATTAGGCATCAGAGCATAACACTATTTACATATTTTCACTTTAATAGTTTAAGGCTGTCCAATGGAACTGCACGGACATCAGCAGCTAGATCTGCTCATTGAGCAGGCCCTGATACAGTATACGAAAACACTGCACTACTACACTGCACACAATTTAATTCTTACATTAAGCCTCAAAGAATGTTTATGGAGTCTACAATCCAAATCTGCACACATAAACAAACAAAATATCCCATTATAGCGAACGGTGCGGGATCTGCGTACACATATATCACTCATGACAAACCCTCGGTGCATCTCAGTGCGTGTGTGTGTGTGTGTGTGTGTGTGCACGTGAATGTTTATCAGTCATCACCAGCCCTAAACTTTAAGATCCAATTACCAACAGGAACACCAGGCCACCCAGAGTACTGACAGATGATACTGCTGCCACCCCTATCAACACACTGGCGCAGGCTGGACACTCGCACAATTAAAGACATGCTACACATGTGCTAGCAATAAGGGTGCTTATTCTCTCATACACATGAAAAAACAAGAACTTCACCCACACTTGTTCACTTTAGGTGGAATCAGACAAAAATCAATACATGGCTTCAGAAAAGGTGTTTGTGGCTATTTGTCTATATTCACATTTTTATGTATGTGGTGAAAAGCCTGAGCTGTTCCTCTGCTTTTGTATTGTTAAGCTCTGTTTTTTGTGTTTGTAAATTTTATGGTAAAACTACCATCTAATCTTTTAAAGAGGAAAAATAGAAAGTACAGAAAAAACACGAGATAAACCTTTATTGAGCTTTTTAAGTCTTAAAATCTTGTTACCTACCAAAATTGGCCAATTAGGATGGAAGCCAAAAATCAAATACCCAGTCGTCTGTTTTATGCAGAGGTAGCAGGACCAATTTGTAAACGTCGTAATGTTTTGAGGGTTTTTGTGTGTGTGTGCAGCACACTGTTTCATGCTGTGCTTTGTGGGTTTCCGACTTGAGCTAACATTGCCAAGTAAAGGCGTGAGTCATCTGTTCATGACAAACATGTGAAATGCACATGAAAAGAAAACCCTCGTGTTTGCCACCGAGGCAAAGTTCAAAGGTGACCAGTAATATTAAAAACATGAGTAACGGCACAAACACATCAGGATGTGATGCATCCGTTTAAAGCTGCAAAATCCTACATATAGTGTTTGAAAATACATGTTTATGTTTGGAGATATGTTTTTCTGCCATCACTCAAGCTTGCCAGTAATGAGTCTTTTAAGTGGAGAAAATTAAACGTTGGAGGCACCGATACTACACTTTAAAGCCATTTAGATGCTATATTATAACAATCGTGCAAAAGAATGCAAAATATTTTAACCTTGCCCATCACTGTATGTTCATAATGTGCTACAATAACAGAAAGTGACTTAGGAGTGTGCTTTTTGGATAAACATGGTTACACTGTCATTGGGAGTGTTGAAAGGAAAGTTTCAAGACGCTGTGATCAGTGGCGAGGAGACGCTGTACTAGACGCTGTACGGCTTTATGATAAACAACACTATAATTGCTCAAGCGGCACTTGCACTGAGTTCACATTGTAACTTCTGGCTCAGTTTTTACATGAGGCCAGAGGCAACCCCAGAATCACAAACGTGCTGGCCTTAAACACACAGCAAAGTCTGTAATCATGAAACGCTCCAACCCACTTAAACCTTAAAGAGACAAACTGACCTAGGAGTCATAATTGCATCCACATTGCTACTGTTTGATGGTATATTCACAGCAGGACAGAGCTTTCAAAGAACAGTAAAACAACAAAACAACCAGCTTAAAGAGAAAGTTTCTTTCTCAATATGAGATATTGTTGCCGGAGAAGAACAGCAGCATCCCTAAAAACATCTTTCATGTTTATCAGAGTGGAGAAATTCACATAAAAGAAAATCTTTTCTTGAGATGCTCAGTGCATATGGAGATTAGCGTGCTGTGCATAATCAGTCAGTTGCACAGCACGACTGGCTTCCATATCTAAATTTCAAAGTGCAACAAAGCAAATCCACACAGAGAGCTGCAGAAGTGAAATCAGCACAGCACGCTCCTCCTCGGGAGAAGGCTGATGATACGAACGCTCAAAGAGTCAGAAGAGTGAGGAACTCTGCAGAAATGGGCCACAGATTTCTAGGCTTCTGTGAATGAATTCTGATGCATCACTAAAGACAGCATCAACGTTTGCTTTTCACATCCATGAGCAGCATGCATTCGACCCATCGCTGCACGGTCACAATCATACCCTAACTTTTAGAACTAAAGGGCATCTTGCAAAGGTTTCGTATCAGCCATGTACCCGTGATTTCCTCGATGGCACCTGTTGCCAAACTTTCATTTTGATCTCAACAGTCGCCGGGTCACAGTCACGGTTGAGATGACTGTTAAACATAAATAAAACAGAACTGAACAGATATGTGAAGACCGAGGCTGGCACATGGACAGTTCCTGTAACGACAACACTGAGCATCTCTAAGACAACATTTTGAACCTTGCTCTCACGCTGGTTAAAAGGCAAGTAGGTGTTTCAAGTCTTCCACTCACTTTTTTCCAAACTACAAATACTCTGATAACTCAGACCGATGCAGCAATATTAACTTTGCAGTTTTTGTTTTGCTTTTGGTTTCTGATATAAAGTGAGAAAGCAGCCAAACAGATTTGCAAGAGATTTCGATACTTGGTGTCCAAATTTTTGCTGCATTTCTGCTGCATCTTGCAACATTTGGCTAGATTCACAGGGAAGCGTCTTTCTTTCCATTTAAATTTTAACACATCTGTCAAAGCAGCATCAAAGGAATAATGTCTGAGTTCTTGTTCAGGGTGTATTTATTCTTTAAACACGAGGCATGGTGCACACCCTGTCGTCTGACTGGGTAAAGTTTGAAAAAAGCCTCAACAAAAGAAAATAACTGCTGGTGAAAAGTGATTGATGTGTGTGGGAGATGTAAGATATTCTTCTGACGTGCAGATGAAAGGCACGTACGAGGTAACATGAAATCAGTGTGACGCTGGTTCATCTGATCATCAGAGGAGCACTGGTAAAGGACATTTTATGCAAGTAGAAAGAAAGACGAGGGCACCCGAGTGAGTTATTTTACCCAGATGAATGACATTACCTTTAATAATACGACATCTTTGTCACATCTAATAATTGCTGTGGCTTCACTGAGCGCTAACTCCTCTTTTTCACGAAGGATGAATTGACAGATGACGAACAGAAAAAAAAGTCAACAACATTCACTTGTTGACTTCATCTATTTATAGAAGAAGCTGGTCTAAAATGAGGTTTTGTGTTGGTAACCGTTCTAACATAATGAGCTCCCCCTGTCCCTCTTCATTTATCAACATATTAAGTGTACTTTTCCAGATCTAGATGGCTCCAAGAATGAGGCTGTTTTGATTAATGACCAGATGAAAGGTTGTTATTTTTTCCTTTTGGTTACAGTTGCTCCTACTCATCTGTCCCTTGGGGCAATTACACTGCGCAACAAAGGAGACACAGACAAGTAACACAGAAAAATGTAAGAATATATATCAGTATATTTAGTTAGATGATGGGCGCTACATTTTCATTTGAAAAGGCCAAACTTTTGTTGACACCACTCTGGCAGTCTGATAGTTTGGAAACAATAATGCACACACTTGTGTTCACTGCCCGAGTCGGTCTTACCGGTTACCGTTTGTCCTTCCCTGGTTTGTCACGCTAATCACTTAACCCTTCTCTGAAAGAAAACAAAGTTACTGGCATTGGCTAACAGCTGTTTATTTAACATGAATACCAAATATGTTGCTGACCTTGTTGCTCCTGCACGCAGCTCTACACTACCTGTGCAGGAAACATGCACAGCAGACATAGATGGTCATGTGCAGTAATATTGTATTTTCACTGTGTACCGAGATTACATTTGAAATGTTGATTAAATTATTTTTTTATGTGTCATTGTAGATGTAAAAATCTTTGATCCTGAAAATGAACCCCGAGGGCATTTAGGGCCCGTGGAGGAAGGAATGTGAGGTAAATTCAGAGGTGAAGGGTGGAGAGAGGAAAAGAGGCTGACAGGAGGAGATGAGCCAAAGGATTAGATACACAAAGGCTGTTTGAGAGAGAAGTGTGCGTGGGTGTTATCACAAATCGCCTGCCTATCAGCCGTATAGATTAGATTGTGGTCAGCAGTATCAAACCTGTCAGCAGGGAGTGTCTTGGCAACGAGAGATGGACATACACACAGCTTGAGTGACACTTACTTCTGTTAGTGTGCTCAGGTACTGCAGCCAGAGTTTGGGAAGAATAAAAAAGGACAATGTGTTAAACAAATAAAACAGCTGCCGGCTTTTAGAGAAAACAAGAAATCTTAATTTGCGGCTCACTGCGTTCTTGGGTCTTAAATCCTTGTAACGCATTTGATGAAGAATAGTTATCTGCATTAAACATTATCCTTTCAAAGCACTGGAGTAAGAATTTATTAATAAATGCCATTTTATGACTAATGCTTTGGTTTACCCAGCACATACACAACAGACTTCTTCAAAGTGGACCACAGTTAGGGACAAACATCTGGCAGGTTTTAATTGGCTAGAGAGACAGGCATCTATAAAATAACCCCAGACAGAGATCAAATACAGCATGTTGGTGGCAGACCAGGACCGTAGGCTACATAACACAGTAGACTGGGGGAAAGTACAAGCAGACTACTGTGCAACGAGCACGGGTGGATGAAGTAAAGTAGAGATCAAAGAGCGCCTGAGTATGGGTCAGAGTGCATTAATTAATAGAACGAGTATTTTAGGCACTTTATGCGTTTAACTGGAAAACAAAAAAAGGGCACTAACAGGCAGTGATGGCTGCCATTCATATACATGCATGTGGTGTGGGAGTGGGGGGGAGATGGGGGTTTCTCTTCTAGCTATCACAGGGAGATGGTAGGGTCCACCGTGGACAACTTACCAGTCTGTTACTATTAATATTGTTAGTATTATTACACATTTGCTTATTTAATGACTCGTGTTGTGTTACAAAAAAAAGAAGTACGTCATGTGTCAAGTGAATTTTTACCTGTGTGCTTAACAAACCTCTGTATGTAATTGGAGGGTTTTTGTTTTTTTCATAGAGCACATAATGAGGCACTTTTCCATTTCTTGCGTGCACTTGCCCTTGGCAGCTCTCTCATAACACACGCTGTGATCCAGGATCGCAGTATGCTAAAGGTAAAAGTATTACCACACTCCTTTTAGCCTAATGTTACAGCAGGATTGTCATCCTTAGTCAATACTGACTCATCTGTAATAAAACAATTGGTGAACAGCTCAGGGAAAGTCCTGCAGCTCGACACAAAGTAACATTGTCTTAGTTTGTCTGTGAGTATAAGTTCCGTCTTTTTTTTATCAGTCTTCATCTACTTTAAAAAACAATTTCTGCAATATTCTAATAACACAACTCGGTCATAAAAATGATATTCCCTGTTTCGTTGGGTGCTTTGAATTTAATCGGTGGCCGATCCTCGTGTCATCACCACCGACTGTATTTGGGAAAATCCTAATCTAACGTCTGCGTGTCCCACCGTCGACCCAGTTAAGTGGATAAACAGCAGACTAGTCTGCATGCTGCCTTGTGTTTGTCAGTTCAAAGAAAACCTACTAAAGGACTTTTAAAGCCAAGCAGCAAGCCGGAGCGATATCAAAGCACACAAACAAATCCCACAGCAACACATTAAACCCAGACATCACTTTAAACAAATCAAACGCCTCGCTTCAAAAGAACAGTTAAGCGTATGCAGACAAACACACACGCAACCACGCAGACGCAGTGACATGCTTTTCCTGAGCAAACGCGCTCCATATCTGCGCTCCACAGACCGCGTGTGAATTTGCAGCTGTATGTACAGCGTTTACTCTCTGTTAGCTGCAGACGCTGTCCACAGCTACTTATTTAGAGACTCTAATAAAATGTTATTACCAGCATAAGCACTTCCACCTGTTGAACTATGGAGCGTTTGCCTCCTTGTGCACTTTTGTGTGTATCTGTGTGTACGCATGCTTATGCATACATGCCACAGAGTGTGTGTTAGGTCAGACGGTACTGTCAGGACTGAGGAATGCCCCGCCTTCCTCTGATGATATGGCGTCTGAGGATTGCAGGGCTAATCTTTCTATTTTTGATCACACACACGCACGCACACGTGTGGTTTCAGAGTCCATTAACACAACTGGCTTCCAAAGAACAGATCATCATCGCTCCAGGGTTATATTAGCCGTGAAGAGATGTAAGAGTCCCACTTTAGCTGGTTGGGATGATTCTCCAAGGGTTGCTGCTCAGATTCATAATGACTTAATTATGACTTTGATAAATCTTACAGGAGCTTCGGTGCCCCGCTGAAGGAGCGTCATGCCTTGAAATTCACAAAGTAAGTCTTCAATTGCCCGGAAACATCAACACTACAAAATAATACTGAATACTGGCTTATTGAATCTAATTACATGCAGTTTTCTTTGCCAGAGTGTTACTTAACAATACAATGCACTTCTCTGTGTCCTCCTACTCTTGGGCTAACAGTGTGGGTAGATACCAAAACTCCCCATCTCTTCAGTATATTGCACCATCTTTGCTAAGCCATTTCCAATTTTTGAGCAATCCCATTAGATCTGAAGGATTTGACTTAAGTCCCTCTTACAAACACACCTATTTATCCCGTCATAACCTGACATGCTCGCAAATACGGGTGATGAAGGGTACCTGCAATTTTATTCTTACTTCAAAGCCAAAACTGCAGTGTTGCACCCCGTCACGTAGCGCTGCACTTGCTGCAAGCTCACCTGCGTCCATGAAATACCAGAGACACAAGTGCTATCATGAACACAACTTTATTATGATTTAGTCATGGCAAGCGTTCAAATGTTTACCAATGTTTAAGTGCGAGTTGCCAGTTGCACATGCTCGAAAAGGGGTTGAAGAGGAGTTGAAACGTATAGTTTACTCCCGGTAAAGCAACACACCATCTCGTCTTACTCCCCTGAAGTCAGGCCCTGATGGTAAATTGTAATTATGAAGAAGATGTTTGCCAGTAACTCAGCAGACTGTTACATAGCCAGCATTGTCACCACCTGCCTAATGAACAGGCAGGATTCAACAGCACCTCGAAATGGCTCTAAGCTCTGCAACACGAACACAAGAACGTGTGCCAAGCATTTGTTTTGAGGTGTGCTGTTTAAATGATTGATAAGAACGCTGTGAGTCTGCCAAGAAATGTACTTTGGGATGATGAGTTTCCATGTCATAAACTCTTAAAACATGTCGCCAGCCTTTTAAAAGCGCTCTTATAACGGCTGAACGGGAGTTTGTTTGTTTAACTGGAGAAAGCCAGAGGAACAAACAAAGGGAGGGACTGTGCTTGAGGGGCTGGAGAGGCTGGTTCTGTAATAATTGTTATATAGTATTTATTTATTTAAATCTCTTATTTTAATTAAATTAAAGCTTGTGCGCATACATAAAGTGTACTCTGATATTTCTGCAGCAAGGCCTGTTGCAAAGAGGTTGGAGGAGGCAGTGCAGGAGAGGGGGAAGAGGGGAGGGAAGGAAGGGCGAATCTCTTTCTACTTTCCGCCCTGGTGTTTGAAGTCTAAAATCTTTTGCAGGGTTTTAAACATCTGTTTCCAAACTGCCAGCAGCCACTAATTAGGGCTAAAAACAAGACGGGACGTCGTGAGAACCTTGGGGTGGGCATGAGGCGACATGCACACCCCGCTAAAAACCACCGCATTCCTCTGCTAACAGACTGCTGCTCTGAAAGAGGGGAGTCGGGCAGGGGGTGGAAGGAGGTGAAGTGGTGATGGCGGGTAGGTGGGAGCAAAAGACACGCAGAGAAGGGTGGCCATTATTTTGAGGAGGCCCCACCTGTCAGTACTTTCTGTTTGATTCTAGGAGCTGTGTGTGTGTGTTGCGAGGGTTTTATTGCACCTATCAGTATTTCACAGTACCACCTCTGTGATGACTCATAAATTTGTCCTCTGTTACTCCCTGTCTTTTTCCTAACCTTACCCTCTGCTCCACCTCCTCTCTTGGTTTCCCTTTCTCTCTGATCTTTGCCTTTTTTCCAGCACAGGACGGCCTCTGTGTCTCATCACTTAAGCAGTTATTGCAACCCAACAAGTTGGTGAGACCCTTTGAGAAGCCCCTGTAGTTGGGGTGGGTTTGATATTTGAAGACTAGTTTTAAGAATATTTACCATAAAAGTATCCACTGAGCAAGTTTTGCAATCTCAAAATCCTCCCACTCCAGTCCAACTAATAGTTTTTGTTTTCAGTTTTGGATAACCAGATGTACCAGATTAGCCAACAGTAAACGATTTTTACTCCAACGAGGTCATGTGACAAAAAGGAAACCAATAAACAGAATTTCAAAATACCCTCCTTTAAACACTAAACTGTAAAGGAAATTAAAGTGTATGTTGCCAGTTATAGGTTGTTTTTCTTTGAGCTGTTGTTGCTGTTCTCACCTGCAAGATGAAAGTGTGGCTGATAAACTCGTTTTTAATCTTTTTGTTTGTTTCTTTAAAAAAAACAAATTAAGGTTACGCCAAATGTATAATAAAGAAGCGCTGTATATAAGGCTAATGAAGTCACTGGTATCTGTGTCAGTCATCACGTCAGTCAAAGGAGATTATCTAGAGTCAACAGTTGGTGACAATGATATCTGATATATCGTCAGGTGTCATTGTAAAAAAATGATAAAGTTGATTTGCACCAACAAACAAAGGAAAAAGGAAATAACGTGTAATCGCTTCAATATCTTTTACTAAAAAAAAATTTGGTTATCTATTATTATGTTTCCTAGCAACAAATGTTGGAAACAAGTTATGCAAAGCTAGCAAATGGAAAATGCATGTATGGGACGTTCGCTAGTTACTGAATTATCTCTGCTACTTAGCTAACAGCCTGTGTAACAAATATATTGTTTATTTGTCAAACTTTCATGTTTTAGATTTTAAAAAATCCTAATATTAGTCACAGATCATCCAAATAAATACAAAATGCACTTTTTAAATGATGATTTCCTTTATTAATGCAAAAGTATGAAAAAGTAACTGCGCCGCTTGTTAAATCATGAATTAACTGTGATTAACCACATTTTTAGAACGCTAAGTTCAATTTAAGTGCCACACCCAGACCCGACTACTGCCAGACCTGCTGAATCAAGAAATCATTTAAACCACTAGAACCTGTCTGACAAAGTAAAGTAGGCTCAAAGTTACAGAGCCATTTGTAAAGCTTTGCGACTGCAGTGAACCACGGTGAGAGCCATCACCCACACATGGAGAAAACTTGGAAGAGTGGTAAACCTTCACAGGAGTGACCGGCCTGCCAAATATACTCCAAGAGCACAGCGACGACTCATCCAGTGCATCACAAAGAGCCCAGAACAACATCTAAAAAAACTGCAGGCCTCACTTGGCTCAGTTAAGGTCAAAGGTCACGATTAAATAATAAGAAACGGCATCCATGGGAGAGTTTCAGATGTTTAAATCAAATATCAGAAAAGTGATTTAATTGATTGTTGCTGGTGCCGGATGAGCTGGTCTAAAGATTTCAGAATCTGGTGATCTACTGGGATGTTCCCACAAAACCATGACAACGAGTTACAGAGAACGTCTCAAAAAGACTAAATATTCAGTGAGGAGCAGTTTTTCTGTGTCACAATGCCTTGTTGATGCCAGCGGTCAGAGACAAATGCTCAGTCTGCTTTGAGCTGATAGCAGATAAATAACTGCTTGCTACAATTAAGAAGAGCAGCAGACGTCCACACGGATGCTACTCATGTCAGCTAAGAACAGGCTACAATTTGCACGGCCTCACCAAAAATGATATCAGAAGGCGAGAAAAACATTAACTACTCTGAGAGCCTTGATTTTTGCTGTGAGATTTACATGGTAGGCTCAAAATCTGGTGTAAAAAACATGATCCATCTCACACTGTATCAACAGTTCAGGCTGCTGCTGATGGTGCGATCACATGGCGCGTAACTTCTTGTCACGCTTTGGGCACCTTCCTGCCACATGAGCATAGTTTAAATTCCAAACCTACCTGAGTGTTGTTGCTGACCACGCCCATCCCAGTATGACCATCTTCTGATGGCTACTTCAAGCCAGAAAACGCAACACGTCACAAAGATTCAATCGTATCAAACTGCTTCACTGTACTCAAAGTCACCAGATCCCAGTCCAACAGAGCACATTTAGGATGTGGTGAAAAGAAGAGTCCCATCATGGATGTGCAGCACAAAATCTGACGCTGTCTTCTTAATATCAAATTCTCGGGGGAAGGTTTCCATCTGTGCCTCGAAGAATTCAGGCAGATCTGAAGGCAAAAGAGGGCCTGACTCAGCACTAACACGTTGCCAGTGAGTTTACTGTATGTGCTATAAATGCAACTTTTTAAAGCCCATTAGTTTGCTCTCGTTAGCACATAGAAGAACTCCAAACCACAGCTCACAGGAACAGATTTCCCTGAATGAAGAAATGAATACACAGCAAATGATTGACAGAAAAGAAAGACAACCTGGAACGTGCTGCAATAACACGGCGCACGATTCAGTTTTCTACCTCAAAATAATTAAAAGCAACATGCACGCAATGAAACATGCACAAAAGAAAAATGAATCACTGTTTCATTACTCATTTCACTTCAGCCCCCGCTTCTGTTTACTCACATTTCCACCGTACTGACTGGAGGTTATGTCACCTTATCACTCTTTCTACTACAGGGAGGCCAGCTGTTGTTGAGTTCGGCTTACGCACTCCACATTTGTGTTTTGTCTGCATAATCAAGGAAACCAGAAGTAAACTGATGAAAAGATACAGGCCCAAATTACTCTGGAGGAAATGGGGAACAATGAGCAATTTACGCCCGTTTCTCGTCTCTGCTGCCCTCGCAGTACTGGACGTTGCTTATCACGGTCATTTACATCTTTCTATTCCATCGTTTGAAACCCAATCAAAATTTTCAAAGTTTTGAAAATACAGGTGCTTTTCATTTAGTGTATTGTGCTGTGTCCTAAATACCCCAAATACGCCGAACGCTGTACTGTAAACCACACAATCAGTGACGTGCTGTGTTTTGGATGATTGCTGCTTTGGATGACATCCTGACTGATCTGACGCTAATTAAAATGACCAGCAGGATATGAGGCCCATTTTAACAAAGCAGTTCATCTGGGCTGACAGCTCGCCCTCGACCGGCGAAGACGACCGGCTTGATGGTGAAGTTGTTTTTTCTCTGAAGAGACGATTCTTCAGTCAAGTTGTCCTACTGAACCGTTTAGACACGGTGTTTCAAGTAATGTGCTAATAATTAGGACAAATATGTCAAAACCATTCAAGCTCGTGCTACTTTTACCCTTAATAACAAAATAACACAGTTATTTTCATCACTTTCACAACACGCCATAAATTTAAGTTTCAGTTAAGCTTACACTAAACCTTAGGCATAAAGTAGAATTCATAAAGTGCGCTTCAAAAGTTGCTTCTGAATTCTAACATCAAACATCAAACACTGAGAGTCACTTTTTGTTAGACAAGCTTAGTGTGGGACAAAGACAATAAACTTTAAAAGTATTTGTCTTGATGCGCACTCAGTTATCCAGATAAGTAAATCCCAAAAGGTTGATTCTGTTCATCTGGATGTTTTCGGTGGGAGAAACGATTCGTCGCTCATCCAAGTGACCATAAAAGGTCAGTTAGTCCCATAACATGACTA
Organism: Aulonocara stuartgranti; assembly: GCF_965226115.1. Lineage (NCBI taxonomy): Eukaryota > Metazoa > Chordata > Actinopteri > Cichliformes > Cichlidae > Aulonocara > Aulonocara stuartgranti. The sequence continues at coordinate 2,024,652 of NC_138952.1, read as the reverse complement.
GGGCTGCCACGATTAGTCGACTAGTCACGATTACGTCGACGACTGATTTAATAGTCGACACGTCGTTTGAAGCTTTGTAAGATCACAAAAGACGCAGGAATAAGTAGTAGGATTTAAAGGTGTAATAACGGACTGAAACAGAAGATGGCAGCACTGCATGTACAAGGATGCCAGCTGCCGTTAAACCCCGAAGAAGAAGAAACTGTCCCAGAATTCATACCGCGACCCATCGCGGCCCTGCTCAGTTTATCAAGACACCGCATATTTTCAAAAGCGCTCCGACATTTTCGGAGACGTCTGTTACCCACTAGCTCGATAGCTAGCCGGGGGCTAGGCTCACTAGAGCCGTGAGAACACCGGACTCCCGGCTTCAAACCCACCGCCGTCTTTCGCTACTCAGGTTAAACATGATATATGAGTCACTTAGATAACTTAAAACTGTTGTTGTTTGGCTTTTTTCAGTATTTTATTTGTTTCTGAGTAAATCGGTTTGTCTGAGATTAAAGTTAGTTTTTACACAGCTGAATAAACGTCAAGCAGACAGCTGATCATCAGAAGTGTGAGATGCTCGAGAATTTACTCCGGTGTCCTGTTATATTTTAGATAGCAAGGAGTTTATTAAACTTCACCGAAACAATGTGCAAATTTCATTAAAATTTAATAAACTATCATCTTGTCTTTATTTTTACATGTTGGACTATTTGCATATTAATAACTGACCTCACAGCTCATTGTTCCTTCAGTGGTGCTGGTTTCAGTGATTGTGCAAATGTCCTGTTTATAAGAGTGAAACCTGCAGTCAGCTAAGACTGAAGAAGTCACCTGATGATGATGATGATGATGAAACTTTTCTCCCACTGAAAACGTCCCGATGAACAGAATCAACCTTCTGAGATTTAAAAGTAGTTTTTATGAGATTCTACTGGTTCTACTGCTTAGTTGAGCATCATCCATGCTTTTGAGTTGACGTCCCCTGTGACCATACAATCTAATATAACTATGTTAAAGCTTGATAACTGTTTACTTTTACTCTTATTGCTTATTTTACCAGTTCTCTAAATCTTTAGACGTTATTGAGGAAGGACTCAATTGCAACGACCACATGAACCTAAACCTCACATAAGTAGTAGTAGTAGCAGTATGAAACACTTCTGAATCACAACCCCTGACCCTCTAAAACGTTCATAACAGCTGAAAACACTGTCATTTTTGATAAACTGATACAGGACAGAAGCGGATGTGTAGTATCTACAATCGGCCCTTTGAGCTTATTTTTTTTTCATTTGTTCTGTCGTAAATTGTGTGTCTGATGTTAAAATCTTTTAATGTAGTACAACAAAATAGCAGCAGTTATGCAAACGTGGGGAAAAAAGACCCACAAACACACACTTTTCACTCACCTGTCTCCCAACTTTATTATTATGCAGCCTCATACGAGCGTGGATGTCTTTGTAGGTCTCACGGGCATCCAGGAAATCCCGTGAGAACTTCTCTCCGAATTCCACGTCAGGGCTGCAGCCGCCCCACTCCCACGAGTCTTGGGGCCCTGGCAGGTCAGCCGGGAAGTGCTCCATAACACCGTGCACCATACCCTTCCCTCGCTGGATGGCCTCGACTTGCAAGCGATGGAGTTTGATACGGAAAGCCTCCTCGTCCCCTCGTCGCTTCTCGTCACAGCCACATGCTTTCAGTTTGCCCATGGAGCAGGCGTTGGCCACCGCGTGCACCACTCCCGCTGCTGCAATGGCATACGCAAAGGCACTCTCTCGAAAACCTGCAGGTAGAGGGGCAGCATAGTCATGTTGTTTTAAGCTAATGTGAAAGTAAAAGGTAATAAGAAGTGTCAGAACCAGGAAACACTTTGGAAGTGGAAAGATGTTTTCATTTAAAATGCCAGATGGACTGTATGCTCTCAAATGGTGCTCAGTGTTTTACTGCTGTGTGTGAAGTAACATAAGAATCATCAGTTCTTACAAAGATTAACCGGAGGACCATGTCAGTGGCTATAGAGGCAAGTGTTTCACTTTGAGACAGAGTTGACAAACTTTGAGAATTTCTAATAACTCTTAAGCAGAATACATCATCATATATGTGGAACCAAAGTGAAATGAGAAAACTGCTGGCTAAAAGAGCGATAGAGAAGTGAAATGTGCAGTGACTGATCATTTATATGACTAAGATACCAATTCAAAGCTTTACTTGTTGTACATTTTTGATTTTTATAAATACCCCACAGTTGTATTTCAGTTACAGTGTTACACGACATTTACATGCTCAAAGTTTCCTCATTTCGAGATTGAGAGCACATTTACATTTTGCTTTCTTTATTTTATGCATCATAAATAACACGCAGAGCTTTTTCTTTTTTACATGCACACACGCACAGGCCGAGACTCAGAGCGGAGGAAACATCTGGGACAATAACAATTCAGTGTTCCAAACTTCGCAGGCTCCACCACTCCCATCAGAGGACCCACGGGGTACTCGCACACTGTGACTAAATAGAGCTGTGACTCCTTCCTGTGACAACCTCCACGACCACACACACACACACACACACACACGTACTCCATCCGTGGATCTTTCACCCAGCTGTAGCTAAAATCTTGCTCTTGTTAAGGATAGCTTGACTCCATGGATTAGCTCCACAGAAGATTACAGATCTTTTACCTCCAGGTCCGTGAGGTCATTCCAACAACTTCTCTCACCTACAAACTTGAGGCGACTGGGCCAAGCTCCCTGTCAGTCCTTCATACTGCTCCCTTATTGGATTATTTTTAGCCATTGTTCTTAACCATGGTTAGACGACTTTTTCAGTTATTGTGTTTATTATGCTTTGTAACCGGGTTCTTTTTAAAATGTGCAATATAAGTAAAATTGACTTATTAACTGTTAACCCGGCTGTTACTAGTCTTTGAATTTGGGCTGATTGCTGGCTGTACTTTGATCTTTGCTTTTGTCGTTTCCTCTATTTGGATGACAACTCGCCACCAAATGAGCTGTACATGTGTTTAACTTAGAGAGGCTCATTATGCCGTACCGCAGCTTTCACCTTGTAATCATTTTAAATTGACTCAAAAGGAACTAATCCATGTAAAGGAGGCAGATGAATGACTGTGTGCGTGTAATATCCACGTATGACATTAGAGTTAAATGCATCCCTTTTTTTCTTCATGACGTAACTCGCATGCAGCACATGTAAGAGTGTATCTGACGACGACTGACCTGTAAATCATAAGACTGCTGTTATAGCAGCCTCTCCTTACACTTACACACACACGTGCACTGGACGTACGCTAAAAAAAAGAGAAAGAAATCCATATCTAATTGTGGAATCCGTGAATACCGAAGGATAAAGTGTGACAGAATCATTTGCACTCCTGCCCTCTATAGTGTTTATTGTTAGATCTCAGCTTACTGCCTGTCAAGGTACCCTCAGGTTGTATAAAAGCAGCCCCACCGGCTACGGTTATAATGGAAACTTGTAAAGAAAACATGAAAAGAAACCACTTAGGGGTTTATAGCACTGAGCTCGAAGGGGAAATGATTCAGGCTGCTTGTTGGAGTCAAATAAAAAAAGCTTTTAACTGGATCTGCCCCTTTAAGCAGGGTTTGAAGTTACTTCCTTATTAATAAATTTGAAAATAAAACCCTGATTAATTTGTTTTAGTGAGATATGGTGTAAGAGTTTACACTTTTGTTGCTGTATGCATAGAAATATTTGCCTTTGCACAATAAATGCTGTTCTCATGATAGTCAGAGGGAGTCCAGTAACAATGTTTCTAAAACTTAAAAGGACGTTTTCAGGATATTGTCATATTCTGAATGATGACTGTGCTTCCAACTACAGTAGATGTTCACATGGCTCTTCTAACTGAAATAACGTCTCCACCGGTGGTAACATCCTCCTCAATAGCTCAGTGAGCTGAGGCTGGCTGAGAAGCTGATAGTCATCATCCTTACAAGCTGCCAACTGGAGGCAGTAAAAACAAGCTATAAACACCTTGTGAGCAAACTGCTGATATTGGGCAATCCTCATTTTTCACATGGCCGATATCCTTTAATCTCTGTTTTCACTCTGCTTTGACTCTTAAGAGGAAATGCATGTGATCTACTGATATCATACAGTAATACATAATAGCTTCCTTAATATTTAACATGTAAATAGGAGCAATTATACTTTTGAATACACCCCAGAAATAAATGCACACACTCCAAAATTGTACCGTCTATAAATAATTTGACTCACTGACTCACAATCAGAGCCCCCAACCTTCCTCCACCCCCACCCAACCACCTTGACCCACACTGAGCAGGAGAGGAGCGCAGCATGGCACTTAAGCACATCCTCATACTTAGAAAGCCCGTTTTAGCTCTTGACCAATCTAACAAATAATTCACCGGCTGTGGCACGCCCGGCTGAACTGATGGCAGAGGAAGTGGCAAAATGAATTAAAGATTCAAAGGAAACTGTCACTTTGTGTTACAGAAACCGACTAAACAGGTTTGTGCTTTTGCCTCGGAGAGTTGGGAAAGTGCTGAGAGCAAATTCACAAGCACTTGCACTGGCAAGGGAAGAAAAAGCATTAGGAGTAGCCCAGCCAGGGAACACAGAGACATGGCGACAGAGAACGAGATGGCAAAAGAAATGCAGAAAGGCACAGAAAGAGAGGGAACAATTCTCCTATTTCTGTCCATCTCCGTCCTGCTGGGCCCTCCCTTTAGCCTAGTTTTTAATGCGGGCTAAATGGGAATGAACATAGACCCGTAAAAGTTATCGAGAAACCATCAGCAGACAGGATTCGAGCACCATCCGATGCAGTGACACCAGAATAAATATTAAAATGTAGAGCACCTGATAATCTATTCAAAAACCTGTTTAGAACGTCACATGTAGGATTTGAGAAAGCCCTGCAAACGTAGCCGAGTAAGCGAGTTTTCCAGTTGGAAGTACTTTCTTCAATTCTGAGCTTTTAACACCACAGATAAACTTGTTGCTGCACTACATGATGTGGGAAGAAAATACCAGTTTGGTACACACGAGCCTCGAGTGAGAGCGTATTTGAGTTTTTTCAGGAGGAGCTGCACTGAATACATGCACTCACCTTCTGTATAATCCACCTCTGAAAACATCCCTTATTCAAAGCATTCATGCTTACAGTAACTGCACGCAATGATGGCTGCAGCGTGTCAACTTGTATCCATTTTTTAGCTTGCGTGGAGAGGATCGTATCAACATGTAACAGATGAATCACACGATTTAAAGAGCTTGTTTATGTCAGTGGTTTGGAGTTTCTGCACCCGAGGCAAACCAGGGATGCCAGACAACGAGCAACTGCCTCTGCTAATAATGACAAACAGCTTTTCAATGAGTCAGTTAGGAGTGAAAGCAAGACCAGAGGTGAGAAAGTATTTACTGTAGCTAAAATTATTATATATTTTGTGTTATTTCATGGCAGTGATAGGATATAGTCCTCAGTGAGGGTTACAAACCAGGGTTTTTCTTGCAGAGATGGTAGGAATTTTTTTATGATAGGTAAGGTCATCATTAGTGTCTCAGAGAAACGTTCTTTGGGAAATTTTAAAAAAAGCCAGTTTTTCACGCTTGTCTTGAAAGACTTTCACTAAAAACTCACAAAGCTAAGCCAAAGCAATACACGTGAGCATCTCAACCAATTTTCTGCAACTCCTAAGATGAAAGTAAAATCGAAGGCCAGCTAAACTGAAGACTCAAACTACCAACCGCACTGTGTGTTGCATCTATCCAGGTGCTCAGGCTACTAAGAAATTGATGCCTTTTCCAGTCAATAACCTGCGATGACACCATCTGAAGGCTTCCCAACTCTAAAGCTCCTCTTTCATCCTTTGTGGCTGACTTGCAAAGCTCCAAGCCCTACAAAGCGTCAAGGAAAATGATATGCATGAGGCTTGGTAATCTGAAGGTGACTAACTGCTTTTGAAGTTGCCTGCTCTTTTGAATGGGTTATTGAGAAGCTTCAGCGAGGTGGTTAGAAAGCAGATACCAGTCTGCTAGGAACGAGAGATAACTAGAGATAACCTGTTCATTTGGAGGACTTGTTTCCGAGTTAACATTGATGAATTATAACTACGTGGAAAATAATCTCTTTTTATAATCTTGTTTGAGGAAATATATTAACTTTTGTTTGGGAGCTTTTGTATCTCTGTGGCAGCTAATCTTTCTAAACCCATCCTTTCAAGGTACTTCATTGAAGTGCAGTTGAGGAGGAAACCACAGTCTGACTCAAGAGCAAACTTATACCTGGTAACCTGTGGTGACATTTCACCTTCATAGTTCACTAAAAGAAGCTTTTAAACTCATTCACCCGCTTTAGACAATACTGTGTGGTAAATTTTGTGTAATTCATATATTGGGACTTTTAAAAGTTTATTTTTTAAGTAGAAAAATTGGGTTAAAACTGACCTCTTTTGAAGACTATGCTGTCGTAGGGTATTTTGTTTCTAGTCTCCAGGCTGGAGCAGTTCCAGCGGTGCCCTCTGAACTGGTGCTGGCACTCATGGATGGCAATCTGGATTCCCTGGATTGCTGAAGCCGTCACGTCTGGGTTACGCATGCACACCTCCAGCTGGCGCCTTGTCAAACCTGGCAGTGTCAGACACACCGTGTTGGCATTCAGGATTGGGTCGATGTTGGGGAGCTTCAGGCCCAAGATTTCATTGGAGTCTACCCTGCACGGAGCAAGTTTAGATCAGGTTACTGACAAGATAGATGTGCAAGTCAAATCTTCTGTCTTTTCTGTGTACTGATGTTAGTCTCCGAAGGTTCGTTATAGCGAGACTCGTAAGTTTTCTTTTAATGTTCCTCTGGTGTCACCTCGACACCCACTTTCCATTGCACCCTGCCATGACTTGTTGGTCCCTGGTTTAACCGATTCCTGTAAAACCCCCAAAATACACAAATGTGTGTGCTATGTGGTAGCGCTGATAAAAACATCTCCAGATGCTGGTGGTTTCGGAGGGGAACTGTACTCTTTAATCTGTTAGTATGTTCTACTTTTCAGATTGATTCACTTTATGATTGTGCATCTGTTTTGCCATTGGTTTAAATAAAAGTAATATTTAAAAAAATGATTAAGCCTTTAAAGTCTTTAAAAATGTGCATACTTAACTCAGGATGTTTTTATTGCAGCACAATGAATTAAGGCAAAAATAAAAACCTACGTACCTGCCACATAAAATAACCAGAGGAAATACTTTAGCACATAAATTGTTATTAGCAGTAAGGTGTGTCTCTGCACTCAACTGTCTCAGCTTCTGTTTCAGGTTAATCGTGTGAACAGCAATAATTCAGCTGACAGCCTCTAAAGCGCGTTTGTGCTCCACAGACGAACAGTAACAGCAGCAATAAGAAAAACACACGATGCGCTCCTGATGACTGAAAGCTGTCCTGCTTTTCTTTTCATGATCTTTACAGGCAAAACACAGGTTTGTGTGTGCCGCACATGCAGCCAGCCAACAAACAGCCACGCGCACTCCCAGATGCACACGCAAATACAGGTGTGGGGAAGAGACAGCATTTACACACACACTCTGCTTATAGTCTCGTAAACACGTGGGACCTGCGAGAGTGTCTTCTGCAAAACTTCTCCACGAAGCAAAGAGAAGAAAAAGTCGTCAGTGTTGGAACACACACACACACACACACACACACACACACACACACACACACACACACACACACACACACACAGTGTGCCGCTTATCTAAGCAAAGTAGCTTTGGAGCGATTAAAAAAAACAATCAATCAATCAATAAAACAACTTGCCACTGCATGTTATTCATTTGCATGTTACACTTTCAGTGTGGGATTGCTTTTTGTGGCTTTGCAATTCCAGTTTGACTTCTGTTGGTACCTGTTGTGTTTCCGGCTCTGAGAGTAAAGAGCAGCACAAGTTCAAAAGCTGCCTTTCCAAATTTTACAGCTGGAACCAGCATGTGGGCAAAAGTGTTCAAGATAATAAAGAATAAATAGAAATAAAAAAGAAAGCACACAACTGTTTACACTTCATTATATTTATATTTTAGGCGCAGACAACCTGTCAGTGAAACATTTAGCTGAATGAATGAAATACAAATTTTACGTCGATAAATAAATCTGACATCTCACAACATCCTGTTAACAGATTTTTAAGTTCAAATAAGGAGGCTCGATGAAAGATGTTCTTTAATTGCGTTAAAACAGCAGCTTGACTTAAAGTTTTAGTAGAATTACTGCATTCCGTATTAATTTCACTCACCTTTTATCCAAGAGACAGATAGCCACCAGATAGCATGTCATTCTCAGGACCGAGTTTTCCATGTTTGTGTCTTGCAATAAAAAATGTTCACAAAAAGTTGTCAAAATTAAGAGTTTGGTTTAAACTAATTCCAGTATTTCGCCACAAAGTTTAAAAACGGGGTAAAAGGCTCCGGCTGAAGAACTGAACTCTGGACTTGACAGCTCCGACTAACCTGAATCCAGATGCGCCAGCCAGCGGCGGGAGACTCATTCAAGAAAAGTTTCATCAACCTCCCAACTTAATGAATGAAGCGGGGGGTTGTTACAAGTCTGAGGAAAAGTCCGTGTTTAACCTCTCAAACGCATCCGTTCTCATGCCGGTATCTCCGCCGACAAGGCTCTGGTGTAACATCCGAGACAGACGACTGAACCTATATAGGCGCTCCAAGTGAAGTCTGCTGGAGTAGCGCACAGATAGTCCTCTAAACTGCTGCATTTAGCGCTTCGCCAGCCCACTTTTTTTGCGTCACTCAGGGAGTAGGAGAGCGCCGAGGGAGGTCAAGTGCCTCGTTAAAACAGGATAGAGATCCTTCTAGATAAGAAAACCGAAACACTTAGCCCGCGCCCTCTGAGGAGCGGTGCTGAGGATGAGGATGGGGGATGAAGAGGAAAGTCGCGCAAAACCGAAACTTTCTTTTGCGTTTGATTTAGTGGATTGCTTAGATGATTGTGAAAGACGATGATGAATTTGATTAAGAAGTGGACAAAGAGGAAAAAAGAATGTTAAAGCTGAAGGTGTTTATGAGCTCTAAGGGAATATCCAAACCTCATGAATTATTTTTATTTTTATTTATTTAAAAAAAACATTATTTATAATGAGATTTATAATCAGTCCCGTAACTTACCACTGACCCACTATTTCAAAAAATTAGTCCATGACTCATTTCAGACTCGTGGTTGAAGGGCTGCTCCACTGAGTCCACGTCCGTGAAATTACGCAGACATATTGAGAAAACAGTCCAACATTAAGGCAATAGTACCTGAGATATATTTCCATGTATAAGCGCTGTGGGTAAAGCCCCACAAAGCCTACTGCACTTTCTATAATGCAACCAGCAGCATAATTGTTTCTAGCTATAAACTGAATGCACTTTGCTCCATATACAGGATGGAGGTGGCTTTCAGATCGAAAAGATTGAAGCAAAGCGCCTTAAATCTGCATTTTTCTGTTGACCAACAGGGGGCACCTCTTCTAGTTGCAAAAGGAAGTCGGATTTCTTAAAAGCCCGTGGAAAAACCATCCAGCTGTTCCCCTGATGTGTGGAACAGCTGGTGTAACAGTTACCTGATAGGTTTTAGGGTCTGGTGATGGTGATGGTCAGTGTCACTGTTTAGAACGGGTAGAATCTCGAGGTCAGTTCTTCAAACTCAGAAACCAGTAAAGTCACAACCACTCCTGCTGACGTCATCAGGGCGGACAGTTTTCTCAGAACCGAGGAAGGAGTTTTTTTCACGGACCATCTCAAGCATCCACGTGAAAACAGTCCAAGATGTAAGCTGGATGTTGGTTTGCAAAGTTTGGTAAATCTGAAGGTCCTTATGCATGAAAGCATGAAGAACTGAGGCGTTGTTAAACTTGCTGGCTCCCGTTGCTGTCCAAACCTTGCCTGTGTGTCATGGACTTTAATCGTTCTGTTTAAACGACTATAAAGTTTAAGAAAAAGCTCCCTGGTTGATGAACACCACATGATATCGCTCATCTCAGTGCTTTATGAGCAGGCTAGAGTAAAGAATTAGAAACCACAAATAAAAAGGTTTTCCCCACCAGTGCAGTGAAGCAAGCATTCTGCCAGCACGGAGTAACCAAAGTAGTAAAACACTACACAAGTTTAGCGTTCAGACGCAATTAAGTTGCGATACACAAATTTAGAAGCTCAGGGAAACAATCCCACATCAAGTTTTCTTCCAGTGGGATTTATCACAGCACCCTGATCTGCAAGATTTGGCGGGGACGGCAACTTTGTGACTAATTATTTCAAGGCATCTAAGGAAAGCTGGATTGCTAATAGACTTGGTGGTTTTGGGTCTCTGACTTCAGCAGGATGTGTCGCATGCTGTCATCTGGAGCCCTTTGTGTCTCTGGCTCTCGTCATGACTGATAATAAAATTACTTTCTGAATCACAGTTCTTTATAAACATGACTGATACTTTACCCCCCTCTTTCCACTTGGAGAATCAAAAACAGCAGCACAGAGGGCCTCTTTTGTAACGCAGCGAGGCCGTCCTGTACGCCAACCTGCAAAAAGGTGTTTAAAAGGTTTTTCTGTGCTGTAAAACACGAACAGGAAACCAAACAAAAAGAGGAAAACAGAGGGAAAAAGATCACATGACGAAATTAATAAGACAAGAAACCAAAAGACATTAAATCAAAAATTAAATTTGTCAAGTAAATTTTTACTTCTGACTGACTAGAAATATTGAGCTCATTTAAGCTTAATCTCATATTCATGTTCAAACTGAATCTCACTGAAGAAGGACAAACTTTACCACAAATCTCTTTATTTAGAGCTACCGTGCAGAACATTGGCCATCGCATTCTGGCCTTTGCCAAACATTCTCACACAGTGAGACAGAGTCTGTCGACAGTGTGCAAAGTTTGTGTTATATGTAGTGACATGAAGAAGAGTAGCCCCATGGAAGGAGAGTAAGCCACAGCCGCTGAGTTTCTGAAAGAGCCAGTCGAAATGTTTTGATGCTCCAGCAACTTGGAGTTAATGTCATCCTCATGAATGGGCAAACAGCTTTAGTGTGAGGAGGGGCTAAACACACACATGCATGATGCTTTTTTGCTCGTAGACATGGATATTACACGTACTCTACATCAGTGTGGACAAGTGTGTTATTTAGTAACTCATCCAAAAGTGATTGTGTAATTATTCCCATTGTCAGAAGGCGGAGACAAAAACTTCCCACAGCAAATTTCAGCAGTAGTGTTTGTGAAATACGTCGGAGATGATAAGTTGGAGGCTTGTTTTTCAAAATATGGATACGGGTCCCAGCAGGAAACTTTGACACACGCATTGCATATTCATTTTGTGTGCACAAGTCACACGTATGTAAAAATGTACTTCAGACAGCATGCACATGCAGACTGGGCCTGTGCACGCACGCACACACACACACACACACACACACACACACACACCTCTGTTTCCCTTTCCTCACCACTGTGAGTGTGTTTCTGCTTGCATTTATTAAAAATTATGTGGGAAACATTACAGAGCTCCTCTCACATTCTCTGACTCTTGTGTCTAGAGACCTAAAGACTTTATTTTTGTCAAGTCCACTTGCCAGCTTCCTAATTTTGTTTCTCAAGGCTTTTGTTTTAACACGATTTTCCCGTTACCCTTATTATTTTTATCTTGCACTGTTCACCCTAACTTGCTAGGCGACATGAAATACAAAACCACTGAAGGTTTAATTCAATAATAAACTAAAACACGGAGTTTTCCCAATAGCGCCTGTGTTCTTGTTGAGCTGCAGTGTCTGGTGCTGTTGAATCTTTATTGTCCTGCAGGGAGAGAAACGACTAAGCTAAGTTTTCCCAGCAGCGAGTGCCGTGTAAACACATAACGTCATATAGCACGTATGAATATGTAGTTTATGGTCTTGTCCAATCAAAAGCATTCATTTAGCACTATATTGAAATATACAGAAACATGAGATTGACATTTTTCCCTTTGTACTCCAGTTTGCGTATTTTAGCTTGATGTGTTGCTTCACACAGTTCAAAACTCAATTTGATGTGTGCCTGTCATTGCAGGCTCAACAGAAAGTATTTCCCTTCCAGAGGTCAGGTCTTCTCTGATTTTTATCTGTAATAAATGTTACATTTTTAAATTTACCCCAGTTGTGAAGTAAGACGTCCCAAACTGTTTTCCATATTCTGAAACGTGTGTGATGGACACAAAGGTTTAGATGGCAGATTTACATTTAAAATGATGATTGTTAGATATGCTGATGATTTGTCTCATTAGGGTTTAATTTAGATCATAATTAAGCTAAAATCACGCACCGACGTGTCAACAACACTCGTCATTATAACATAACTGACTTCAGAGGTTGAAAGTGCAGTTTAAATATGATTAGCAGAAAGGAAATGATCTGGGTTTTATATGCATTTAACTACTGAAAAACCTCTTCATATTATTATTATTCATATTAACAAATATTCTGTATGCTATATTCTTTTAGAGACCAAACTTATACCAGAAGAATCTGCTCAGAGCTCAAACAGGTCCAAGTTGCACAAAATGCTGATTTACTTTAGTTATTTTGCTTTTTATGGCAACATTTCACTCCTTATAACTGGATTTTGCAAAATGATGCAAAACATTGAAGTGCATTTAAATGACACAAAATGTGCTAAAAGCAGCAAACTGCTGATATGCACTTGCCTGATAATCACACGGGCAGGTTTTCTGCTGATTAATCAAAGCAGTAGTGGTGCTGGTGAGAGTTTTTCATGGATAAAGGTGAGCTCTGAAACTGTATCAGGTGGGAGCGGCGGCAATACTCTCACTTAACTCTGGGCAAGAAAGCAAGCAATGAAAAAAAGTGTTGAAGTTGCTGTTTTTATGTGGATAAAAATTTCTTTTCGTTTATCTGCAAAGTTCGTCTGCACCGCTCCCCTCGTGCTTGGTTGAAAACCTCGGTAACTTTGGTCTGATTACGTCTCTGACACTTGTAAAGTCAAAGGTTGAAGCGTTGTGTCTTTACCTCAGAGCCTATCACGCGGTGCAGTGATGGACTTTCCTTAGTTTGAGCTCCCCCGGTGTTGTTTTTTACTGCAGTGACCTTTTGAAGATGAACTTCACCGCTGCAGACATTGCAGAGTGGATGTCCTGGTTACCTTCACTGAGTCAAAAGTCACACACGTGACACAAATAAAATAAAAGGTAGTTTAGCCTGATCTGATTGATGATAGAAGCTCAGGTATAATTACAACATTCAGTAATTTAAAGATAGCTCGTGGCTATTTTGCTAAATCCCTCATCATCTCTCTGCCTCTTGGCTTTTCTGTACCTCACTCTTTACCTCAGCACATGGGGTAATGACACTCTGACCGCACACTGTGCATGTGCAGTTTATTAACCAACATAAGTTATGTTTGTCACACCCTCGCTCTCAGTGTCTCTCTGAGAAGGGAGTTCAGGCAAAGTTCACATTTCTTTGAGAGTTTTGGACCGAATTGACGAAAATGAGCAAAGCAGAGGAGAGCGGCGGAGCAGAGGTTAGTCAATTACAAGGCTCAGCTCTAGTAACAAACTTCTAACAAGCAAATTCTTGGCTCTGCGCTCATGTGTGTGTTTTTGGGTTTTTGTGTTTTTGAAGACGTGCAGGAGACAGAATGAGAGGAGAAAAATAGCGTGGGTACTTGCGAGACTGTCAATAACCAAGAGTTTGTATGTTTTTGCATGCAGGCAGGATTCGACGAATACTGCGAAGAAAGCAGCAACTGTGCAATTACATCAAGCTCGGACAAATGACAGGGCTTCCAATTAAACCATCTGCGTTTGAGATCAATAGCATATGATTCGAGGCATGTTTTGAAAAACAGAAAGCTAAAAATAAGAGGAGTGAAAAAGGACGTGTATGCAAGCGTTACTGTGTCCCACTCACGTCTCTTTATTTTTCCCAAACGCCTGGCGCAGTCACAATCACCACTTTCCTACAAAACAAGCAAACATTATCTTATGGTCTCTGTACCTGAGGCCAGCTTCAGCAGTTGGGATTGGACCACTCCTGTGGTGGGTGGATCCAAGTTTCTTGTTTGGACTGAGCTGCCGTGGGCTCTGCCACCTGTTCCCCCAGGTAGTACCCTGGTATTCCTGCCTCAGGTAAGGTTGCTGCATATAGATTTTGGTCTTTGTGAGGCTCATTAGTGTCAAACTTGATCCAGCCTCTCGTGCAGGAGACGTTGTCTCCAACAACAAACCCTTCCTCCAAGATGGTGATCCATGGAGGGGGACAAGGTAGAGAGATTGTGCCTCTCAGAAGGCTTCAGCTGACCTCAGTATCCCCCCTGCCTGGGAAGGGGGATTGTTCCTCCCGCGACCCTGATGAGCAGTAGAAATTATTATGTTTGCTTTTTCACGTCATCAGAGCTGAAACAAATGTGTTTTTATTGCTGTAAGGTATTGTAGCTGTGTTGCATGCTGAGGCCACAGTGTGATTCCAATCAATAAATCCTTCTTTTCGGAGAACAAAAATATCCTCAGGTAGTGAGAACTGCCGTTATTTTGGATGACCCTAATGACTCGCAGAATGTACAGTGAACACATGCTGCAGAAGAGATAAGTCTTCACTTAGGCTCCTTTAACAAAACAGGCACCAGAGTGAGAGGTTAAACTTGACTTTTTCCCCCCGGTGAAGGAAAAAGAAAATATTTTGGGGGTGTATTTTTTGGGAAATGGAGAGAATGAAAGAGTCATGTTTTCTTTAACTCTTAACACACACTCTTCCCCTTTTGTTTCCACCTTTAAAGCTTTGAGGTTATTCGCAGCTCGACAGTGAAGATTTTTACAAACCTTCATTAAATCTGCATAAAATGTGCGTAAAGGAAACTATTTAAGGTTTTACTATGTTAAACCTTTTTTCGTCATTTGATATCGTTGCTGTTTCGTGTCCTTGCATTTATACCATTATACCCTTTCTCCGGCCAGCATGCAAAAATCGTTTTTTCTTCCATCCTTTTTATGTCTGTTTTATATCTTTGGACTACAATTTAAAACTTGGAAACTCTGAATAAAGTTTCTGGTTAGAATTATCTTGCTCTGTAAATACACTGATCATTTTCTGGAAGTTTTATAAGAATTTTCAGGAAATAGAAAAGTAACAAAAATAATGACAGCATTAGAAAAATGTACACTTTAAACTACAACGGGTATTTTAAAGTTTTCACTGTTTGTCTGTGTTTTGTGAACCAGGATTTAGTGTTCTGTTCAAAACACATTTAACACAAATGCCAGATGTGTCAAATATGATTCAAATTAAAACACATATATGCAAATGAAGGTCAGAAGGTTCAAAAACACACAAAAAACCAAACAAACAAAAGGATTTTTCTAGCAATAATTTCATGATTCAGGCTTTGAAGGGTTAAATTCTCCAGTGGTCACAATGATGGGTTTGAAACCAGTCCACAATCTCTCTAAAACCTCATTCCTCTTTAACTTTCTCTTTCTTCATCGCAAACAACCCAGTGATGTTCAGAAAGGATGCTTTCATGGAAATTTAGCGACTATCTGAAGCTGAAATCGCTAGCTCTGCAAACCCCTCGAAAAGAACACTCAACGAGAATTTGCCACCATTAAATCAAATTTGAAAATCTGCTTCAGCCAAAGAAAGAACATGTTTTGTTTCTTAGTATGAAACCAAGGAGCTGAGCATGGACAGCAGAGGCAACACACCTACAAATGCTGCAGAGCACATACGCACACAGTCACACACACTCACCAAATCTTTTGTGCTCAGAGAAATCAGACGTGCTTGTTTTGTTTTACTGCCTCGTTTACCCCTGGGTATCCCTAATTTTTCACGTTTGCATGCCATTGTTGTCTCACGACGTTTTTGTCTGTGTGTGTGTGTGTCTGTGCTCATGTATGTGCTTTAGTGTGAGTGTATGCAAAGTAGCAGTTGCAACAGGTCCAACAGTATATGCACAAAGTTTCAGAGCTCCAGAGCAAAAATGCAGTATAACTGTCTTCACTTTCTCACACACAATCCAAAACAAATGTCCACACTGAGAGAAATAAGGGGCTGATTGATCTAAACGTGCATGGATTACAAGTTATGGCCATTTATTGTTTTAAACCTTTGCTTTAAATTTGGTGAATCTATGTTGTGCTTGATTATAGTTCCATTTTCACTGTTTTAATTTACTCTATTTTTTAAATTGTTATTATCATTATCATTGCCATCAGTGCTCTGATGACGTCTGTCAAGACAGACGAGATGGAGTGAGCAAGAGGACCAACTTTCCAACAATCAACTTTCTGCTCCAAGTGCGCCATCTAGTGTTCAAACACCAAAATGAATAAATCCGTTCAGAGTGTTTAGTTTTCCTGATTTCCTCAGTCCTGCTGTGCTGCATGACAGACACACTAAACCTTAGTAAAAGTGCACGATGCTGCACAAACACTAAGCTGGAGACGGCGGATGTCTCGAGACATTGTTGCTCGTTCATCTCCCTCATTAGACAAATGGAAAGGATTCTGTGTATGCTGATCACAATATGCCAATATACATGTCTGAGCACATTGCTAACCTGCTTCCCATCAAGGCATTTCATGACTTTTGTTGTACAAACAGCTGTGTTTATTGTCTCTGTCCTGGGAGAAAGCGTCCTGCCTGGTCTTCACACAGGAACCGACTCTGAGCCAAAGCAGTCGGAGCAGACACCAGGCCCCTTCTGTCTCCCACCAACTTCTGGCAGCCATGTTTTCACAACCCAAGATAACAGAGAAGAAGGAGAAGACACGGGGCAGAGAGACGGTAACAGAGTTTGATAAATGGCACACATGCAAGCAGGAGAGCGAGTGTGTGAGAGATGAAGAGCGAGAGAGACGGAGAGAGGAAGCAACAGAGATGCGGGACAGATGTAGGGAGATTTAGGGGAGTGGGTGGTGAAGGAGCGAGATGAGCAAAAGATACATTGCGAGGTCATCTTAATGTTTATCCACCCACTACAATGATGTGGGTCAATGAGTGTTTCTCAAGAAAGAAAGTGTTGTTTTAGGGTGTTGCAATGATAGCAGGTTCCTTGAGAAAAGCACACATAATTTCTCATATAGTATATTTTTCAAGGAGTATAGGGCCATTTTGCCAAAATACTTTTTTTAAAGAGCGAGAGAGAAACCACTCTAGCAGAGCTTTATCTGCAAAGCAATTTATTTTTAACACAGCACTCCAGTCACTTCACGTTCAGGAACAACCCTGAGCAAGATTACTCACGTCACGCGCTCTCGATGTGTTTAACTGTACGGTAAATGCCGTTGAGGAATCCCCAGGCGAGCTTTACCTAAAAGGTGAGTAAGTGATGTGCACAAAATGGACTATTAAATCTCTGAGCACTGGCAGCCAAGTTGGGTGGGCTGTGGGACTTAGGCATCACCTCCAGGGCCTGCATTAACTCATAAAGATCACTGTCTCTCCCAAACACACCGAGACTGTGTGTGCAGATTTGTGCATTTTGAAAGCACGATGAATGCTGTGCGTATACATACAGGTTTCGTGAGCTCAGTTTGCTTTAAGTATGTTTCTCTGTTTCTCCCACTCCTGTAATTATGGTCGTTGGTATCAGATGAAACCCCACACAGAGCCGATCTCTGGATGTGCCCTTTGCATAAGCAACATCTTGCTGCTAGATTGATGGAGGACCGGAGGAGAGTTCACACAAATGGAGGAGAATTATAGTGTCGAGTTACCTCCAAGTTCTTTTTCTGTGTCGCTTTCTTACTTTTGTTATCTTGTTTCAGTCTCTCCTTTCCCTTCTTTTTTTCCTCTGTTCATTAATTTTCCCTCGCTCATCGCTCATTTCTCTACAGTGGCCCACTCATTTTGCATTTCTATGTAATCTCACGCCTCCAAATATCTGTTTTACTGCAAGTAAACGCTCATTTTGTGCGCTAAATGTACGGCAAATAAGAGCAGCAGACCACCAAGACTCCACTGTAGCAGATAAGCAATGACAGGACACTATTTATCTGAGTGATGTATGGGAATGACTGTCTGCAGAGTAACACTGTCAATCCATGAACAGTGGCAGCCCTTCATTAATGCTTTGTGTGTGTCTGTAAGCACTTAGCATCAACAAAACTCGTTCCCGTGAGGGACGATGTTGCAATCTGAAGGCACTGTTTCATTCAAAGGGTCACATGGAAAAATACACCCGTTCTAACCTGGCTACGCACCCGTGCAGACACGCGCAAATGGACACACGCGCTGACGAAGACAGACGCATGCAGCCACATGCGCACAGATGTCGACAGGCAACTTTATTTATACCAATGCTCCAATAAATCTACCTGCTCATCTGTCTATTTTCTCTGGCTTTGGCTGCTCTGCTCTGAACGCCAGCGCAGGTTTAATGCAGGAGGACGAGAGGGCAGAGCAGTGTGTAGGGGACAGGAGCAGAGACGAGCGCCCCATGGCATTTTCTTCCTCTTGGCTTACCTTTCCATTTCTTAAACGCAACTTCTGGCGCGAGTTTTTTGCACCACCAAATTCCTGGAAAATATGAACTTGTGTCAACTTGTACAGCTCAAACTAATACAGGCCCACTTTTCTTTCTTTCTTTTTTTGGCCTCCTTGTCATCTAATTTCTACAGAATAAATGCCCCCAAATGATATATACCTCCTCTTTATGAGTACCACAGAGAATCCTACACAAAGGGTCAGGTTTAGTGAATCACTGAGGTTAAAACCTAACTTGAACTCATGCTGATGTAAAAACAGAGCTCGTAAAAGTCTGATAAACAAGGTGACAGACACCCAAAGCAGTGACATTAGTGAGTATAAATCCCAGGTTTGTGCTGCTCCTCACAAAATCTAGTGTTCAGAGTGATAGACTGGGTCCAAATAACACACTTACATCACTGTAGAAGTAAAACATCAGTGAAATCTATTTTATTGTGTGGAAATACTGAAACTAAAAAGTATCATCATAGTTTAAATAACAATTTGTCCAACTACATACAAAGTAACTTAATTATCAAAAGGAATGATAATGTATCTGGTTTTGAACGGTGTCTTCGATGTCAGTCACGAGCCACTTGAATCTCTTTAGGCATTTATGTTTAATGAAGCTGCAGTGTAACATCCAAGTATGCAACCATTTCTCCTGAATACAAAGACGAGGAGCAGATGGAAATAAAAAGCAATATCGGACAAAACTCATTTAAATAAATGACCAATGAACGAAGAAGCTTTGCTGGTTAAAGACGGGCTGAATTATGTTACAGTGACATCGCTGAAATGTTTTTAAAGATTTGCGTTCCCACCAAACCTGATTGGAAAGTGTTAAAAAGATGAAGAAGGGGGAAATTCTCAAAAAACACCACTAGTGATAAGATGCAGCCTCCTCATCACTGCCGTGCTCTGGCTCCGTTCACACAAAAACACTAAGGACTGCTGTGACAGCTGTTATCATGACCTTAAGTGGTTAACATCAACTACAAAATGGACTTACAGAATAACCATCGGTTAGGTTATAAAAGTCTGTCACACAGCAGACGATAAAAGTGACGAGGAAGCATCCAGATGTGAGCCACGGTGCGCCGCTAAAACCAGCTGACTCTAAATTATAAATGCGTACCTACATGAAACCTCGCGCAAACACAAAAACCTGAACAGCACAAACTGAAGCAATGTTGTGTTATAGTTCAGTATACTTGCTGTGCACTGCCAGATATACAAAAGTGTAAATTAGATGATACAATAAGTTTATGGGTATTTCTGCTGAAGAGGAACAAAGCAACAAAAAAAGACCTCGTCTGTGTCGCTCAGAGACAGACTGTCCAGGAGTGGTGTGCTTTCAGTACGCAGCATACTGCAGTTTAACAGACAGCAACAAGATATATACACTGAAGGATATGGTGATAACTGGCCAACCTACACAAACACAATAATGCACACCTTCTCTCACACACACGCACGCACACAGGCACTTACAGTATCAAATAAAAGCTAACATCCATAGTGCATTATTATTATTATTATTAGCCCTGTATATCATAATATATAAACAAAATGCATCATATACATTTTTTTGATAACAAAAAAATGTCATGAAAAAAAAAGGTTTCTATTTTGGTTCAGGAGAAACAGCCGACTGCAGGTTTGATTGCCAAGCTGATGAGGACGTCCGCGGCAGCTGCTGCATCCAAAGTGCTTCTGAGAGACAGACGGAAGCAAGTAGTCATCATATCTTTATATAAATAAGAGTCTCTGCTGGCAAGCCAAGTCCGCACCTGCAAAGCATGGTGTTAACAGCATCTTTGCAACTATAACAACGGTTTACAGTTTCCCTTTTTTACATTTTTCATGTAGTAGCAGAACAACAGGTCAAGACCAGCATCGTTTTGTTTTCTCACTATGTTGATTCGCTGCAGTTACAATAACTGAGACACAGTTTTTGGTAAATGCAAACTCAAGAATATGATTACACTTGTTAAGACGGAATATATATGAAAGATGGGTGTAGCCACCAAAACCATCCCCATTGGCATGTTCATATGGGGGTGATTTGCCACGTCCTGCTTTACTGTCAGTTTTACCTGAAATGAGCCCATCGTTTACAAACTGGTTGAAGAAGACTTGAAAACAGCAACCGAGGCTATAAAGTCATTACGTATTGGGGAGTTGCTCCCTGCTGGGTTTTGGAATTAAAGCAGGTTTAAGGCACTTTTGCATTTACTTCACTCTTTAGATCCAGAGGCTACGTCCATCTTTTATGTCAAGTCTATGAGCATTACACCGTTAGATAACAGTACGTCTATGAGCACTGGAATGGAATATGGGCCATAGTGAGGTCCTTAATCTTCTTACTACCCTGCAGAATATCGTGGAATAAAAGCAACGTCTCCTATTAAGCAATGTTGTTGAACTGCAGGTGGAAGGAGGATATGGCATTGTTTCCATTGTTTCCATTGTTTCAACTTCTGACTGAGCTTGATAACCATAAACTCGAGATCCTCTGCATCTTTCACGCTATCCAAACTAAAGCAAGAACTTCAAAAAGTAACAAAAGTAGTTGTAATTAACAAAGTAATTTGACTACTTTAAACTTTAGTTCGTCAGTGACAGAGACTAAGCTCTTTTCGAACCATGCACTTTTTGCACTGGACGACACAACACCAGTGGAAACGGCATAAGCAGTTCTCCTCAAACACCACCGTCTCCTCCCGGAAGCCTCGCTCGCAGCACAACAAATCACAGCCGCTAATGTCCATGGCCGTGCTGTTGCATATACGCCCCTTTGTTCCCAGCGAACCTGTTTTTCGATTTGCGAGGCAGAAATCCGGAGACTCGTCCGAGTAGATCAGATCCTGCTTGTCCGGAGGTTTGATGTTCTGGCCCACAGGGATCAGGGTCTTCCCGTCATTGCCGCCCATCACCTTCGAGGCGCCGTTGAATCGCTCCAGCAGGCGGTCGCCCACTTCACGGAAATGCGGCATCTTTTTCCAGCACGTGCGCAGCGTGCACGAGCCTGACAGTCCGTGGCATTTGCACTCAGTCCTCATGTAGAGCTTTACTGCCTAAAGGGGGGAAAAGGGAGGTGAAAGAGGGCAGACAGGTGAAAAAGAGAGGAGAGGGTTTATCAAGCAGAAAGAAGGACAAAAACAGTTAACTTGTACCCTGAAGTGAAGCCGAGCTGCTTATGACAAATGACTAATTCGCCTAAGAAGAATTTATTATTGTGTTTTCATGATATATGACAGACAAAGGCCCTGGATCACACACACACACACACACACACACACACACACACACACACACACACACACACACACACACACACTGATAGATAGGTAAGATAAAAGCAGACGCTATTCAGAAGGAATTTAACTCCCCAGCCCCCCTCTCCCTCCACGTTGCCTCTGGCCTTCCTACATCTAACAAGCCTTGACAACAGATCATTCACTTATAATGCACATAATTAACCCATCACACACACACACACACACACACACACACACACACACACACACACACACACACACACACACACACAAATGTGTATAAAAGTAGACATGCATTCATGCACATAAACAGACATTTGGGCGCATCGCAGCACGCTTATTTCTCAACCTCTGGGAATTTTTCTTCCTATGTTCAAACAGTTTGTTCACTAATGCTACAATTGGACTGCATCCCAAAAACCCTCCTCTCTTCCTCTCTACCTGCCGCTGACCCCAACTAAAGTGAACTTTATAATTCGGTGTTGCTTGTGCATCTTTTAACAATTCTGCAACGAACTCAAACAGCGACAACGCCGCACAAGGAAATGCGATCCTGAAGATTTGCCAGTGTTCTTCTTATAAACAAACACCAAACTAAACTTGCTCCTTCATCTTCCAGTAGCGCGGTAAGACCATCATGGTGGTAATTCACAACACAGAGGAACTTTTAACTTCTACAGTGGCAGTAGAAAGGCTGCCTCCGAGGCTCAAAAACAAAGCGCCGGGCACGTTCTTGTTTTTTTTGTTTCAGAAACCCGATTCTTGTTAGAATATCAGCTTACGGCACGACACAAATATGGCTGGAGGCCGCGGCTTTCTCTTTTCGCATGTTAGTGGAATGGAAAGAAGCATTCCAATGGACAACCGACACCTTTGTCGAACTTTATCAGCAGGTGAAACATGCATTCTTACTACATTTGAACAGGATACAGAAACTTTGTGAAACTGCTTACCAGTCTGCCAGCTTCGTTATTGTGCAGGTCGACGAGCGTCCTGATGTCACTCTTGCCTTTCCTCCTCTTGGCATCCATAAACTGCTTTGACTTTTCATAACCAAACTCCACATCATCTCCGCAGCCCCCCCACTCCCACTTGACCCCGTCCCCAGAGGAGGACGGCTTCGGAGGCGGTCTGTTCCTGGTGGCCTCACAGCCGCACTGCAGGAGGTCTCCCATACTGCAGGCCTGCGTCACAGAGTGGGTCACACCGGCGGCTGTGATGGCATAAACAAAAGCTGTCTCCCGGATATCTACAGGAACAGGTACAAGCAAAAGAGGGGGTTCGGTTACTGAGTCTGCATGCAGCATTACAAAAGTGCTCACAAAGAGTAATTCCACAGATATCTGATGACTTTTACCAGAGTTTGAAGGAATTCATAGTAATGACAACTTATACAGCCCCACTGCAAACATGTAAAATACAGGATTGTATAAATATACGCCATACACATTTTCTATTCTAAATCTTCTGGATGTGAGTTTTAGATTTAATACAGGCGACATCGATGTCCTTATAGAACCTTGGCATCAAGCATTACAGCTCCTGCCTCATCATTTTCTACTGCAATGGGACAGTTCTCCTCATCTCCAGTCCCCGTTTCGCGAGATCTTCCCCAGGGGACAATTCTCTGTGCCGTTTCGATCTCATACACACTACACTGCCAAAAGTATTCTCTCGTCTGCCTTCACACGCATATGAAGCTGAGCGACATCACATTCTTAATCCACAGGGTTTAATGTGATGTCGGCCCACCCTTTGCAGCTATAACAGCGTCAGCTTTTCTGGGAAGGCTTTCCACAATTTAGGAGTGTGTTAATGGGAATTTTTGACCGTCCTTCCAGAAATGCATTCATGTCTTTATGGACTTTGTGCACTGGTGTTCCCACAAAGTTGGGAACACCAAACACCCCCCCACCAAACACAGGGCAGTCAGACAAGTACTGTTCTCCTGGCAATCACCAAACCCACACTCTGCCAGATGCTGATTTGTCACTCCAGAGAACATGTCTCTGCTCCTCTGGAGTCCAGTGGTGGCGTGCTTTCCACCACAGCATATGACGCTTTGCATTGTAAGGTTTGGATGAAGCTTGTGAGCCCGTTCCACGAAGCTTCACCGTTCTCGAGTTAATCTGAAGGCCACGCGAAGTTTGGAGGTCTGTAGCGACTGACTCTGCTGAAAGTTGGTGACCTCTGAATACCGAGTGTTCATATATGGGTGATGCTCCGTAAATACAGAGCTGATTTTGCTGATGGGTCGTAACAAAATCTCAAATCTTATGTCTCTCATGTAAAATGCTGGATGTCATAAAACTTCATCTGGCTCCACAAACCTGACTGGAAACCTGGTGTCCAACTTCTTTGATTCTGATTGTTGCTCAAACCTCAGCTGACAGACTTGCAACAACTGAGACTTCAAAAGCCTTACATACATGTAAAATATGTGCATGAAGCTCTTCTGGTGGGATGAGTTTAGTTTTTAAGTCCAACTGTCCAAAGTTGGGATTCACAACATTTGGACACATATTTTTCATTAAGTGGTCAGTATCGCTCCACAGTCAGCTGCAGGACAATAAAACAACAAGCATCCCTCCACATCTGTCTCTGCATCCCATCAGTCGATATCTCAGCCCCAGGGAACAGGATAAGAGCGCTTCTCTCTCAGTCCTGCTCGATTACGACAACTGAAGCGTCGCTGGCTTTGTGGTGCTGAGGACGGCTATTTCTCTCTCAGGCCAACATAATCGTACACACAAGCTCTCACACGCCACAGCTGCTGGTTTATTTCGAGTGCATGGCTTAACGCTGCTGGTTAAAGCCGTGCTCAACTACAACTGCAAATCGATCGTCTGTCTCCCCGCGGGTGCTTCAGCATTTCTGCCACCCACAGATCAGCGTGTCTTTATCCGGGGTTAGAGCAGCTATTGTCCATCACCTGACAGAAAAAGAGCAGCTATAAAAAATTGCTGAGAGCTAATGCACGTGAACACTGCTCTTATTCTTACTTTAAATTGAACGTTTGTTGCAGAACAAACTGGAATAAAAAAAGATTTGTGTGTTTGCCCTTTTTTTTTATGGCGAGCAATAACAACACACTGATGCTGCTACCATGTGCTGTGCAGCCAAAGCCCATACAGGGCTTGAATGATTGGCCTTCTGAATGTCGATCTTCAGGATAGAAGAACAAAACCAAACATTTACAGTTTAACACGTTAGCAAGTAATATTATCATAAGTTAATAACGACACGCGTGTGTATGTGATATTTACTATTTTAGTATGTTAACAAATGCTAGCTGATGGGGACTAAACCACAACTGAGCACCTGCTGCTTGAGCAAAGAGGTTTATTTAGACCTCACGAGCTGCATCGCCAAAAACAACAGTGTTGCCCTCTGACCTGAACATAAGTATAAGAAGCACAAGAATTATAAGAAACTTTCTTCAGGTTTAGAATAAGACAGACAAAAGATACTGCTGTACTGTTGTGTGAAAACATCAAAGCTTCCACTCTGTGCAGTCGTGCATGACTCAGTAAGTTGTGGAACCACATTAGTCTCTTTAAGCTGTTTGCAGACATTTGTTTATGCACAGCTCTCTGAAGGATTTCATCACAGCATTTCCATCAGGTCGAGGTCCCGAGTACCAGTATGCCCAGTGTGCCCAGTGCCCGAGCACCTTGCAAATACTGAGTATGAGTTTTTTGCCAGATGTGGTGCTGTGCATTATCTGGCGAAGTCTTGTCGTTTGTTCAGATGCAGTTTTGCAATCCTGCACCGTGCTGCCATGTTCATTTTAGAGAGAAGACGCTTTCTTCTGACTATCCTCCCATGCAAGCCATACTTTTTCATTTTTCCTAAGAGTGCTGTCATGAACTTTAACATTAAACATGCTAAATAAAGCCTGTATGACCTCTCAGCTGTAGCTCTTGGTTTTCTGCAGTTCTGTGACAGACTGTGACGTTGTTGGGACACACACGTACGAATGCTCCAGATGTACAGAGGTGGCCACACTTGCTGATCATCAAGAGTTAATCAAATTTACATTTAATTAGAAGCACCTGGCTGTACTTACCTTCTCAATTCTTATGGAGGCAGTAAGGTGTTCTTAGTTTATCACAGGACTGCACACATGTGTGTGAGGTTGTTAAGTGTGCAGGGATAAAAAAATATGATAACAATTTGTAGGAAGATGTGTTTTAAATAGTGTAAGGCCTGCTGAGGATAAACTAAACGAAAAAACATCTAAAAATAACCTCTGAAGAGAATAAAACACAACAGTTTCACAGGTTTGAGGGAAAAATCTTATTTTAACCACTGTGTGCTGAGTTTACATGAAGCAAAAGCATTTTTATTTCTAGGAGCTGGAAGGCAGCGGCTGTGCAGTCACCACTATCAACACTGCCAGCTCTATATCGCATGATTCACTGAATGGGATTCATTAGGAATGGTAACACACACACACACACACACACACACACTCTGGTACAAATGCTGCATGTCCCGTCTCACATATCTAATCCTCAGATTTACTGAGCTGGTTCCAACATTTTACACAGCAGCTCTTCACGACACAGAAGACGAGCAGACTATTGTGAAATGTTAAATGCTTCAAACTGCATAAAACAATATTTTTCACACACAAACTTTTACGAGTGTGCCTGCACTGGAGACATCTCTGGGTGTCTTACAGCTGGTATTGATATCAAGGCTCGCTGGGGTGTGCAGGTTTTGTCGCACGCCACCCAGTCTGTTTGTGTGTGTGTGTGTGTGTGTGTGTGTGTGTGTGTGTGTGTGTGTGTGTGTGTGTGTGTGTGTGTGTGTGTGTGTGTGTGTGTTACAACTTAAGCAGACCACACCTTTTTGTTCCTACCATTCGGCAGAAGGTTATAACTGCAAACGTACTCAAATTAAAATGTGTCATCTCCAAAGCATCCCTCCAACTATTTAGAAACACGTGTGAAACAGCAGCACTTAAATCATTCGTACAATATGGTGATAGCAACACGTGCTGTGTCCAAACAAGCCGAGAGGCCATCCAGATGTCACCAACTGTGCTTGCAAAGCACGACGCTGAGCAGAGGAAATCTCCACGGCAAAAACTGAACATGAAAAGTGTTGTTTGACATGTTTTTCACACATTTCAGTTTTGAGGGCATCAACTAGCACAAGGCAAAAATATCCTCTCTGTAAAAATGGGCCGACAGCATACACGAGGGGGGAAAGCAGAAGGCTTAAAGAAGAGGGAGAAAACGAAGGGAGAGGAGGAAAGAAGCTATCAAAAATTTGATGATTTGAGGCACCCTGATTCACATTTTCCTCGCAGACATGAATTCCAAACAAATTCCCTGCCACGCTGGGTGTCTGGGCCTGTCTACGTCTGCTTCGATTTCAAAAAAGTCCTTCTGCAGGATCTACAACATATTATTTTAATCGCTTTTTCATCTTTTAGAGGTCATCGTCTAAACGTGATCAGGGACGTCAAGCAAAGCTTAAAAAGGATTACGGCACAGAGGATCCACGCTATAGGAAAACGTTTGTTTAGGTGAACTGTGGTCATATCGAGTGAGTTTCAAAATGTAAGATCAAAACTTGCTCATAAAAGAAAATCTCTGTCAGAATTTACCCATGAAGTGATTCATACTTTTTAAAAACAAGGAACACCCAGATGGGACAGTTTGAGGAGAGGTGGGGAACTCCTGATATAATCACATATGATGTGTGGAAATTAACTGTATCTATAAATCCAAACACATATCAGAAGAGACGGGTTGTATGTTGGGGCTGGACTTCAGCAGTTCTCACTCTCACAGGAGGTCAGAAGGCTACATGCTCGTTTCAGGCCTCTCTTCTGTGGAACCAGATCCCATCCTGGATCCAGGAGACAGACACTATCTCTACTTTTAAGGCTTCAAACTTTCCTTTTTGCTAAAGCGTATAGTTAGAGCTGGATCAGGTGACCCTGAATCCTCCCTTAGCTACACTGTGATAGGTGTAGGCTGCTGGGGGATTCCCATGAGGCACTGGGTGTTTCCTCTTCACTCACCTCTCTGCATTGAATCATTAGTTATTATTAATCTCTGGCTCTCTTCCACAGCGTGTCTTAATATCCACGCCCATGCACACAGTGTCAGTTTAAAGGCTCATTAATGTTAAAAACACTGACAGGAAAATAAAACATCCTGAAACCCGTGTGTCAATCAATCAGCACAGAATCTGAATCATATCTGTGAGTCAGCCTGAGAGCATCATTAGTGAGAAGGTCTCAACGTTTTTGACATGATTGACGATCGGCTTAATTAACGTGAAGCCCCAAAGCAAGAGGCCTTGGTTCGTAACACAGGACAGAATTTCACACACAACTCTGCACACACAATTTGGAATATCTCCTATGTGATTACAGCATCACTGTATGGGGGCTGGCTCGCACTGGGAGCCATGCTGGCTCCATGGTCTGTATGTTTTCGAACACAGAGAGGATAATAAAGACTGATGTCAAGAAAGCAGAAGTCTTTGTTTGGGAGATAAGTGTATGTAAGATGTTTATGGCCCAAGAAGAAAACAATCTGATGCACATGCAAAATGAGCCACTGGGACACATCCACACTGTCAACTATCACGTGCTCAAATTTGGCAACGACTCTCATTTTAACACATTTTACCAGTCCTACCATTGCTCAGTGCTGCTCCAGAATCCCTTTTTTCCCACAGACAGTGTTTGTTGTGCTTCCTTTGTCTGTATTCTGTACAAACCCTGTGAAGCTGAGCGTTAGCAGCAGTCCACAGTCCATGTCCATACTGTGGGGAAATGCAGAGCGATTCCCCACAATTACAGGAGCCGATACCTCACAATTTCTATAAAAATAACTCAAACTAAATCCAGTTTAATCTCCAAGCCTTAAAATGGGCAAAGATCTAGACACAACTTGTGAACCAGTCTGTGGTACTTTCCCAGTTTGTTTGTTTTTGGCAGGGTTTATCTCATGCACCCACAAGTTTCTCAAAGCCCACGTCAAGAACTGCTGACGATGCCAGGACACAATTTCTTTCCGTCTTTTTTAAGACAACGTGCCTCTTGTTGTGTTAAAAGATGGTTTTTGTACCCAAGCAGCAAACAAACATTTACATTTAACGTACGCAGGGAGGTGAGGTAGTAAACGTTGTGTTCACTTGTCTTCCAAACCAGAAAACAGGCCCGTCTTCTAGTCCTGTCTAAATTTAGACACTAAAAGCCTTCTGGTTAGGTTTTGCAACAGGTGTTCTGAGTTAAAATTCAGCGTTTCACAGCATTAACAGCATGCTGCAAGGCAACCTTTTCCCATCTGCAAAAAGCTTTTCCTTCACAGGGACCTGGGACCCCGCAGAGCACATCTGCCTGTGATCGTATGATGCCGATTTCCCATGTTGACTGACTTGTAATGAAATTAATCA
Organism: Aulonocara stuartgranti; assembly: GCF_965226115.1. Lineage (NCBI taxonomy): Eukaryota > Metazoa > Chordata > Actinopteri > Cichliformes > Cichlidae > Aulonocara > Aulonocara stuartgranti. Next base: position 1,995,447 of record NC_138952.1, on the reverse strand, counting down.
GAGCGCCCTGCACGTGATACAAAAAAGGTGGCCAATTTATTAAAATACACAGTTCTTGACCGAGCTTCAGTCTGTGATGAGACGGGAGTGAGGACACGTTGGCCCTTGTGTCAACGTGTTCACTCATTCAGACGTCTCGCACTAAAGTTTTGAAATGGCAGTGTTTCAGTAATGTTGTGAAATCCGCTAAAACCCCTGTTATATAAACACACAAACACACACACACACTAAGTTTTCACCTTCAGCGTTTCTCTTCCATCTGCTGTCTTGACGCAAATCAAAAACTAAACATTTGCACCATGGATCCTTGTATATGCGTTTTCTTTCCATACACTGAGACGAACTGAGTAATAGTTTTCATCATTATATGCACACACACACACACACACACGCATGTGCTGCACAGTTATTAATACAAAATAATTCAAAGCTCTTATTCCACCGACTGCAGCTACAGTCGTTCCTTGTTTCCTCAGAGAGTCGTGTTGACGTACAGCAGCGATGCAGCTCAAGATAAATCCTTTTCACAAACACAGCAAGAAATACACAAATGCCATCACGCAGGTCTTTAAACTGCTCTTAGGCTGTTTGCTAAACAGGATTCGAAGCCTGTTTAACTCAGTCAGTAAAACACCTTTCCACTGTACACGTGAAAAAGCACACAGATGGATGAAACGTGATTGGTAAGAATCATTAGGATTGGGAGAAAACTCACAGTACTGAACAGTGCCCAGCGAGTCGGCTGCTGGAGTAACCGTAGGTAAAACAAAAGTAGCAAAAATAAGCGAATAAAGCAAATAGAAACACGATGCCTGCGGTGAATCGATGAGTTGGCTGCCACAAACACAGCAGCAGAGAGTGACACAAAATGAGACGAGCAATCAAAGGAGTCGAGGCAGCTTCCCTTTTCAAACCTACGCACGGCGTAGCTGTGCTGCTGTCGCACGTGACCTGACAGAAATCGTGCAAAACGCAGCCTTCGTTTTTCTGCAAATAAAAACTGTCATGAAAGTGTCTCTGTAAGAGTGTGTTGTTGCAGAACTGTAGAGGTCAATGAGGTTAAGCAAACCACTTACAGCCAGAGAACATTAAATATGAAGGCACTTTTATTTTGACATGTAGTGCTACTAGTCTATGATAAACAGCCATTAAGAGCAGATCCAGGTAATTGTGGACAAAGGCTTTAAAGCAGCGGAGCACTTTGGCCTCCCTTATAGACAGCCAGGAATTCATGATTAATTGCTAGTCTGTCTCCTACTGGTAGATTCTTGCCCTTTTCCCTCTTCTCTCCCTTCCTCTCTCCTTCTCTCTTTTTCTCCTTTCTTTCTCTGTCCAACAAGACTGGTGTCATAAATTCATATATGGAAAACAAAATCAGTCTTTGGTCCACCTTCATTACAGAAAAATGGCTTTTCTGATGTCACACTGTTATTGAGCTGTAGAGCTTAACAAGAGAAGGCATTGAGAGCATTATTGCATCTATAATTATAAGTTATTAAAGTTAAAAGAAACATAAACTTCTCCATAAACTTCAGTTTCGCAGGTCTTCTGTGTTGATTGTAGGGGTGAGTAAACATATCTGACACATCTAATGGGTATTTGAAATCTCTCAGCCGCGTAATATGTTAGTTATTTTGATTTTGTCTCAGCTGAAAGGAACAAAAATGCCTCCTGATGCAAAAACTTATTGTGTTTACCTTCATTTAGATGGGACGCACTTCTTACTGTCAGGCCACATGAAATCAAAAGTGCTCCAAAAGGGAAACTTATTGGATTTTAATGGCAATCGTGCAGTTCTAGTATGTTACTATCTAGAATTATGACACATCAGAGCCAAACTTCATTTTGCACATCTTCCCCCACTGAGGCAGAAATGAGTTTAATGAAATGTTTGGCACGTTGTGTTTCCTTTGCTGTAAATTAATAATACGTGTGCCTTGTTTGTTAACTAAACACAAAGATAAAGGTCCTCTGTAATGCAAGTCAACGGAGAGACAAGAAACTCTCTATGAATCTAATCAGACAAGAGAAAAAACCAACACAGTAATTGCAGAAGACCCAGCAGTGACCCTGCGTCAGTTATATTACAGACTTCAAAGAGTTGGAGGAAGATGTTAGGAGATCTTAGGAAAGATGTTAAGAGAAAGGGCATTCTTAGCTGATCATTTCAGGCATGCCCAATCTGATGAAGAGGAGAGTCAGTCAAGTGTGAATACGTCTCCTCAGACATACAACAGCTGCCCTTGTTTGTTCGAGTGCCATCAGGCAGGCTTCTGACCTCAACTTGATGCAAGGACAGCGGCTATAATCGTAACCCCGCGAAGACACGACAGCTTCAAATTGAATTTTGGCTTGTAGCGCCAGGTAGACATGAGAATGATTTAAATCTTCTTATTTAACTCGCAGCACTACTTCCAACTATTCCTTCAAGACTGCATGCATTTTACTAAGAAGAGGCAGACGAAGTCACTCACCTTGTTGAAGTATTTTCCCAAAGTATTTGTGGTGGCTGGTGCAGTTCCACCTGCGGTACCTGAACTGGTACTGGCACTCCCGGACGCCCAGCCTGGCTCCTTTGGCCACCTCGTTGATGATCTCGGGCTGAGTCTGGCACAGCTCAGCCTGTTTCCCCGCCAGGCGCTTTGCCTTCCTGCAAATGCTGTTGGGGTCCATGACCAGTGGACTGCCCACCGCCCTGTTTGAACAATGTTAGACAAGAAGAAGAAGAATGGTTTCTAAGCAGCGTTATGACAACAGAGAGTTCACACGGCTTATCTTGTCACTCGGGAAACTCTGCAATCATCAGTCGAAGAAGGTTTTTCTTTGGCTCCTCTACCCACCACATCTCAGCCATGTGACAATGTGCTTCTTGAATCAGCATGTGGGAGACAACAGCATAGTTTCCCAGAGGAATCCTGACTCTGATGTCAGATTGGCAAGTTTAGATTCTGTTATTGGACTGCGCTCGGAGGAACTGTGCGGTCCTCAAAAAGTTGGAAGTCATGTAGTTGGACGGCTTTTTACAGTTGATTTTGATGCTGCTTAAGTTGATTTTGGTAAAGCAGACGGCAGTCTTTCTAGATTTCCTAACGATACAGCCTCTCTGTAGATTTTAGAGACGTTAAGAGCTTTGCTGCTTAAACCACACAGAGTCCTCAAAGCAGCGCTCCTTCAGGGAATCTGCACATATTATATTACAGAAAAGAAGAAGAAAAAATGTTTAAATGTGAGGGAAAATAAATCAAGCTCGCTTCATGAAGTTTAAATATTTAAAACATTAATATGTATATACATATTTCTTGCATTTGATGAATACAACTGTGATCGTCCTGAGCAGCTTTGACAGATTAGTGTATATAACACAGATAAATAGTTTATTCTAACTCTTAATGGGAAAGGGGGAATTGGCTCTGCCACGTGGAATCACTGCCAGCATTTGTGGACACTTCAGTGTCACTACAGGGAAAGTGACTTCATGAGAGGACTTTATTTCCACTCTTTGCTTTTCTCATCTCTGCCTGCTGCCAGTTTATCCTATGTAGAACACCTACTCCATGTCTGCTCTGCATCTTTTCATGCTTTTTGTCCCTGGATGCCAGCAGATGTGATTCATAAGTTGAGGTTTTACAATTAAATAGGGAGGGAAGGAGAAAGCGAGGGCGAGGAAAAGGCCAACCCATAGTTTTCATTCAGCCTCGTTCCTGTTAATAGCACCTCCTGATATCATTCTTCTGCCTTGAGAGTTTGCTTTAAGAAGCAGAACAAACACTCGCCAATTCTCTCCGCTGGCGGTCTGATACCCAGCACAGGCTCCTGCGGTCGTTCCTGCATGTTTTTGTCTATTTTTAGACTGATATAATAATTTAGATGGCAGGCCAACATGTCAGCGGACGACAGAATTAAGTATCTTTCACACATAAGAAAGCTCGTGTTAGCCTCTTTGCTGAAAGAGGCGATCGTGGCTCAAGAGTTGGGAGTTCGCCTTGTAATTGGAAGGTTGCCGGTTCGAGCCCCGGCTTGGACAGTCTCGGTCGTTGTGTCCTTGGGCAAGACACTTCACCCGTTGCCTACTGGTGGTGGTCAGAGGGCCCGGTGGCGCCAGTGTCCGGCAGCCTCGCCTCTGTCAGTGCGCCCCAGGACGGCTGTGGCTACAATGTAGCTGCCATCACCAGTGTGTGAATGATGACTGGATGTGTAAAGCGCTTTGGGGTCCTTTGGGACTAGTAAGGCACTATACAAACACAGGCCATTTAACCTTTAATATGGTACCACCGGGACTTTGTTATGTTACAATAGCAGAAGAACACATTTGTAAAGCACCTAATCCCGAATAATCATCCATTATACAGAGAGCACAATGGGAAAAAGCCGAATGTCATGTTATATGCTGAAAGTGCACTGGCATCTCCACACACAACTGTGGGACACCCACTCTTCCATTTCTTCTGTGGTTACTTCTGTGTGTTGAAAACACTGCTATGGAAACAATGCTGTATTTTCATTACAGGTGTTCTGTGTAAACAGTGTAGCTGTGAGGCTACAATGAGTGTTTGTGTGGTGATCCCACAGATAATTGAAACATACAGACAGTGTGTAGGTGTTAATTACCAGGTACAGGTAAAATACTTAGCAACATACACTCCCTCCCAAAAACCACTTATTATCTACCCACTGCCACCGGGGAGCATGTGTGAGAGAGCGAGGAAGAGATAAATGTCACATTTATGTCTATGCATGCAGGTGTACGTCTTTGCAGTCTGTCTGGGCTGTGAGAAAGGCAAGACGCTCGTTGGTGCGTATGTCTGCAAGAGGGCTCATCACGTGCACGCGGCCCGCTCTGTCAGCAGCTCGCAAAAACCAGGGTGGCTTTTATAATGGGAGACCCGTAAAACTAGTGAATGCACTCGAGTTTTATTCCGACTTCTGTCCACGGCATTCGAAAAATCCACAGACAGCTGGAGCCTCACAAACAAATATATAGATAGATATCGGGAGAGAGAGCCAGAGAGGCTAAAAAGGAAACTATTAAAGGATAAATTTGGCACCAGGATCCCTTGTTCACTACTACATATTACTCCACCTGACACTACTCCTTCTGTGATGCATTCAGAGTTTTGCTCTCGGGATGAACATAGCATTTAAGACATCAGCGTAACTTTGTGCTGAGCATTGGGGGGGGGGGGGGGGGGGGTCAAGATCTCTGTCTAAATAAATAAATAAATCTCGGTAAATTCCCAGATGATTAAACATGCAACTATTTTGCTGGTAATACCTGAAATGAGTAAAGAAATAATGCAAGATAATTCATCATTTTATTGGCTGGTTGGGTTTGATTATTGGGGGGTCATAACCCCCCTAACTCTCCTGAAAATTACACCCCTGGTTTAAGAAAGCATCTTGTCTTTTGTTCTCTCTTTGTGCTGCTGCTCACAGCGGACCTACACAGATAAGCGGCTTATTCCCACGAGGCAATCTGCTTTGTATTTGTATTTATACTTGTACAGTATACATACAGTGAAAAAGCCCCATTATTCCCGGCTGTCGAAGGCGAGCACATTGTCCCATCTGTCCAGTATCATCTCCGCAGGTTGAATCCTGAGTTTTCTTTGATTAACCACGTTTTTTTAAAAACTGAGATCAATGTCACAGAGACCTGGTTATTGCCAGATCTGTTGCAAAAAAAATCACTTAAATCGAGGCTGTCCAACAAAATGAAGGGGGCCAAAAGATCACAAATAACAGCAAGTAAGTAATGCAAAGTCTAAGCCTTTGGGACTCCAGCGAATCACAGTGAGAGCCAACGTTCACACATGGAGACAACTTGGAACTGTGCTGAAACTTCCCAGGATTACAGTCGAACACGGTGGTGGTTGTGTGATGGTTTGAGGCTCCTTTGCTGCTTCAGGACCTGGACCACATGAATTCTGCTCTCTACCAGAAAATCCTGAAGGAGAATGTCCGACCATCGGTTCATGACATGAAGGTTAAGCGGACTATTGCAGCAAGTCCAAAATGAAGGTTTTCAAAGTGTGGACTTAAATCAGACTTAGTTGACCTTAAACAGGCGCTCGTGCTGGAAAAGCCTCCAATGTATCTGAATTAAAACTATTCAGTAAAGCAGAGTGGGACAAAGCTCCTCCACAACAGAAAGACTCATCACCAGCACATCACAAACAGCTGGAGATTTTGCTGACAAGGCAAAAGCATTTATTAAGATTAGGAAGCAACTACTGTTTCACACAGAGCGGGTAGGTTTGGACAGGTTCTTTCCCTTAATAAAAACTGTGTTTGCTCTTCTTCTTTTTGCTTAATATAAACATTTATTTAAAGATTCAAAACATGCGACAAATTTGACAAAAAAAGTAGTCAGGAGGCTGCATATATGTGTGTGTGTGGCTTTAACACCTGTGAGCTCGGGCTTTGACTGCTCTCTAAATGGTCCGTTTGACTTTTTTCTGCTTATGCATCCATTTATCAAAGAGATACGTCACCATGGGCATCTCAGGCAAACAGCTCTGGCTGTGAACCTTCTGTTTGCCAGAGGCAGCCAATCAGAAGAAATTTGCCTTCGAGAGAGGCTGGCCTTAAATGGGAGCGAACAGCTTTTTATAGAGAGCAAATGAACACTGAGTGGCAGCACGAAAGCCCAGTGTGAGATAAATATGGATTATTTTGACAGCAAAGCTCCCAAACGGAGCTGGACATGAGAGATAAAGTTCCCCTTTAAGGTTGTGACACGCAACACAGTGCCGTCTTCAGCTGCATAACAATTGTTATGGTATACCTTAATATAATTATAATAATTAGCTAGCTCTCGACGAGCAGAAACAAGCCCCGGCATGACCTAAATAGAGAGTCATTACAAAGTAAACTTAATTAAACTCGGAGCTTTTGCAAGTTTTAACAATTAGGAGCGATATCGACATAAATGGATACATCAAAGCACGATCGTGCAACGCTGGGACACAGTAGGAAGAAATCATGCCTGAATTTTGGCTGCACATCGGTTGGGTAACGTGGGTTCATCAGACTCAGAAGTTTAGACAAAGGGCACGAGGAGAGTGGGAATGATGGAAGTGAGGTGAACTCAGGTGGAAGAGCACATTGCTGCAGATATACCCAAAAATGGGGTGCATTAATTCAATGATGGGATCAACGTGCTGTAAGTGCCCGGCATTCTTGCCCTTGTTTGGAGACTGAAACATTATAGTGTGCATCAGTGTGAGGAAGGGGAGACTCTGGACTCGCTTTACCGTGGATCCAAAAAGTGCGGATTTCAGGTGCAAAAAAAAAAGCAGGAAAAAAATGTTTGTAATGTCACGAAAAATGCTGATGATCCACGCAGGTGCACTTACAGTGCAGACACAGATAAAAGCTTGCATACACGTCCAAGTAGGAACTTCAAAGCCGGGCAAGTAATCAGATCCTCTTCATGCAAAGTGCCACTGTTCTTCAGTCAGTCATTTATGATACAGCTCCTGAGCAGATAACCCAGTGCAAAACACTGAGAGGGAAGTTCAGTCATTGATCGTATCAGCAGCTTTGAGGAAACACTGTCTCGCATGAACAGTTCTTCTTGAAGATAAAGAGCCGGGCACAGGCAGAGGAACGCGGCAGACGGAGATAAAACAAGGCTGAGAATCACAAGTACTCGAATCAAAGGCACTGATAGGAAAACGATCACTGCTATGACAAATATTCAGCTGCTCCAATCATGAGCTAAACATCTACAGTTTGTCTGCAGTTCGGTCTGCAGATTCTTTCTTTGTACTCTTTATTAAAAAATAGGTGTCAGGCATGATCAAAGGTCTTGGACTGATAGTTTTTCACAATGGCAATAATTATATAATAACCATATTATTTTTAGGTCACAAAGGGATTCAACACTGGCACTCATAGAGACCTCATATCTCATTAAAGATCTCACGCCACCGTGGAGCTGTGGGCCTTTCTCTTTTTTCCACTCCACCCATGAATGAGTGAATTTCATCCCCCTTAATCCCTCAAGTATGCTGCAGATGAATACAGTCACGACAAGCGCTAGTCTGAGACGCCGGAGCAAACGAGACAAAGGGAAAGGGTCGGCAGGAGTGTGAAAATGGAAACAAGATGCTGGGCTTCGTTAGAAAACAAAAAGGAAACCGTTCACATGTGATGTAAATGTGTGCAAATTCAAACATGCTGTTCCCAAACTAAATTTCAAAACGAGCTCCTGGTTCTCGGCTTCGCTGTTTCTCGGTCCTCTCAGCCTGAACGTGTCGATCGCTTTCAAACACGCTCGATCCTGCTGACACGCTGCCGTGAAACGAGCCTGAAACGGTGACATTTGCTGCCATAAAAAGTTTCAGCACTCATAATGGAAGCAAAGGCAATTAAATGTGACCAGCAGGAAACCAACAACGCCGCGCTAATGTCACGAGAAAAACATTATTCTGGTTTAACAACCGTGGCACACCCAGTGACAATTAACAGATACATTTCTGAGTCAAAATATGGACATATTCACATGACTGCATGAAAGAGCTCAACAGCACTCGTGGAACATGGAAGGCAGATCCTGTTTGTGTGTCGCAGGCGTGATGACACATAAAATAAAGCTTTAGAGCAACTAAACTGTCTCTTTCCTTTTAAGAATAACGTGCACCACCAAGCTGTGGTTGCCATAGTGACATCTGTCTATAAACTAAGCCAATGTGTGAAGATGTTTCTGCCATTTCAGATTCAGATTTTTAGATCAGATCAGTTATTCACGTCTCAAAGTTTAAGATGAGCGAAACAGCCTCGGCACATACTTCTACCATTTGATTGAAATGCAGGCAGCAGATTAAACGTCTGTAAAAGGTTTCGAAGGGTTTGCACAAGCGGTTTTTAAGAACAGGCTGACGGGAATCGAACCCGCGTTCTTATCCGACACCTAAATGTGAAAGGCATCAAAGTAAATAACAGCGCCTGCTAACATCAGCACGGTATTAGTTGGTATCACTCCTGCACATGTGGCTTTGTGTGCAGGTATCACCTGATTAAATCATCATAGTTGCGCAGATCACACACAAGAATGTTCGCAGATAAAATAGTCCACATTCAGATGGGGTATTGTCATTTCCCGGACTGTTACCCAGGAAACCTGCGTCTGTGTCCCATCTTGGACTACTAGTCTTACTCTTTTCTTTTTGAGTTTTTATTTAGATGTTTGTTTAGGCACTAAAAGTGCTCAGCTTGGTTAATTATGTCGGACGAATCTGTCTGTGAAGGTAGTCTTTCTTCATTTTTGTCTTTGGAGGTGTTGTTTGCCTGATTTGAGCATTAACCAAGGAAGCGATGGCACGTAATGAGTTCTTCATCTTCAAAGGTATTCTACCTGTTTTTTAAGGAGGTCCTAACATGTGCCACCGAGGCTTAATTCGCTCCTCTTCCTCGATTCTTGGATATTTAGACATTTCTTAGACAGTCGTTCTCCTCTGCTCTGCATTCTTCTGACATTATAATATACCGCTGGCCTGAATGTCTACCAAAATATATGCTGAAACACACTAACACACACATAAACAATTTGATGTCAGTTCTCTGTTGCACATAAAGCCAAACCCACATCGTCATTTAATGTTTATCTTACCCCATCTGCCTGGTGCTGATTACACGTTTAGCTTTCAGCCCAGGACAAGATAAGATCTGTTATAATGAAACTCTCTCGTGCTGATGATGGCAGTGCTCACTATACATTTTGTGCGAGTGTGTGTTTGTTTGCGTGCATATGAGCGCGTATACATATATATATAGTCACCATAATGTGTGACTGAATAAGTGTGTCTGTATATCTTGGAGTGCATGCAGCGCTGACACACACACATGCAGTATGCGTGTGTGTGTGCACCTGTGGCACGCTCTGCGCAGGCCGTCCGCCGATTCAGGACTGTGGCGCACAACAAAGCTGGCCCTGCTCAGCACTGCAGTCAAAACTAGCATAAGAGAGCAAAGACATTCCTGACTGGTGTCTGAGTCTCTGAGCTTTGCTCTCTGCTCTCAGGCCAAATGATTAGAGCGCTTTAATCAGCAGAGGCACTGAAAGGACAGCTATCTCCCAGCATTTCATCTCGCTCACTCTTCGTCTCTCACTGCAGCTCTCGCTTTTCCTTCATCAACAACCTATCTGCGTGATAGGCATTTTCCTTCAAAAGACAAGTACGGCAAAAGACATAAGGAGACAGAGACATTCAGAAGGAGACCGAGAAAGAGAGACGTACGATGGTATGAACAGCATCTTTCAACAGAGAGAATCATTGTCCTGGCAGACAGGAGAGCAATCCACAGGTGTGGTTTCACTGCTCCACAGTTGGCCACACTGTGTGCGTTTCTGTGTATGTGCTGGTGCATATATGCCCACTCATTTATGTGTGTGAGCAAGTGTGTAAGTGAGCTAGAGAGCGAGTGAGAGAAGATGACAGCGTATGTCAGTGGGGATAAAAAGGAAGTAGCTGATTTCTTCGCACTGATTCTCTTCTTCTGCAGTCTTATTTAAAACAAATGTCCCACACTGCCAGCCGAACAGTGACATCAACATCACAGATAACAGCACAGCTCTGTGTCAGGAATCTTTCGCTTACTGATTTGCATTGAGATGAGCAGATTTAGCCCAAATAAAGCGATGAATTCACGGCGACGAAACAGACTGCTGACCCTGTACGGACATTGTTTTTCTCTCTTTCCTTCCACAGCTGGGTACCAGCACAGCTCAGCAAAAGATCAGCACTTTTCTGGCTGGCATTCACTTTGCTGGCTAAATAATAAACACTGTGTTTTGGCCCAACAGCAACACTTGGCCTAAAAAAGGACCTCTGTCTCTTATATTAAAGTCTGGTAAAGGAAAACTGTGATGTGGTGGTAATGAAGATGTATACGCATTATTGTTATTAACCTGCATTAATGGCGTGAGCTGATGTCAAATTACTGTTTAACACATTAGTTATTATAGTAAAAAGAAAAACACCTTGTACTGGATGTAAAATACCAGTAACACTTGAACCCATTCTCTCTTCTCCCCCTTATTTTTGCTCACTTTCACAATCTGTAACAGATACAGTGCAGCCTGTGGATAGACAAGCAGAGACTCTTATGTTTTATTAACAAAGAGAACTCGAGTTAATTCAAACTATCGTCACAGATTACCTCCACAAACCTATTTTTCTACAGTAAGATGGAAAAATGGCAAAGTGGAGGAGCTCTATCTACCAGTCATGCAAGGACATAAACTCACACAGCTTCCATGACACTACATCCCACACTGACCTTGACTGGGCTGTGAATGAACAGTGGGAGGATTCAAGTGGAAAAAAATCACAAAGCTGCACATTCAAACACTACAAAAGTGTGTGTGTGTGTGAGAGAGAGAGAGAGACGGAGAGAGAGTTTGATTCCTATTGAAACAGTAAGACAGACCCTCACCAAGAGAAAATATTTTATCAGCTGATCTGCTGTCTGTCTCTCTGTCTGTCTGTCCAACTGTCACACACCTTGTGGAGCTGAGCCTATAGGGATTTTTTTATGATGACATATCCACTGAGCCCAGAGGGCCACCTGACATTCCTCCCTCTGAACTCTCACTCACAGACACACACACACACATACCACACACAACATCAACACCACATCCACCGATCTCCCTGTCCTCTCTATCGCTGCAGACAATGAAATGCACACACCTCCCTCACCTCCCTGTCTTCTCTTCAGGTTTAGTCTCTCACTCTGGGAGCACCTTAGATTGTTCTTGAGCATTCTTGGATTCGGGTAGTTTGCTGGGAAATGTGCTAATCATTAATCACTTATTAATGTTATGCTACTGCGCATATATATTTATATATATGTGTGTTTATTTAGATTTCAAATAAATAGAAAAACCGCGATTACGCAGAAATCACACGAAGCTTTGGGTTGACGGGAGACAGACAGCGAAAAACACGTGGTAGTAAATGCAAACTCACCACCACAGTCCGATGATATTGACCGGACAAAGCGAGATAAAGAACAGAGCCAGCTGGATCCGCGAGAGACGAGCCGTCATGTTGAAATCCTCAAAGAGACTCCCCACCAAAGTTTCGAGTGACGATCTCAGCCAGCACCGAGTTATTTCTTAAATACATAGGAAGTCCCTGCTTGCTGTCTGCGGCTGGAGTCGGTGCAGGCGCGCTTACAGACTGTCAAGAAGAGCGCAAAAATTCAACTGCTCGTCGGCCGTGCGCATCTTAATGCGCAACAAAGTTGGTCAAGAGGCTACTGGAGAGATGTCCGCTTTCAAAGGTGTGGTTAACCTCTGCATTGTCGTTTTGCCCCATCTGTCGCAGCACGTTACATGCTTCCAGGGCGGACCGAGGACGAATCCCGAAAACACTCAAGTCTTATCTGACTGCGAAACAGCGCGTGAAAAAGCTCCACTCGTGAGGATCTTCGGCTCTGACTCATTTTACTTAAAAAAAAACAAAAAAAAAAACTGTCATATCAGAGTCAGAGAGGAAGAGGAGCGCTTACACATGTCTAACAGTTCACGTCTTCAGGCGCGGAGCCCCGCTGGCCCCACTCTGCTCGCCCTGAAATGACGCCCGGATGAAGTTTCGGTAATTCTCGGTGCTCACCGGCTGCAGGTAGAGGCGTCTCTGCCGCTGTCAGTGTGGGCTCTTTGGATGATGAAGGCAGCAAAAATGCTCTCCCACCTTAGCGTGACGTCGCTCGGGGCGAAGCGAAATCCTCTGTCACTCAGAAAGGAGAGAGAACGAAACTGCAATTAGTTTTAGGAGGAAACGCGCACGCGCACAGGGGGGGGCTGACACGAGCCCGCAGTGTTTACGGTCACCCGAAATCAGAGCTGAGGGGATCACGGGGTGACGTCAGCACAGGTGCGATGGCACTGCTTTGATGCTTGTGCCAAAAGGTTATACGCGTTAAATTCACACTTTCATATTTAAGAATCGTTTAAAGCAAAGACTTTAAAAACGAAACACATGTCGCACGTTGGAAGTTATTTTTAATATTGTGTATATTTGTAGGTACTTGCATGTGTGATCACCTATCTGGCCAAGGGCATATCCATTGAAATTCAACACCCCTGTGCTGCCCTCACACCTGACTATGTTCCACTGCAGTGATGCAATCAGTCACAAGTTAAACACGGACTAAATCAACCTGACACGTACCTCTGTCCTTCCACAGACCATAACCCACACTCTCAATGCCACCACGGACGCTACTCAAGCAGCTGCGCGTTGGATTGTAACAATAACCCAAATTCATATTTTACTCATAATGTTACGACCGCAGTCTGCAAACGAGTCTGGCTCAAAGGGGCAAAAATAGTGGAAACTTTGCAAGTGCTGTAAAGCTTCGACTACAACACACATCAGAACACATCAGTGCATTTCATTTGCGTTTATATTGCACACCGTCCTTTGTGGAATTTATTCCTCATTTTCCTCAAAATTTCAATCTGACGTGATTTTTTCTTCTAAAAAAGGAATAAAAAAAGAATGAACGTTCAAATTCATCAAAGTAATTTCATATGATTTTCCACACAGTCTCAGTGTGCGAACACTGCTGAAAATGTAATCTTAGAGGGACTCATCACCCACATTTGAAGCCGTTTAAACTGCTAAAACTGTGCTGATGTGCAAGTGATGTACAGATGCGGTTTTGCTTTGATATTAAATGTTTTAATGATTAAAGGTCCAAATGCAAAAGCCCAGAAACTGCATTTACGCTTTGCTAGAATTTAGTATTCATCTATAAATATGAAAAGCTGCACAAAATCAGAGCCCATCAACACGTTATTAATTAAAAGATCAGATGGATTAACTCACAATAGATAAGTTTCACTGTGACTGTTTTAATATTCTTAATGTTCACACAGCAAACATCTGGAAATGCAGAATGAACATTGCACACATTTGTTCTGCAGCAGTTTTAGTCATGCTCCCTTTCTCTTTGTAGTTATTTAATAATAGTCGGCAATGGAAATAGACATTTAATAACACATTAAGAAATTTGCACTGGCTTCTGTCCGATGAAGAAAATTAAACGAGAAAGTTGTCTAGTAAATACAGCTCCAGTTGATTTTTGACTCATATTGATTGGGTTCAGACGCCGTTGCCGGTTCATACTGTAATCCCATCACTGATGGAGAGAGAGAGAGCAGATGAAGATGGATTCCTCAAAACTGTAGATGCCCAAAGTGGGTCAGAAATGTCTCTCGGGTTCCTTCAGCAGTAGACTGTCCTCCCAATAACTTTGGCTGAGATTGTGCCAAAATCTGTCAGGTGCAATTTAGTGATGGTGAAGATTTTCATGCTTATGGCTTCCAAGTGATGACCTCAAGCTGGTCATTCCCTCTGCCGCTTTATAGTCAGAGTGGGTTATTGATTACGTGCACGATCAGTTCAGTGCAACCTGGGTTCAGTTTGCTTCAGCGATGAACCTTTGTGATTCTCCTTTCCAGACAGCGCTGTTATTGTCAGACATGATGCATTGCATCAAAAATTCAGATCTGTGATAACAGCTCTGATATTCTGATAACTCACAGTAAAGCTGCACCAGTATATTTACAGGCTACTGGTCTACAACAGTCTGTTTCTCCACGGTGGATCAAACCATCGTGTCTGTGAAGCCATTCTGAGGTAACAGGCAGACACTTCAAACTTATTCCGCTGGGTTGACAGTTCATATGACGTGATAGTGATTTGCAGTGGAAAAAGCAAGTTGGTACAAACAGCAGCGCAGCAAACCAGTGTGAAGAATACCTTAGGGCAATATTAGATTAGCAGGAACTTAGTGTTAATTTGATTCAGCCTTCTTGCACAGCTAATGATGTTTTTCTAACTGTTGAGACAATGTTCAAAATGGACTTTGTTGACTGATCCGTTCAGCTTCTGTCTCACATCCTGGCCTCGCTCGGCCTGATGTTATCCGTGTTTTCTGGCATCCACAACTCCTCAGAAGTGATATGTTGGCACCTCTAACTGTTTAAACTTGTTACTTACACAAAGAAAAGAGTTGAATGCATCTAACCAAAGCAACAGTATTTTTTCATTGCTTTATTGTAACTGAAAGGTGTCTGCCGGTGGAGTGACAAACGTATACGGATTGCAGAAAGTTTTGTTTATCATTAGCTGAGCTGTAAGGCTTCGTGTCTCCATTGCCTCGTTCCTCTCGGTTGTGGAGCTCACATAACACATAGTCACGCTGAAGCAGATAATTGGCCTCCAGTGGCAGGAACAGAACATGGTGTGATGTTTTAGCAGACAGAGCTGTGCTGCGTGGAGAGTGCTGCATTGATATGCCGGCTGGAACCAACCACAACAAAATTAGAAAGTTATGAAAATTGAGTTATCTCTCAATGATCTATAAATAACTGCAGCATAGTTGCGAGCATAAGCATGCCAATTGAACTGTGCTTTATACTGGGTGTTATCTCACCCACCTTACACACTCTCTCTGCCCCACTTTCTCATCTTGCCCCTCGCTCTGCTGGATAAGTGTGTTTTGTTAGGGAGGGCTGATTCTTCATACTTGGCTGAGGCTTTATGGACAATAAAGATCTGATTTCAAAGTCCAGCAGGGTGTTGGGCCTGGGGTCTTGGCTCAGCTTTAGCTGCCTGCTGGGAGGAGACACTGCACAGCCCCCAACCAGATGGCCTTCAGCCCACATACAGTAGATTCATATTGTACATGATGTGTAGCATTGACACGTCTGTCTCTTTTAACCGCTACGGGCTCGGCCAAAGCCCTCTGACCTCCTTGAAGTGACCTCTAGTGACCTTGTTTGAATAATTTCTGGTATTTTGAAGTTCTGTGTTTCACCCCTTACAGATGTGCATATAGAGTTGACATGGAAAACGGGTCATTTCAGCAGAACTACAGTTCAGCGAAACCAATGTTTTAACCTAAAATAGAGTGAAGTCATGTGACTGCCTGCTCAATATTTAATCCGTCCAACAACATGTAAGCTTTGGCAGACACTGGATAACAGGGATTTCTGGTGACTAGGCTACCGATGTTTCTCTTATCTCTGCTTGTTAGTTTTACAGCAAGGGTTCGGCACAAAGACACTTACACAGATGCTCACCAACAGAGTCGACGCTGCTCTCTAGTTTGAGTCGACTCTGCTCTCCGTCTTTCCTCGGGCTGGCATCATCTCAGTAGTTCACTCCCTGTTTCATCTTAATCACATAGCTCAGTATGGAGATATGCGACATGTCCTTCCAGCATGTATTATACATCTGTAGGGACTTAGATCAGTGTTACAATGGAGAACGCCCTGATAGATACAGGAGCTTCACTAAAAGCTGCCAGCAGTGCATTTTTTAGTCATTACATTAAACTTATAACATGAGTTTTGTTGTACAAGATATTTTGCAGTTGGGGAACAACCGAGTGGCAGAGTGGAGGCAGGCATTTACTGGTGACACGATGGGCGTCTGACTCAGCGTCGTAGGCCAAACGTCTTTAGGTGTCCCGATGCTTCCTCTGTTGACCCCAAACTCCAACACTGTGCGTTGTTATTTCACCGCACATCACACTGATACATATGAACAGCTGGAACAAAACTAATCTAATAGGTCTGATCTTTGAATAGCTGTTCAAAGATCAGACCTATTAGATTAGTTTTGTTCAACAGCCGGCTCTGATTCATCTAAATATTCGTTAAATTTACGTTTCATTTCAACGACTCCCTGGAGATTACATGAGAAACAAACAGCAGTTACAACCGTTGTTGCCATAGTAAACTTTGAGGAAGTTCAAGCTACAACTGTTGTCCAGAATGAAAGTTTCCTCCAGTGTATGGCTCGGATGCCCCCACAGCACTATGAGACTGTACTGAGCAAGTATTATCATGCTTACATGCTAACTGGCTTAAACTTTGCAAACATCGTACTTGCTAAACATCACAGCAGCTTTGCCTGCGTGGGTGTTTGACTCGTCTCTGTGCTGGATGCCTCGTGCACGGACTCGTAGATGTTTGTGACTGGGTTGCTGTGTCGTATTATTGTGTCCTACAAGGATCATCAGAACAGAAACAATGCTAAATGGAAAAGTGTGTGCATCGAGCTGTGTTTTCCCCTGTGGTCTGTCATCAATTGAAGTAAAAGAACATTGGTCTCGATTATGAAGTGTTCCCTCCCACCCTTCTCCACCTAGGACAAGCTAACAGGCCTAACCCCTGCCCTGCCACACCTCTCATGCACATGCTACACACACATTCCCCCTCTGACACTGCTTTCATTTGGGCGTGAAATAGATTCCTACTGTCTGCCAGAATGCACCACCTATCTCTGGATGTGATTCTTTTTTTCCTTCCCATTTTTCCTTTCTGCGTGCCACACGTGTACCCTTTTGTTTTTCCAGAGAAAAATACCTTGCTCACAAAGCTCGTCCCCAGAAACACATTCCCGGGTGATTATGACCGAAAAATGATTTGAAATCCCACAGGGACTAATATTTTATTTGACAACGAGAATTAGGTCTAAATAAGAAACACATGATGGTCCTAACCTTTTTAAAACAAACCACAGTCATCCCTGGAATCCCCAGGAGAAAGGCATGTTCATGAAATTCCTTCATAACTGGCACACACACACACACACACACACACACTGAAAGTGTGAGAGAGATTGTAGTATAAAATATTAATACCTCCTGCTGCCACATGATTTTACATGTCCAGGAGCAGAAAGTCTGTTTTCAGAGAGGAAAGAACTGAAGTTATGCAAAATGTTCTTGTTAGAGCAAGTAATGAAAGTAAACCCTGTCTACGATCAGTCAACAAAAGCTGTATAATTTAGTGTTTGCCAAGTGTCAGCTCCGTAACTCTGTCATAATTTGACACATTATTTGGATCATAACAGTTTGCAGACACTTGGATCTCCCAGCTATCTGGAAGAATCATCTATAAATCTGCAGAACTGATGGTGATGGGTTTGACTTGTGGTTCGAGTAAGCAGGTAATGACCTTTTCTAATCAGACACTAAATCACCTTCAGCCTGCTACTCACAGACATTTCAAAGACGCTAACGAGGCTAAAGCCATCCAGAGCCGGCAGCCTCGGTATGAGCAATAAGATAAGATAAGATAAGATAAGATAACCTTTATTAGTCCCACACGTGGGAAATTTGTTTTGTCACAGCAGGAAGTGGACAGTGCAAAAGTTATGAGGCAAAAATTAGAATACAATAAGAATAAATACAGTACACAACTGTACAGAATAGAATAAAATAAAATACTATATACAGTAGAATAAAATAGAATAAAAAATATACAATAAGATAAAAATAGAATACGAATGCTATATACAACTGAGTAAAAATACAACGATGCCAGAAAAGATTATTGCACTTAGTGTTATTGCACATGTATGGATGTGTGTGTTTGTTCAGTTAAAGTCTTTATTATGGAGTCTGACAGCAGTGGGGAGGAAAGACCTGCGAAATCTCTCCGTCCCACACCGTGGGTGCCGCAGTCTCCCACTGAAGGAGCTGCTCAGTGCTGTCACAGTCTGCTGCATGGGGTGGGAGATGTTGTCCAACAGGGATGACAGCTTAGCCGCCGTTCTCCTGTCACTCACCACCTCCACTGGGTCCAGAGGGCATCCTAGAACAGAGCTGGCCCTTCGGATCACCCTGTTCAGTCTCTTCCTGTCCCCAGCAGAGATGCTGCCGCCCCAGCAGACCACGCCATAAAAGATAGCAGAAGCCACAACAGAGTCATAGAAGGTCTTCAGGAGTGGGCCCTCCACCCCAAACGACCTGAGTCTCCGCAGCAGGTACAGCCTGCTCTGCCCTTTCCTGTAGAGGGCGTCTGAGTTACGGCGACTTCACTGACTTGGAGGAGTACACATCATCAGTGTCCAGCTATATCAACAAGTGCACCGATGACGTCACTGTCTCCAAGATCATCATCTCACGACCCAACCAGAAACCGTGGATTACTGCGGAAGTGCGTGCACTTCTAAGGACCCGAGACTCTGCCTTCAAAGAGGGAGATAAGGTGGCGCTTAGAAGAGCGAGGGCTGAACTTTCTCGGGCCATCAGAGAGGCGAAGCGCGCACACGCCCAGAGAATCCACAACCACTTTAAGGACAGCGGCGACACACGACGCATGTGGCAGGGCTTACAAGCCATCGCTAACTACAGGACGACACCACCTGCCTGTGACAGTGACGGCTCCCTCCCAGATGTGCTTAACAACTTCTATGCTCGGTTCGACAGGCAGAACGACGTGGCGGCGAGGAAGACCACCCCTCCTCCGAACGACCAGGTCCTGTGTCTCACTACAGCTGAGGTGAGGAAAACTCTACGCAGAGTCAATCCACGTAAAGCTGCTGGACCAGACAACATCCCAGGCAGAGTGCTCAGAGAATGTGCTGATCAGCTGGCAAATGTTCTCACCGACATCTTCAACATCTCTCTGAGCAGTGCCGTTGTCCCCACGTGCTTCAAGGCCACCACCATCGTCCCCGTGCCCAAGAAGTCTTCTGTGTCCTGTCTCAATGACTACCGCCCTATCGCACTTACACCCACCATCATGAAGTGCTTCGAACGGCTCGTCATGAGACACATCAAGACCCTGCTGCCCCCCTCACTGGACCCAATGCAATTTGCATACCGCCATAACCGCTCAACGGACGACGCCATCTCCACTGCACTCCATCTTGCCCTGACACACTTGGACAAGAAGGACTCACACGTCCGAATGCTGTACATAGATTTCAGCTCAGCATTTAACACGATCATCCCCAATCAACTGATCGGAAAGCTGAGCCTGTTAGGCCTGAACACCTCCCTCTGCAACTGGATCCTGGACTTTCTGACCGGAAGGCCTCAGTCAGTACGGATCGGGAACTGCACCTCCAGCACCACCACACTGAGCACTGGGACCCCACAAGGCTGTGTGCTCAGTCCTCTGCTGTTCACACTGCTGACTCATGACTGTGTAGCAACACACAGTTCAAATCACATCATTAAATTCGCTGATGACACGACCGTGGTGGGTCTCATTAGCAAGAACGACGAGTCAGCGTACAGAGAGGAAGTGCAGAGGCTAACGGACTGGTGTAAGGACAACAACCTGTCTCTGAATGTTGACAAGACAAAAGAGATGGTTGTTGACTTTAGGAGGACACGAGGCGACCACTCACCGCTGAGCATCAACGGCTCCTCTGTGGAGATCGTCGACAGCACCAAATTCCTGGGCGTACACCTGGAGAAGGACCTCGGCTGGTCCCTCAACACCAGCTCCCTGCACAAGAAAGCCCAACAGCGTCTCTTCTTTCTGAGAAGACTGAGAAAGGCCCGGCTTCCACCACCGATCCTGACCACCTTCTATAGAGGAACTATTGAGAGCATCCTGAGCGGCTGCATCACTGTCTGGTTTGGGAGCTGTGCCATATCAGACCGCAAGACCCTACAGCGGATAGTGGGAACAGCAGAGAAGATCATCGGGGTCTCTCTACCCTCTATTGAGGACATCTACACCATACGCTGCATTCGCAAAGCCACCAGCATTGTGGCTGATCGGACACACCCCTCTCACACACTCTTTACACTCCTGCCATCTGGAAAAAGGTACCGAAGCATTCGGGCACACACATCCAGACTGTGCAACAGCTTTTTTCCACAAGCCATCCGTCTCCTCAGCAAAAAGGGACTGACTGATAAACACGCACACACACACATACACTAACATTATCACTCAGCTTAACTCAAATACCTCAAAACATTGAGACTGGACTGACTAACCAACACAAAGCGCAAACACACTGACCTACACCACCAAACCATCGCACACACCAACCTGTAAATGCTCTTTTGCACAATATTATTACTAGATATATTATATATATATTTTTTTTTTGCACTAACTTGTCTTGTAGCACCTTGGTTCCTGGAGGAACGTTGTTTCGCCTCACTGTGTATTTTTAAACTGTATATGGTTGAAGTGACAATAAAGTTGAACTTGGAACTTGGAACTTGGAGTTATGAGTCCAGTCCAGTCTGTTGTTCAGATGAACACCAAGGTACCTGTAGCTGTCCACAGCCTCAATGTCCATACCCTGGATGTTCAGTGGTTGCAGTGGAGAATGCTTGTGCCTGCGGAAGTCTACCACCAGTTCCTTGGTTTTACTGGCGTTGATCTGGAGGTAGTTCAGCTGGCACCAGTCCACAAAGTCTTGAGTCAGTCCTCTGTACTCCTTGTCGTCCCCATCAGTGATGAGGCCGACTATTGCAGAGTCATCAGAGAACTTCTGCAGGAAGCACTGGGTGGAATTGTGGGAGAAGTCTGCAGTGTAGATGGAATCAAAGCAGTTATAGCATTTACAAGTGAAAACAGGGTTGATGTCCTTTTATCTGGTGAAGTTATACAAATACTGGAGAATGATGCCAAGTGGTGGAGGGCTTTCGCTTTGGTGGCCTCAGAATCTCATCTCTGATTTTTGCAGATGATGTGGTTCTGTTGGCTTCATCGGGTGAGGGCCTCCAGCTCGCACTGGAACGGTTCGCAGCCGAGTGTGAAGCAGCGGGAATGAGGATCAGCACCTCCAAATCTGAGGTCATGGTTCTCAGCCGGAAAAGGGTGGAGTGCCCACTCCGGGTCGGGGATGAGTTCCTGCCCCAAGTGGAGGAGTTCAAGTATCTCGGGGTCTTGTTCGCGAGTGATGGGAGAAGGGAGCCGGAGATCGACAGACGGATTGGGGCTGCAGCTGCAGTAATGCGGACGCTGCACCGGTCCGTCGTGGTGAAGAGGGAGCTGAGTGTAAAAGCGAAGTTCTCAATTTACCGGTCGATCTACGTCCCTACCCTCACCTATGGCCACGAGCTGTGGGTAGTGACCGAAAGAACGAGATCGCGGATACAAGTGGCAGAAATGAGCTTCCTCCATGGTCTTCCTTGGTCTCTTGTGTTCTGGGGGCCTCTGGATGTCTGGAGTTTTGATCTCCTCCATACCCGCTTCACACCCTGGAGGACGGGGCTGTGGCCCCCCCACACTCCCTAGCAGATCATTACATGGAGAAACCTTTGGAATGCAAGCATGCTGATCCACACAGGTATGCACACATGGGTATTCACAGACGCGGACTAAAGCTTTCTTGGCTGCTGCCTCAAAGCACACTGTGCGCTGTCTATCTTGCGTGCTGCACAATATCGTTTATTACTTAGTAAATACTGATATCTATGACTAGCTAGTTTATTGTGATGGTGCTTTGTTTTCTCTATTATTATGTTGCTTTTTGTTGTTTGCTGTCTCCTCTGTTTGTTTGTTTTGTTTGTTTGTTTTTTTTTCTCCATACAGGTGACCCAGGAGTTCTTTTTTTTTTTCTCTCTCTTCCCCCCCCTTCTCACCGTCTCTTCTCCCCTTTGGTTTTCTTTCTTTCTCTCCCCCTCTCTCTCTCATTCATTCCCCCTGTCCTATTTATTAAAAAAAAAAAAAAAAAAAAAAAAAAAGACAAAGGATGAACTGAAGCTCTGCCATCACGTAATGTCGCATACTGCTGTTTCTGATGTCATACAAAAAAAAAAAAAAAAAAAAAAAAAAAAGAAATGAGCTTCCTCCAAAGGGTGGCTGGCCTCTCCCTTAGAGATAGGGTGAGAAGTTCGGCCATCCGGGAGGGGCTCAGAGTAGAGCAGCTGCTGCTCCACATTGAAAGGAGCCAGCTGAGGTGGTTCGGGCATCTGACAAGGATGCCCCCTGGGCGCCTCCTGGGTGAGGTGTTCCAGGCATGTCCCACCGGGAGGAGGCCCCGGGGCAGACCCAGGACACGCTGGAGAGATTATATCTCTCGGCTGGCCTGGGAACGCCTTGGTATTCCCCCGGATAAGCTGGAGGAGGTGGCTGGGGAGAGGGAGGTCTGGGCCTCTTTGCTTAGGCTGCTGCCCCCGCGACCCGGCCTCGGATAAAGCGGATGAAAATGGATGGATGGAGAATGATGCAAGTAATTTAAATGACTTTTGTTTAAATAGAAATTGCTGCACCTGCTTTGGTTTGATGATGACACAGTTTTATTCTCTGCTCAGAATAAAACTTGGTTCTATCACAAACTCACTCCACAGGAAGCATCGGGATTCGGTATTTTGCACGTGGGCTGCAGGAATCGAACCACTGACCTTCTGACCAGTAGATGAACACTTGTCCTCCAGATGCCTCCACAGAGTCCTGAGGGAGGAGGACTGCCTCATGATGATTTACTTTGAAAGTCTAAGGAGACTAGATTTTATTTTGGTAGGCTTGTGGCTGAATTAATCCACCTTTAGGAAGCCAGATGTGAGCTTTCGTCATCTGCGGTTCACTATGTTCCTCAGTCGTGCAGGATGACGGCGTTATCCTGCACCTTACCACCCATACAGCGCTGTACACATTCAGACCACCGCACATTGTCAGGATTATGTCACAGCTGCCCTGAACTAACATTTCATTTTCAGTTTCTGTAGGTTTTAATCCACCGGTTTGCTCAAGCTTTTTAATCAGTTATTGTTATTAATTTTTAAACAAGCATCTCACAAAAAGCTGAAGAAAAAGTAAAACATGTTTATTTTTAGACTAAGATTACACTTGTTTAATTGACATTTAGTAGCTTGATTGTTTTCAGACTTCTCAACAAAATCCAGGTATAATTAATAAAAATAGACTTTTTATTTTTCCCAAAATACTTTTGTTTTCTTGTTTTTATGGTCTGATAAATTTGTCCAACAGCTAAAGTGATCTTTTTAATCTATTTTTACATCTCAAAGTACTTTAATCCCCAGAAATGGGCCTCTGAATGTATTATAATAAATTCCATGCAGCTGATTATAGATATGAAGAACTACTAAACTTTCCTAATTTGCTGGAGGATAACCATTTGGACTGTGTTCTTTTTAATCCAATAACAGCAGAACTCCGGTAAGACTGGGAGAGAGTATATGCTCTCCAAATGCGTCACATCCATTTGTGAGTAATGATAACATCATTGCTGAACTTTGATTATTAGATTAGATTTGGTCAACACATTGAGGGATTCTATTCCCATACAATGTGCATTTGTGGGTACACGGATGGAGCAGATGAATGTGTGTGGTGGCATGTGGTCCCACTGCGTGAACACGGTTTTAGAAGTTTCCAACACTTTTGGCAGTTTCACTCTGAAGCACAAGGACGTTTCTGTCTCTGAATCTTTAACGCAGTCATTGGTTGTAAGATTGTGGTTTATATGATGAAATGAGTTGGATCACCGGCGTCTCCTCCTCCAGATATTTTGCTGCTGCTGTTGCAAAGACGACCTACAGTTTAGTTTTTTCATCAAGATTTTCATAAGAAATAAAAACTTTTCGAATGTGAATTCAGTCTTTCACTTTTTTACAAAACACGACAAACACAGAGAGTCTCAGTGACTGTTCACTGTGATTCATCAGCATTACTGGCAGAACAGTAACTTTATTATAGCAGATCTTATCTGCTCTGCCCTCCTCACCATTTGAAAGGAGCTTTCAAATGGTGAGGAGGGCAGAGCAGAGGGGATGATTTTTTGTTCTGCCCTGTGGACACGAGCTGGACGAAGAAGAAAGAGCCAGAAGACCCGGAGCGGGTCTTCTGGCTCTTTCTTCTTCGTCCAGCTCGTGTCCACAGGGCCTGTGGTATTGCTGCCTGTTTGCAAAGAGATAGAAGGACCAGCCAGATGGGTTTTACTCCCTCTCACACACACACACGCACACACACACGCACACATACACACACATACACACGCATGCACGCGCGCACACGCGCACACGCGCGCACAGATTGCCTTGAAGATAGAGACACAAATGATTTTTTGTTCTGCCTTATTAAACCACTCACAAACTTTTTCTTAAGACGCACATCCTCATGTTGAACTTCTCAAACAGATCAGATGTCAGAAAAAAAAATACACTAACAAGAAAATTAACAACAATTTGTTGCAAATATTATTACAAGTTCAGAAATGCAGAGACTTTCAGTTTAATTCATGCTCTAATTTCAGGCACAGCATATGCTGCTGTGTGACTGAACGAAACTCTCCACACAAACTCAGACTTTGGGGTCAGTTTCTTTGTGCATGGTGCCATCTTGTGGAGACAAGAGTCAGCAGCAGGGTTAATTCGGTCTGTTTGGTCTCATTGTCATCGTTCTGACCCCTCACAGACTCACAGACCGGACAGACAGCGCGCCCCTGATGATGTTTAAAAGTCGTCAAAGCGCAAGTGGAGCTTTTCAGATAAACTGCAAAAATAAATTTCCCTCGTACGGTCCCGGTAATTTTTCTTATAAAGATGATGAAGCCTTATTTCTGTACCATTATTTAATTCCAGTGGGTTTTGAGTTGGGTTTTTGTGCCCTTGTTGACTTGTTTAAATGTGTTAAGGTTTCTTTAAGCAAACAGTATTGTTAAAGTTCTTCATCATGACTGAGCCAAGTGTCCTCTTTTTTGGAAATCAAACTATGGTCACCCTAGTAAAGGCCACTGCTGTAAAAAAAACACCCGGGTATCTGAGCCTAATAACACTTTATTTGTTAAATCTCTCTGGGTAAAATAACAGTAATATTTCCCCAAGATGATCATCAGACAGCTTCCACTGTTTAGCTCTGCATTAGCACGCTACACAGTGCGTGTTATACCTGTGCGTCAGCGAATAGAAACACAACTGTATGAATCGTGCTCCGGGAGAAACTGAACTTATGACGTCATCTTAGACCGACCCACGCATCCTGACCTAAAGCAAACAGCTGACTCTGTTTGCTGGATGATCCAAATCACCTGCAGCAGCCAGAGTCCTCACACCTACACAGACATGTGACCACAGTACTGCAGTAGGGGAGACCGGGGATAGTTGTAACATTTTTGACATTTCTGTCTGTAGCTTGGAGATCTTTTAAGGTAGTGGATTCAAAATGTAATTCAAAGTATTTACATGTCTCTGCTATTAAATAGTGCAGCTATTTTCTCTGCAGCACAATTACCCATTGCATGGTATGGCCTCAAACACAAAGAGTGAAATGTTACAATTAACCCCATAGTCTGGGTTAGTTGTAACATACCCCGGGGTGAGATGTAACACAATGAAATAAGGGTACTGACAAAATCTTAAGATGTAATCTATTTTATTCAACACCTGAATGCACTTATAAACATTTATGTAGCTATTTGTGTGTTTGTGAGTGTGTGTAGGAGTGTGTGACAGAGTGCAGAAATATAGATTTTGAACATACTGTAACAAAAACTTTTCACCAACTGAATTTTTCAATAATTTTGGTTGGCCTTCATTGAGTCTTCATTGGCTCGGTGGGGATTATAACCGACAACTCTTGCCACATTTGAACATAATAATTAACCTGAAAAAATGTAGCTGTGCACCAGCTTCATCAAATGAACTGTATGTGTTTCTGTCAAGTTTTTAATCACCATCAGAATCACAGTGGTGACAGATGTATGGCTGTCCTGGAGTGCAGGCCTCATGAGCCCACAGTGCACAGGTCAGGCACTTAACCCAAGCTTCTTTTGGCTTTGAGTTATTGAAGTTTTCCATGCACACAATACAGAAATTCTCAGCAGCATCTGAGGAATCTGTGTTGTCCTGTTCAGTGTTATTCATTTTCTGATTTTTCTTTCGTGATGTGGAATGCTTGGATTGTTTTAGGTTTGTGGGAGTGGATTTGCCTTGTTTCTGGCACAGCCTCTTCTTTGGAAAACTTATTTTCCTGCTTCTCTGGTCTGCTTCAAGGGCCATCTTAACTGGTGTATCAGTGAGTATTGCTGTTTGTTTCCTTTTTCTTCCCGTTGAAGGGGTTTTTCTAGGTCCAGCTTTTGGTAAGGGTCGCACATCTTCTGGGTTAAAGCCCAAGGAGGTCTGTGGGTTTTCATCACAGCCTGATGAGGGAGCAGCTTGGAGGTCAGTTGGGAGACTGGAGATGTGAGCATCTGGAGGAGTGGTCATGTCGTCAGCTGTAGGACTGGTGAGATGAGCAGCAATAGGAGCGGACTGTTGGTCAGCTGGAGAAATGTCCATATGGACTGCTGGAGAAGGACGATCTGTGACCTGTGATGGAGCAAAGTCACTGTCCTCAAATATGTTTGGATTGTATGGCCAAATTCCACAGCACTGGAATCCAGCCTGTATATTCTTTGGTGTAGCTGCTGCTGGAAGTGCCGTCCTGACAAGACCTGGTATTTCATATATTGTTATGGTCTTTCCTGGATTCATTCTCATCCAGGAATCACTTGCACTGTTCACCATCTTTTTCAGTGGGCCATAAACACTCCTGTCAAGTGGTTGGAGTTTGTGACTGCAGTGAGGGGGAAATGTGAGCATCACAATTCCATTGCTCTTGCAGAAGTCAATGGCTGCAATTGACAGGTGTGAACTGTGGTTATCCATGAGAAGAATCACTTTTCTTTCATTGCTGACCTTGGTGTGGTTTGCAAAGTGCTTTAAAAAGATGAGGAACTCTGTTTCTTGCATCCATCCTGACTTATTTCCACTGCCAATACTTCCTACTGGCCCATCTCTGACAAAGTGGTCTGCATAACGTATGCGTGGGAACACAAACATTGGAGGAATTGTGTTGCCAATGGCATTAACTGCACATGCAAGGGTGACCAGTGAACCTCTCTCTGCCGATGTCATTGCACCAACTTGTTTAGTGCCACGTTTTGCAATCACTCTGTCCGGGGTTTGCACAGTTGTTATGCCAGTCTCATCAATATGTCATTTGCTGTTAAGGTGTGTCTCTTTAGCACTTCATCAAATTTTTTGAAAAACATTGCTACATTGTGTTGATTAAAACTGGTGGCCCGTGCCAGACTTGTAGCCTCAGCACTTCTAATGGACAAAGTTGGGTTTCGTTTCATGTAGGCTGAGAACCAGTCTGGTCCAGCCCTTGAGAATTTGTCCCATGACTTTGGATATTTGCATCCATGTTTCACTGCAAGCTGATATGCCAGTTCTTTTACCTGTAATTTTAATCATGAAATATGTTAGTATTTCTGATATACTATATTTTAAATTGCTACCATTACAAATTTCTAACTTTCCCTTGTCTTATCCTTTATTGCTTCCTATCTGCTTACCTCACGTGGACATAGTCCATAAAATGCATCTGCAGCTCTCATCAGGTATTCTGTTAATTCCTTCTCTTGTTCATCAGTGAAGACCTTCTTTCCACTATGGTATCCTACACGTGGGAGTTCCATTGATCCCTGCTCTTCCACCTTCTTCCTCTCTTTACAAAATCGGTGCAAAGTGACATGGCAAATGCCATACAATTTTGCCACAGATCTGGTGGACTTTCCCTGATTTCTAACATCATTTGATGCTCTCTCCAAAATACTGAGAGGCACCCCTCGGTCAGTCTGTCTTTTCCATGACCTAGGCATACTGTAATTCAAAGAAAACAAAAAAATATGAGTTAAAGTAATAGTGGGGTAAGTTGTAACATTTGCATGGTTGTTACAACTAACCCAGGCTGTTGCTGTTACAACTGACCCAGACTCCTATAGCCACGATCTAGCTCGCATTACAGCTAACACCTAAAACATTAGCACTAAAGACATGCACAGAATATATCCCCATAGACATACAAATAACATAATTTAAGTTTGATGAGTTTAACTGCAAAGCAGTTAGTGCTATTAGAAAATGAAATAAAGTCAAAAAACTTACTTTTTGGCATACAAATTAGTTTCTTTCTTCTAAAATTGTCTGTGTTTGTCGAAGGGTGCTGATTTTTCACCAGTGATAGAAGAACTGAATTGCGCATGTACAGAGTGAATCACATGATTTGAAACTTAGCCCTGATTGGAGAAATTAGAAGTGTTACAACTGACCCACGTTACAACCATCCCCGGTCTCCCCTACTGAAGTCACTTCTTTGGCTCCCAGCTCGACGCACAATTACTTTTAAAATCCTTCTGTTAGGTCGTAAAGCTCTCAGTGGTTTGGCTTCCAGCACCTCGCTAACTTGCTCAGTGTCTATAGCCCAGTCACACCTCTCCGGTCATCAGCTGGGGACCTCTTAACTGACCCCAGAATTAGATCTGTGTCCTGGGGGCGCTTTCACCCTGGCCCTGAACGCTGCTCTGACCTGAGGTCATAATTGTGTGTGTGTGTGTGTGTGTGTGTGTGTGTGTGTGTGTGTGTTCCTTTATGCTGACTGTGATAAAATTGCCATAATTTCGAACAATAAGTAACATGTATCAAAGGCTTTGGGCCAAAGTCAGTTATTTTAAGCATTTTCTAAATTAGAAATAATTCAAGATGTCAGAGGAACTAAGAGTCTGAGACCAGAATCTCACATTTTATTCACCCCGTGAATTTAAGTGAATTTGTCATTTTCTTTAAGACTGTGAAGAATTTCAGTCAGTAAGACCTTTTAACGGATCTCAGACTTCAAAAAACGTTTATAGGAAACAACACTAACAAGTGCTTCCAAGCAGACACAGATTTGTTGGTCAGTTGTTAAATATCAGAATAAAATCTTCTGACAGGTTGGGACGTGTCCACGGGTAGACGGCCAGCCACAGCTCATGAATTTCCCGTGGGAGGACGTCCCCCGCCAGATTTCCACTAACCCGGCGATATGAGTATGTACCGTGCAGTCAGCGTGCAGTACATGGTGTGACTACGGTGTGGCAGCACATGCAAAGACATGGCACCTTACACAACCTCATTACCAAACACTGAAGGGGAGTTCTGTAACATGCAGCAGGAGCAGCCTGTGGTCCTGACTGACGGTATGTAATCAGCAATCAGACAGAAAGCAGGAGGGATTTCGTTTCTGTAGCACGTCTCACAGCAGAGTGAACACATTTTATGACTCTTTGAAAACTTTTAACTTTGCTGTTTTTTCTGCAGTCGCTCTGAGAGTTTGCGCTGATGTTTTTCCCGTCAGTAGATTCGCCCGTCAGGTCAATAATGATTGTGTGTTGAGTGTCGAAGTTGTCATCTGTACTGACAGAGGGGTTTCTTTGGTTTTCTGACTCAGGATCTTTCGGGGGGAAATGAAGTCCTTGATGTGCCTCTTGGCCTCTGTCAGGGCGGCCTCACCTTTTCCTCTAAATTGTGGTTCAGTGCGAAAACGCACAAGTGTGGAGTTTGGCAGCAACACAGCGCGATGTCTCCAAATTACGCGCGGCACAGACTTGAAGCTGATGAGCGAAGCTGCGGTTCCACTACTGAGGAAAAGAGATACTGGACCGAGCTGGGACCGGACTGGAAGACGCACAGCACCTCAAAAGGCACCAGGAGCAGCCCTCTCTCCGTACATCCCATATACCAAACCACAGAGTAAAGCAGCTGCTCTCTTCGATATTCAGTCTCTGTTTGAAGAGGATGTCATCGCTGAACTGTGCTCCAGGCTGCAAGCTTTCCCCCGCAGTGACAGGGCAGAGGGGCTGGCCTCTTTACTTGGAGCATGTGTTGAGTTTGGCCTGGAAGCCCACAGCCCTCCAGTCCTCACACTGATGAATGAGTGCCTGGAGCTGCTCTCCAACAGGGACATCGGGGTGGCACAACTCTGCCGCCTGGGTGAGGTGGTGTGCGCCCTGGAAGGCCGCCGGTCACGCGTGCTGACAGAGGTGTTGGACTGTGTGTGCGCTGCTGTGGAGGAGGATGTCGTCTCTCCCAGTGAGGCTGTCATGGTCTACTCCCTGCTGATGCGGTTTTGTGAGCCTGCCAGCCAGCAGCAGACCTGAATCCTGTCTGCTTTGCACACAGACACACGAAGGCTGGTCCACCGGCTGAAAGCCGGTCAAGTCAGTGATATTCTGCAGTCCTTGTTGAAGTTACAGCAGACACAGGTAGACACAGCAGCAGCATCGTCCTTGATTGTCTTTGATTCGTGATGACAAACCAGCTGTCACTTAAACATCCACAAATTTTAATCTCTGTCATTTAAGAACCACAATAATAATAATAATATTTAATGCTTTTACACGAAGTAACGTGAGAACATATAATACTTGTTTCACAGGCTGTTTCCCTGGTGCTGAGGCTGAGTCACAGGGCATCGCGGGTCTTTAAAGCTTTTCGTGATGATGAAATCATGAAGGTACTCACTGCTTTAATGACTCTGGAACAGCATGATGGAGAGCTCGTGGCGGCTATGGAGAAACACTTGCCAGGTGTGTTTTTTATAGTTTTATTATACACTTAAGTCAGTGCGTCTGTGACTGTTCTGATCAGATTTCACTATTTGTGTATTAAAAAATAAAAGACCAGAAAATAAGTTTTCATTCTGTCTCAGGGAGGCTGGAGAAGTGCGATCCAGAGCTGATCGGTGCCATCGTGGAGTATTGTGTGCAGATGAGGTGCCGTTCTGAGCCACTCTTTGAGGCTGTGGCTGAAAACTTTGTACGCCACGCTGTTGTTGCGATGGGGAGGCTCAACTACCTGCCACAGGTGAAGGTTTTCTCATATTCTCAGAGTTTATAAACAGATCATATGTTTTGCATATTTATTACAAATCTGCTGTAATGTGTCACTGCTCTGTTCCTCATCAGTGCTCCAGCCAGATGTTTAAGAAGCTGGAGAGCATCTTGTCAGAGAGGTTTTCACAGTTCCAGCCTCGCTCGCTGGTTGACGTGATGCACGCCTGCATCCACCTGGAACGCTTCCCTCTCAACTACATGACCAAAGTATTCAGCCCACACTTTCTACAGAAGCTGCAAGGTACGCGTCGGGCTTTTATTTCAGACTGTGAAAAGCAGGAGGAGAGGAAAAAGTCTGTCACTGTTCATTTTTGGGTGTTTCCATATTTCCTGTCTGAGAGGGATGATGTCTGTTATTTGCTGCTTAAACACTCTGGCTGAGAAACACTCTTCTGTTTCCTTAATCTAACATTTTCACTTGTTGCTGTCACTTTATTTTAGTGCAGAAGTATCTGTTAGGTGTCAGCTATGGTAAATGGTCTGTATTTGTATAGCGCTTTACTTGGTCCTAAGGACCCCAAAGCTATACACAATCATCCACCCATTCACACACTGGTGATGGCAGCTACAGTGTAGCCACAGCCGGCCTGGGGCGCACTGACAGAGGCGAGGCTGCCGGACACTGGCGCCACCAGTAGGCGGTAGGTGAAGTGTCTTGCCCAAGGACACAACGACCAAGACTGTCGGAGCCGGGGCTCGAACCGGCAACCTTCCGATTACAAGACGAACGCCCAACTCTTGAGCCACGATCGCCCCCAGCACCGTGGTGTGATGGTTACACCGTCAGCTCACAGCAGAGTTTGTATGTTCTCACCGTGTCTGTGGAGTTTCTGCTCTCCGGCTTCCTCCCACAGTCTGAACCACCTGATGCTTGTTAGGTTCATTCTAAATTGGCTGTAGGTGTAAATGGTTCATGCACGCTGGGATAGGCTCCAGCCCAGCTTTGAATCAGACAAGTGGAAGAAAATGGACGGATCTTAGTTTCTCTGCTAGCTGTCAAAAAATAGAAAACAACTTCTTTACAGTACAAGAATATATTGCACATATAACTGCATGGACTTTGTATTTACCCACAAGGCTACGCGGTGTCTCTGATGTAAGCTCTCTGTGTCCTGCAGCACAGGGGGAGCCACTGGACAAAAACACACTGGGGCAGCTGACACAGCTCCACCTCTCCACCATGTTAGAGTGCACATACTACTGGGTAAGAATCTGTGAACAGGGTTATAATTTTTCATACTGTAAACACGAGTTCTGACTGTCAGAGGTGAATTATAACCACAACGCTCTCATTTAACTCGAAAACAAAAAGAAGGCGTTGGCTCCTCGATAACAGGAGTGATTCGTCTTTACTGCTCTCCTCGCCAGGGTCCCAGACTGCCCTTCTTTCTTCACGTGAAGAGGTTTTCCTCAGCAGGCCAGGCCTTTGAGACACCAATGGAACGTCTTTTATACAAACAGGTCAAAGGTCCTCTAGCACAGCTGCTGGGGGGCACATTTTACTCCACCAGAATGATTCATGGTGGATACACTATAGGTAAGCTACAACAGGACACGTGACACATCATCACAGTACCTGCAGCTCAGGTATTTGACTTTCATGCTTATTACACGCTCACTGGACATTTTGTTAGGTACAGTCTGGGTTGGCCCCCTCGTGCTGGAAAGTTTCCTCAGAGATTTTGGTCACCATGTGAGCACCACACAGCTGCTGAACATTTAGCTGCACGTCCTTGATGCCAATCTGCCAATCTGTCACATCCCAAAGGCTCTCTGTGAGACTGGAGGCCTTTTTAGTAAAGTGAACTCATCATCGTGTCTGAGATGATTTGAGCTTTGTATCCTGTATCCTGCTGGAAGCAGCCATGAGGAGATAGTACACTGTGGTCATAAATGGATGGACAAGGTCAGCAACAATGCTCGGCTAAGCTGTGGCATTTAAACGATGTTCAGTTGGTACTTAAACACACCCCACACCACTACACCGCCACCAGCAGGCTGAACAGTTGATAAAAGGCAGGACGGATCTATGCTTTCATGTTCTTTACTCAAATTTCTGGATGTTGTAGCAGAAACTCAACAAACTCAGCCCTGTGTTTCTCACAGGAGAGGCCCTCAGTCTGGTCTCCTGGTGCTGAAGCCCATCAGCTTCCAGGTTTCACAGAGATGATCACCTTGGTTGGAATGAGTGGTTATTTGAGTTAGTTATGCCTTCCTGTAAACCAGGAGCAGTCGTGTTATTCTCCCCTGATATCAATAAAACATATTTACGCAGAGACCTGCTCCGCCCTCCTCTATTTCAAACCTCCCTCTGTAAACACTAGAGATGAGAAAATGTATAATAGAAAATACTCAGAGCAGCACGTCTGCCCCCAGCAACATAACACCTCCAAAGCTCCTTGGCTCACCTTTCTTTCTCATTCTGATGCTCAGTTTGAACTTCAGCAGTTGTCTGTAAGCCTGAAAGCACTGAGGTGCTACCATGTGATTGGCTGATTAGATATGTGAGATAAGAGCTGTAGCCCGTGAGTGTATTACCTGCGTGCTGGGATAGATCGTGTTGTGACGAGAAGTTCGTTTTTTCCATTTCTTCCTTTTTGTTAAGATGTGGAGATTTGCCTGGATGAGAGTGGATTTGTTCTGCCTCCGTCTCAGTGGGATCACACTTACAAGAGGTAAGAACTGATCTGGCTCTGAGCGTTTCAACAAATTTCCAATAAATTGTAAGAAAATGTGCCTCCAACCTGTGAGGCTTAAACATGCTTTAGATTTTGAATCAGCTGAAAATGTGAAGCCCTGTTTTGTTTAAAACGACAATTAAGTGAGTAATTAAGCTTTTCTTCATGTGTTGTGCGCGTGTAGAGTTGTGTTGTGTTTGGATGATCCAAACCGTTTCTGCACCAACACACGACACCTGCTGGGGAAGGAAGTCACAAAGAGACGACACCTGCAGAGGATGGGCGTGGAGCTGGTGGAGGTAAGTGTGAAAAACCCCAGAAGATACTCGTGAAACTGAACGGTTGCAACCGGATAGAAAATGTAAGAGTTTTGTTTTGTGGTTAGAAGTTTCTTCTTTGTAAACTGAGAGGACCGACTTAAACTTAATGCTATTGTTGCTCATTGAAATGAACTGTTAAATTCTCTTTTTGGCATGTTAACATCATATCTTTAAAGTTTTATATTTATTGTGTTGGTCAAAAATGTCAAAGCTGATCTGTATTTATTTTCTTCCTCGTCTCGTCGCTCTAACAGATCCCTTACTTTGAGTTTGAGAAACTGCAAACTGAAGAGGAACAGATCCAGTATCTTCACGACAAGATCTTTCCTGCTGTATCCAAGTTTAACAATCAAGCAGCGAACCAGTTAAACCAAAAATCCACAGTGAGACAAACCAGCTTGTAATGTGCTCGGGGTACCAACGATACCAAGAGGCCAAAACCTGAGGATCGTGAACACAACAGCTGAATTTGCTGGCAGTCTGTTTGCAAGGATGGACAGACTGACGGGGAGTACTCTGTAATCTGTTACTCTCATACATCCGGACACGGTGTCAGAATGTTGGATTAGAGGATTTATTCCAAAAATGTTTCTTTACTGTTCTCATATAACAAACTTTTACCTGAACTTAAATTATACACATCCCTTCCATTAAAAGATTTTCTCAAACATTGTTAGAACCTATAAGTAATATTTGAGATGCTGTGGAGCGTCTGCTGCCAGCTGGGGTAGGGTAATAATTCCCTTTATTGCCAGCTTTTCTTGGTAATATGTATATTTAAAGCTATTTTCTATTCTGCTATTAATTTATTGTTGAAAATTATATTTTCTATTTATGTGAGTAATAGTAAGAGAAATATTAAATGGCGCTCGGTACGGCTCTAACCTTCGTCCTTAGCTTCTGTGTGTTATTTTGACTTTTTATAGGGAAGAACAAGAATGCCTCACAGACTGAAGATGATCGAGATTTCAGAATAAAATTCACACGAGATGTAAATAATACACAACTGTTGACGACACATGTAGTTGTTCAGCATCTCATTCGTGTCAGAGGTGAGTTTTCTCCTCCCCGGTCGGGGGTTTGGGCGTCCTCCTCCTAATGGAGCAAACAATGCGTCAAATAATTAGAGTCCATTTCTGACTCGTGCAACAAACTAAAGAAAGAGGAAACGCTGCGAAGGCTAATGTGAGTGTGTCTGTACTCACCTGGTACTAACAGGTGGCAAGATATTAGGGCGGGGGCACGCCGTGAGGACGAGCTCTCCTCTGACAGCTTCCATCATCAGGTTCTGGAGGGTGTTCATCAAAACAAGTTCACTCATGAAAGCAGACACATGTTCGCGTGTGTGGGGCGTGTTTCCTGAGCACCCTGCACTCTCCTCGCTGCCCACTGCCCTGCTCAGAGCCCGAGTCTGCGGCCTGGCGGGGGGAGAAGAGCTGGGACACAAACACTGACAGGAGGAGGATGGAAACGATGATCTGTCAGGAGAGGACGATCCCGCGGGCCGGTAGGTGTCGGGCTTGGAGGCCGAAGAAATCAGACGCTGGATGAAGGCGGAGTCATCGAGTATGTCGCTGAAATACGAAGAACATGCATGGTTGATTTTCAGTGTTGTCATCTTAAATATCACCGATCTATAAATTAGAATAAATGCATAAGACAGGCTGTTTACTCTACACGTGGGCGGTACCGTAGCAGACAGCTGAGTATGTGGAAGAGGATCTCTTTGTCGGGGCTGTGTGCTGGAGCAGGAAGCCCAGTAGAGACGGTGGGTTCAGGATGATGCATCTGAACTGACTGAAGGCTTCTAATAACAGCAGGAGAAATGACATGTCATCGCTCCAGCATCTACAGTTAAGCTCAGGGATGAAGGACTGAACATATTCTGTATCTGATTTACCTATAATGCTTATTAAAGTAATCAGGACAGTTCTTTAGGTACTCTATAAGGTCATGGGAGTGTGCTGTGACCCTGAGATACAGCAGAGCAGGTCTGGGGGGGTCGGGGCGCCTCCATACTTTTGCTATCTGTCGCTGTTCCCGCAGCTCGGCCGTTCTTAGCTTAGTGCCTGCACTGGCTGCTTCATACACACCACTGGCACAGATGGGAGGAAGGGTCTAGAGTGGAAAGAGAACGTGAAGTCAGAATAAAAGCTTCATGTTCTTTTATAGTCTCGTAATTATTTTAATAATAAAATCACAGAGACCACCTTATATTTTCTGAGTGGCGGACCTTTTCTTACAGGAACTGCTGGGAGTGTCTGTGACGAGACAAGGAGTGAAATACTTTTGATTTCTACATGATTTTAAAAAATTTAATAATTTGTCTTTGAAGTCAGACCTCGTCGATCAGAACTCTTTGGCTCTCTGTGATGTTTTTGTCCGTGATTATAAATTCGTTTTTTTGTCTTTCTCTTTCTTCTTCCCAGCGCTGCAAAGCATCGTTATACCGAGTACGTTCAGCTTCCAGAGTAACCTAGAGAAGAGAGGAAAAGGACGCAACAATTCAAGGAAATGAGAAAAATAATAACAAAAAACTTGATTTATGACACAAGACAGAAGATGAACAAGGATAAAATGTTTTTAAAACATTTCTTTTAGGTAAAACTGAGCTGCATAAAACAAGACTGGATGTCTGAAGTGAGATGTTTAATCCTGCTGAGGTGCTTTCAAAAAGGACCCTGAGGTTTTTACCATATTAACTTTACAGACAGGAGCTCTGTTGTTGTACTTATTTTAGCTGCAGTAAGTTCTATTCCATCCAGCATCAAAGCAGGCAAAGCTTTGAGTTTACGAATGTCAGTGGGGTTAAAAGAAAATAGAGCTGCGTGTCGTCTGCATAACGTGCCTGCAGGTGACACGTGGCAGGGGTAACATGTATAAAGGAAGGAGGAGAGGTCCAAGCACAGAACCCTGAGAAGATGCATCTGACCCTGCGTGGGTAAGGTGGCCTGTGACTTTCCTAGGGCAACAGTAAGCATTGCTGCAAACAACGATAATGCACCACACCACACTGCAGTTTCTGCACAGAAATGGTTTGTGGAACATGACAAAGACCTCATTGTACTGACTCAGTGGTGTGAACTGGGCCTTTGTGCCACCTGTAACAAAACCTAAACTTTACGATGATGCGTCTGTGTTACCTGACAGACGACATCCAGCTGATGAACTGTGGGGTAATCAGTAGAAGTGAAGGTGAGGACACAAAGGGCACACTCCCCCGGACGAAGACGACCTCGGTCTGGGTGGATCTGCACAACCTGACACAGCACATCAACGCTCATCAACGTGAGAAAGAGAATAAAATAATGGCTTGTACAACAATGAATACAGTGGGGCAAAAAAGTATTTAGTCAGCCACCGATTGTGCAAGTTCCCCCACTTAAAATGATGACAGAGGTCAGTAATTTGCACCAGAGGTACACTTCAACTGTGAGAGACAGAATGTGAAAAAAAAATCCATGAATCCACATGGTAGGATTTGTAAAGAATTTATTCGTAAATCAGGGTGGAAAATAAGTATTTGGTCACCTCAAACAAGGAAAATCTCTGGCTCTCACAGACCTGTAACGTCTTCTGTAAGAAGCTTTTCTGTCCCCCACTCGTTACCTGTATGAATGGCACCTGTTTGAACTCATCTGTATAAAAGACACCTGTCCACAGCCTCAAACAGTCAGACTCCAAACTCCGCCATGGCCAAGACCAAAGAGCTTTCGAAGGACACCAGGAAAAGTATTGTAGACCTGCACCAGACTGGGAAGAGTGAATCTACAATAGGCAAGCAGCTTGGTGTGAAAAAATCAACTGTGGGAGCAATCATCAGAAAATGGAAGACATACAAGACCACTGATAATCTCCCTCCATCTGGGGCTCCACGCAAGATCTCATCCCGTGGGGTCAAAATGATCATGAGAACGGTGAGCAAAGATCCCAGAACCACACGGGGGGACCTGGTGAATGACCTGCAGAGAGCTGGGACCAAAGTAACAAAGGTCACCATCAGTAACACACTACAACGGCAGGGAATCAAATCCCGCAGTGCCAGACGTGTTCCGCTGCTGAAGCCAGTGCATGTCCAGGCCCGTCTGAAGTTTGCCAGAGAGCACATGGATGATACAGCAGAGGATTGGGAGAATGTCATGTGGTCAGATGAAACCAAAGTAGAACTTTTTGGTATAAACTCAACTCGTCGTGTTTGGAGGAAGAAGAATACTGAGTTGCATCCCAAGAACACCATACCTACTGTGAAGCATGGGGGTGGAAACATCATGCTATGGGGCTGTTTTTCTGCCAAGGGGACAGGACGACTGATCCAAGTTAAGGACAGAATGAATGGGGCCATGTATCGTGAGATTTTGAGCCAAAACCTCCTTCCATCAGTGAGAACTTTGAAGATGAAACGAGGCTGGGTCTTCCAACATGACAATGATCCAAAACACACCGCCCGGGCAACAAAGGAGTGGCTCCGTAAGAAGCATTTGAAAGTCCTGGAGTGGCCTAGCCAGTCTCCAGACCTCAACCCCATAGAAAATCTGTGGCGGGAGTTGAAAGTCCGTGTTGCTCGGCGACAGCCCCAAAACATCACTGCTCTCGAGAAGATCTGCATGGAGGAATGGGCCAAAATACCAGCTACTGTGTGTGCAAACCTGGTAAAGACCTATAGTAAACGTTTGACCTCTGTTATTGCCAACAAAGGTTATGTTACAAAGTATTGAGTTGTATTTTTGTTATTGACCAAATACTTATTTTCCACCCTGATTTACGAATAAATTCTTTACAAATCCTACCATGTGGATTCATGGATTTTTTTTTTCACATTCTGTCTCTCACAGTTGAAGTGTACCTCTGGTGCAAATTACTGACCTCTGTCATCATTTTAGGTGGGGGAACTTGCACAATCGGTGGCTGACTAAATACTTTTTTGCCCCACTGTACAAGCCGTGTTTGTGTGATCCGTGACAGTCAAACAGAGCCACACAAAGAGGGCGGATCTATGTTTTTTTTGGCTACCTTTGCACCTTCCTCTTCCTGCTGGTTGGTGTGTTGGGGCAGGTCCCATTCATAGTGGGCGGTGTCTGCGCAAGACACGTTGGTGAGG
This sequence comes from Aulonocara stuartgranti, assembly GCF_965226115.1. Lineage (NCBI taxonomy): Eukaryota > Metazoa > Chordata > Actinopteri > Cichliformes > Cichlidae > Aulonocara > Aulonocara stuartgranti. The sequence goes on along the minus strand of NC_138952.1, from coordinate 1,955,903 downwards.
AAGAAGATTCTCGAAGACTGTGAGCACACAGGGATGTCACCTAGAAAGATGCTGTCCTCAGACAGGAACAACACCTGCATAAAGCAAACACGTTAGAATTCAATGAAAATAATATTTGAATGATACACAAAAAAGATTCAAATGAACGTAGTCTCACCTGTCCCGGGAAGGGCACCCTCGTAACACTGGGTACAAAAGCTTGACAGTCACTGCTGTTACAGTGGTTTGAGGAGTCTTGTGTAAGGCTGCTAAGCCCACGTCCCTCAAACCTCACGACCGCTGAGTCACTACCTCCGATGTGGATAGGAACATCTACCTGGGGATACAGAAACGACAGAGTGTGTTTATCGTTACTGATCTGTTATCTTTCTAATTCCTCTTGATTTCTAAATGATTATTACCTAAATGATAACAATGCCAGCTGGTGAAGTACAAAACACAATTCAAACCCAGTTCCAAAAAAGGCAAAATGTAAATAAAAACAGAATCTCATAAACTCTAAATAAATAAATACATACATGTATATATGCAAACCAATAAATTCTGCTTTTATTTACATTTTTAACCTCCTATGACCTGCGTCCACATACGTGGACATCACATTTTGGGTTATTTAGACCAAAATACTCAATTCTGCTCTACAAGGGCCTGATATCCACTTACGAGGACATTATACTGCTACTGTTCTATCAAAGTTTTAAACTAATATCCTCATATGTGGCTCTGATTTTTCATAAAAACAAAAATAAGGTAAAAAACATCTGGTAATTCTTTGTTTTTACATTCATCGGGCCCCAATCGCCCCAAATATCAAAGAGAAATTAAAAATGCTGCCGTGGAAGAGTTCGGGTCTTAGGAGGTTAAACAGCATCCCAACTTCTCTGGAATCGGGTTGTGTAAATATCCTGACGACAGGGTAAGATGTGCAGAGTATGATGTCGTACGTGATACGTCTTCGCCTCCAACGGTGAGAAGATCCATTCCAGCTTTGCAGTTTTCCCTGGAGGAATTTCTCCTTGTGGATTGAGGCAGCGCAGCACTGGATGGTCAAAGTTGTCAGCTTGAAGCTGTGACAACACAGCTGTGTCCACTTCATAGCACACTGGCACTGCCCCACCATTGTGTAATTCATACACCTGCGTGGTAAACAAACAATCACAAATCTTTTCGTTCCAAGCGTTGGGCTGTAAACATCCTCTCGCTGCACACACTTGCAGAGAACACACACCTGCTTTGGAGGACTGCAGTCTCCAATAGTTACGGAGGTGAAGAAGTGTTGGTGGGAGTCAAAGTGGAGATGTGGCTGATCCCTCTCTACCGTCGCCCCCTGAAAGTTCAGCTGCACACAGAATACATGAAATGTACACAAAGACAATGAAAACAATCGAATGCAGCGAATGTGCTGATGTTAAAAGAAAGTACATCATCCCTTAAAATGTGAACTGTCACATGAATAAGTTAAAAATGTTTCTTACAGAATGCCGAGTGCTTGCTCGTAGGGGGTTGTTTGATTGTTGGGTTTTCTCCGTATAACTGTGGGGTCTTTATTTTTCAAAATAAAGTGCCATGAAGCGACTGCTGTTGCAATTTGGTGCTATATAAATAAAACTGGATTCTTTGACTTCATAAATATCTGTTTGTCATGCCCCTCATTCATTAATCTGACATAGCATCACAAAAAAAGGTCAAAAATGTAAAAGGAGCACAAAGCTAGCTTACCTTTGACACTAGCAAAACTGTCAGGTGACTTATTTTTACTGCACTGTCAGACCTGCGTAAATATAAAGTTTTTAAAAGCCTCACCAAGATTTCTCTGCCATATGAGAGCTTGAACACAACAGGAAAGTGATCCGTCCCAACAAAGACGTGACTGTGAACGACAACGTTTTGAATGTTTTGGTATCAGTTTATTAGTTCATTGGTTAATAAATTAATTTGCTTCAGATTTTAGTCAGTGTGTAATGATTATGGGACATGTGCAGTCATGATCTCTGACCTGTAGCTGAAGTGTACTGCCCTCTTCTGGCCTGGGAGCAAAGTTCCAGCGCGAGGTGAAACACTGAACAATTGGTTGTCCTGAACCTGTGAAAAACATGAAACATTACTTTTGTTTTTATCTCTGTCTTATCATAATATTGATATTTTTTCTTGCAAAATGGAATAAACAAAAGACACAAAAAAGTAAGACCTTCATTTGGGACAGCTCTGTGTTACTGAACTCTCCCGTCACTGCCCAGTACTCCAACTCTATCTGTTGATCCTCTGGAAACAAGAAGGCCCTAATATCAAAGAAGAAGACAACTATCAGCAGATGGTAGAATTTACCTTCAAACCATCACATACGCTCTACTTTCAACAACAAAAATGAAAAATGACAGGGTGCATAGAGCAGACTGGTCTGTAATAATAGTATACTTTATGGCATGATATTTACATACCAGTGTACAGGAATACACCCAGGGTTGTGAAGCATCAACATAAGGTCTGAAGGATCTGAATCAACAGGAGCCGAACCAAAGTTGAAATCCAGCATGGTTTTGGTGAAGATGGAAGGACTTGTGTGCAGTCTAGAGACAGATGGAGACAACAGGGTGGTGCGCACCACACCCAGACACTGCAGGTTTAAAATGACTGTTTGTCGTTCAGGAATTACAAACTGTTCTACAACAAATACAAAATAATTCAAATACAAAAAATTACCATTAATACCAAAAAACTTTAATTATTCCAGGGTTACGTTTCTGTTTTGTTTAGTTTTTTTGCTTGTTTCAGATGCTGACCTGTGCCTGGTGGGAGTCTGAAAGGTCAGTTCTTCAGAGGACGGGTTGGACAGCAGCTGGTTGTTGAGACAGTCCAGTGAGAAGAGTTTCCATATGTGTGTCTTGCTGAGTCTACCCACACAGCCACAGCTCCACGCATCCATCGCCTGCAGGGTGGGAAACACACCCCTAGCTCGCACTTCACAAAGCGCTTGGGGAGATGACATCACACATCCTGGAGAGAGAGAGAGACAGGGAGAGCAGGATAAAACAGGCAGTGTTGCTTAATAATGACTTGGAGTTAAATTGCAGTAAACATTTAAGCGTATGGAGTGTGTATGTGTTCTACCACTGGCATTCAGAGTTGTATATGTGATGGTCCAGAGGTACTCGGCTTGCCTGTTCGGTCTGATTGTGGATCGGACCACCTTGGTGGAGTGAGAGGCAACAGTTCCCCTCTCCAAGTCCAGCTGTAGGGCTAAAAGGACACAGATTCAGTCTCACTAGTAGAATCAAAAAGTACAGAGTGCAGATGAACGTATACATGTATCACAAAACGAGATACCACTTGGCTGAGCTGCAGAGTCAGAGTGATGTTCATCATCCAGAAGTATCTGCTGCACAGAGAGGCCGAAGGAGACTGGACAGGGGCTCTTGTTTACTACAGGAATCTCAACAGTTCGACAGCTTCCAACCAAAGTCTCTCCCACATCAAGGATGGATTTCTCTGCCTGGGAAGGAAGGCACCTCTAAAGATCTGCTGCTGTTCCAAAGCTACAGGAAATGATTGCTTGAATTTTCTTGCAATATTTGTCTACGGTTATGACTGACTCACAAAAAACAAAAACAAGCATGTGTACATATTGAAATCACTCAAACACATGAATAGTTCCACCTCTATCCAGCCCCTGGATCCCACTCCCTCCACTACAAGGGTGAGGTGTGACTTGATGGATCCATGTGACTGGACAGGCCAGTAGGTTAGAGTAGGTTCTAGTGTGTATGCGTTCTCTGCCAGCGGACTGAAGGTCCACGTCTGCATCTGTAGTAAAAATAAACAAATTAAACAGCTTTTTTTTCCACAGTTCCACAGTTACTGTCTACATAAATGTGCAGTGTGCACTCCTCTCTCAGTCTCTCACACAGCACTCATTGGGATGCAGTTCACCAGCATCTGGTTTGACAGAGATAAGCTCCTGGTCTGGCTCTGGAATGCTCCACTGGAATCTATCATGAAAGGAAATCAGAGAAAGCCAGCTGTAGACAAGATGAATGATCCTGAGGTAAGTCCAGACTACAAACAATACACTGAAAAATGTCGGAAAACACGACCAGAATAAGAGCGCAGAAACAAATCAGGCAGCCGACCTCACTGGCAACAGGCTTCGGTTCCTGATGTGATGGGTGCGCTGGGCCTGCGAGCCCACTGCTGTTGGCTGGAAATATAAAGTGCTGCCTCCTTCCAGAGACACACACAGCTTTTCCACCACACTGACAACTGTCAGTTCCTGAAGAAGAAAGAGACATTAACAGACAGTAAAATAAAAATAACGTAAAAACGTGAGTGACTGTTGACTGACGCTCTCGTGCAGGGCCGCACCTTTGTGAGTTTAGATGCATTGAGCTGCAGGTGTAATTTAAACCCCTGGTCAGAACTATCCTCTGCTGGCACTGCTCTGAGGGACAGGATCTGGTGATCTCCTGGCTGGATCAAACCACAGCTTGGAACTACAAACGCCGATTCTGCCAGGGCAGGGTTTGAGCTGCGCTCCAAACAGAAAGTGAGCGGCCAGTCTCCAACATTGTGAAGCAGGACTGTCCGATAGGAAATGACACTGAGGGCTGGAAACACCTAGTAGAACAAAATCATTCAGCAAGCTCCAGATGTTGTTTCTAAGAAGGAATATTTGATTTATTATCTTAAAGATTTTCCTCATGAGTTGGGATTTGAAGAAAGTGCATCTTTTTTGTTCTTACCACGTGAGGGGGATTTACGGAGCAGCGTGGAGTGAAGTGTTCTTTGCCTGGCTGAAAGGAGTGGCCAATGACTCTGATGGTCACACACCAAGGCGGACACACACCTGTGTCTGGACTGTGCTGCAGAGTCCAAAGACGCATGATTGACAGCATAGGTTTGAAAGCATGTGACTGTTTAAGACCAGGTTATACTAAGTCAAAAAAGCACCGCTGCCTGTTGTAATGCACAGTTTACTGCAGTGTATAAAATAATAATACCTTATCGTATGCAAAGCACTCAAGTTGTGCTCCGTGCAGAGTATTGAGCTGCTTGGGCGCGTACGTCACTCTGAACAAGGTGGACTTAAGTGGAGCCAAGTCACAAGATGATGGAGCGATGGAGAATGGAGACTCTTGGGCGGCAGTCCAAACGAGACTTGAAGGGAAATACATGAAATATAAGCATCAGCGGTCAGAAATTAAAGGTAGATTTCAGACAGAAAAACAAAAACATCAAAAGAAGCCACGCTGCAGGACACGAAGACGTACCTGAGTTTCCTCCTGGTGTGGTTTGTGATAGAGACCGACTGCGTAAAAGCAGATGAAGGAGATGAAGAGGATGTATGCTTGTGATTAAACAGCAGTTCAGTCGGGGCCACAGATACACGTAGCAATGGCAATGAAGATTTCAAACAGAGAGGATCCGTGTGCCCCAAGCAGGCCCGGTAAAAGTCTTCCACGGCAGTGGCTGACATGAACTGCTGTAAATGACACAGACAACGAGTCAGAGAGGCAAGTCTAAGCCTTCGCTGAAATTTAAATACAGAAATGTGAAAATGGAAGCATACCCCCTCCACAGGGGAGTGCAGCCCTTTCTGGTCAGACTCTATTTTATGACCTCCCCGCAGGGCTGCCGGGGCATGTGGTGAATTCTGTCTGCAGTCCTGCTGAAGCGTGTGCAGAACCAAGTGTTCAGGTTTTAGTATGGCAGGTTTCTGGTGCCCTGAGTGGCAGGTACCAATCAGGTCAAGAAACACCGGCTCCTAAAAGAGACATTATGTAAGCACATAGGTAGAAATGCTTGTCTCCGTGCCGTGTTTAACATGTCCTACCCCGTCCAGTACGAGACATGCCACTCTCCTGTAGTGTGCATTAGGCTGTGTGGGCCTGTAGGCTGCCTTCACTCTGGTGTGACTATGTGGGAGAACAGCGCCACTTGCTGGTAGGATACTAAACACACTGTTCCCACTACAGTCAATATCCCACTGGTAGAAAGCCTCAGCAGTGGAAGCATTAACGAGCTCCACCGTCCGTACAACTGATCCTCCTGCTTCAACACATTCAAAATCCACCACAGAGGAAGACAAGGCAACTTTGGGACCTGCAAAAGGAGATTATCTGGGTTATAAACTATCTTCCTTTTATTATTTGAAAATACAACTTTCTTGGGAGTGTACATGTGCTTTACTAAAGCTACAGAGAAACTGAGTTTTCCTTCATGTCTGGGCCTCTTACCAATACAACGCCCAGAGAGTTTGAGCAGACTTTCACTGAGCGTGCCTTTGCAGTTTAGAGACAAGTACTCCACTGAAACAGTATCCACCACAGCAGGGGAGTAAGTGACTGAAACCCGCCGTGATCCACCAGGAGCCACCCTACCACGGGTGGCATCACAGCTGAACTCTGATCCAAACAAGGGCACCCCACCAGGCAGCCGTGACAGAGAAAAAGACGCCGTTACCTGCAGGAAAGGATGCAAAGATGTGTGGGAGAAGGCTTCGAGCGTGAACTTTTGCACTTACGTGTCTATGTGCACCACCCACCGGAGACGGGTTAAAAATGTCAAAGTGTTTCTGCAAACTCTTGCCAACAGCAACAGGACCAAAGTCCACCAGTGGGCCACCATTATCTTCTCCCCCTTTGCTGCTGGGATTTTTCACCAGTAGATGTGGATATTTAGCTTAAAAAAGCAAGATAAAAAGTCGCAGGTAAAACAGATGCTTGAAAGACCGACGTGTCAGCTTTTGACTATTTGAAGTAGATCTAAAAATACCTAGAGTGGAATTTTACAGGGAAAACAGTATTTAGGCTAACTTTCTATTCCTCCTTTTGTATTTTACGTTCATCGTGTGATGTTGCAAACGTTATCTTTATGGGAGTGGGCCAAGCCCATCATTTTATATTTTGGTCATGACGTACAAGTAAACGAGACAGTGAGGAGGCTGACAGTTATGACAGTTTCTCACGCTAACCCTTACCCACTGACACTGTGATCAGATCTTTGGTTTGCTAGTTACAGTACCTAGTCCCTGTAGGAGGACAGTGCAGCTGCTCTCGAGCTTGCCCTCCTCTCCAAACCTGCAGAGAGCCTGCTGCTGGTACACCAGTGCCTCCTGTGGCCGGAAGACCACTGTGGTGTGACACTCCTGACCGGGTTTCAACAGGCCCTGCTCTGGACGGAGCTGGAATGGTGCAGGACACTCCCACTGGAAGTACGTATGGAGTTTACTACAGGATTAAATAAAAAAGAGGCGATTAAAGTAAAATAAAAGCAAGCGTTCTATTTTCTATTTCCTCCCAACATAGAAAACACACATACAGGTTAAATGAAATACACACAGAGACATAACCGTGTACCTGGCATTTTTTAATGGGAAATCAGTGTGTGTGGAGTGTTCAACAGCACAGAGCGGGAGCATCACAGACTCAGGAACCTCCAGGGTGTGAGAGGGAACGACGGCACGGAGGCATACATGAAAGCTGCCTTCTTTCCCTTGAAATTCAATGCTGTCCTCATACTCACACTGTCTCAGACACACGCAGCAGTACACAAGCAGAAGACTTCAAAGCACAGAGTGAGCTGCTGTATTTAAATAGTTTATCATCTACTCAAGATTTTATTGAAACAGTTAAATTACTTTTATATTTACCTGCTCTCTATACATCAGTTTGTATCATGTAAGGTTACTGACTACAGAGATACTGCTGCATAAGCATGAAAGCACTAGTACATTTCATATTTCAAAATCAGTGAAGATCAAGTAGTATTCTGTCTGATTTTGACATGTGTTACCCTTTGAAGAGGTTTAAAGGTGACTTGTATGGAGAAGGAAGTCCCGGGGCTGATGACAGCTATGTGAGGAGCCAAGGTGGAGAAAATCTTGGACACAGGAGGCCTGTGAAGGGAAGCGAGGGACGTGTTATCTGCAGGGATAAAACAAAGCTTAGCTTTGCACAGAGCAGATTAAACACCTTATGTGTAGCTTCTTTAGCTTGTTGTGGACGTTCTTTAACACTAATGTCTTGGTAAATTCTCTGCCCAGGTCCCAGTCCTCCCAGGCCAGCTCTGGTCTCGTTTCCACTCCAAAGAAGCAGTTTCTTTGGCTTGGTGCTCGTCGCTGACACTTCCCAACCCTCTGCCTGTGGGGAATCCCTGGATCCTGGCAGGTTTGGTGTTGTAGGAGATGTGAGTTTTGGAAAAACACAAAAAACAAAACATTTATTCCAAATTCAAAACAATCTTTAACATTTATAGTGGACCTGAAACAGTCATACAGCAATGTCTCTTTGAGAAAAGGCAACTATATCTTCAAAATGATACATTTTTGTACAAACTTTACATTGACCAATAGGAATGGATGAAGTCATTCAGTGAACATTTTTTGCACACAGTATATTTCAATTAAAGATTTGGCTTGATAAGAACAAATTATGATTAATGATGTTAGTTGTAAATGGATTAAATACAAATATAAAGATCCAGATAGATGGTGTTGATACAGAAAAAGACATTATAGATAGTTAGAAAGGACACGTTAAATATATTCTTCCTTCAGTGTCAACAAGCAGCACTAAACAAAGCAGAGCAGGATTTCACATCACTCCATGTTCACCTTATTTAAGCTATTGTTCAAAGGTCTGGGACAATAACAACTTTTGCAACAAACATAAATTTAACCAAAAAGAAGTATAAAGATATGATCTTCATCAGATAGGAGAGGAAGATGTTGAATTTTAGTCAGTGTTTCTGTTTTTAGCTGCTACTTGCTTTGCTGCGTGGAGCACAATTATGGAGTTGTGAAAACAAGATAATACGGGAATAATTTGTATTTTATGTAGCGTACGTATTATGTGTAGTTAGAAATGTGTTCACTGCTGTTATTGCGGTTTAAATCAACAGGGAAGCTGGATAAATAAACACTGATAACTTTGTGACATTGTAGAGTTTTTACTGGATTATTTTCTGTATACTGTTTACATTATTGACATAAAGTAAACAAAACTAAACAAACACAGTTTCGTAAATGTGAGCACAGCACAGGGTTATTCTCACAGATCTCAAACAGGAAAAAAACAATGATGCCAAACTTTACTTTGATATCGTTGCCAGTGACGGAGGCCTCCCGTGGAGCGGCAGACACCAGCGGGTCAGGACCCCGAGTCTCCGCTAACATGGCTGTAAAGGAAGAAGACGCTTAGTCCTCGACACAGAAGGAAACACGGGGAATGGTAACGTAGCTCTTTCCCGTTTAAGACACATTTTACGGTCAGTAACACGAACTGGTTGGTGGCTAAAAAACAACCTCACCTTACCGACACGCGGAGCAAACTCTTCAACTACTTTTTATTTGCTTCAAAATTGAAGACGAAGAAGAAAGAATACACCGGGAACACCGGGAACAGACATGGGTCAGTGTTGTTGCGTTGTCGTTTCCATAGCAACAAGCCTCCAGAAGAAATTACGGCGACTGATAAGGGTCATTTGCAAACTGCTACGTGAGGACGTAACCAGAGTGGTGACGCTGTGACGTAGTTTTACGGTATGTAAATACGCGGATGCAGAGATATGTTAGGTTATAGCAGGTAATCATCCTTTAAATGGTTCAGCCACACTGTGTCTACTTTATTAAATTATAGAACTTTAATTATAATTCATAATCCAAAGTTTCTCATTTTTTTTCAACAAACTTGAAAACACATGAATTTAAGGTAATTTCGAAAATTTTATTAACAAGCAAACAAAAACTCTGACACTGCATTGCAAAAAAAAGAAATATATTAAATTCTATAACTGTTAAATTATATATTTTTTACAGAGGGGGATGAGAAGGCAAACTTGAAAAGCAAGGCATGCAGATATTTCACTGAGTCCATGGCTTTAACTAAATACAAGCATTTCCAAGAAACTAAAACAAAGGGAAAGCATTCAATATCATAAAACAAACTAAATTCCTAAAAGGAAATACAGTAGCAACACAACAGTGTGCCTGTTATGTGTTTATAATGCCCTGAAACATCAGCTGAGTTCACGTAAATCATGTATTGTAACGGACCAGGAAACCTGGATAATATTACCATCCACACTGACACCATTAGTTTTATTTTATGTCTGTCTCATTGTCTACTACCTTCTATGAAAGTGCCATTATCACTCGTTCATGTAGTTTAATTGCATGCGCGTACAAAGATAAATGTGTTTATTGCAGGTGGCAGGACAGGGAAGTGGGCTTTAAGTCATAAAGATAAATTCAAAAAGTCTGAATTATTTGTTGATTTTAAAGTCATAACTCATGGATGGATAGCTGGCTATTAAAGCATTAAATGTTCAGGTACATAACAATTGAACAGTTCTGATTTCATGTAATATTAATAACAGACTGAGATGTTTGGAGTTGGTTTAGCACTATGATCCAGGCTGTTAAAAAACAAACTAACCAAGCAAAACTTTTAACAAAACGTTGTTTTCATTCCACCGTCTTCGTGCACAGGATTGCAATGGCATTACTATTTTAATAATAATGAGCATAAGAAGACATATAATAAAAACATGGACGAGTTTATGATGGGAAAGCCCCAGTTTTTGTTCCTGGGCCTCCCTCCTCAGTCTCCTCCTCTGAGTAAGAGTTGTAGTTTGCCATTTCTCCTCCTGAATGCCTCGTGAACCCAACAGAGCCAAAGGAACTTTCTCTCAGCTCTTTTATCTGCTCTTTCTCATCCTCGTGTTCCCCTGCTATCTCCTCCTCATCCTCTAGGCTCAAGGTGCGAGAGCCACCGTGACGTTTGATACTCTTCAAATCCATCCCGCTTCTTTCTCTGTCCGCGAGGCTGCTTGGAGTTACTTGTTCCCTAGTTTTGCGACTTCTCTTCCACTTCATCCGCCTGTTCTGGAACCAGATCTTAACCTGGAAATGGCAGGAATCATCACAGTTTGGACTATTTAGTAATGTAGCTGGCTGAACTGAGAATAAATGAAGTTGGTATATGAAATGCTGACAAGAATGTAGTAAAAATCAAACACCAGGGAGCTGTTAATGTTACACACAAAAAATAGCCATTGTTGGCTTATATGGTCATTCACTAACTTTGTCAGCGTCTAACCTGAGTCTCTGTTAGCATGAGCGAGGTGGCCACTTCAAACCGTTTAGGCCTGGATAGGTACTTGTTGAGCTTGAACTGGTTTTCCAGTTCCAGCAGCTGCTGACTGGTGAAAGCTGTTCTGGGCCTCCGACACTTCCCCAACAAACCTGTCTGAGATGGTGCTGAGGAGAAACCAGACAAATTATTTATGACATATCAATGATATTAATTTGTCTCTGCAAGTGGAAATATTTCACTTGTTATGACTGGTAGGCCTGTAAGGAAGCAAATCATATGGCGGCCTACACAAAGGTAATCTATAAATGGGATTAAGGAGGAAAGGAAATATTACAAAATCCCAAATCCTGGTTTCTCATTGCTGCCACGGCCGACCTGTGTCACAGTGTTTCTGTCAGTTAACAGTTATTGCTTTGATGGAGGGTCATGATAACAGGATTGCTGCAGAGGAGTAATAAACCATCACAGGGGTCCATTACCTTAATGAAAACACTATAAGTGTGATCAGTTGACTGAGGTCTGTATCAGGTGTTACCTTTACCATAAACAGTGCATGTTATTTGTATGACATAAATCGTCCTCAAACTACAGCTTCTCAATGTCAAAGCACTTTCAATACGAACACACAGGTAATAGTGATCTTTACAATAAACGACCTCAGAGAAAAACACATGCAGCTGTGCACCAAACAATCAATAACTAAAGAAAAAATATAGAATCAATTTATGAAGTGCTTTATTGTTCTACATAAATTAACACACTGGCCAAATACGTGATCAACAAAGAAACACTGCAACTATTAAATTATTATTTAAATGTTAATACCAAGCAGAAGAATGTTATAACAAGTTTTATTAAATATTCAAAAACTTTGATCCAAAAATTAAGATGTTGAAAAATTCTTACCATGTACGAAAATAACAATGATAAAGTTTATAGGCGAGAAAAATGCAAATCTGTGGAAACAAACACGCAAACTCACCGTTATACTCTCTGAGTCTGGGCATCATTATCCCGGCTCTGATCCAAGGCTCCAGTGGGAGCGTCCCGGTGACCCCCTTCAGCTGCTCCGGATACGGATGGACCAGCTGCGTGAAGCCGGGGTACATGAAGGCGGTGTGCTGGCCTCCGAGGGCCGCCACGGGATACACAGAGCTCGGGTGCATTCCGATGAGACCCACCTGATGCAGGGCAGGGAATGCCGACTGGGACAGGTTGAAGAGATGAGACTTGGAGAGGACTTCAGACTGCGCCGGAGACGAGTTTGAGGAGTTTGGATGAGGGGAGGAGGGCGTCTCTGAGCCGCCGGTCGACAGCGGGCTGTCTCCGGGGCTCCTGCTGTGATACAGCCCGGGGGACGCACTGTCCGTGTCCGTCCTCTGGTCCACGTCGTGCGCCAGCAGCGCATCAATTCGAAAGTTTTTGGATTTCTCCATGTTGGCTGTCATTCTGACTCGAGATGTGTCCTCTGAACAGTTGATGTTATTTCGTGTGAAGCGTTTTTGTTGTTTTTAAAACCCGAACCTAAACTTCAATAATGAAATAAACTCTTCTGATGAACTTTCGATGTTTCCCTAAGGTCTTGATACACGGGTTAAGCTTGTCATTCCCACTCACGGAAGAAATGCCTTTTTTCTGACCCACTGCACGAACTCTGCGTGTAAAAAACACTTCACCGCTCCGACAGTGAGCGCAAAAATTACTCGAACCCAAGCGCACGACAAAGTCTGCTTTGTTGTGATTGGCCAGAGCTCTGCAGAAGCACAGGGGCAGGAACTCACAAACTCTTCTGGTGTTAATTGATCTCGTCCTTCTTATGCATACAACTAGGTCACAGAAATGGCTTCCTGTAAGCCCCTGTTAGAACCATTTACGCGTCAATAAATCTCAAAGCAGAAAAGATTAACCTGTGTAGGAGAACTTTATAAAAAGGAAAGAAAGATTAATAATGTGAACTTCTTCTTCCTTAAATGTCTGCGTCCTCTATCTTTAACCCTGTTTCAGGTGAAGTCGAGGTGTAGTTTTCTCACACAACCTCTTACACACTCATTATATTACACATCCAACATGTGTGAGGTGCAAACACTCTTGACGACTATATTGCCTTAATTGCTGTAATCTTACTTAGAGTTATGACAAAAATTAATCATTTTACAGCTAACTCTTGATTAAACTTTATAGCCTGCTAAGGTTGACAGAAACCCAACTGTTCTTATCAGCAGCCGCTTCCATGATTATCGTCATCACCACACTACAGAGCACATAAAAGGGCAGTAAACTGAGAGAAAGCAAACTTTTCTTTGTTTTCCCCTCCTGTAGGTTAGAACCACACCGGCAAAGTAGACACAGGTGACAAAAAACACGTAGTAGTTGGCATTTATTCTTCAATTATACACACGGTGCATGCAACCAAGATTTGGAAAGGGAAGACAGTTTTCTTCTTCGTCTATTGCATGCAGTAGTATATTTTATATATTAATGTGCACAAAAGAGGACGGCATGTAAGTAGTTATAGTTTTCCAGGAGATCTTCCCTTCAACCTAAACTGATTCCTACGTGTCGCAGACAAACAGACAGACAATATCTTAATTAGAGGCTGAAACTGAGCAATTAAGCGTCGCTTAAAGGGTTCAGCCTTCATCTATATAGACTATTTTCCACAGTCACCAGGTGTGATTTCCTGCTGGACTTTACAGGATTGATAAGAGACAGTCATTGACCTGGGAAAACAAACTGTTCTCATGTCCAAGACAAATACACCAACACCTGCTGAACTGAGCACACAGCATTTAAGAGAAACAGCCTACGTGTTTAAAGTAAAAGTTGCATGTGTGTGCTGGAACGTTACATATACATATATATATTTGAGTAAATTATCAGCCGCCTCCTTTGACTGGAAGAGCTGTGCGTATAGTAGGAGTTAATGTTGTGTAATTATTATAACTTACATCACTGATCAAATATTAAAGCATGGGCACAGCAAGGTGTCTTATCCATGGCTAATGCACCCATCAGCGTGCTGCACAAAACTGTGCATGAACAGGAAGAGTCCACAAAGCAGCGTACATGTTCATCATATATTCTATAACATTTATTATGTATCCTGTTTTAACAAGAGCAAGCAATTTGATTGCAAATTCTTGGGTATTTGTTATAAAGTAAATGCTTTATGTTATAGCATGGGCGACTCGTTCTCGGTGTCTTTGATGGTCAGATACATCACTGTGATGTTGGACAGATCCAAGGCTGTAAAAACCGACTGTAAAATAATTACCACCCTGTGATCTCTTCTCCGGGCATTAGATAAGGCAGAGCGAGGATATAGCTCACCATTAAATACAGTCTGTCTAACATTTCTTGATGGCCAAGCATAAATATCATAACCTTTGAGATAAGGTTCTGTAGGCTGATGACATTGATATTTAAAATTTAACACCAAATAGAAACAGCGTGTTTGGTAATATATTAGAATTGTGATTTATGGTCATTAGACTGCCATTTTAATCATCCTTAAAAAAGTCTTTGTTTTCATATAACATCTGTGCATAGATGGTTTCTGTTCATTGCACAGCAGAGATGGCCTGTTATAAGATATCGTTCTACATCTGTTTTTGTTAAACGGAGACATTATTCATCAACCACATTCACTCATCTTCAGCTATAACAGCGCAAATCAGGAGTGAGGGTTTTAAGTGGGCTGCAAACTTTTTGTCGTTGTTCAGTTTTCAGATACGTGTTGTTAGAAGACATGACTGAAATTTAAGAGTTAACACAGGACGTCGGTTCAGGGGGGAGAAGAGTTTTTAAGGTGAAAGGCTGTGATGTAGGCTTTTGGGTTGTCTTCATTACATTTAAGGAGGAATGTGTTCTCTCCTGGCAAAAAAGTTGTCCTTCTTGGTCCAATTTAACACAAAAGAAACTGAAGGAAAGAAGCAGAGCAGATGTTTATTCTTTCAGAAGGATGGCTGCTCTTCCATTCATGTTAAAATCCTTGATTTAAATTAAATGATTTACAATTTAATGCATTTTATTTAACCTCCCTTTCTTGTTGTCTTTCTATCATGCACACACACACACTGGTCTGACAAGAGCAACAATGCAGATCACAGAGTTATAATGGATAAGAGCAAGCCACAGAATAGAAAAACAAGCCAGCCCATCGCTCCCCTCTACCCTCAGCTGTAAAAGAAGCGTTTATGTCGCCTCTTTTCATACACAAATGTAAAGAAGGTGGGCGATTCTGTCAGACCTCTATAGTTAAATGGCAAAAAGGTTACCCCATTCTTGAAGTGCAGAGGCAGAGCCGATTTTATTTCACTTATTTTATGCCAAGAACCTGTTTGTTAAACGGGGTCTAGTGCAGCAGTGAACCTCTAATAGAATTTGTGCAATTTAAAAAAATAATAATTTCCACCCACATTTGGCTACAATGTGGGTGGAAATTATGCACATCATCTCGTGACTCTCATGACTTTGCAAAGGACAGACTCTGTGCAGGCTTCTGTGGGTATTTTCCAATAGTTGACACTAATGATTGCTGCAAGGTAGCGCCTGAGAGTTCAGCAGCATGTTCCCATCATCAACACCACGCAACCAAGGAAAGATACGGGCGTCAGACAGGGATTAACACGCCACGCATTTTAGTAAAGTAAGACATGACAGTGTATCCCAGGAGACTTTGGGTTGAGAAGAAAATTCCCCCAAATTCCCAACAGATAGAATATAATAAAGCCTGTTGTTCCCCAGCTGTCTGCGTCCTATTGTGGAATCTAGTCCAAAATCTGCTTTTGGATTCTATTGTATCTTTTGTCGTACCCTCGTTTTGCTCCGATTGGCCTAATGGACCGCAGGGGAATGGAACACTTCCTAGTTGAGCAGCGGTGGGTGTTCGGGGTTGCAAGGTTCAACATTGTTCAAAATGAGTTGATTAATGACAGCCTTCAAAACTCAGACCGGGAGATAATGAGGAGGACAAGAGGGAGGGATGGAGGAGGAGGAGAGGGAAAGGAGGCGAGGCGGAGAGCTGAGATTGGATGATTATTACTTAGCACAGTTAAGGGTGAGATGACAGTACAATGACAATGAGGCTTCAGGGTAGAAGTGGAGGAAGAGAGGAGGCACATAGCTAATTACTCCTAAACAGAGGTCTGTGAATGATAGGAGGAGACAGACACACGTAGAGCTGGTTAGCACACAAAGACAGGGCAGTGACTGGGCCGCAAAGGAGTGGCTGGAGAGAGTAGTTAAACATCTGTTGCTCTGTGGGACACCCAGTCTGCTCCTCAGAGCGAGGATCTCAAAGCGCTCATCGCACACATGTTCCTCAGCACGACAATGTGAAGCCTGTGCTAACCACTCTTATACAAAACTGCTATTTTTGCACCAGTGCTGTCAATATTTGTTCACATAAAGCATTAAGGGAACACCAGAATCATTATAAATCATGCTTTAGGGAACATGAACTTCCAGTTCCTGAGATATTTTAGCCATAAACATAGTGACAGATCAACACAGACATAAAAGTAAACTTTTATCGAATCAAAATAGCAATCTCCTCTTTTATATGTTTGCTTGAATATGACATGAACAGACATCTGCTCTTCTTGTCCGCTCTTACCTGCATTTTTCTATAACTAATAATCGTTCTTTCCACAGCTGAGACAGTTCAATTAGCCTTGTGATCCACAGACACTCCCACCAATCCATGTTTGTGGCATTTAATCAGTGGCATGCGTGTGTGTGTGTTAGGGTGAGTGGTAGGTTAAGAAGGAAACACATAATTCTTTGTAGTAACCTTGTGTGACACTGTCACATCAGCTTTATTTTGTTCCCCTTCTCCTCTGGTTGCTTTAGTACCTGACACGCTGAGATGAAACATGCCTTTATTGTTGAGTGAGGCAGATTAAATAAAAAAGGCCAGAGGGAGAAGCTTGTAACTCTGGGAATGAGTTTAGGTTGCAGATTTAGAATATTGCATCGCTGGCTGCTGTGGGGGTGTTGCATTCTTATCAAAGCGCATCCTGAAGTGACCTACATGATGATATATGGGCTGAAAACAATCTGAATAAATGAAGAAACGCTGGAATCTCAGCCTGTTTCATACTGAAGACACGGAGCAGCCTTCATGTTTTTCTATCGCTTTTATTTTGCAAATATTCTGCACACATCCTCCTCTTAATTTAAACCATGGGCTTTAAATGTCTAAATATAAACTCCATAGGGAAATATGAATTTCAGTGTAAAATGATTATTTCATTTATTAATGAGGGAAAAAACAGTTGTCCAAACCTACCTGACCCTGCGTGGAAAAAGTAACTGTCCCATAGACCTAAAAACTGTTACTACTACTCTTAACTAATTTAAGATCCTGCCAATCTGATTTAAGCCACTCCACAGCAATCGCAGACCATCACTCTACCGAGTATTTTCAATCATGCAGTTCTTTAGATGTTGTTTTGGGCTCTTCTGGATGAGTCACTGATGCACTTTTGGAGTAATTGGGATTGTCTGGCCACGCAGGGAAGTGTCACCATCGTTTAAAGTTTCCTCCATGTGTGGATAACGGCTCTCACCGTGGTTCACTGCAGTCCACTTCCAGACTCTTCCAGACACTAAACCAAGGCACAATGTACATTTCAATTCCTTTAATTTTAAATATGTTTATATTGTCTATCCTGTAAAATAGTCAGATATCTATTCATATTAATGTACAGAATTCACCTGCTTGCTGCTACTACTGCACATTCACCCAGTGTATATACTATATATATACACCCAGCACGCCCCTGCGGGCGGTTTATCCTTCAAGCTCGGGTCCTCTACCAGAGGCCTGGGAGCTTGAGGGTCCTGCGCAGTATCTTAGCTGTTCCCAGGACTGCGCTCTTCTGGACAGAGATCTCCGATGTTGTTCCCGGGATCTGCTGGAGCCACTCGCCTAGCTTGGGAGTCACCGCACCCAGTGCTCCGATTACCACGGGGACCACCGTTACCTTCACCCTCCACATCCTCTCGAGCTCTTCTCTGAGCCCTTGGTATTTCTCCAGCTTCTCGTGTTCCTTCTTCCTGATATTGCTGTCATTCGGAACCGCTACATCGATCACTACGGCCGTCTTCTTCTGTTTGTCTACCACCACTATGTCCGGTTGGTTAGCCACCACCATTTTGTCCGTCTGTATCTGGAAGTCCCACAGGATCTTAGCTCGGTCATTCTCCACCACCCTTGGGGGCATCTCCCATTTTGACCTCGGGACTTCCAGGTTATACTCGGCACAGATGTTCCTGTACACTATGCCGGCCACTTGGTTATGGCGTTCCATGTATGCCTTGCCTGCTAGCATCTTGCACCCTGCTGTTATGTGCTGGATTGTTTCTGGGGCATCTTTACACAGCCTGCACCTGGGGTCTTGCCTGGTGTGATAGACCCCAGCCTCTATGGATCTTGTGCTCAGAGCTTGTTCTTGTGCTGCCATGATTAGTGCCTCTGTGCTTTAAGTAAGATCATTGAAAAAGCAGTTTCTCAACAGCTCAGTTATTTCTTAAAACAGAATAACTGCTACGATGCCTTCCAGTCAGGTTTTAGACAGAACCACAGCACTGAAACCGTTCTGACAAAAGTGTTTAATGACATATGTCTGAACACAGACAGTGGAAAAATGTCAGTCCTAGTTTTACTGGATCTCAGTGCAGCATTTGATACAGTTGACCACAACATATTACTCAAACGACTGGAGAACTGGGCAGGTCTTTCAGGAACTGTACTAAACTGGTTCAAAACATACTTAGAAAACAGGAAATACTTTGTATCAATAGGTAACTTCACATCTGAGCAGACAAGTATCACATGTGGAGTTCCCCAAGGTTCCATCTTGGGACCCCCTCTGTTTAACATTTACATGCTCCCACTGGCACAGATTATAAAGAACAACAAAATAAACTACCACAGCTATGCAGATGACACACAAATATATATCACAATGTCACCAGGAGACCGAGGCCCTGTACAGGCTCTTGGTAAATGCATTGAGGAAATTAATGACTGGTTGTGCCACAATTTTCTCCAACTAAACAAAAACAAAACTGAAGTAATAGTCTTTGGCGCCAAAGAAAAACGATTACAGGTCACCAGAGAACTTCAATCTATACATCTAAAAACCACAAACCAGGCGAGAAATTTGGGTGTAGTGATGGATGCAGACCTAAACTTAGAAAAACACATTAAGACAATAACAAAATCAGCTTACTATCACCTCAAGAATATTTCAAGGATTAAAGATCTGATGTCTCAACAGGACCTGGAAAAACTAGTCCATGCATTCATTTTTAGTAGGCTTGATTACTGTAACAGCATCTTTACAGGTCTACCTAAAAAATCAGTCAGACAACTACAGCTCATTCAGAACTCTGCTGCTCGAGTCCTCACTAAGACCAAAAAAGTGGACCACATCAGTCCAGCTCTGAGGTCTTTACACTGGCTGCCTGTCCGTCAGAGGATAGACTTTAAAGTTCTGATGCTGGCCTATAAAGCTCTGAATGGTTTAGGACCAAAATACATCAGTGACCTCCTGACCCAGTATGAACCTTCCAGATCCCTCAGGTCATCTGGATCCGGTCTTTTATCAGTTCCCAGAGTCAGAACCAGACACGGAGAAGCTGCATTCAGCTTTTATGCTCCTTATATCTGGAACAAACTCCCAGAAAGCCTCAGATCAGCTGAAACACTCAGTTTATTTAAATCCAGGTTGAAGACTCACCTATTCTCAGCTGCATTTGAATAAAGCACCAAATCCACACTTTTAAGCTTAAATTTCAAAACTTACACTAACTACTGATCTTATCTATTTCTGATTTTATCTGTTTTGATTTTATATACTGTTTTGTTTGTTTGTTAAGCTTAAATTTCAAAACTTACATTAACTACTGATTTTATCTACTGTTCTGATTTTATCTGTTTTGATTTTATATACTGTTTTGTTTGTTTGTTTGTTTGTTAAGTGGGTTTAGAGCTCTGGGTAGCTCCCCAGCTGGGTCTAGACTGGGTCTAGAGAGTATTTTAAATTCAGGGAATTTAAAATAGAAAGTAGCTCGTCCACAGAAGGACTGGTAGCTCCCCTTACGATAAGGGTTCAGATCGCGCGAACAGGTGTGGGATTAGAGCTCTGGGTAGCTCCCCAACTGGGTCTAGACTGGGTCTAGAGAGTATTTTAAATTCAGGGAATTTAAAATAGAAAGTAGCTCGTCCACAGAAGGACTGGTAGCTCCCCTTTCGATAAGGGTTCAGATCGCGCGAACAGGTGTGGGATTAGAGCTCTGGGTAGCTCCCCAACTGGGTCTAGACTGGGTCTAGAGAGTATTTTAAATTCAGGGAATTTAAAATAGAAAGTAGCTCGTCCACAGAAGGACTGGTAGCTCCCCTTACGATAAGGGTTCAGATCGCGCGAACAGGTGTGAAATGTGTGTGTTTAGTTAATTTGTTTGTTTGTTTTAATCAATTTTAAATCATGCTTTTTATTTGTTTTTGTTTCTAATGTCTCTGTAAAGCACTTTGAATCACCTTGTTGTTGAATTGTGCTATACAAATAAATTTGCCTTGCCTTGCCTTGCCTGTCTTTCAGTCCAGCTTTGTCCAGCCACTGGTAGGATTTCTGGATATCAGCCACCTCCTCTATCTGCCGGTGGTACATACCGTGCAGGGGCCTGTCCTTCCATGATGGTTCCTCGTCTCCCTCCTCTTTCTTGGGTTTCTGCTGCCTGAGGTATTCACTGAGCACTCGGTCAGTTGGGGCCATCTTCCCAATGTATTCTTGGATGTTCGTTGTCTCATCCTGGACTGTGGTGCTGACACTCACCAGTCCCCGGCCCCCTTCCTTCCGCTTAGCGTACAGCCTCAGGGTGCTGGACTTGGGGTGAAACCCTCCATGCATGGTCAGGAGCTTTCTTGTCTTTATGTCAGTGGCTTCTATCTCCTCCTTTGGCCAGCTTATTACCCCAGCAGGGTACCTGATCATGGGCAGGGCGTATGTGTTGATGGCCCGGATCTTGTTCTTACCATTCAGCTGACTCCTCAGGACTTGCCTGACCCTCTGCAGGTACTTGGTGGTTGCAGCCTTTCTAGCGGCCTCTTCATGGTTCCCATTTGCCTGCGGGATCCCCAGGTACTTGTAACTGTCCTCTATGTCTGCAATGTTGCCTTCTGGTAGTTCAATCCCCTCAGTTCTGACTACCTTCCCTCTCTTTGTTACCATCCGACTACACTTCTCCAGTCCGAACGACATTCCAATGTCATTGCTGTATAGCCTGGTAGTGTGGATCAGTGAATCGATGTCTCGTTCACTCTTGGCATACAGCTTGATGTCATCCATGTACAGGAGGTGGCTGACAACTGCTCCGTTCCGTAGTCGGTATCCGTAGCCAGTCTTGTTAATGATCTCACTGAGGGGGTTCAGGCCTATGCAGAACAGCAGTGGGGACAGAGCATCTCCTTGGTAGATCCCGCACTTGATGGTAACTTGTGCTATGGGCTTGGAGTTGGCCTCTAGTGTTGTACGCCACATCCCCATTGAGTTCCTGATGAAGGCTCTTAGGGTCCCATTGATCTTGTACAATTCTAGGCATTCCAGTATCCAGCTGTGGGGCACTGAGTCATAGGCCTTCTTGTAATCAATCCAGGCAGTGCACAGGTTGGTCAGTCTGGTCTTGCAGTCTCGGCTGATTGTTCTGTCTACCAGTAGCTGGTGTTTTGCGCCTCTGGTATTCTTGCCAATTCCTTTCTGTGTCCCGCTCATGTATTGATCCATGTGCCTGTTCATCTTAGCCGATATGATGCCTGACAGGAGCTTCCATGTAGTACTGAGGCAGGTTATTGGTCGGTAGTTGGAGGGGACCGGTCCCTTCTTGGGGTCCTTGGGGATCAGGACCGTCCGGCCTTCAGTTAGCCATTCTGGGTGTCTTTCGTTAACTAGCAGCTGGTTCATTTGTGCTGCCAGACGCTCGTGGAGTGCAGTCAGCTTCTTCAGCCAGTAGGCGTGAACCATGTCGGGCCCTGGTGCTGTCCAACTCTTCATACTGGAGACCCTTTCTTGGATATCTGCCACTGTGATGGTTACTGGACCCTGTTCAGGGAGGTCGCTGTGGTCTGCCCTCAGATCCTCTAGCCACTGAGCATTGCCGTTATGGGTTGCATCCTTCTCCCATATGCTCTCGAAGAAGAGCATATATATATATATATATATATATATATATATATATATATATATATATATATATATATATATATATATATACATTATATATATATATATATATATATATATAATGTTCTTCCTCTACACCCCCCCCGCCCCCCCCAATTTTTGCACATGTTGAGGAGCGTGTCAGGCTACATTTCACTGTGTGTTATACTTGTATAACTATGCATGTGACAAATGATAAAGAACCTTGAACCTTGACCTTGAAGTCCCAAAACCTTAGAAAAGGATTCTTAGCCTTTCCAGACTGATACATGTCAGCAACATGCCTCCAAATTAATTTCTGTCACTACATGCCAGATACATGAGTGCTCTGGGTTTAAACAGCATTAAACAGTATTTTTATAAGCAACTCTTCATCATTGTCTTCTTTGCTCATGATTATTCCATGATGCTCTCGGCATATTTTTCCAAACTCATTCAGTAACAGCTCCACATACATAATGCCAAACGTCTGGCTCTAAAGACACTCGGGAGTATTTAGGAAAATAATGAGATCTGTGTCCCCATCACTTTATTTTATTGATGTTATTTTAGTTTTATCGTGTACTTTAGCTAAACACTCAGTTTATAGCAATGAGACAATGAACAATGATGTGACTGAATCTGCTCAAAAAACATTAATTTAATATACAACCTCTTTACTGAAAGGTGCGATTAAAAATGGCAGCCAGTTCTGGTTTAATAGCAGATGACGCCTGGTTGTCGTGCAGGAATCTCCAGCCTGGGACGGGTTAAAGGATGAAGTTGTGTTTCAGAAGGTTTCCAAGCGTTAAAAAGAGAAAAACCTTTGGTTTAACTGGTCATTTAGGACTGACAGGCTTAGAGGAGGGGCTGCCACTGCTTGATGCATGTCGTGCCACGCTGAGGAAGAGGTCTCATTTTCCTCACTGATCCTTTTGCTTATGTGTTATGTCTTCTGTCATTATTGTTCCCCCCAACCTTCTGCTCCTCACTTTGTCTTCTTTTTCCACACTTTTTGCCAATTTTTGTTCATCTAACGGCAGTCTGAACAAATGCATTAGTTACAGTAATATGCAATTTAAAAAGCAAGCGTTAAAATCATCAGTACCATTGGGGGCCATAATGTCTTGATTAAGAGTCATTATCCTTCCAATTTTGCTCTAAACAGCTTCTAAGCACCAATCAGGAAACTCAGTTTTAACTGCCTTTTCACCCTCCACGAGACAGTTTATACTATGATTATACTGGTGCAGTGTGTGAATGTGTGCGTGAATGGGTGGATGACTGGATATGTAAAGCGCTTTGGGGTCCTTAGGGACTAGTAAGGCGCTATATAAATACAGGCCATTTACCATTTACCATGAAGAGCAAATATTTCATCGTAGTCCTTGAAGCAGCCTGGGGCCTTTTTGAAATTTAAGGAAAATGTCACAGAATCAACCTGATGTAGTAACCGGACGCAGTAAGCTGCTGGGAAGATGGATAGCTGCCAAAACTGTGCTCTACTGCACTAAAATGTATAAATTCACAGCCTTTGCATGTTACAAATAATTTATATTCACTGAGGCAGATACACTCACATACATGCCTGCTAGTTTCTGAGCTACCTGTCGTCCTGCCTAATGTCTGTAAATGAGCACCTAACGATGTGTGTGAAGCTATTTGCTTATCTATATCATTGTCGCAGCTGCTTGTGTTCACACGCAATCTATGTGAAGATCATTAAAAGAAACAGATGCACACACAAACACGCCAACTTTTGCTTGCACAGGGAACAGGATGTGTTATCACTTGCATGAACTTGTAATGCAATGCAAGTAGGGTTGCCAACTCCCTGAAAAATAAATAAGGGACACCTCGTGGCCAGGGCCGGGCAACCCAGTTCACCCTTCCCAGTGTGGTGAATTTTGTAGTTTTTTTTTTTTGTGTGTGAAATTATTTTTTAACCATTTGACTTGAATTTGATTTAAGCAGATGCATATTCTTTGTGATATGACCATATGGGAAACAAATGATCATTTAGCCATTTATTTTTAGCTCAAAATGACAACATTAACACAATAAAACAGGTCTCTTTCTTAAACAGAAGCCTGTCATGCTTAACTTTTGAGAATATAAGTAAATCTTTCTTTAAAAGAACTCTGTCCTGCTTAACTTAAAATTATATAAATTAATAGAAAGCAATAGAAAAATATTCTTGTAACAGTGCACATTTAGTGCATTTAGTACAATTGGCTTCAGTTGAGGTATTATTTCAGCTTTTCTAATGCTAATCAGCTGCTCCTGTTTGTAAACCCGCTTGTTCCCATGATTACGCATCATAACTCATCATCATTATTAAAATATGTATTACTTTTATGTATTAGTCATCAATTTGTTGCAATCATCTATCCTTGCAGTTGTTTATTACACAAAATAAATTTATATTATCACACTTCTGGCCACATAGCGCTGATATTCACTGCACATGTCCACACCGGTGTGTGAATGTGTGCGTGAATGGGTGGATGACTGGATATGTAAAGCGCTTTGGGGTCCTTAAGGACTAGTAAAGCGCTATATAAATACAGGCCAATACAGGCCATATTAACCTTAACCAGAGGGTTTAAAAAAAAACAACCAGTGTTTACATACCATATCTGCTTCTGCCGTGGCCTGGTGGACAAAAAATTGGTTAAGGGTTCCCCGAGCTTTCACGCCCCTCATGTTCTTCATGTGCCCACCATTAGAAGCATGCCTATGGAAAAAGTGCGCCGGCACACAGTGCAGTGCGCTTTATAGGTGTTACCATGCATTTTCCCAGCCAGGTGTTTTCCTTTTCCCATTCCTCCCAGTACTTTTGCAGCCTTTTTTTCTTTCTCTGAGGGGAACAAACATTGCTGCTCTAATGCTGGGCTTACACTGTGCAATTTTTGGCCCATTTTGAGACGATTTTTGAGTCGTGCGACCGATTTGGTGATCGGCCCGATTTTGGCCTTCATCGTGCATCGTTTAGTATACGTGGGGTAATGAGAAGCGGCTGTGGTGACACAGCCGCTCACACTGCTCACGCGCAAACACGTAAACGTCGGTGAAAAAGATGGAGCAGCACGGCTGTGCAGCGTGTGATCTGGACACAAGCGATGGAGGCACAACTTGTAGAACTTTGGAAAGCTCATCCGAGCCTTTTCGATGTGGCCTCACAAAATTATCACGACCACAACAACCGTGAAAATAGTTGGATTTACACTGCTGCTCAATCACAGCTGCCTGATCAATGTTTTTCATTAGCAATTTAGCAAAGTTGATGGTGGTGGTGTGTCTGTGTGAGTGAAAGACAGAGAGAGGGAGCGACAGATTTTCTGTTATAACCTTCATTTTATGGAGGCACAGTGTGAGCACTCAGGTCGCATCAGAGCATCGGGCCGTATAGTGTGAGACCTGCATCGTGACCTACCAACTTCTAACCCCTGTGAGTCAATCGTGCAGTTTGAGCAGGAGCTGAATAACGTGACTGAAAAAATCGCACAGTGTTTGCCCAGCTTTAGGTGTACTGTCGTCCGAGACTTGCACCGCAGTGTCGGGGTTTGTTTCCCTGTTGGCCATGCTTCTTGTTGTGGTCATCTGTTGTCTTCCGGTATTTTCTCCGTAAGCGACCTTTCCTCGACCAATGAGATGAGCGGTAATCTGAATTGTCATACTCGAATTGTCATAAGTGTGCTGTCAGCTCATTGGTCACAAAGCAGGAGAGGGGCTGGGAATTATGTTTTCAAACAAAGTGTTAATTCCATTAAAAGTTATAGACTACTTTTGATTCTCACTGTATTACGGGACAAAGTGCGTCCCTTATTAGCTCAATACGGGACGTGTGCTTTTGTTTCGAAATACGGGACGATTCCGTTTTTTAAGGGACGGTTGGCAACCCTAAATGCAAGCGACTCTGTGTGGCAGAAAGTGAGCTCAAGCCCTTTCTCATGCTAAGCTAATGGAGAAGTTATAAGGATATTAAGATTGGTTGGTCAGTCTAGCACTTACATTTTGAAACTATTATTAGCTGGATTGCAGCTGGATTTGTGGTACATTCACATTCACTGCATATCCATCTGGTCTGTAAGTCTGACATCATCAGTCATTTCAGGGTCCAAAACGCCGCTTCAGGTCCCAAAGTCAAACGAACACTGTGGCATCATTGAGAGTCACAAACGGTCTAAATTCTTTCATCTGTAATAATGATCAGCATTGCTGCTTTACCAGGTAAACAATAAAGTTTAACATCCATGAAAACAGACTTTATGAAGTTTAACTGAGTTAGAAGTTAGCAGGAAGTTAGCTCGCTAGCTTGATATAGCATGATACCTAAACATGATATAGCATGTTCTGACTGAGAGATTTCTGAAAAATTCAAACGTACAGCTCTGCTATCACTTCCAACATAAATGAAGACAGAAAACTAAACAGCAGTGGCGTTTGTAGGGTTATTGAAGTTGGGCTAGCTGGTATATAATGATGTGCTACATGATCGCTAGCGACACAGCTATGTTAGCATAGCATAAACAGTGAAGCTGGAGGATGAACGCTAACTTTTTTCCACTCGATAAAAGTTAATGAGAGGGTTCCCGATGGTTAGGCACAAATGCAATCGCATGGCAGGATGCTGTAAACTTCAGTCAGGAGAACAACTGAGATAATCCATCCACAATACGAGGTTAGTCATTCATATACTGCTGCATGGGCTGTAGCTACATCGTAAGGGTTTAAAAACTGAGCTTTAAAATGAACAGTGGTAATAAAAACCCAGACAGGCCGACAGTGATCACTGACTGTTTTTAGGGGCTTGTTCAGATTAAATAGAACAAGATACAAAACATGTTAAAAACACAACAGCCTTGTAGTTTGGAGCAGGAAGCAGGGTTTATCACATCATCATTTAACAACTGGATAGTGTCCGGAGAATTCTACCTTTGATTTTGGGCCACTAGCAGACTGTGAGAATCATTACTTTTCCAATGAAATGAAGTATCTCTACAATATAAATACATTATTTTATGTTAACTTCCCATGTATCACCATTGTTTAAGTCAATTATGACTGATAGGCTGTAGTTCCCAGAGGAAAAAATTCACAAACATTGGCAGGTTAGCCTAGTTATCATTAGCATTTTAGCATGGTGCAGATACAACACAGTTTTAGTTAAAAGCCATGAATATTTGAATAAAGTCAAACTTTTATCAAACAGACACTTTAACTTAGTGGCTGCATTCAGCACATAAATGTGTCATTTTATAATCTGAAAGAAATGATTACTACTCGCGCAGATACCCACAGATGGTGGAGCAGAAGCTAGTTTCCACCCCCGGATCCATTCTTGTCTATAATGGCTACAAATTGATGAAGCCATTGAGTGTGCTGGTGACTCAAGGGTGAGTGGGGACAGAGTCTCCACCACCCAGTAGCACTCATTAATCAGATCTGGTCCATCCCCAGTCCCTCCCTTCAGACTGCCTGACACGCTGCCAGAGGCAGTAATGTGATACTTTGTGTCTGTCCCTGTCGGTGGGTGTCCGTCCTCGTCTGCCTTTAGCACAACCTCATTTTCTTGTTACTGGGTCTCTACTTCCTGTTCATGCCACCATCAGCCCCTGCAAAGTAAGTTCATCATACATTGAATTATTCTTTATATTGATGGTTATATGGACGTTATATTGATGGTTATAAAAAGAAAAAGAAGAACATCAGTAAATGAACTCCAAAACTAGCTATCGGACTTAAGGTAAAGAGAAATGACTTTCCCCTGTCTGTTTCTGGTCTTCAGGGCTGCTTTTATTTAAATCACAGTATCGATTTATGCCAAAATAAATCACCAAGCTGGCGACCAATATGTTGACATCTACATCCTAAACTCAATAATGAAATCAGCCTTGACGCGT
Source organism: Aulonocara stuartgranti (assembly GCF_965226115.1). Classification (NCBI taxonomy): domain Eukaryota; kingdom Metazoa; phylum Chordata; class Actinopteri; order Cichliformes; family Cichlidae; genus Aulonocara; species Aulonocara stuartgranti. The sequence goes on along the minus strand of NC_138952.1, from coordinate 1,927,700 downwards.
TGACAACTCAATAGTGTCAATATGGTGAACCAACTTCACACACAGGCTAATTTACGCCCACTGCCTTGAAAAAACAAAAACCCCACAACCAAACAAAATCATAACAATCGTTTAATGGGAAAAACAAACATTTCAATGATGACATTTCTGAAAATTGTAATCATACAAGGTGCTAATCTAATCGTGTTTGATATTATGTCTTTGATGCTATCCTAATTGAGTTACAGCCAGAAGGTCACAATATGACGACAGCTCGTGGTCCTGCGATACAGAACGAGGATTATTTATGACGATTTCATCTCCGATGATATGCTACATTAAATTAATGGATCAACAAAAAGGTTGGAAGAAGGAGGAATGGAGGAGGGGTGTTGCACATTGAACTTAGAAATTCTTTGGATCAACTTTGATCTTATTGGCACTTTGCAGCAGTAAATTTAAGACCTGGTAATTGTTCCAGGAGCATAAAAATGGCTGCCTGGTTGATTTGAGTCTGCTTGGTCGTTCTTTGGCTAAATCTGCAGTCACTGTTTGTAGATCTGAAGGAGTAGTCCAGTGTTTCTCATGGGGAAGCTGGTTAAGCATCCCAGTATGAAAATCTTGTTCAAGGAATGCAAAATGACATATTTTAATTTGTAGTTGTTATTGTTTGGTGATGTCTCACAGTAGAACCTTTTAAAACATCCTAAAATAACTGAATACATAATTGGCTTTATGACGATATTATATGTGAAATATGACTATAAGCGTTTAAATGATGGATAAAGTAGGATGTTAAATAAAGGTAAGTATAAAGTACAGTCACAAATCACATCACATATTACGAGTCCTTATATAATTATTTTACTTACGCTGTCTTTGACTTCCCATGACATTTAACTAATTCCAGTGTTTACATTTTATATTTATATTCAAGAAACTACAAGAGATGGCTGCATGGATGAATGGCTGCATGATGAGGTTATTTCCACCTTTGAAATACTACCTTTATAGTGGGACCTTAGTAAACGGGTTGAATAATAAAATAACAATATACATTTAATTTTACATTTTCCATGTATGGAAGGAGAACCGGCCATGCAGGAAACCCTTCACAAAGAAAAATTGATGGCGCTCATTAAACTATGACCTGCATGTTTTATCTGCCTGTAGCTAATAATCTGTGTTTGTGTCGTTAATTCATGTAATAATAATAATAATAATAAAATAAATAAACAGTGAGACAAGTCTCAGTCATAAGAGCTTATATTTTAAGCTAAACCTTTTTGAATACGTTTGGTGCCTCAGCCTAATCAAACATAGAAAATAAAAGCAAAAACAATCAAAGGATAATTATTTGTTCTTTAAAACAAGCATTACACACATCATCTATGAATCATTTACTAATCAGTAAGCATTATTAGTTATGATTTTACTGCTGTGTAACTATTAACTGAAGGTTCATTATCAATTCTCTATTTATTAATTATGGTCATTATGTCGTGTTGCGAGTTACCTCATGTATGAGGTCCACCTTAAATGACATGGTCACTTCAAAAAGTCTCGAAGATTCAAAAACTTTCTTTGCTTTCAACTTGTAAATGTTAAATCGGTAGAAACCAGTGAGAGATCTACAAGAGAGGTTAGCTTTGGCTTCAGTCGGTGGCTTTGACTGCCCCCTAGTGTCTTTACCAAACAGCTGCACAGCTCCAGTTGGAGGCAGAGATGTTTCAGCTGTCAGTGCCAGACTGAGAAGAAGCTGTGAACAAACCAAGCTGATATATTTAAGAGTCAGCTCTCTACACGTGAAAGAAATCTGTGCCACAAATGCAACAGAAAAGAGGACAAGGCATCATCAGCGCCGTCAACATTGTTCAAGGCTCCCATTTATCTCGACTGCTGCCAGGTGAGCTCTATCTTAGCATCAGGACTCAGACCATGTTTTAGACGCTTTCTCCTCATGCAGTGCAATGAGTGGTTATTCTGTATGAGAGAGCAACACATCTCAGACCAGTACCAGACAAGAAGGACTTCTCCCACAGGACAAGATGTGTGTGTGAGACGAGTATGTACCTTTAAACACATCTGATCATGAGGTGGTTACACTCTTAGCACACTTAGCAAGCATGTAGTGTTGCACACAAAAAGCAGAATGATGATGCAGCAAGAACCTGTGCAGGAGTGAGTCAGGTTTATAACACATTACACTTGCATTTTTTATTTAATGCCAGCAGCATTGCAGCTGCCACTGCAGCTCTTTTTAAGCATGATGTGCCATGTAGATCCCAATGTCAGCATCTTATTTACCTGCTTCCCAGTCAATGCACAGCATATGACAATGAAGGGTTAACTGGATGAAAACTGAGATTTGTATTTGATGAATGTAAGCAACATAATAAAACCTTTTCCAACTGTTAATCCAATCAGTGCTGGGAATGTGGTGTACGTCTACCCTTAATCAAATGATGCGAGTCTAATGACTCATGGACCTTTAGCATATTGCCAAGAAACAAAAAACAGGACGTCAGTTTTTGTGTCTGCACAGGTTTATACAGTAGACTTAATTGTGTTATTTACTGCCAGCAGCATTAGAGCTGCCACTGGATCCCTGCCACCGCGATCAGACATCAGGTTTGCTAATGAGTCCTGCACAGTTTGCGTCATTAAAGGTGGATAAAGTAAAGTTATTTAAGTATTTCTCTCCTTTCAGTGAGCAAAACCGAAGCGTTACTCTGTTGATTACAGAGAAGTCTGTGAGGACATCAGCATTTTTTCATAAAAACTTACAAATAAAATCAGACATTCGAATTTATGTTATTATGGATTCATGAATCAGTGAAAATCTATAACTCACCATTCATTTTCTGCCTGCACGTCACAGCTTTCATGGTTATGTCACCTTAGAACCACAGGATGTCGCTAGAGACTATCATCTCTCAACTGGCATAATTTGCTTGTACACACCGATTGCCCCAATATGGTTCCCACCAGTGAACAATTTTGCCTTTATATAAAAATAACGAAGGAGGGTCCCACATTTCCCCACCTGTGCACCGTTTCTGACAAAATCAGCGAACGTCCAGAATCCACCGGAGAAACCGGTCAGACCTGCTCAGTGTTCAACAGCTTCAGGTTCTGCAGGAGATGGGATCGTGCACTGGCCAATTCCTCCGAGATCTCACTCAGGGTTGAATATTCAGTGGGAGGCTGGGACTCCGCCTTCGTTTCCCAGCCTGCAGAGTGGTGGGAACCGGGTACTAGGCAGCCCAAAATGGTATGCTATTTTTACCACTGTGTTCAATCTGAGGGCTGCTCTCTAGAGACCTGTTGCCGACAGTTCTCCCAAAGCCGCGGAATTTAACCCTAGGACAGCTCTCCCCAGATGTGATGGAAAACATCTGGCCAGCTGCTTGACTACAAGGCTTGGCCATCCAGCCTCAGTGCTACTAACCCCCCTAAACACTCGTATACCAAGATAAAGCCCAGTTGATACTGATGATAAACAGCAACCAAGGCCCTTTAAAGGAATGTGAGACTTAATAGTGTGATGTACGGATGACTGAAAGCTGCCTGCACGTGGTACGTTATATATAAAAAAGCCTTTTTTGATTTGAAGTATTAACCATATACTGGTTTCGATAATAAAGGCAAGTATCTTTGAAAATAACTGGATACAGAAATAATGCAAAGAGTGTCCCAGAATAACATTTATTAATTACTGACTTTTATTTAATTTAAAAAAAGATTACTTGTAAATGTTACATTGAGTTCTACTGAAGCATTTCCATGATCTGTCTCTTAGCACAGGTTAACATTAGGCACACAATAATGCAGACATCATTTTGCATTTCTAGCAACTGTTCAAATACAAAACAGCGATTCAGAGAGAGAGAGAGTGGGGAGGAAGAACCCTAAAACTGCACTGAAAGCAGCGTAGCCAGGAAAATACATCAAAACTGGAATTCAGCCCATCTGTTCCCACGTGAGGGTCAACGGCTGATTTCTCAGGTGCCTGTGTCGTGCGTTACATTAAAGAAAACACAAAATCAATTTTCATGTACAGACCACGATACCCTGGATTGCAAAAGCCATCAAGAGCTAATTTATGTCATTCCCTCGCACATTCACCGAAAGTACAAAACGCCCCACCAGAAAAATCAGACAAATAGTCAACGTGCCTGAAAATATAGAGCTCTCGCTTCTTGACACGCAAATGTTCCCCGTGTATAAATGACTGAATACCAGATTTTTTTTAAATAAGACTTCTATAAAGTTGTAAAAAACCCAAATTTGCCCATTCTTTGATTCATCAAGGATCTGTAGTCACTTAATATTTGGCCTTTCCTAAAAAACACAACAAAAAAACATATTAGGAGCGAGTGGGCGGAGCACAACACCGACTCAAACTTCAGTGGCAGAAACAGCAATTTTACAAATACAGCAATTAAAATAAAGATACTAAACTGCCCTTTGTCCGAGTCGGGGCCACGGCCTTCAAAGCTTATGTACAGCTTATGGCACAGGAAGGGCAACTGCTATGGGTCCTCACTGCTGTTTTACCAGAGAGGGAATAATTGAGACAAAACGTTTTACTTATTGCACGAAAAATATTCAGTTCAAGGGTTTGCGTCACAGAAAGCTTTGGATGAGGGGAATGAATCCTTTGTCCTTTGGTCGGGCATCTTTCTGTTTTGGTCAGTCCCACATGATGCTCAGGGGGCTTCTTTTAATTTATATATGGAAATCTGTGATATGAGTGCAGGAAGTCTCTACAGAACAAAGCCTGAGAATCAATGCACACTGCAGTGTGTTGAGAAATGGCAAGTTATCACATGTGCAGCCTCATCAAAACATACAGTGGCACTGCAGGTCAACACTGCCCGTTCGGAAAGGTTTTTGACCCTTTGAATAGCTCGACATGAACGGGAACAACGTTTGTGTTTGTACGCAGACACGTGACAAGTCACAGGACCTGTTCAATGGCACATAGAATGGATACGAATGGGGTTTTACAATAAATCAAGCACATTACATTTGACTTTGCAGCTGTCCACCTTTTTTCTGAGAAAGAAAATATAGAAAATAATACAACATACAATCAAATACATTTTCAGGTCATCCTCTTTTTGTTATGCGGAGGTGAAAGCAAGTGCAGTATTCACGTTCATCAGAGAACAAAATCCGACAGGCTGACCCCAAAAGCCATCTTTTTAAAGCTAAAGCTGCTCAAACGCAGACGAGTCGAGATCTGTGGAGCTCGTCACAAACGTCTCTAATTTACCATACAGGCAGAACAATCATTGTCAACGTCACCATTGGTATACAGAAGTCTGTTGTGCACTAACAAGATTTGCACCAGCGTCAACTCTTCGCGTCAGGTTCACAAAACACCAGTGAAACATTTTAATAATTTTCTGTGGCATGCAACCCAGATTAGGGCTTTCTATGCCAAACAAACAATGTGGTTACATCTGTACCTGTGCCTTAGAAACTTTGATAAGAACAAAAAGCCAAATAACTGCACATTTTTGGGCTCAGAGGGGAAACTGGTGTGACGGCTTTTGAGTCCAGAGTTTTGGGGGAGGGTGATGGTTTGATGTTTAGTCGCCGCCAGACTGAGCGCTCAACGACAGCAGTGGAGACTTCACTATGGCGATGTGGGTACCGACACCTCCAGCAGGCGGTTGTTCTTGCGCTTGCAGGATATGCTGTTGCCGTTCTTCGGGCTGCTCTGGATGAACTTCACGCATACTTTGTCCTGCTTAAACTGCACCAGGAACCTGCCACACAGAAAACATGGGCAACGTCACAAAACATCGACGGCGCCGAAGAAATATCACCTTTCTCAGTGCGACTGCTCTTACTCATCCGAGATGTCAACTTTAAGTTTCTCCCGGTCTGCGGCGGTCGCCCCGATGCGATGGAGCTTGGTGATGATTTCAATAAGGTGCTCACTGCTGAGCAAGAAATCTCCTTTGACAGCTGAAGCCGAACCCTGCAGTAGAAGAAAGTCACATATTAAGATCTTTTAATAAACTTTGGTGTCTCGTCTGGCCTTACAGTAATCGTCCGTCACTTGGAGACATTTTTATTCGCTTCCCGCCGAGCTAAATGAGAAGCTCACTCCCTGAATGACTTTGGCTTCAACGAGCCAGAGCACAGCGGCTTCATAATTCTACTCAACTACACAATCGTGTCTCTTCTCACCTCTTTGAGTTTGAGAGCAAAGAAGCCGTCTTTCTGCGTGCTGACCGACACGCTAGTGACGTCTGGCAGAGGAATGCTGGCCTTCACCTGGCCCGTTTTCTGGTCAGCCAGGACAAAGTTCTTCTTGGTCAGCAGGAAGATCCGTGGCGTTCCCTGCAAACGTGCAAGCTAACATTTTAGCCCTCTATCATTCCCCCTCTACATGTTTTCTTTCAATGCATTTTTAAATGCTTGTGAGCTCCAAGCTCTGAGCTACAACATAGCAGACCTGTGCAGAAATGTCTGATGTCTGCTGGAAGAAAAACGCTGTCAGTTGTTATGATGTCAAAAAACATCAGCTCACCGTGTAAAGTGTTGAAATATACATCAAAACAACAAACGGCGGCTCTGCTTCACTGTGGAAAATTGCAGAAAATCTCTAAACACACAAGGTCGCTGTGTAATCACACTTCCTGTTTTAGGTTTTCCAGTTTGCATACAAACTAAATGGACTGTAAATACTGTGGTGTGTGCGCGTGTGTGTTTTCTGACCTTGCCATTCGCCCTGTTAATCTTGTTGACCACGTCGGCCAGCAGGACCTTCTCGTCCACAGCACTGTTGAGTTTCTGATATTTGGGGTTCTTGCTGATCTCCAGGTAATCTCCTTTGAAAGGCTGACTCACACTGACACACAATACAGGAAAACAAGACTCCGCTTTACCTTGATCATGTGACTACACGTTGCTTTTATCTTGCTATAAAATAAAATAAAGGGCACTTGATGGCAGTGATGTTCAGCTACCTGTTTGGGTAGAGAGCCTTTTTATCCTTGAAGATCTCACTTGCTTCCAGCTTCTCCTCATACACTGCCTTCTTCTCCTCGGTGAACTGGTCCCTGTATTTCTTGCACTAAACAAGAGACAAATTCATTCAGTTACATTCTGATGTATATGCAGTTATTATAAACATGGTTCTTTAATGTGGCTGAATGTGGTCGGTTTTTGTGACCGACCCTCCAGTGATGGAAGATTTTCCGGAGCTCGGTGTGGACTCCATCCAGGAAGCCGTACGGCCTGGCCGGCCACTTTCTGTCTATGGGGGACATGGAAGGCATGCTGCTCTTCAAGCCCAGGAAGTATTTCTGTATCTGGACACATAGACAAGAAAATCATCTTTGGTTTCTTAATATCATGTTAAACTTGAACATTAAAATCGAAAAGTCCAACTTACAATTCGCTGGATGGTAAAGTCGTAGATCTTTTTGCCGGCATTTGCCCTGAAGAACTTCCTGTACTCTCTGCGGACCTATAACGGCACCAAAAGATCAGATGAAATCAACGAACTCAGTTGGTTCTTAAATCTTATCTGTGTGTGTATTTGGAAAGAGAAGGAGGCACACCGACAGCAGGATGACAGTGCAACACAAACAGCACACTGAAAAAAAACATCTGACGTTTGGTTAGTGACAAACAACTGCAGTCTGCTGGACGTTGACATTTACTTTACTTGAAAGGATGTGATGGTTACAACAAGCAGTCTGACCATAAGTCTACAAACTGAGGTGGAAATGGGTGCACTGTGATGCACGAGGTGATGAAAAATAAAAAAACAATATTAGGACTGCAATAAATGGTGTATGGACAAGTTTACTTCAACAACCAGCAACAGGGACAAGGACACACACCTAGAGAGAAAGAGAGAAACTCTGCTGGATAGAAAAAAAGTGCTCGTTCATGGGTTAGTGTGACAGATGCAGAGAAAAGAAGATACGAGTCAGACGCCGCTGCGTGACATCTGCAACATTAAAAGCCTCAAAGGAGGAAAGAAAGGTCCAATCCTCAATCATCCATTTAAAATGGATTTTTCTTAACTACTTGTCTTATATACATTGCATTTAAAAAAAATTACAAAATGCAAGAAGTGTCACGAGGACAGCGCCTGGATAATGACAGAGAAGATCCCTGAGGAGGATGAGGAAAGTCAGGGGTGTCGAGTAGGTGGCAGACTTGTTGATGGCTGCGCCGTGGGGCTGGGAGGTACCTTGAGTCCCTGCCAGTAGGCCCAAATCAAAGCGACAGCGTGCTTACGCCTGGCCTCTTCCTTCAGTCTCCTGAGCTCCCTGCGAGCCTGTTCGGGGGTGGGAGGGAAGAGACAGAGAGTAGGAACAAATGAAGCAGGAGAAGATGAGAGGGAGAGGAGGTAGACACCGTTTTGCCTGAGGTCAGAAACATCAAATGCGCACACACACACACACTGCACACAAGCACAGTGTGATCACTGAGAGACTGTAAAATTACAGCTCTGCTTCTCCAGCCTCCAGAAACCAATATGGAAGTGTGGGTCATGGGAGCATTTATCTGGGGAACTTCTGGAAGGCAAACAGAGCTGGTGCTTTGACAACTTTGAGTGCAAAAGGAGAAAACAAAAAGTCACATCTCAGGCGGTCAGAGGATCCAAACTCATCCTTCTAAAAAACAGCACAGCAATGCAAAAACTACACATGCACCAGCTACACAGGAAGTCATGCAGAGGCAGCAGGCAGCATGCGGTGTGAAGCATGGACCTCGGAGGAAGAAGCTGAAAACAATGCCAGGATAGGACATCAGTCCCTGATGTGATGTATGGAGACTGGACGCCTACGTTTCACTGACTAGTACTCACAGTGGAAAAATGACAGCACTGCAAAGGCAGGTTCAGATGAAAATAACCATTCTGGTCACATGGGTGAGACTGCTGTGCTTTAGCAGCCAGCAGTCCACCTCTGAGAGACTCCATAATAAGATGTCTTACATACAACTTAAGTGTTTGGAAAGAGTCGAGCAGATGGACACGTTATGGACGAGGTGGGAGTGGGATTGATGGAGGGCGGCAAGTCAGAGTCACGGCAAATCAAGTCAACAGGCTTCCCAAATACCTTGGTGCCCTGCCAGCCAGCCCAAATGACCGATACGGCATGTTTATTCCTCGCCTCCTCCTTCAGCTGACGCAGCTCTCTCCGGGCCTAATGAGAAGCGGTGGCAGTTGTGGGTGAAGTTAATTTCAGTGGCAATCAAAACACAATTGTCCGAAAACAGGGGACAGCAGAGGCGACACAGCAGGGGCAAAAAGGTGGATAAACAAAGACGAACAACAAGAAAACGTGCGAACGAGGAGACTCTCCCCACAATGAGGCTGTGTGTGGTCAGCTTTAAAAGAATATCGTATGAAATGATGCAAAATAAAGTCCAGCAAGAAAGTTCAATTATCTTCAGCGTCAAAGGTGCAAACTAACAAAGAGCCAGAACCACAGTTTAGATTTAAGACACTAAAGTCTTAATGCTTTGAGCCTGGCTGTAATTTAGTCTAATAACAACCTCCAAGAATATTCGATATAACAGAGATTGTTACATTCTGACAGGATAATGGTTTCCTGCATGCCAGCAGAATCAGGCTGAGCTTTAAGAGCTTCCTGCTGCACATCATCACATCGATTAATAAGAAGCTTCTTGACTTTAACCAGAGTAAAAACCACAATCATAATCAGATGTGTGGCAACATGTACATTTCTTACTTCCAGCATATGTTTGCAGCATATGCTGGAAGTAATTTTAGATCGCAGCAGAGGTGTGGCACACTGGACAGAAAGTGTAAAACACCTGAGCCGCACGTCGCAGCCACGATCGGCACCGTTTACGACGCCGGATTAAGCGTGTTAGTTGGGGAAGTCGAGATAATCCCACATTTAACCCTTGTGTGGTGTTCATATTTTTGTTACTCAGCCAGTGTTCATGGGTCTGCTGGACCCGCTAGAGTTTTGGCTTTCCAAATTAACACTATCAAACAATTTTATGTTAAATTACTCAACAGATGTTTACTTCATCCCAATTACAAACCATATGAACAGCAAACATGGTTAATTTTTTCCCTTTACCTTTGTTAGATCACATTTATGAATGAATGTGCTTCTCGTTTTTTCTTTGTTTTTTTTTTTATAAAATGTTATAAAAAAAATAAATCAGTTATAATCAAGTGGAGTGAGTGGAAAGACAACACATTTACACGTGAAGCAATATGTTTCACAACTAAATGGGATCAGCTGCTCATCAATGGTGACATTAGGCCCAGGGTTGTAAAACAGGGGGAGGCGGTGCACACACTTATCCCACACTGTCCTTATGGCAGCTAGCTTGTCTCACTGCCGTCGAGCTGGTCTGTCGTCTCGGTTATCAAATCGGATAATCCTGGAAATTTTGTGGAAGTTTTCCAGAGACACTGATGCACGGAAAGGTTCTTGCCGGTTTCTGCATCCCACAGGGATTCTGTGGATTCCCCTTTGGACCTGAAAACTCCTGCAAGGATAAGAACCCCAAAGTAGGCCTTTGGGGTTCTTAGATGAATTTGGTCCATCTCCTTCCACCTCTCTCCAAAAACACACCTTCCTTCTAGATTACTGCAATCCAGAATAATTTTCTGGATGGAATCTGGGATGAAAAGCTCAAATGAAGACTTGATGTCCTGCACATGAGTAACTGTCAGTCGTGTTGGCCCTGGCTTATCACAGTAACAGCTCTGCAGGGTGGCTCATTTCTTGGGCAAGAAGACCATTCAATGTCACCAGTTATTGACATCCATATTTCTTCACTTGCTGTCTGGTGGGCTTGTCCTGGTCCTGGAGCTGGCAGCAGATGGGGTGCTCGTCTTCGTTTTGTTACTAAATGGTGCTCAACCTCATCCTCTTCTTCAAAGTCACTGTCAGACTCTGAATTTTCAGAAATGTGAAATATTCTGAAACCTCTTTGTCAACATCATCATCAGAAGCCCCTCTCTCTTCCAAAATCAATTGGATGGCCCTCGCAGCAGATAATCTTTTGCCATCTTGATCAGTTGTGATAAAGAACCACACTGGCAAAGTCTTATTTATAGTATTATGCCCCTAATTTGCAGGTGGGACAGGGTATGAGAAAATAAAATTTGGATCTCTCAAGAAAGAGGGTAAAATGTGTGAGATGTAAGAGCAGACGGTGTTGGTAGTTGAATTTTCAACAATGCTGCAACTTTGTGCGGAGCAGGAGGGGAAGAAAACACTATCAGCAGCACCAGAAAGGAGGAAGACAGAGTGTGGGAACACAGGACCTTCACTTTCAACACTTTTATTAGACCTGGGTCCAGTGGACCTGAACACCTTGTATGTAATGTAAATGCGTGGGGGGAGGTACAGTATGAGGTCACTGAAAATTAGTTCGGATTTATGTTCTTCACAGAAAATAAGCCAAAGCCAATGAATTTCAGGTTGAAAAAATAATTAATTGTTTAATTTTTCTTTTGAGAAAAACTGAAAACGGGTCTCACAGACCCGAACACCATACAAGGGTTAAGAGCCACACAACAGAAAACGGGAAGAAATGAACAGTCGGGCTCGTTAATCTGGCCGAGGTTCATTCAGCAGGGCTGCTACTCTATCAGGCAGTTTCGTGGTGAGAATAGCATAGGATGGGACAAGACGTGATGAACAGGGATGGCAGCTGGGACAGCAACACACTATCGCTGGGTGGAAATACCTTGGTTCCCTGCCAGTAAGCCCAAATTACTGTCACAGCATGTTTATTCCGCACTTCTTGTTTCAGACGTCTCAGCTCCAGCCGTGCCTGGTGGATGTGGTGGGCGTTCGGTAAGACAAGTTAAAGATGTGAGGAGGAGAAAAAAAAAATCGAGACGGGAAAGTTGAAAAAGGAGCAGGGGAGAAAAGATAAGTGGGAGCTGTGTGATCAGCACAAGAAGCAGGATTAAAGGAAAACAGCAGCAATAACATTAAAGGACAGGTTTGTTAAAGAACAGCCGTCTTGCAATACTGTGGAGCCTTTAGGCAAGAACACAGCGAACAATAAAAAACCAAAGAGTTTGAAGCGTTCAGGAGCAGGCTTCTCCTGCAGAAGCCATCAAGGTACAGCAAACACCTCGCTCTTTGATATCCGTACCTGGGTGCCGTGCCAGAACGCTGCGATGGTGGTCACTGCCTCCTCGCATCTCTTCTGATGTTTCAGCTCTCGCAGAAGTTTGCGGGCCTGGTGGAAACATGCAGACACTTTCATTTTCTTCCACACGACAGCTGCTACACTTTTTTCAATGAACAGAGTGAATTCAAAGACAGATGCACACCTGCCAGCCTCTGGTGTACGACTGAACCATGGTGGTAGCACTCTTGATGTTCCGGTACTTCTTTTGTTGCTGTGAGATGGAAAAGTGTCATTATGCATCGGTGAGTATGGTTTTTAATCCGCTTTGTATTTTGGTGTAATTAAAGGGTCTCACAGCGTAGCGGCGGTACCAAGCTGCCACCACTATCTGGCTCTTCTTCATCAACAGGAAGTGCGTGCGGCACTTCCAGCCTCTGTAGATCTTCTGAATGAGTGTGGCAAGGTCCTGGAGACACTGCTTTCTCTTCTCCTCCAAGAAAAAGAGCTGCAGGAAGAGGAGAAAATTAAGAGCTCCAGACAAGAGCACCTGGGAAACTGTGTGAACGCTGGATGTTATCAACATCATCAAATTATCTGCAGGAAGGTAAAATGTCAGGGAAAGTCAGTTTACTCTGAGGGGAAAAGGTTACGAGTTGGACTTTTTTTGGGGGGGGGGTTCTAAACTGAGGAAGCACCAATTTCTCAATGACAAGAACAAAGTGCAGGTGGGAGAAAAAGTTTACTGCTCCAGGAAGACAATAAAACTGACCTTTTGATAATCGACTTATTCTCAAGGATGAGACCGCATCAGTTATTGCACTGGTGTGAGGAATAGGGCTGCCACAAACGATTATTTTGATAGTCGGCTAGTCAGCGATTACTTTTGCGATTAGTTGACTAATCAGATCATCATCCATTGGACGTAAAACTACAGCTTATTGCACCAGCAGCATCTGCTCTTATATAACTATCATTAGCTTACAGCTTTAAGTGTTTAAGGTCTGTGCTAACTAAAAATAAAGACAAGATGATAGTTTATTAAATTTTAATGACATTTGCAGATTGTTTCGGTGAAGTTTAATAAACTCCTTGCTATCTAAAATATAACAGGACACCGGAGTAAATTCTGGAGCATCTCACACTTCTGATAATCAGCTGTCTGCTTGACGTTTATTCAGCTGTGTAAAAACTATAACTTTAATCTCAGACAAACCGATTTACTCAGGAACAAATAAAATACTGAAAAAAGCCAAACAACATTTTTAAGTTATCTAAGTGACTCATATATCATGTTTAACCTGAGTAGTGAAAGACGGCGGTGGGTTTGAAAATGATCTGCCGGGAGTCCGGTGTTCTCACGGGGCTAGTGACCTAGCCCCCGGCTAGCTAACGAACCAGTGGGTAACAGACGTCTCCGAAAACGTCGGAGCGCTTTTGAAAATATGTGGTGTCTTGATAAACTGAGCAGATATTTGAGGTTTACACAGCTACATTCTCGCCTGAAAATATGTTAAACGTTTATTTTGTGACCCAGAAAGAATAATAAGAGTAATATTAAAACTAACTAGCTGCCGCCATTGTTGTAAACTAAGCAGGGCCGCGCTATGAATTCTGGGACACAGCTGCTTCTTCTTCTTCGGGGTTTAACGGCAGCTGGCATCATGAACATGCAGTGCTGCCATCTTCTGTTTCAGTCCGTTATTACACTCTTAAATCCTGCTACTTATTCCTGCGTCTTTTGGGATCTTACAAAGCTTCAAACGACACGTCGACTATTAAATTAGTCGTCGACGTTTTTGATAGTCGACGTAATCGTGACTAGTCGACTAATCGTGGCAGCCCTAGTGAGGAAGTCACTGCTTTACCTTCAGGAACACTGGGCCTGTCGATATAACGCCACATATGGAAGTTTCTGGGTTTGTTCATATATCCACAGAGCTTGACTGATACCTACGTCGCGACTATTCTATTTTCTGTATAGATAAAAAAATGGTGTCAGTTAAGCTAAAGGTGTGACTGCAGTGATTAAGGAGCAGAATAAATATGCTCGAACTCTGTTTCAGTGATTTTGAAGCTGTAGATATGTAAAGCAGATAAGCTGATCAGATAGAAAAAGCAATTATGGAAAAATTCTCCCAGTGTGAGATCATGTTATTCCAGGCTCTGTTTGGCCTTTTGCTGGTGGGGGAGAAAGTCCATCCAAACGCTGCAGGCCCGAGCAGCTGAAGAGTCTGCAAGCGCAGAGGAAAGAAGCCTGTTTCCCATGTTATATGGGACAGCTAAATGAAACCATGTGTTCTCAGAGTGGTGGTTACAAGCTAATTGTTGAAGTGGGGGCTCCAAGCAAAGCCCACCCTGCTTTACAAACATGTAGCTGTGAGAAAGCAAGGCAGCTGAGCACACCGGCTTCAACCATTCAACTCCAAAACAGCCCAATCTGCAGGAATACCGAGCAGCTGTCCAAAAAATAAATGCTTCGCCAGGTTAGAGAGTGGATTTTACCGTTCTTGGGTTTCTGATGAAGATCTTGGAGCGGCCATAAGAGATCTCTTCTGTTGGAATCTGGAGGTCGGCCATCAGCACCTCCACTCCTTCCCTGTGGGAAGTCAGAAAAGTCAAGAGGGTCCTACACTACACGAGCGCAGATATATACAGTTTTCACAGGATTGCAGTGCAGTCCCAACCTTACTGCTTCCATAGGAATTAAGAGGATAAGTCGCAGGCGTGCGCTGCTAATCAAACGCACTTGATTAAAATAACAACTCTTTAAAATCAGGTTGTGTCAGTTCGAGCTTTCAGGTGTGTGTCAACAAAATCTTCCTAGGAGTGGACGTTCCAGCAAGTTCACCCCGGGGTCAGGTTGTGCAATGCTCAGAGAAAAGGCTTTGCAGGCCTCAGCATGCTAACCTGGGAAGTTCATCACAGTACAATTAGAAAGAGACTGAACAAGTATGGCTTGTTTGGAACGACAGCCTCTTCTTTTTTTAAATAAAGAAAAAACAGGGCAGCACAGCTCATGTTTGCAAAGGTTCAACCTGTGCCGTCTGAACAGGGGAGCCGTTTAAAGTCCAGACGTCAACGTGATGGGAGCTGCGCGTGAATAAACACCTGCAAACATCTGTTCCTCAACGTTTTCATTCAGAAGTAAACACGCTTCTTAGATCAGAGGTTAAATGTCTTAAAAAGTTAAGGTGTAGTCGTCTCGTGTTTAGGATCTTAAGACTACTGTGACCTGCACAGACAAAGGTGAGCGGGCCAAAATTACACCACAACAATGTGAGACTGATGAAAACCACACAGAAAACAATTGCACATGATGCTGAATCATGGGGTGTACTTAGTTTTTCACCTGACAGAAACAGCAGAAGGATTCGGATTCATGGAATAACAGAAGAGAGCGCCGAGGATGGAGTTTGAGAAATGATGGAAACCATGATGAAAGCAACAGCCAGAGAAATATGTCAGGAGACTAAGAAGAAAACTAAAAGTCAAAAGTCAAAAGTCAAAGTCAACTTTATTTGTCGATTCTGCCACATGTACAGGACATACGGAGAATAGAAATTGCGTTACTCTTCACTCCCTAGATAAATAGCAAATGAACATTTAAATATATTTAAATATAAAAGTGATTAAAAAATGCAAGTAAAATAATTAAAAAGTAAAAATTTAAATAAATACAATTTTACATATAACAAGAAAGCTATATAATATACAATATAATGGGTAAGTGACATTGAGTGTAAACCAGGCAGAGTAGTGCAAATAGGCAAATAGTGCAAATGGAGATTTGGTAATGTACGGTAAGAGAAAGTGTAACAACAAAGTCTTATGAGGTAATGGCAGTCCAATGCTCCACAAAGTGACTGGTAACTGGTGCAGGCCAGTGAGTGAGTCAGAGAGAGTGTGTGTTTGTGTGTGTGTGACAGAGTTCAGTGAGACCGTGGAGGAGAGAGGGGAGAGGGGGCAGAATCGGGAGGGAGTTAAGCTTCCTGACAGCCTGATGGATGAAGCTGTCCTTCAGCCTGCTGGTCCTGGCCTGGAGACTCCGCAGTCTCCTCCCCGACGGCAGCAGCTTGAAGAAGCTTTGCATTGGGTGTGTGGGATCAGCCGCTATGCAAAGGGCTTTTTTAGTGAGACGGGTGCTGTAAATGTCCTGGAGGGAGGGGAGAGAGACACCAATGATCCTCTCTGCAGCTCTCACTATGCGTTGGAGGGTTCTATGACAGGACGCATTGCAGGCTCCAAACCACACAGTGATGCAGCTCGACAGGATGCTCTCGATGGTGCCTCTGTAGAAAGTGTGCATGATGGAGGCTGGTGCTCCTGCTCTTCTTAGTTTGCGGAGAAAGAAGAGACGCTGCTGTGATTTCTTGGCCAGTGCTGTGGTGTTGTGCGTCCAGGAGAGATCCTCTGTGATGTGCACACCCAAGAACTTGGTGCTGCTCACTCTCTCCACAGACGCTCCGTCAATGGTCAGAGGAGCATGTTGGGTGTGCATTCTCCTGAAGTCCACGACAATCTCCTTCGTCTTCTCCACATTCAGAGAGAGATTGTTGTCAGCACACCACGTGGCCAGGCGTCTCACCTCACTTCTGTAGTCGGTCTCATCCCTGTTGCTAATGAGACCCACCACCGTTGTGTCGTCCGCAAACTTGATGAAGAGGTTGGAGCTGTATGATGGGGTGCAGTCATGGGTCAGCAGAGTGAAGAGGAGGGGGCTCAGCACACATCCCTGCGGGGCCCCCGTGTTTAAGATGATGGTGCTGGATGTATTACTGCCAACCCGTACTGCTTGAGGTCTTCCGGTGAGGAAATCCAACAGCCAGTTGCACAGTGAGGTGTTGAGCCCCAGCTGGACCAGTTTTTGAATGAGCTGTTGGGGGATTATGGTGTTGAATGCTGAACTGAAATCTATGAACAGCATTCGAACATATGAGTCATTTTTGTCCAGGTGTGTGAGTGCCGAGTGGAGTGCAGTGGAGATGGCATCATCGGTTGAGCGGTTGGGCCGATAGGCAAACTGGAAGGGATCCAGGGAGGGGGGCAGGACAGTCTTGATGTGTTGCATGACTAGTCGTTCGAAGCACTTCATCAGGATGGGAGTAAGTGCAACAGGACGGTAGTCATTAAAGCAGGAGGGAGATGACTTTTTTGGAACCGGAATGATTGTGGTGGCTTTAAAACATGTGGGGACGACAGCCTGGATGAGTGATATGTTGAAGATGTCTGTGAAGACATCAGTGAGTTCCACTGCACAGTCTCTCAGTGCACGACCAGGAATGTTGTCAGGACCCGGAGCTTTATGTGCATTGATCCTGCTGAGGGATCTCCTCACGCTGTCCGGTGACAGAGTCATCACCTGGTCACCAGGAGGGGGTGGGGTCTTCTGTGCAGTGGTGCTGTTTTGGACTTCAAAGCGAGCAAAGAAAGTGTTCAGCTCGTTCAGCAGGGGGATAGTGCTATCACAGGTCTGTGGTGGGGGCTTGTAATCTGTGATGGTCTGAATGCCCCGCCACAGGCTCCGTGAGTCTCTGCTGTCTTTGAAGTGATGAGATATTTTCCTGGAGTACTGTCTCTTAGCCTCTCTGATGCCACGGGAAAGGTTGGCCCTAGCTGTCCTCAGGCTTGCCTCGTCTCCATCTCTGAAGGCAACATTCCGAGCTTTCAGCAGCCTGTAGACCTCTCCTGTCATCCATGGTTTTTGATTGGCCCGGACAGTTATGGTTTTCGTGACTGTTACATCCTCAATACACTTGTTGATGTAGGCAGTAACAGTCTCTGCGTACTCCTGGAGGTCAGTGGTGTTGTTGTAGGTGGCAGCCTGCTTAAACATGTTCCAGTCTGTGGTGTTAAAGCAGTCCTGTAAAGCCTCTGAAGACCCTTCTGGCCACACTTGTATCTGCTTACGAACCGGTTTGGTGGTTTTAACACCACACAAAGCTGATACAAAGATGCTGAAACATCAGGAGCCAGATGTGTGAGACGGCAGATAGGAATCAGTGACTTCACCAGCAGAGAGGACGAAACCTGCAAGTCTGGCCGAGTCGAGGAGACAGATAAGGAGACAGATAACGTCTGGGCATGTTGTGGTTCCGAAACATAAGGTTTCATTTCCTTCAAACAAAGCTCGCTGTGACGACACGCACCTAAAACATCTCTGTTGACACACTGCTTTTATATAACATGACCGAACCAGCCAAACCTTTTTACCCTGGAATCACTCACGTCTTTAGTTAACTTGCATGTGAATCCATGCATATGCACACAGTGGGGACAGGAATGCATGAAAACAGCTGGGAAAAAAGGAGGGAACCAGTTTCCTTATCCTTAGATCTACACATACCAAACTCAGCCAAAAGTGTTGCTTTATAGCTCAGAGTTTTAGACCACATATTTAAATATACAGATCATATGGTCTGCTGGGTAAACTGCTGTCAAGCTCCCCTAATTATTTTCCCTTTTGCCTCTTTCTGTGTCATCCGAGTACTTTCTAGCAACGGCTGCTTCGCATTCACACAGCCACACCTGGGAGTGGACCGCTCTAGCCACAGTCTATTAGTGCTGGTCACACACTCTCCACTGGGAGCAGAGTCAAGTTTAGTGCCTTAGCTAAAGACACCTGGGAGCATTTCTCATTTTCCACACTCACATTTTCACACTGAAAACTTGAAGGGATTTGCTCTGGCAAGCTTCCAGGGCCAAGACCTCTTTTCCCCCCTAATCAACTATTCCCTAATGTCACCACTTCAGGGTATAAACAACAATTACCTTGCAGGCCCCTTCCAATGCGGCCAGGTCCTTTTGCAGAGCATTTTGTAGCGCTCCAAGCAGGGCTCGTAGGGCTGGCGGAAGGCATAGCCTGCTCGTCGCACACGGACGTTCTCCATCAGGCCCAGGTAGCGCACCTGATGGCGGACCAGAGAGTCGGTGAAGATGTGGGATGCCTTCTTATCATTGGGCTTGATGCAGCTGGAAAGCAAAAATTAAGTTGCAGATATTAGGCTGGTGCGTAGAGCCGGCTGCAGTAACAGCAGCAGCTCTTAAGTGCGCTTTTTATAGATTAATAGACCGTGCTAGACGGTGAGAGTAACAGCAGGCCGGCTGTACTCTCTGGACTATTTGAAAATGATTTCAAAGCAAACTTTGAGAGAATCACAAACAGCACAAACTGCTCTTTCTGTGTAATCGATATGATCAGATTTACCGGATGTAGTTTGGGTTCTTGGTCTGCAGGTTCCTCATCAGCGTGCCCACTGAAGCTCTGAACTGGAATCCAGCAGTTAGTGGTCTCTTCAGGTTGACTTTGGCTGGGTTGCCTTCAGGAAACAGCTGTTTGATGAGGCTGTGGTTGGCTTTGTACATGGCCTGTGACAGGTCCCGGTACAGAAGGTCATTGTTCTTATCCACAAAGCCCTCCACACGATACAGCACCTGGATACACAGAGGGAAGTGAGCCATTCACAAAAAGGTATTTTCATACACAAGTTGAACAAAGTGGTTACTTCTTTTTACACTTTGATTTTATCCTATGCAAAAATTCATAATATTATATTATTAATTTGTTAACATGTCTTTTTTAACATATCCGTCAGCTGTTATTGTTGCTGCCTCGGGTACCTTGCCGGCGTAGTGCTGGATGCGGAAGCAGTTGTGCGGCAGGCTGTGGTCGTTGAGGAACTTTGAGTTCTTGTTCAGCCGACTCTCAAAGTGCTGGTGGTCCGCACAGATGGTGTTCAGTTTGTCCAGGAAGGTCTCATCAGTGACCGTCCCCGGCCTCAGACACTCCTCGTCCAGCATGGCCAAGATGCCGTTTTGATTCTGGCACAAACAAAAGGAGGTTTAGGGTCAAACTTCTGAAGGGTTCAATGTAGAAACGTATTATTCTGTCATGGCTCATGTGTTTCACAGTGCTGAACAATCTGTTCACAACAGCTCGGATAATCATCTCATTTTGCTAAGACAACGTCAGACTTAAAATCAGCTTTAATGATGAACTGCTTTTCAATAACAACACCGATCATGAGGTTACACAGGAGGTTTACGCCACCTCTGGAGTCACAGAGCGGGAGAAATCATCCAGATTTAACCAAAATTAGCGTTTCTCAGTTATTCCAGAGAAACAAGTGTGGAGAACATGAAAAGCCAAGAACAGACACAGGACTTACGTTCTCAATCAGGTCACAGATGATGGCATTGTTGAAATATTCAATGTTGGTCCACTCGATGCCCTGTAACAAATGCATAAGCAGAGGTATACAGACATTTGTGTACATTTTAGAGACTGATGTACGCTGCATGTGGGAGAGCTCAGCACAGCACGTGCATTTTCAGCGTGCACCTCATCTATCGCCTTTACCAAGTATTCATGTGCTGCAATTACAGAGACACATGTTGCAGCACTTAATATTTACATGGGCGTAATGAGAACAAATGCTCCGGGAAGGAAAAAACAAAGAGACTTGGGTTGGTCACAGATCTTGTTTCTTTCATCTTGAACTCGAGTGCGTTTATTGAAAATGATTTAATCAGGATAAACCGATGCGTTTCCATCAGTTCTGAAGACATAATTGTCCTCGGTGCTTTGATGTTATGTCCTACAGGCTCCGTCTGCCTCACGTCGAGGCCAGAGTCCCTTTGGAGACTCAAAGGAGGAACACTTTCAATCTTGCCCTCTCAGAAAGGTTCACTGGGCCTTGAAAAAATTTTTTAGCAGCCATCAACTTCATAGCTACTAACGGCTTGGTAACCTAGGTCGGGGTAAGCAACTGGACAGATATTTTGGAGGGGGGAGGGGCGGATGCACAGGAGGCATAGCTTAAACTGACGGGTGGCCGGCCGCATTCCTGATTGGTAATCCTCCCTTCTTGCTCCAGCACTGCGGTATTTTCCCATGCAGTATACTGGAGAGAGGCCAGGAGTGGAATATCATTGGTGGTGGTGTTAGTAGGGAAGTGGCGTGGGGGTCACTACCGCTGCACTCATACACAGAGCTCGGAAAACAAACAGAGCCTAAAGGCCTGCAGCGGGGAGTGTTTACTCTCGCCGGAGCGGAAGACCATTTCCGTCCCCAAGAATCCACAGAGGGAAGACGTGAAGGGAATAAATGAAGAGGGTTTTCATGACAGAGACACACGTGAAGTAATAATGCGTCTGGTCAAAGGGCGAGGCTTGTAGAGCTTAAACAGATGAGCGCCGAGCGCCAAGCCGCCAGCGCAACAAAGGTGTGCAGAGCGCCAACACGTAGAATGATGCAGATTCTGCACAGCTGTAGGCCTGCACAGCACAGCTCGCTCTCGCTCTGCAGGCCTACTTGTTGTTCCTAGAGTATTTAAAAGTAGAATGGGAGGCAGAGCCTTCAGTTTTCAGGCCCCTCTTCTGTGGAAGCAGCTTCCAGTTTGGATTCAGGAGACAGACACTATCTCTACTTTCAAGATTAGGCTTCAAACTTTCCTTTTTGCTAAAGCATATAGTTAGGGCTGGACCAGGTGACCCTGAATCCTCCCTTAGTTATGCTGCAATAGACGTAGGCTGCTGGGGACTCCCATGATGCACTGAGGTTTTCCTTTCCAGTCACCTTTCTCACTCACTATGTGTTCACAGACCTCTCTGCATTTAATTATTTGTTATTAATAATCTTTGGCTGTCTCTCTTCTCTTCCACAGCATGTCTTTATCCTGTCTTCCTTCTCTCACCCCAACCGGTCGCAGCAGATGGCCCCGCCCCTCCCTGAGCCTGGTGCTGCTGGAGGTTTCTTCCTGTTAAAAGGGAGTTTTTCCTTCCCACTGTCGCCAAAGTGCTTGCTCATAGGGGGTCATATGATTGTTGGGTTTTTCTCTGTATCTATGAAGCGCCTTGAGGTGACTTTTGTTGTGATTTGGCGCTATATAAATAAAATTGAATTGAATCCCAGAGTTCACCATTCACACGCTCACCTCTCTGACATACTCTTCCTGCTCCTCACGCAGGGTCAGCTCGATGAAGATCTGCTGCAGTTTCTCGTTGCAGTAGTTGATGATGAACTGCTCAAAGCTGTTGTCCTGTGGGTGTAGCACCAGGAGGAGAAAAACAGTCAGACTTCTGTTAATGTGTTGGTTCATCTGCATTTCAGAGAATTCCTGCCACTAACGGTCTGCTGAGTGGCTTAATAACAGGTTAGAAGAAGGTAGGACAGGTGGACCATCGACATATCCGGATATCCAACATCCAGCTGTTTGTAAGTACTACACTTCAGGAATCTACGTCTGAAGGATCATCTCATCTTTCATTGTATTAAAAGCTTATCTGTCAAATCTGCTTCAGCTTCTTCTTCTCTTGGCTAACTGAGACTCATCCTTCATATCCATTTCCACTGGATTTGTCTGTTCAATTCACTTTTCCAAGATAATTTCCTGTTGTGTTTTATTAAAAAGTACGGTTGCACCTGCGCATCCTGAAAGTGAATTCATATCCTCAACAGCTGCACAGCTGCTTTTAGAAAACGAAGAGTAAAGCATGACTGTAACCCAGCATCACTTGATGTCGCTGCACGCACTGACACTTACCGTACCTCTGAAATGACACCAGTGATAATAAGTTTGAACAGCAGCTCGCTCCTTCTGAGGATTTGCTAACTCATTCTCCGACTGAGCACACACCTAATCAATCTGGACGTTGAAAAATGGATACCAGGACGGTTGTAATAATACCAGATAATGACAAATTCTTATCAGAACACGTTCCTGTGAACTGTCTTGGATTAGATTTCATTAAACATTGATGGAGCGTTGACTATATAACAGCCTCGACCACTTTTAATCCCCACAGCATTCACTTATTATTGTCGTCAATCATGACGGTGTTTAGTGGTGAGTCATGCTTCTTGGCACACTGGGTTAGGTTAACATTTATTGCTACGGTTAGAGGTTCAAAGACAGTTTAGTCCAACAGCTCGGAGAAGAGGACAAACCGAGGTTCTCAGTGACCAGGAAATAGGATCCACACGTACAAGTGGAGCAGTTTTTAAAACAATTTCCTTTTACTGAGAAACGAAAAGGTTGTCCACACACACACACACACACACACACACACACACACACACACACACACACACGTCGGCTCCAAAGTGGCAGCAGATGCGTGGCTGAAACATGTAAAAGAAACCAAAACTATTTTATCTACAGTCAATGTTTTTATGACAAGTGGTTAATATTCATTCAAGGACATAATAAAAATGCCTTCATGTTCACAGACTTTCATCAATGGTTCCACGTTTGAATAATAAACATTTAGCCAAGATGAACAATGTTCCTCTGAAGCTCAGTAACTGACATGTTGACCATGTTATTTTGTTTAAACTAAAATTTAACAAATCGTTCTAAGAAAGCATTTAATTCTACACTCATTAATATTAATAATAGAAACACCTGTTAGTGCAACAAGCAATAAGGCCGAGAGCTTCACATTCTTCACATAACTGTTATACATGTAGGCTTCACTGCAGGCCTGTTGCATTAGAGTGCATTGCTGTTAAGTGTACTGACTGAACTGACTTAAGCAGACTGTGACTTTGGCTTGTCCAGCCTCCTGTCAGCCGCGTGGCTCTGCTGCACACGAGGAGCCCTGAATCGTCCTTAACGGGGAGGTGAATTAAGGAGTTTAGATCACAGCATGCTCGCGGCCACAGCAAACAGGTGCAGGTGTTACTTACTCCATTCTGGTGACCCAGACACAACAACAACGAGAGGAGAGGAAGGACTCGAGAGTGAGTGGGGTGAACGAGCAGGGATAGGAGCAAGACATGATCGGGGGGCATCGTGCATCACAACAAAGAAACTTTTAAAGCCGTCATTCTGTTCAAACTCTGTCACATGTTTACATGCACTGCTGTCTATGTGGCGTTTGGTGCATTACTTTGTATACAGTTAGCATAAATGGAGCCGTCTGTTCTACGTCTCGCTGTAATATGTGATGTTAATGCTGAGAATCAGAATCACCTTTGATTGTGTAACAACAGCATGAATACGACGTGCAGAGTGTGCAAAGGCTATTTTCCTGCTGTGAAATGCAGACTTTGAGAATTGAAACCACTTTTCCACAAAAATAATTTCAACTCCAGGAGCAACAACAAAAACTGAACTAATCTGATCTCAGTGTGGTTTTATCAGCTCTACGTTTCTGCCGACAGGCTGCACACAGGTACCAAAACATGCACGCAAACAGCCGAGGGCAAAATTCTTTTCCTTGTAATAAAAATGTTTGGATGGTCCGACTGTGTCCTTGTGGCCTGTCAGGATAAAAAAAGGCTGGTCTGAGCTGCTATTTGTCTCACCTCAAATATCTCAAAGCCGTAGATGTCCAGGACGCCCATGACCTTGTGCCGAGCTTTAGTTTGTGCCTGCAGGGACACAATATTGGTACCATTAGGAATAAAGTACAGCAGTGGAGTTTTGTCAGTCTAAATAAATAAATTAAAAAGATGCCTGACATCGCTTACTTGTATGCTTTCATTGATTCTGGTAACCAGCCAGCTAAACAAGCGACTGTAGAGATTTTTGGCAAGGGCATCTCGGGCATAGTAGGCCTGTGAATGAAGACACTGTTAATGATGAAGCGACAATAAAGCGAACCAGCAGAATCGGCAACGATTCATTTTATTACATATCTGCAGAATTTAACTAAACTTGTTCCTTAAAAAAAAGCTATCGTGGCTACACTGATTCAAAGGAAACAGAGCAGCGGCCATACATGAGCAGAAATATGAGGATTATAAAGTCAGGCTAATAAACCCTTTCCTCGTCTGTTCTGGGCACACAGGGCCCATGTTTGCA
Organism: Aulonocara stuartgranti; assembly: GCF_965226115.1. Classification (NCBI taxonomy): domain Eukaryota; kingdom Metazoa; phylum Chordata; class Actinopteri; order Cichliformes; family Cichlidae; genus Aulonocara; species Aulonocara stuartgranti. The sequence continues at coordinate 1,902,795 of NC_138952.1, read as the reverse complement.
GCATTAATGTTATATGAAGAGTCTGAATGAACCCACTAACCTCGAAAATATGACCTACATTTGAATTTCCAGGAGGAATACTGCACATGTATAATGCAGACGTTGTCATGTAGAAGTGGCACAGAGTCGGCAGCCAGTAAAGCAAGTCAACGGGAAGAAATGGCCCTTTGGTGTGTGTGTGTGTGTGTGTGTGTGTGTGTGTGTGTGTGTGTGTGTGTGTAATAAGCAGGTGAAAGAGATGCCAGTCTGCCTCTGACCTGGGCCACATTCAGCGTCGTGGAGACTTTCTCCATTTTAGCCTCCACTGTGCGGTAGCTGAACGCCCTCTCCAGCACCGACTGCTCGATCCCCAGCAGCTCACACATCTCCTTCAAATCTGCAAAGTAGCCACAGAAAACGGATTAAGACACGCAGAAAATGCTTTTGCAGACATCAGGTCTCATCTTGTGATGGTTCTTATTCTACATTTGATTCGAATCAGAGGGTAACGTCATAAGGAAGCTGTAAGGAGGAAGAATCAACCCTCGTAACCTCCTCAGCGTTTGGGTTTTATTCCCGACAATGAGGTGTTCCCACCGGCAGAGTCGAGGGAAAAGCAAAAACAGAGGACTCATCTCAATAACACGTTGCAGCTGATTATTAACAATGCAGTCTTTGATTCAAATGTGGGAAAAAAAGAGGAAAGCATGGTTGTCCAAGACTCACTGAGGGAAAAATGCAAATGAATGATTTCCCTAAAAACAGCAGCTGTGAGGGTGAAACTCTTGTCACGCAAATCATAACACAAATATTGTTTGAGGACAACAAGCTGCCAACAGGGGACCAGGCCCAGTGAGCAGTGGGTCAAAAGGGTTAAATGAAAGGAGAAAATATTCACAATAACTCCTGTGAATAAAAAAACAAAACAGTGTCAAATATGTCCGATGAAGGCGCAGCAGCACCAAGCCCACCATTTTTGTCTTTGACGCGGCTCTCGTCGGTGCCGTTGCAGCGCGACTCTGGCTTGAACTCTATGTTGCCAAGCTTCAGCACAGCTGCCACCAGCTCCAGCACCGACTGCACCTCGTCCTCCATGAAGCCCACGATCTGCATGGCGTTCTGGAAGAGGGCGAGAAGAGGGAAAAGACAGAAACAACGTCACTAAGGCACCGACGTTCCTGCAACTTGGTGCAGAGGGGAACACCTACAAACATCACACAGAACATCCTGACAGCTGACAGGTAAAGTGAATTGCACTGATTATATCTTCATCATGGCCTCTGTTAGCAGGCGGGAGGTGTCAGAGAGGGGGAACATTTTGTCCTTAAAGTTGATGTTAGAAGCAGGAATCGTTTTCAAGCGTAAGGATTTGGGAGCGTTTGATAGAACTGGGTCAGCTCCTGTGGGGTGTTCCTGATCTGCAGGGGTCAGTGATCCAAGGTAGCTGAACCAGTGATGGGCTCATGGGTGGCCAAGACTCCCTTATGGTCAGCCTTTACTCCCACAGCAGCTCTTCAGTCCAACAGATGAGCTCAAATTGCAGAAAACGTTCATGCTGGTTCTGATAGAAAGGTGAGAAAACACAGAGCATCACAGGTTGCTGTGTGTGGAGCTGCAGACCTGACAGGGTCTCCATGCTGTCTGCTGCTGAAAGCACCAACACTGGACATGTGGCCATCAGATCTGGACCACAGAGCGATGGAAGAAGGTGGGCTGGTCTGATGAAGCACGTGGATGGCTGGGTGGTTGTTCCCCAGGTAAGTGATGAACATCTGGTACATCAGGATGCATTATGGGAAGAAGGCCAGCCAGCAGGGGCAGTGTAACGCTTTGAGCAATGTTCTGCTGGGAAACCTTGTGTCCTGCGTCCATGTGGATGTTACTTTGACACGTACCATCTACCTAAGCATTGTTGCACATCATCTACACCCTTTCGTGGGAACAGTGCTCCCTGATGGCTGTGGCCTCTTCAGCAGGATAATGTGCCACAAGTCAGAAATGGTTCAGGAATGGTTTGAGCACAACAGCCAGTTTGAGGAGTTGACTTGACCTCCAAATTCCCCAGATCTCAATCCAGTCGAGCCATGTGCTGGACCCACACGTGGAGGCCCCACCTCACAGCATACAGGACTTACAGGACCTACATCTGGGTCCAGATACAACACACCTTCAGGGGCGGAGTCCATACCTCGATGAGTCAGGAGGACCAACACAATAGGTGCTGATAATGTTGTGTATATCACTGCTCTGTGATCAGTGCTCTCACAATGAGTTTATTAAAAAGACACATCTAGTCTTCTCACTGGTTTGTGGAATCCACTCAAACTTGTACACACTGTATATATATATATATAAAGCAAAATCCTATCAAACATATCAGCACAAGCTATCATAACACCTGAAATCATGAATTTGAATATTTAAATCTCTTTAACGGAATCCCGGTCCATCATATTACAGTCAAACGTCCTCTTCCTGGATCACAGACACAGAGCGGTGAACGGTGACGACCGATGATGGAGAATTCATGAATCGCAAACATTTAATCAAACATCAACAAATAAACATTTAAGAAAAGAAAGCTCCGTGTGGCGGCGTCATTGTGTGGAGGGAATGTCGTCTCGTGCTTCCTGTGGAGAAACGCAGCTGCAGCAGGAACAGCGTTAAAAACTCTGTGGGAGTCGATGAGAAGCAGGATGTGAGGAGGGGGAATGAGTACAGTAGAGAGTGACAGAGCAGGCTGTAGGGGCTTATACAGTAGCTGAGCAAAGCATGCTGAAACAGGCCTAATGACACAGCACAGGAGATAGCAGAGCGCTTCTCCCAGACACAACACCCTCTGTGTTACCATCAATAAGGCTGAGAAGACGCACAAAGACAAAATAGCACATATTTGTGCAGAGCTTCAATAAGAGGAAACTCTTTTCTCCCGTGGCTTTCTCTGTTTTTGGAGTTTTTCCTGTGTTTAATCAATACAAACCAGTCTTTAATCCACCGTCAAGATCAAAGTTCACCTGGTTTTGCAACAGGTGGGAGGGCCGCTGGCGTGAAGTGTTTACACAGCCAGCAATACTGACGCCAAAGCACGTTTGTTCGTTTGTTCTGCCGTGGAGATAACAGGGCAATCAGACCGCCTCCTCGCTCTGCCGTGCCACACCGAGTTAACAGAAATCCCGCAGAGAGGAAAGTCTGTGCCAAACGTCACGAGGGTGAGGCGCAGCATCGGGCTCCACCAGTCATACGGACACACGTATGCGCTCTACTCACTCTGACTGTCCTGAAGTTAGCCGCATCGTCCAGTCCGCTGACCGCAGCAGAGTCCAGGCTCAGGTAGTTGTACTTGCTAAAGTCCCGGTCCAGCTTTAGCTTCCCTGTGACACACAAACCATGTGGTTGTCATTTAGACTCATGCAGCGTAACTACACTCCTGCCAGCTGCCCCATAAAATCCAGCACAGCTCTGTGAGCCGATAGAAGATGCTGAATTCAATTCCCGTTTAAAGAAACACAACTGATGGCGTTGCCTTAGAAATTTTAGAAAAATGTGTCTAAGCCCTGGGGTATTGCCCTCCTTCAGTTCTGACACGGTGTATTCAAACACTGAGCTGCTGCTGTGAACATCATGCTGGAAGATCAGATTGCCCTCTTTAAAGGCCTCCCCGTCATTTAGTAGAGAAATCCTCTTCTGGGTGCATGTGTCAGATTTCATTCATAGCAGTATTAACAACAGCTAGAGCCTCAGTGATGTGTGCGCTCTGGGGTCAATGACCATTATATTGTTCTCCTTTGTGAAGAACATTAAACAATGGCCCCTCGCAGCAGAAACGCAAACAGAGCGAGTGGGTTTCACTCTCTTTGTTCTCGTGGTGTTTATTAGGCAGGAAGGGCGACTTATTAATGCGTTAGCCATGTGTTCATGCAGCTGCATGGGGGGATTGGCACATTTAGTATACACATGGTAAACGTAACAGTAAGCAGAACATCAGGCCTATTTTTTTAATTCATACTGCGAGCATCCAGAGACGTGCACATTCTGAGGTCTTTCTCCTGATTCTCAAAGTGGCATTGATCCCGGCAGCTCTACGTTCCTGTCCAGGTCACCATTCGACCAGCTTTTCCAGCAGTTTTACTCACTGAGCGTGTCGTCTGAGGCTCCAGACAGAAGCTGATAAAAGACGTGGAAGTTCCTCTCGCCTCTCGGCTGCTTCACCACACGTGACTTCTCGAGCAGATCTAAAAAAAGAAAGAAAGAAAAAACAAAAGGAAACAATGACACACAAAGACGAACCAGAAGCCTGCACAGGAAATCCTTCTGCTGCCACTCTCAGGTGCCCCCAGCAGTAAATATCGAGCCGAGCCTCAGGAATTAAAGCTGCCCGGTCTGTATTTATAGAGCTCGACTGGGATCCTCGTCCAGCGATGGTTTTTTCAGTCTCCAAGGTGACCAAACCAATATTGGTAATTATCTCTGTGTGCAAACACCACAAGAAGAAACCCCACGAACGATATCAGACGTCAGCCCTTTCTCCGGGGCTGGAACCGAGTGCACCTGATTAAAGAGGGACCATCATCCTCTCACCACATCAGGAGGAGTACGATTTAATTAAAGCCCGACTGTGCTGCTCAGCAACATCACCGGCTGAATAAGCATTCAATTTGTCTATTTTTAAAAAACAGCTTATTTTAGGAAACTTGAAGAGTTGGTGTTGTACTCAAGTGAAGAGTCTGGGGAACAAACTGACCACAGTGACCGGGACCAAAAATCAGAAGGAAATAAAAACGGCTTTTGGCAATTTTCAGCACTTAAGGCTGTTTAAACACCGACTCACAGATCTGTGGTCGTGGCTCCACTGCAAGCACCAAACTAGAGGTCGCTGCAGCCCCGGGGCTGTCGGGGTTAGCAGCGGATTGTGACACCCACCGGCCACGAATCACGTTAGTGGCTCCATGAGAGCTTGCACATCAATAATACAACATCCACAACTGAGTGGCTGTCAGCAGCAATACAGAGCTGTGATTAAAGATACAGAGAGGACAAGACAAGCCACTGAAAACCAGTTCCTCCATCACAGACAGACACAGGGGCAGGGCAGCGAAGTGACCTGAGCACAGCCATGTCCAGCCACACTCAGTACTCAGCTTTACTTTGAAGAGAAGGAAGGATTCCACTTTCTGCTGCAAAGCCTCCTGAACAGCGTTTATTTAATGTTCCCTCAGCCTCAGATAAGCAAACACACATTCAAGCATCCGTGCGGGAACAATATTGTGTTATGTTGTGACTAAAGGCATGCCAAAAATGTCTCCCCACTATCATTACCAACGCTACTGAGAACTTCTCATAAATCATAACCAGCTATTCTCGGCCGTAGGAAGCAGCGAAGGCTCAGAGGAGGTTCGTCTAAAACATAATGAGCAGACAGGAATCCATCCAGGCCTGGAAGAGCAGCCGTGTAGCTAGCCAGCTCGGTCTGACCAAGTCACATGTCAGCAGCTGCTTCTCACAGACCATCTTTGTGTCTGACTGACTCAGGCGAGCAGACAGAGGTTCATTTGTGCCTCGGCTGTCAGCTTCCGTCTTTGTTTCTGTGACCTCTGCCGGGGAAACCAGCTCAGACAAAACAATGTGAACAGAGGCGAGATCAAACCAAAACACTGCCAAGGAGCCGAGGGGGGAAAGACGAGGCTGGAATGACGGCGTTTTTGGAGGAATGTGATTTACAAATATTTAAAATATCAATCAGGGAAAAAAAAGAAGCTTTCTTTCCATTTTATTACTCACAGTTACTGATGACTCCGCCCAGGGGATCTCCTTTGAAGTCAAACTCAATGTCCATGTACTTTCCCTGAGGGTCAAAGAGCAGCAGTTAGATTTTATTGCCATTGTCTATTTTTAAAAACGTCGTATAGATTCAGTCGGTCGGAGAAGTGTAAGGACTCCGAGCACCTAAAGATAACAGGGAGGCGTGACCTCTTTTTAAAAAATGACATTCAGGCCTTTTTTCTGACTCTCTCTGAAACCTGGAAGTTGAGACAGAGAGTCCTGTGTTTGGGCTTTTTCCCTCCTCTGATGTATTAATAGCAGACAGCTCCTCTGAACAGGCCAAGCTCTGCTGGTAAATGGGTTTTAGCCAAACTCAATAAGCCTGCTGCACTCAGCAAAATGAAGAGCCAGCTTGACTTATAGTTTTCTGATCAACCGATGGCGTTCTGATGAGCTGATATCTGGTGAGCGGGCCTGAGGTTGCTGCGAAGGTTAGCTAAATATAAACAGATCAGGGTCATAATCCGTTATAACGCTCACCGCTACAACTGCATGTCCGTGCACCGGCACGTGCTGCCATCTAAAAGTAGGCGGATGATTAAAAACCGTGTGCACGGTGACACAAAAACTGGGACACGACAGGTAGGTTGGCAGTTCGCCTGCGAGCTGGCACACGCTGGGAGAATCGTTTTCTTTTACAATAATCGAGCGTCAGGCACAAGAAGGAGAACAAAGTTCAGTCCTGGGGGGCTGGGGTGTTACTGAAATAGACTTTTTTGGGATGGACTGCCAGCTGCTAAGATGAAGTGACTTTTTCTCTTTGAAGAAACTGCAGCTAACTAAACATTCATGTTAGAAACATTTAGAAATGAACAGCGATGGAAATCACAGGAGATCAGACGTCCCCAAAATACTGAACTGGGCAGTTTGAGGAAAACAAAGGCAATGTTACAACTGCAGTTACATTGTTACATTGTAACATTGAAATTGCAGTGTGTGTGTGTGTGTGTGTGTGTGTGTGTGTGTGTGTGTGTGTGTGTGTGTGTGTGTGTGTGTGTGTGTGTGTGTGTGTCTGTCTGTCTCCAAGGACCAAAGCAGCTACTTAATCACCCTTATGACGCCAGACCTATGTTAGAGATAGGCATTAAATTTCTGCTTTTCCAACAATCAGATTCAGAGAGATACGAGACGCAGAGGAACGGGGGGCGCAGTGTAGGTGAAAGGCCTCGTCCTGCTCGCTTTATGTAAAGAGCATTTCCTGAGGCATGTGCACATGTACTATATCAAATGTGCAAAGCCTGCTCAGACTGAGGGGGCGTGTGGACCCGTCTACTGGGAAGATCCAGGGTCTCAGATTACATGGGAACACAGGGAGGACACCAAGAAATATCACCTGTATTTGAAAAAACATATTCACATGCATGATAGTCAAACTACCTCACATGCATGAAAACACGTTCTGGAGTAATGTTGCCATAAACACAAACAGTATAAGCACACAGGACATGCACACCAAGTATTCAAGAAACAAAAGCTTTCTGAAAAAGAATGTGTGTCACGAGATCATTTTTCCAAACCACAGAAGCTCGTCCTGCATACTTACAAATCTGGAAGAGTTGTCATTTCTTACAGTTTTGGCATTTCCAAAAGCTGAAGAGAGGAAAAAAAGAAAAATCAGACACAAATAATTAAACTAATGGATTCAGAAAGCTTTACAAATAATGCAAAGCTTGTGCAAATAACCTCAGAGTAAAGTTACCGCCGATGCATTGCAGAGAGGCCATTAAGAATATTCAAAACCTTCATAATGATCCCTAACCTCGTGCCCGAGTCCAGCTAGCTGTCAATCATACATGGCCTGGATGTCAAAGCCATTTGTACTGATGAGGCCCCATAATTCTGGGTGGATTAAGCAAAGCACCAGGGCTTTGCAGGCTTAGGGCGGGCTGAACCTTGATGTCACGCCACGTTCAAAAAGTGCTTCAATGCGGGCTCCTGCTTGTAAATAAACGTAACTAAAGGGTTCATTAAATATTCATTTTTGACACAAACAACTTTGTGTTTCGTGCACAATCAGGCCTTTCAGAACATCTCCCTGCTACGACCTTTCCATTGGCTTCACACCACATTTCTACATAAAGATGCCATTAACGTGTCACGCATCACAGCGCTATTAGCATAACTGCTTAATTGCTGATAACAGCTGATTAATGTGCATTTAAGTCGGCGGTTGCTGTGAATGTGTGGGCTGCTAGTCTGGCACAATGGCAGCCAGAGGGAGAGGAGGACGGGGAAGGAGAGGGCTGGAGGAAGATAAAGAGACGTAAATGAAAAGAAACCGAGGGCGACAAAGAACGAAACCAACGTGTATCGTGTCGCAGAGCGCGAGCGTGACGGATCCGTCGTGTTAAGCGTGACTCTGTTCCCTTTCCCCCTTCTCAGTGTTAGGGCAATTAGACTGACGTGAGCTAAACTCTTGCAGATGTGCGGGGTTTTCTGCAGCAACCCGGGCATACAGCTTCATCATTCATGGGCATTTCCTGTCCACTGCCCCCAATTAAAATACAGCTGTTTGTGTGCCAGAACTGAGCTGTGGGAATGAGTGTGTGTGTGTGTAGCGTCCCGTTTAGCTAAGAAAATAAAAAAGTGTATTATACAGTATTTATAAGATCCCTAAAGTTATTTTGCGGATGAGTTAACTTGCCTGTGATTACATTTCCATGGTTATATAATCATCTGTGTTTACAGATTAGCTAAGCTAGCTAAAAGAAATGTTTTGTAGGTTGTGTGACTAACTGCCAGGAGCTTTGCATTTTTGTTTTGGTGTATTGTGCATTTGGAAATCAAGCCAAAATATCAAAGACCATCATTAAACGCTCTCATGCAGCGGTTTGCAGTGCATTTACAGTCGGGCTGCAAATATCCTGCACAGTCTTCTCGTTTCCTAAACGCCGAGTAAAGAAAGCCGCTTTTCTCAGCTGCACTTTGAAGATCTCTTGAATTAGAGCAGCTCTGGCAACCCCTCAACACACATCCACCCTCCAAACGTGAACTTCAGACAACCCAGCTCCTGAATTGGGACGCAGCTTGGGCATCTTCACTCACCCTCCAGCACGGGATTGGACTGCAGCAGCTGTTCCTTGACCTTATTCACCTCGTGGCCCTTCCCACACACCGCTGCCACATACGACATTACCAGCTTACTGGCCTCTGAAACACACACACAGATAAATATAATGTGATTCACATGACTGAGGGACAAGTGCAGAGATGTCGACCTGTTTCACCATCCCCTATAAAAATCCCCCTTACATCATCCCCCCCGACAGCCATCAGAGCAGGGTGTGGACCGTTCGTTAGGGTGCAGAGCAGAAGAGGAGGTCCCGTTATAAAGACTTGCTTTGTTAAATTACACGGTGACCAGAATTGCATCACATTATCATCATTCATACTATGATTACACTGAAAGCCAGGGGAAAGCACGGGAATAAAACTTTCTGTGGAGCTGAAAGTGATTTAAAAATGCTCCAGCACAGCGTGCTGCAACTAAGACACGTTTCCCCAAAAATAATTCTCTGCTTGGCTCAAAAAGCTACATGTCCTGTCTGAAGAAGCGACAAGCCTCGTCGGACGACGGCTGGCATCAGGATCGTCTCTCCTGACCAGAGAGCGGACGGTGACCCAGAACCGGCGATGCGTGCGGCGTGCCAGGCAAGGACAGGAAAGACCTTCAGAGCAGTCGTCGGTACAGATTCCTGATTAGTCTGGCAAACAGCTCGGGACACGTACTTTTATCTAAACGTAGGAAAAAACTTTTCTGAGTTACAAGCTGAGGACTTTAATCCTCACGTTGTTATCTCTCAGGTTAGGAAAGTAAACGTACTCCGTCTGCAGACAATAAAAACTGTTATGTCTCCTGCACACTGAGATGGAATCTGATAATAATTTTGGTCACATCCCCTTTATAGAAGCCACAGTCAGATGCATACTGCTGTTACCTGTGACACAGCACAGGAAATACCATCCTCGTGTGTTTCTGTACAGTATGTGAAACTGCTCCAGAACATGGATACACCATCATAAAAACCACACAATATGGAAAAAGGCTTCAGTCTGATGGAAAGTCCAGCCTTTAAGTGTTCATAACAGTGTGAATGTGACTGACTGGCTCTGAATATACATAATTTCACAAATATGAGGAAACCACAGCCGTGTGTTTGCTGCTGTAATATGTCTACCGCCATGACTTTATGTGAGCAGAGTCATTATCTAGTTTCATGTCCCAACACGATGTTCTCAAAACAAAACTGACATCAGCTCCTTTTTATGGAGGATTACATCCCACAGCCCTTATCGGCTTCTTTACAAGTTATGACTACATTTAAAACAAAGAACCGCTGAGCACATGAAGTGTTAGACACTCTGTTAGAGCCTGATTGTTCAGTGTGGTGAGGTGATCCTGTTACCTGCTCTGAAGTTATGACACAACAAAAAAAACTGAGCATTTACCAGTTTTCCCAGCTCCGCTCTCCCCTGTGATGAGAATGCACTGGTCCTTGTCCTGGTCCCTCAGCGAGCGGTAGGCCTCGTCTGCCAAAGCGTAGCTGCAAAAGCACAAACCCGAAAGCCTCCACGTTACATTTGCACACAGCTAACTGCTGTTCACGTATATTCTCTGACATTTTGTGGGTGAGGGCAGTTAGAGGTCGTTCACACACGCTGCACGCTTATGTGCCAGGCTGCATGGCGTCTACACTAATCACCAGCACGTGGGATCACTGGCTTGGATCGGGACATCTTGGACATGCACAGACGTGCAGTGAGCTGCAGCTTTATTTGGCTGGCCTGTCCTCGGGATTTGGCTCTGACAAAACTTAATTATTAAAATGATGTCACAGCGACTCTGATTTGTTGTATATTTATACACATATTGAAAACTTTACATATAAAATGCATTTTTAGGAATCTGCCTGCTTTAATAAAACCTCGAGAGGTCCCCGAATAATGAAAGCAGTCTACGTGAAACCGACCTGGGTGGATAATTAATGATACAAAGGTTAAAAAAAAACCTACGTCTTACATTCTGGGACAACAACACAAAGGAAAAGTGAAACTACAGTTTCGCCCCCACTCAGTTCCACAACAATACATTATTTGTTCTCTTAATGCAGGAAATCCCCTGTGATGGTCTGAGATCAGGGTGTGGATGTACGAGGGCCATATCGCAGTGACAGCTTTTTATCTCTTGTGGCAAAATGGTCTATAATTCTGACACGATATTCCCACAAAGACAGAGCGCTAAGGAGACGCCTGCGACAACAACTTTTTACAGCTTCCATTTGGCAAACAGTCGTTCACAGCGCGGCAAGAGCTGCGTCCAACTTTCTCCTCCAACAGGACACGAGACGGCAAATCAGCTGTTCCGGCCCGTACTTTGGCTTGATTCAGGAATTTGGTCCAAAGCAGTGTGTGTCTGTGTGTGTGTGTGTGTGTGTGTGTGTGTGTGTGTGTGTGTCTGTGTGTGTGTGTCTGTGCAGGAAAAGATAGAGTGGATTTGCAATATCGGATCATCTAAGACCTCCATTATGAGCTCCGGCAGGATTAAGTAAAGGCTGATGTATTGTGGGGGTGTCACTGGAAAGAAACTGGGATAACACAAATTTTGTCTTAAGCTCATTTCAAACAGACGACCTCGCTGCTCACGTGACCCCGAGAGTCCCCAAGATCTCTACAGATACAACAAGACTCTCTTAGTTCTGATAACATTGAAAGCATCAAGGTCTTAATCTCCCAGCTTTTCGAGTATCAAGCAAAGATCAACATCTTTAAGTTTTACATTTCACATTGAGTAAAGGGTAAACATAGCTCTAGGTCATTTTGGAGGAATGCTTCAGAAACAGCCTCTCCCCAGCGTCTAATTTGCTCTTATTCCTGCCTGGAGGGTGGGAACACTCGAAAAGTCCCAGGTCTCGGTAATATCCCAAATCAAGAATTTATATGCACAAAGTGCACCCGACGTGAACGCAGGGAGGAATGTGACATTCACGGATGCTGACACGCAGCACTACCATTGGGCACTGGGTCTGAACTCTGAACGCTTGCTGAGGTTACATTTATTTGTAGAGGCAATGCTGTTGTCAGATTCAAGTACTCTGCACATCAAAATGAGCTCCAACCATCTGGCTTTAAAACCAGTTAAATTAGGTTCAAAGCGATTTCTAAAGGAAGTGTCATCATTCGAGTTTGTGCAAAGGCTGTCCGGCATCATTCTGTAATTCCTGCTCCAGCTTTCAGAAATCCACCAAGACGTGGAAAATGAAACTCCTGCCTAAATCTAATTTTGGGTGAAGCAGCGAATGCATTAGTGAGGCCGGGGCTGCACGGAGCCGAACTTTAAAGCGTGCAATCACACACTGAACTAACACTGACCCCTGATTTGTAAAGAAGTTGATTGCTAGTAGGAAGCCATGACAGAGAGAGTGCCAGAGATAGACAGCCTAGTGAATGTATTCCAGACCACAATATGAAGTTAAAGCTCAGGCGGGCTAATGGAGCTCAAGGTTCTGCACCATCACACATTGATTTGGATCAGACCTCATTCGGCCCTGCTGCCAGGCCTCTCCTTTAACAGCCCCCAGTGCAGGCCCGCAAACAATCCATAAGGTAATGGGCTATACTAGGGCAGCATTTCTCCGACTGACAGGCTGGTGTGAGTAGTAAATATAATTGTGAACTAATATGAAGGAACCCAGAGAAACCATACCACACCAAAGAACAGGATTCCAGTTAAACTCCCATTCAGTCCATTTATTTACCCTGGAGTCCTGTAAATATGGCTAATAAATAATAACCCAGATGTGCTGTAGGCATCCAGGACAACAGTTTGCCAATTCAATTTCATTTATACAGCGTAAAATCACAACAACAGTCGCCTCACAGTGCTTTACTGTAGACCCTACAATAACACATACAGAGAAATACCCAGCACTTTGGCGACAGTGGGAAGGAAAAACTCCCTTTTAACAGGAAGAAACCTCCAGCAGAACCAGGCTCAGGGAGGGGCGGGGCCATCTGCTGCGATTGGTTGGGGAGAGAGAAGGAAGACAGGATAAAGACATGCTGTGGAAGAGAGACAGAGATTAATAACAAAAACACCCAGTGCATCATGGGAGTCCCCAGCAGCTTACACCTATTGCAGCATAACTAAGGGAGGATTCAGGGTCACCTGGTCCAGCCCTAACTATATGCTTTAGCAAAAAGGAAAGTTTGAAGCCTAATCTTGAAAGTAGAGATAGTGTCTGTCTCCTGAATCCAAACTGGAAGCTGGTTCCACAGAAGAGGGGCCTGAAAACTGAAGGCTCTGCCTCCCATTCTACTTTTAAATACTCTAGGAACAACAAGTAGGCCTGCAGAGCGAGAGCGAAGTGCTCTAATAGGGTGATATGGTACTACAAGGTCATTAAGATGAGATGGGGCCTGATTATTTAAGACCTTGTATGTGAGGAGCAGGATTTTGAATTCTGGATTTAACAGGAAGCCAAAACAGGTTTATAGATATAGTCATATCTGAAGGTTACACTTCGTCGTCCCGTGGATTTATTTCCACGCATCCTCCAGGTCAGAAACACTGAGTGTGAAATTAACCGTGAATGTTACGTTTTTGCAGGGAACTGAAACCAACTTCCAGCTAGCAGCATTATTTTTTTCTGTCCCCAAGTATAAGCCTCTAATTCAATCCCCACCCCCACAAGCTCTGATCACAGCCCACCCCCCTGCCCTCTCCTGTACAACCAATCCAACGGGGTTGCATGGACGAGACCTGCCACAGGACATTACGTCACTGCTGAAAACGGCAGCAGAGCACAGCAGATGTCTGCTTTGTGAAAACACTCCTGTTGCCTGACCTGATCCTGACAATGAGCAAACCATCACACAATTATCCCCCCCAGAGGAAGCCTGTGGGCCCGGGGGAAGGGGCGAGTGTACCAGGAGAGGGCAGGGGGCGTAAAATAGGAGAGTGGGGGTCTTTTGCCACGGACTTGTCCCAGTGAGAGACACACACACACACACACACACACACTTGCTATTCATATTCGTAATTATAATATGAATAGAGGTCAGCAGAAACAAGCCACACCCAAACCTTCACAAGATTTGCATCTTAAAATTGAAGAAATAAAACATTTAATCACCAGTAATTTGTCTCAACTTACAGTTTGTGATAATAATTATTCTGTATTTTTATTAAATGGACAAAAAATAAATAAAAATGTGCATATTTACAAATAAGAGAGCAACATAAAGCTGGGAAATGAGTCTAAACAGCAATTAGAGTTGTGAAGTGATGAAGCATCAAGACCTTGAGAGAGAAAACAGAGAGTGAGGACTAAAAACCCCCCAGAGGCCTCCCTGATCAGTGTGTGGAGATGGGGGTTAGGCTGGGATCAGGCCTTGGGCTGTAAGCGCTGCTTGGCACCTCCCCTAGACATCTGCCTGCAGGCTGTAATTTGGACGTGCACGTGGCAGCGGTGAACACAAAGCCACACTGGCATGAGGTAAGCAGCAGAAAATAGTGCCTTCAGTTCTTTTACCACCAGCCTCTGGTAGCACAGGAGGTTGGTGACCTGAATTTCAAGGGTGGAGTACTTTGAGGAGAGACTGAACATACTTTAATGTCAGGATAGATGGTGATGAAGCTGTAATGTATGGCCTGGAACCCACCCAGCTACTGGAAGATAAAAGGCTGTCCCCAATTAATGATCATCTTACTCAGGGGCTCTTAGCCGTGTCATCGTGCCGCCTTTTGCACATTTGCGAAGTCATTTTCCAAAAAATCGTTTCATATCTTGCCCTGCAGTGGTAGTTATTGTTACTCGTTTCCATGCATAGGAGGGGGCAGCACAGTAGCCTGTGATCTCAGCGTGACCTGGCTCCTCTACAGGAAATCCGCCGCGCTCCAAAGAAGAAGCCAAGGAAACAACTCTTTCCTGACGCTGTACGGCCAGGTGGAAGAGTGGGTGAGTGCTGCAAGAAACACAGGGACGCGCAAATTCAGTGGCACATGCTTGGAGAGTTTAACCTTGTGGTGTGGGTGGGCAAGAGAGCGGATATGCACATGCACACAAAAGATCTTGATCCTAACAGATGTGCACCATCTGCACACCAAGTAAAACAATGCTGTTCTGTAAAACAGGTGGTAAGGAAAAGATCAGCTCACAGGATGAGCATCTAACAAAGAAGAAGAATATGACTACTGTCTCATAATCAAAGGAGGATTCGAAATGTGCAGCGTGCAATAAGGAACACCTATAACTTACTAAATTGAAAGTTCATAGTTAAGCACAGCTGCCACAGCTCTATAATTTATTCAACACTAGGTCGTCTAAGACCTTGGCTAAATTGCTCATTGATACCATCCACCCATACATCAAACTTTGAAAGGATCTACAGCTTTAATTTATTTTACCACACAGCAATTTAGTGTTCCAGAGCCGAGGAAAACACCAGTCCGAGCTGTGTATGCGATCAGTGAGAAAGCAGGAAAACAGCAGGTTGAGCAAGGTAGCAAACATCCTCAAAGACGCATTCAAGCAAAGAATTTTATCAATCTCTGGCATCAGGCTTTTGTGAATATGCTTTAATACATATTTTTCATGCACACACACATATTCAAATCTATAATAAAAGGCTTGAATGGTGTCATGAGAATTTATGCAAAGGAAAATTTTAAGGAAAGCAAAAGAACCTTGAAAGTAACAATTGTGTAAAAGATGGCCACATGTGCCGAGCTGCAGACAGCATGATGGAAACAGCTTTTTATAGCTTCGAAAGCGCCGTCCAGTCAGGTTTGAGGACTTCCTCTCTTCAGGGCTCCTGGTCACTACAGGCTCAGAGGCCTTTAAATGCAAAACAAATCTCAGTATTTAAGTACGTGGCTGCTGGTACTGAGATAAACGTGTTCATTTATTTTGTTTCAGTGGGCGACAGACTAGGACTGCAGGTCGGCCGGTTTATCACAGAGACTCTTGCTACCTGGCCATGCTGTTGTAATAAAGGTAGAATACTAAGATAAGCAAGGCTGCTTTGAAAGCAACATTATCTGGACGGCAGCATATGCTGCAAAACTTGTTTATCATACACCATATGTGTAAGTCGCTAATGTCGTGCCATCATGGACGCGGGCTTTTGAACCGGGAGCTGACAGCAGGCCAGATGTTCCCTCTCTTCTTCACCCAAAAGCTGCATTGTTGATGGTTTCCCAAAGTCATTTCAAATCTCGATTTGTTGGACACAACACGACAAAATTGCTTCTCTTGAGTCTGTGTGCTCTAATAACACGTCTACTTTGTTACTTGCTATGACGCCTCATTAAACCTTACATAATACACTGGTGTCAATCTCAATAATAAAATGTTCCTATTCATAGTCATTTGCTTAATATGCAACCTTTGTTCTCATTAAATTAATTCCAATGTCCAAGGTCTACAATCCATGCAAAAATCAAGCTTGGCCCTGATAATCATCCCTACATCTCTCCATGTAACGCCATCAGCTCGACCTTTGGGGCCTGGGGTCAGGCTCTTTGGGTCTGTCAAGTGTGACTGGCAGTAATAACTCACAGCTCACAGACAGATTTGGGCCACGTCCACACTAATGCGTTTTCGATTGAAAACTTTTTCTCCCGTCCACGCTGAGACGGCGTTTTCAAAACACTCTCAAAAGCGCATACATACATACATCGCAGTGTGGACAGCAAAAACAGAGACTTTCTAAAACGATGACACATGTTAGTCATGTGATGCAGTCATGTGACTAATTAAACTAAGACAGCGGAGGACATTACACAGCAGCTGTTTTGTTTGACAGCTCTATTAAAGATTAATATCAGCCTGCACGCGCTCCTGAGAGCTTTTCTTCAAATTCTTTAATTCTCACTCGCTTTTGCAACTTTGTACTTTTGTGTTACTCGCAGCAACAACTCCACCTCATTGTGAGTCCATTTAAAAAACTCGCTGCTTTTCCTCCACATTTTGCTGCAACGTTTCAAAGAGCCGGAAAGTAAATAAGCGGCAGACGGAAATGAGGCAGGTCGAATCTTCTTGCGCTTCACGCATGCGCAGGACTGGAACGTAATGTTTTCAGCCGTTTCAATGTGGACGCACAACTGTGTGAAAAAGACCGAAAACACTAGTGTGGACGCGGCGCGCTTTCGGAAGGAAACGCCGTTTTCAAATCTGTCCGGGCTGGTGTGGACGTAGCCTTAGAAATACGAGTTTATATAATGATGTACGTCGTTGTTATATCAAAATGTAAATAAATGATCTGCCTCATAATAACACATAAACCAGTTTGTTATTACTCTCAGTCTTAGTGAGATTATTATGTGTGACAGTTAATAAGACATCAGTTTGTGGGAGTTTACTTTGTGTGTCTGTGTGTTGTTCGGGGCAGATAATACTTACTGAGCACCTGCAAAAAATTAATTAAAGCATGCAGTGTGTGCTCGCTTCTATTGAGGCTCTTCAGCACACAATAATATAAATAAATCTTATTATTGTCGGAGATATAAGGTTGGACGCTGGAACAATATTGCACGCAGCTAATACGAGTCTTATCTATTTGCCTGCGTTTCGGTATGCCTCACATATTTTGTTATGCAAGCTGTGTACACAGATAAAAGCTGCACCCATTGTTCTGACTATGAATAGGCAGAGTTTACAATGGATTTGGACGCTGACACACAGAGCAAATCCATTTAAAAAATATATGCTCGCCGAAGCAATAACTATCAGCCGCAGCAGTGTTTAATCTGTATCGTGTTAAACTATTGGCAGGTAAACGTATCGTCTTTGAAGACGGGGAAAATCTAAAGCTTTCTAAATTAAACACTGACAGCAGGGTTTTTAGTCTCATGGCATCAAAAAGATGAAAACTGCTCATGTAGAATTACAGCACAAATCAAGAGTCAAAACCAGCACGATCATACTTAACACAGACACGTTTTTCATCTCACGGTTTGTACGTTCAGTAACAAGCAACAGGGGCCCAACGTGAGCAAGAAGCAGGATGTAAGGGACTGCTCTCCTCAGGGGCAACGGGAGGTTATTACCGTCATGACGTCCGAAAAATAATTCGTTTATTCTGCATTTATTAGCCATTTTTTCAGTTTCAACCTGATGGGCTGCTTAAGCTCTACAGGCTCCTAATCAGTGCGTGTACACTGTACTGCATTTTTCTAATGATATAAGCAGCCAGAGTACTGCCTGCATGCACGAATGCAGCAACTGATTAGAAATTCTTGCATTATCCAGTTGAACACATTTGCATTTTATTCTTGGGTTGATGAGGTGGGTGGAAAAAGGAACACACACACGTTTTCTATCGTCTCACCATTACGCCAACACACATGCTGGAGAGGACTCACGCTGCCCACCTGAGTCAAAGTGCCATTTCAACAAGTGCCCACTTAAATCCACCTACATGCAGGTTCTGAGGTGCAACTTACCAAGGCGTCCTTGAACACAGTATTATAACACCAGAACAGTCCATGTGACTCGTTTGTTACCCAACAGCTCGAGCTGTGCAAATATCCAATAATATGTACTGTGTCCTTATTTCATATTATTTATAACATGCATAAATCCACATATTGCCTTTTGGTTAGTGTTAGATAGCACAGGTGTGATATCATCCTGCAGTAAATGACTCTGAAGTCCACATCCAGTGAGTAAACTTTATTTTTTCCAACCATATCTTGTTCAAAATAAATAAAATACTAGCAGAAGCTGAAAATTTCTGGATCAGAGTGAAAAAAGGAAGTGAAAGCTGAAATCTGTGAGAAGGATGAAACAGTTGTAAACTTGTGGAGAAGGGTTAACGCGTTATACGTAGTGTAATTAAACATTACAGGGTCGCATTGAGAGATCTGATATATGACTGTTATCAGACAGGCAGTACAGTTAGTTTACACGTGATACCCAACCTTTGACCTCGAGAGCACAAGTCTTTCTATTAAAAGTTTAATAACAATGATTTATGTCACCAGTGCTTCTAACAGATGCTGCAGGTCCTTCACATTATGCTTAATATGACTGGACCTGGACCAGTGGGAATAATAATAATGAAGAGCAAAGCTCAAATCAAACAACTCTACTTGAAGTGTAATTGTATTCCTTTATTGTTTTGATTAACTTTTGAGCGCCTCATGCTGAGACAGATCTTAATACTGACGTCAAGACACAGACGTGACAGCTGGAAGTGCTGATGCACACCATGGTGATGAAGCTCTGTGGTCAGCGCTTCAGTCAAAACTTTATTAAACATTAGGAAAATGTGATCCTTGTCTTGACTGTCAGCACACAGTAATGGTGGCTTCAGAGAGGACACTGACTTTAATGTTAACTCCAAGCTTAAACACAACTGTAACCCGACTACGCTGATCCACGAGGTTTCACCTCATTACGCCCGACCTCGGCGCCCACATGTGGACTTCCGGACACGACAAGGACAGAGTTTGTTCAGAGTTTCCAAAGAGGTGTGTGCATATACACAGAAACGTATGCACACATGCAAACGCCTCAATCTGTGACTGGCTAAGTGGCAAGGGGCAGACAATACAGGACTGCAGGCCATCTGCATGCTGCTGCGCGTGAAGAAAGGCCACTGATTAGTTCATCTCTAATGGGCTGCCTGTGTTTTGAAAGGAGGAAAACACCTGCCAGTTAATCATTAGGTGCCTCATCTGGGCAGGGAGCATTTTACTTAATTGGACAGCAGACAGAAGAGCGGACAGATTCATGCAGACGGGTGTGGCCGTGCAGCTCCGCAGAACTACGAACGAACTCTCCATCCGGGCTTGCGTTCAGCCATTTTTATGAACAGAGAGAGGAAAAATGGAAAAAGCAAAAAAGACTTACAGTCCCCTAAACTTCAGTATTAAAAGGTGTTACGAGCCATCATGGGCAGAATTTACAGGCATACATATTCAAAAGCATCTCTGGATATTGTAAAATCTTCCAGAGCAATGTGCAGGTCGTGAATCAGACTGCAGGCTGCTCGATAACTGCTGCGCGGGTTCTCCTAAACTGATCAATATGTACTGCACGGCTCTCTGGCCTGGCATCAGCCACTGTTTATTCGTAATAATTATAATTAAGATGGGAGCTCAACAGTCAATTAGCCTACTTACAACATTACAGATAGGGGACCAGCTGCAGGTCTGCCTCCAGCTGATGTACACACATCACAATTTGTCTGGGGACCAAAGGAGCAGGTGCGAAATACGTTTCCACCTGCACGCCATCGATGTAACTTACTCTTACAGCAAACACACACCCGGTATACACACAGTGAGGCAACAACAACACAACAGCACTAACCAATAGTATCGAGTTTTACAAAATCCGTAATTGTCCTGAATCACCTGAAGTCGCACATCTTCCACCATCGCCCAAACGCACCAGCATCGAGGGAACTGCCATTTATACGCATCATTGTGTAACTGCAACAACTACTTCAGCATCAGCCATCGAGGAGCCAGAAGTGACCACGGCATGATGCCATCCATTTGTGTTTAATGCAGCTTCGTGCTTCTGGATCTTTGGGGCCTCCAAAGAACTGCGACCTTGTCTGCTGCAGCCTGTTCTGAGCTTCTGACTTTATACCGTATCAAGTGTCTAATGAGGATCAGAGATGAGAAGAGGACGATTATACAGCCCCCTGTAGTTAGCTTAATTAAAGCTCAACACTGAAGGACGTCAGACCCGCCCAGTCAGTGTGCTAATATTCCTGCAGAGGCTAAATGAGTTACCAAAAACAGGAACTTGTGTTTTAAAATTGGAAACGCTGCAGAGAACCGAGAGTCATCTTTAATCTAAAAATATTAGCCGGACACTCGGTTCTCTAGAGTCCATAAATATTGTGCATTCGAGAAGGAAAAACGAAACAAAGCAAATCATGATGCACGCTCATACTGGCTGATTTCTCCTGCTCCGCTCTGGCCTCGCCTGCACGGCTACATCACAGCAGAGTCCCGATCGACGCTTAAAAACAATAAATACAAAAACAACCCAGGAGCAGACTGAGTGGACGCGGCGTGCCGAGTGTGTCGTCAGCTCTTTAAAAACAAAAAGGCGACTCCTGTGACTTCCTTTGGATGATTTCCTTTGTGTTTGTGAAACACTGCTCTGCTTTGAATACCAGTCAAGTCAAATCTATTCAAATAACAACATTCAAATGAATTTGTAAACCACAGCTATCCAGCTGCAGCGAGCACGTTTTTCATCTTTTCTGTGTGTAAAAGGGGAAAAAACTAATGTCAGTATGGGAAACATTCAGCTGCAAGATGGAAAGAAGTGAACGAAGCCACACGCATCGCATGACTCAAACTGACCTCCTGAGGTTTTAGTACATTTACATACATTTTGTAAAATTTCTGTCAAGTGCTGGTCGCCCGGGCGGACGCATGTGACCACACTGAGGGTTTAATATTACAGGAGATCGATGCTGTGCTGCAAAGCCGAGTCCAGATGGTCCGACTCGAGGATTAACATCAATTTATGAAGCATGTTGACATAACCTGCCTTTGAGCTCTTCTTAAAGAGTCTGTCCCATTAAAGAGGCCATGATCTTTAGTGAGCAATTATCCATACGTTGTATTATTCTTGCTCCCTCTGCAGGGATGCACGCTTTGATGCTTTTTGCAGAGCATGAAAAGAAAAGCTTGTAGCAGAGCCTGTTTCTGGGGCTTCTGCCTGCTGCATATCGCACATTTTTTAATTTACCATGAACCTTTTGACCTGTACAGAGTCGCAGGCTTCTATTCATTGTTCCAGTTTTCAAAGTTTCAGGAAGATGAGTTGAAACCATGCATTTTTCTCAAACATGCACGGCTGTCTTTTTACAGCAATAAACCCTTTCAGTTCATATTAGCAGTGCAAACGGTCTGCTGTTCAGCCCTGTGCGACGACCTAAATGATCCAGTGGAAATGCAGTTAAGAGATTATTTTGAAAATCTTGCACGCTGCCAAAAATCAGTGTTGTTGTTTGTAATGCTCTGATAATCATGCTGGCCATTTACATTTCTGGCTACTTTCACAGTTTGACCGTGAGACTCGCGGCTCTGATGATTTCCATCTTTAACATCCTTCAAAATAATGACAGAAGGATACAGGGGAACGTTTATCATAAAGGGGTTGAACGGCAGTCAAAGTGGAATTCAATGATGAAAATGTTAAAGACAAAAGTCGACAGCAGGATTTCTTGAGCCTCTTTGTGTGCGGTGAGAGGAGAGAGACGTGACAGGCACTGACCAGCGAACAGGAGGGGGGAAAGCAGCTTGAAACTGTGTCGTGTCGGCTCCGGCTGTAAAGTAAAGCCAAAGAGTTTGCTTTTGTCTGCAGGGAGTATGTCTGCTCTGGGACGAGAGCACTCGCTCCTCCAGTCGGAGTCTCTGAGGGCTTCTGCCGCAGCCCAGAGACACAGCGGGCTAATTGACGAGTGCCGAGCTTTGTTTTGTCTTGGCACAGTCGCAGCAGTGCTGACTTAATGTTGCCAGCGGACAGATGGCATGCCACGGCACTGAATGGCCAACACTCCCCATACACTAGTTAGGGTCCCTCTGATCTCAGCACCCCCACCTCCTCCATCCATCCCAATGCATTAGTCACTGGGTCCAAACCGATAATCTGCAAAGAGCTTCTCAATACCCCATCTTCAAGAGACAGATGACAGTTTCTTCTCACCACATCAAGGCTAACAAAGCCTCAAAAAAGTCCTTTTTCCAAACCAAATCTAACCTCACTCTCTTTAATTTACATTTATACGCTCGCCGGGTGTGAAGAGGACCTTAGAGCTGGACTCACATGTGTGGGCTTAATTCGTAGAAGTTCCTGTTGCGATACTCTTCTACTTTCTCTGGTGTGTAGATGGGCAGGGACCTGTAAGGGTTCATGGAGATCACCACGCTGCCAATGTATGTCTGAAGGGAGAAGGAGAGACAGAAAGCATTAGCACCAATCCACAGGTTACTTTCTCAGTCTGCACAGCTTAACGCCGCCGTGCAGACGGGCAGTCTCTGAATCAAAGGGACGGGAATTCTGCTAATGTCAGCGTTTCTCAGACAGGTATTCTTAATGAAAGCTCGTGATGTGTGAAGTAAAGCTGAAGACGTGTGAAAACAAGGAGAAAAACACGTTTGTGGGCTGAGCAGAGTCATTTAGCTTTAGTGCCCAACGCTGCCATACAAGACAAGCCTGGAACAGCTGCCGGGACAAAGTCCAGATGAGACAAACTTCCTGCTCTGATATTACAAAAACATCAGTCAGCTGATATCAAAGGAAAATGCAAGAACATCCAACCTCAGTCATTTTTATTAAATCAAAGAAAATCAGTGTTTTATATCAAATGGAACAAATTCATGTAACATCCAAACAAGTCCAACAAATCACACTCATCAGAAATGTCTCAAAGCGAATGCAACCGGCTATCATCTCCATCATCATCCTCCTACACGGCAAACAGAACCTTTCAAGCATCAACCTGAAACATTTTCTCTGCTCTCTATGGTAATGGCTGTTGCATAAGCCACTCTGACGAGAGCGGAGCACGGCCTTCCCTGTGGCAGCACCGCAGCCTCCCACTGCCTCTCGTTCAATAACACACCAGAGTGCAGAGGATGTGCACAGAGGCAACGAGAGCTGCAAATGTAAACAAAAAGTCACGTGTTCTGAGCAAAAGCAGAACACGCGCGCACACAAAAAAGAGAAGCATTAAAAACCTGAAACTTTTTCCCCCACTCGGCCTTTTCAAGTCATTAAATAAATCACAACTTGAGAGGAGCTTCATGCTTCCTCGTGGTTCAGCTCACACATCAGAAGATGTACGAAGAGCTTTGAACTGATGGGACTAAAAGTTCCCATCACCCCACAGTGTCTGCTGTGTTTGTCCCGGGATGAACAGCAGGGCATCTGCTCCTACGTAGTTTCCTTTTTATAAATACTAAGACCTCGATGAAGCCAAAGACATTCACGCTCCTCAACATGAAGCTTTGTTTCATTATTTTGGAAAACCTGAAAACCTTTTTTTGCAGCTGCACTTTGCTGGAGATGCTTTTTTACTTTCAGGCAACAGTTTGTTTCTTTAACGTCGTCACGCTGAAATCCTCAGTCAGCCTTCTGGAGACTGGGAGTCGTCATGTCCCCAACTATATCCCCTTAGCATAACACTCCCTCCTCCATTTCTACAAGTGGGAGTACTGGCCAACATACTGGACCTCCATCTCTTTCACATCTGACTGAACACGGCATGCTGCACATCCGGTTTCTTTTTGTGGGCTTTTGGAAAAGTTTTATCTTGTATGTTTGTGCCAAAGATCAAGCAAGATGTGATTCTTTTATGTTATGCAATGTCCTTCACACTGCATGAGCTGTCACAGAAACCGTGATTTCCTCTAACGACGCCTGTGCCGAGGCTGATTTTCAGAGCTCGATTGTGTGGGCAGCTCACCATCTGTAGCGTCTTTTCAGAAGGATGAAAAATGCAGCTCTGATTAGTGGGACAGCAGTTTGCTCTGTACCTCCTGATTACCGTCGTACCTGAGCCCGTGGTGATTTTCAGTTGGTAGCACATCTTCCTGCATCTTTTGATGTCTCTGACGATCCTTTTCAAAGCAGAGCTGCGATGCAGAAATGCAGAACGACGCAGGCCCGGCGTTCGCAGGTCAGGTTTATAACCACATCGATCCATTACGTAAACTGGAACTCGCAGGCTTTTTCAGATTCGTCTTAACGATCACGGGGTTTCTACTTTCTAGGCGTGGCTGTAGCTCAGGAGGCGATCGGAGGGTTGGTGGTTCGATCCCTGCTCCAATCTGCATGCCTGCATATTTTTTACATTTATATACTTTGGTGTTGTTCATGAGATGAAGAAAGTAGGATGTGTGCACAGTCAAGACACTGTATGAATTTCTTCATCAATAAATCCACACGCAAGGAAAAGACGCCATCACATCTAATCAAGTTATTGTGTATGAAAGTCTTCATGGTTCCTCTGAGCCACACAATAACAGGGACATTTTTCCAGTTACAGACGCATGATGTGCTGTCCCTCTGAAAGACAAAGCCATGTTTCTTCTGCTATGAGCTGTCATATGATAGTTTGGTGTGGGGGATGGGCCCGTTTGTAAGGAATGATGCCACATGAGGGAAAATACATTTGCAAGCAAGGACTGCACACCGCAGATTTATTGGGTAAGTACAGGTTTTAGTGCTTCTCCTGGTCATCGCTCTTGAGGTGCAGCTTTAGCAGATTTAGGGCTATGTGATTTACCTTTCCATAAACAGTCTATTTTTATTTACATCTAATATTGCATATATGAAGTGGGTTTAACTACTGTAGCCACATCATTTAGGTAAGCACCACCAGTGTTGGTCAAGTTACTTGAAAAAAGTAATCAGTAACTAATTACTGATTACTTCCCCAAAAAAGTAATCCCATTACTTTACTGATTACTTATTTTCAAAAGTAATTAATTACTTAGTTACTTTTTAAAAACACGATTTACAACCTGAGTAGGTGATAAAGTGATAGATCTTTCAGCCCAATTCTACTTTTTCTGCATAATCCATCATACAAAATGTAATCAAATGGAAAAGTCTCTTTTTAAAACTTGTTTTATTAGTTTTAATCTTTTAACTTTATGCATCAAGCAAACATTTAATTATCTGCATCATTCTCTGACTGGAAGAAATTAGTTTAACATTTAAACCTATTTTCTGCACATTCCAGCACATAAAATAAAATATTTTGTGTTTACACTCAGTCTTTCAAATAGATGCAAGTAAAACACAGCAGAAAATAAATAAAGTCAAAGACTCAGCGGTCCTGTTGCTCTATTTTCACCTGTAAAGCAGGAGTGGGGCAGGCGGAGGTTTACCCTGGTGCAGGTGTGCCGCGGTCAGTGGAAGAATCCGCGAGTTTCTCTGTGAGTTTCCCATCACGTCGTAGCTACTCGGTGCTTGCTGGAAGTTTAGGGGTTTTTTCGCTGTAAAAAGAAGTTTTCTTCCCACGCACAGCGGACACTAATGTTTTTGTCACTTTTTATGGAATCAAACTCAAAGTAAGGTCAGTACTTCCACGCTTTAAACGCTGCACGCTCATACTCTCTCTGCACTCGATATGTGATCCATTGTTGATCTGCACACAGCTGTTGTCACGAACGTCGCACTCGCTTACGTCACTGTCGTGAGACATTCTGTCAAAAAAAAAAAAATCACGGTTTTAGTAACGCAGTAACGCAGCGTTCCTACGGGAAAGTAACGGTAATCTAATTACCGTTTTTGCAATAGTAATCCCTTACTTTACTCGTTACTTAAAAAAGTAATCAGATTACAGTAACGCGTTACTGCCCATCTCTGAGCACCACACAGGGAAAACCTGAGTTTATGGTTTCAAAATGTCACCACAAAGGTTTCATCTTCAGATCACAAAAATCACAGTAACTTTTTGAATCTAATTATTTTGCAGAAGAAGGACGATTAGCGGACAAAGCATTTAAAGGTTAGGGTGGCAGCGATATCTACTGAACTTTAACGGTTTCCAATCTTCACTTTTAGCTGAATTCTATTTTTTCTTCCTTGGAGTGTGAGAGGAATACATAACTCGAGATGTAACTCACTACTTTTCACATTAAGTAACTTAATGACAGCCGGTCATTCCTTTCTTCATTCATCTCAGGTTTGAGTTTCTCTTCATGGCTCTTTAGTTTTACAGCCAGCCAACTCAGGGATGTCCAACTCCAGGCCTCGAGGGCCGGTGTCCTGCAGGTTTTAGATGTGTCCTTGATCCAACACAGCTGATTTAAATGGCTAAATGACCTCCTCAACATGTCCTGAAGTTCTCCAGAGGCTGGTAATGAACTAATCGTGTGATTCAGGTGTGCTGACCCAGGGTGAGATCTAAAAGTTGCAGCACACCGGCCCTCGAGGCCTTGTTGCCCAGCCCTGAGCTAACTGCACTCATGGTGTCACAGCTCAGTGTTACACACAGGTAGTAAAATCCCATTTACTTTCAAAAAGTGCACAACATCTAATCAAAGTCGAACTAAGCGACGTCTCCTGGGAATACAATGTTAATGATGAATAGCAGAGGGAAGAAAACAAAGAAACAGCAACAGATCCTCAGCTTATCAGCGTGAGGCAGTACCGTGCATTTACCCAGGACGTCCTCACAGCTCCGTGTTCACAGTAACACTCTGGTGTTTGTATGCAGGGGAACGAATATGAAGAAAACAAACAAACAAACAAACAAAACAGGGAACTTCCAACTTCTTCACCACTGACAGAGCTGAAGAAGAGCATTGAGAATAACCAGACATATTCTTCACACTGAACATGGCCGCCATCCTACAAAGCAGAAGAATCGCTGCCACAACATAAAGCCCAGAACCAATTGTCTGATACGGTGGATACACTTCAACAATCCCCTTCTTCTACAGATAAGTCGTCAGCTAGACTGCCGGGCCTTCCTTCCTCCTAAGCTCTGGATTTCATGCCTCATTTGAGGGCACCGACTACATTCCTCCGTGATTTGATTTATTGACTGTATAGCCAACACTGAAATAAGTGAAGCATGGGAGGAACAATAGAGTTATGAAAAGTATCTGTGCATTTCCTAGGAGAAGCCTTCTGTAGCGTTCAGAGCGAGAGAGTGAAGCAGTGTTGTTGCTCTGCTACCGAGCCCGTCTTTTTCTCCACGTTATCTGAAGTCAGTGTTATTAAGCCTTGTTAATGTAGGAAGCAGCAGACTTACATAGATCTCACTGTGGTCAAAGCGCTTCTTCAGGTTGCCAAGGAAGGAGTCCTCAGAGAGGGGCTCCAGGAGGACCATGTCGCCGACCCCAATCATATTGTCTAGAAGTGACGTCTTCACCTCCATCTTGGCTGTAGTCGTCCCCCCCTGCAAGGATATAAGAAGGAAACATACATTAGAGACTCATTTAGAAAAAGGGGAAGGCTCTGGAGGAATCCTGGTGGGCCAAAGTGTGCATGAAGCACAGAACTGCATGTTTTATATGGAAGAAAAAGCACAGAATGCATCAGCCTTGTGTCTCCTATCAGATCCTTTTTTTGTCTTTGTGTGCATCACGTTCCAGCAAACTCGTCAGAGGCGTCCTCTCGTTAGAAAACAAACAGTCCTAAACTTAGCCAATGTAAATAAACTCAGTGCAGGGGTACACATGTGTGGAAGGCAAGAGTTTGCCTCCAGAGGCGGAGCGGGGCCTTTTGATTGGCTAATAGGTCTCCTTCTCCCCTGTGGCATGCGAGAATGTCCCATAGAAACTTACATAACTAAGCAACTTTGCCCCTGACTTGTGGGTGTCTGCTCAGCTGGAGTCTCCTCCTGTTTCGGGGTTTCGTACGAGTCCCATGAACTCCACTGGAGAATTGTACTTTTCTCCTGTGCTGCTTTGCTTGCTGTGATATAATATTCGGCTGGAAAAGAGTCCCGGCTGTGACAAAGACTGTGCTGCGGCTGGCAGTTTTCAGTCCAGTCTCCTTTGGGAGAGTAATCCCAACGCCATAGGGCTGGAGATAAAAGAGGGGCCTGGGATGCATTCAGGGCTTTGCTGCACCAAAAACCTAATGTCTGCTGTTGTGACAGACTGCCCACACAAGACCAATAGATGAGGCCATGCAGTCGTCTATTGTTCGCCGGTAGGACAGACGTCTCTTTCTGAATAGTCAGAACGGATCGTGCTCTGAAGCAAATGAAAATATGACAGGGGCATAATGCACTGTGATGTTTTAGACAGCATTGGGAATGAATGAACCGTCGTGGGTGGCAATCAGAAGCAGCCCGAAAACGAGGCGATGTCTGACACTCAAAACACAGAAACAATATCGTCGTGCCTCACGGACACAGACGCATCTTCAACCGTGGATCCGATACGTGACTGGAAACTGTTGGAGGTGCGGAAAAGGAAGGGGCGGATATTTCACCAAAAAAGGAAAAAAAGATTTTTCAGCTGTCAAACCGACTTTTAGCTGCAGCGCAAGAACAGCACGACTTTCTGGAAAAAACTGGAGACTTCTATTTCACTTTTTCCCTGGCTTGTGTTCCCCCGCAGGGCACACTATTATTGGCCCATAAAGAAGCTGCCCAGTTCTTAGCAGCAGGCAGGAGTCTGTTTCCAGCAGCACTCGCTCTCACACTCAGCACGGAGACAACTTTTAAAGACTGAAAAGAAAAAAAACGATGATGGATGAAAAATTATTTAGGAAACCAAGACATTTGAAATGCCTCTAATGATGTCATCAACCCCATCTCGGTTTAGCAGGCTCCAGTAAGGGGAGAAATATGTGATTACTTAAGTATATATATATTTCATAAGTAGGTTACTTCCTCTTGGCCTGATGGCCTCGTGCCAAAGCAGCCCCAGTGATGGCTCGAGTCGACCAGCTGCTCGAGTGGTTTGTAGCGCACTTTAAAAATATAATTACTTACATTTGAAACAGTTGCAAAATTCTTTGGAGGCATGAAAAACAGCAGTCAGTTGTTCTGTGATCTCAGCCCATATGCTGCTTATGTGTAGGACTTTATAATGCAGCCGCTCTGCTGCAAATCAATAAATATCATTTTGGATCATTTCCACATTTCAGAGAGGAGCAGACTTCCTAAAGCCTGCACGTGTAAATAAACCAAAGTTTACAAAACACCTAATAGCTCCTCTGTAATTACTGAGCATCCAGAGCATCGGGGATTTTGTACTAGCCTGCAACAATCAGTATTAGTCAAACCAATTACACCAAACCAGTTAAATACTCATCTACTGCAAACTGATTGCCCGGTCGGTCATGGCAGCGAGTGCAAAGCCACGCCACACTGAAAGTCTGCTACTAAACACGAGTGTTTAAAGCAGGGAGCTTATTCGTTCTGAGCAAAAGCAGATTCTGACGCCTCGTGTTGACCTGGGAGATAAAGCTGCCCGAGTGCCAAAAATGTGGCATCTGTCTGCATCTTGGACATCCTCGGCTGATAACCC
This sequence comes from Aulonocara stuartgranti, assembly GCF_965226115.1. NCBI lineage: Eukaryota > Metazoa > Chordata > Actinopteri > Cichliformes > Cichlidae > Aulonocara > Aulonocara stuartgranti. The sequence continues at coordinate 1,873,016 of NC_138952.1, read as the reverse complement.
ACTACCCCACATTTAGAAGTAGCTTCCAGGCAGCCTGTGACAAAAATCCCATTAATGGGAATTGCTGCCTGCTGCTAAATGTTGTACTACATCCAAGAGAGGGAGAATGAGAGAAAACCTGACGGCTTTGATTAAACTCCTGGGATTATCCTTACTGCTGTGTGGGAGAGAAATGGGGGATAAAACTTATATCATCTATACTGATAAACACGAAAAACACTGACTTTTGTGGTTTGTCACAGATAAAGGGCAAAAAAGAAAAGAAGTTTTTTAAAATTGTGGTTGATATAAACACACTGATTTAATCAGCCTAAACCTGAATGACCTCGTATTAACCTCTGCCAATTTCCTCGGAGTAACCAGATTAGTAGTGCCCGGCTTTGTCACTCTCTCTCTCTCTCTGGTGCTTTTTGAATTTTGCATGTTTAAGCATCAAATGCCCCGGTATGGTTTAGCTGTCATTCATCTCAAATCTAGATCAGCGATGCAAGGCTGTATCTCACAGTCACCTTTACTGAGCGCGCTCACACTGGCACAGCGCCTGTGTGCAGCACGTGGCTGTGATTACACATCATTTCAATTTGGCGTATTACACCAAAAACATCAAAACTTAAAGTCTCCCACGGTTGGAGCTCAGCGAGGACGTTACTGCAGATGTAACACGAGGACTTTGAGTGATTTGCTAATTGAAGCCTAATAACCACTTTTTACTAAAACTTCTCGGGACGGCGATGTTTCATGACTCATCATCAGCTGTCGGTGACGTGCTGCAGACTCAAAGCCATCCAGCGGCACTGCCTTAACCCCTGCTTGTTAACGCAGCATGAAGCTTGATGTGCGGAGCAGATAGAGCACACCCACGACTCCGGGCCGCCTCTGACACAACTCTCAGAATTAATTTCTAAATCAGAATTTCATCTACGAGTCCATCAGATTAAAGTGCTGCATTAAGAAGGAGCAAAGTGTCTGTACAGAAAAATAAAACACGTGAGAGATTTTATCATCTGAGATCTGATAGTAATGGATGCATGTCGCAGCAATAATATGAGATGTGCTCTACTTTGTGCCTCTGACATTGACCTAGATTTCTCAGTCAGATCACGCTATGGGGGAAACACGAATACAAAAATCACCATTAGAAGTACATTTAATATTTACAGGTCCTGATGTTCTTTCTGCCCTTCAGAGAGAAAAACGAGTCCAAACAAAGGTCAACAGCCGTGCAGGCACTCACAGGCATGCACAACACAAATAGTGACAACGCTGGAGACACAGCGGAGCCAGTGAACTCGCTGCTGAGAAACCTGTAACGGTTTTGAAAATGTCAGTATTTCCAGGACAGTCGACCAATTAGGCTCTGCATTGTGGCCTCTGATATAATCGCAGACACGGGTCTCGTGACGCTGCCTTTGGAGCAGTTGTTTGGGAATATAGTGGCATTGAACAGATGATAATAAACATCCATTATGCAGCATAATACTCTGTAAAATTTCCCGCAGATCAGTCCAGCTTTGTCACAGAAAAGTCACAACATGGCACGCTGCTGCCGCTGATGCAGATTAAAGCCCTCCCTAATGGAGCAGCAGCGTGGCATGGGGCCGTGCCAGAGAGCAGGGCAGGACAACGCAGCGAGGGTTACAGGAGCTCAACACAAGCAGCTGCCTGGAAACTGAACTGGAATTCCTGGGTCCCCAACACTCCAGGTGCAGATCTGTGTGAGGAAAGCTCGGCACGCCGACGGCCCAGAGCCGCTGTGACAGCACAGACGCTGAAACTGAACCTTACACTAGATGATAAACAGGAGATCTCACACAAATGTGACCCCATTAGCTCCGAACGCACAATCCAGGTCCAACATGAACCTGCAGCACACACACAAATGCTGTTCTTTATTTACAATACAGCCCAAAGTGCAGGCAGACATGAGGACGTTCAGTCAGGCAAGAAGCAGGCAGTATCTGGAAATCAAGATGACAAAGTATTACACAATGTTTACTCCACAAACCCTGAGAACTGGAGGAGTCAGCTTCTTCTTATGAGCAATGGGGCTTTACATGTTCATGACACAAGCAGCCAAAGTTCTGGTAATACCACGAGAGACTTCCTGAAATTGGGTTTTTGCGTTCATTTGCTGTGATCTCAGCCCCACTGAAATTTTCTTTCTGTTGTACTTAAAGTTATTTAAATAAGTCTGTGCAGCTTGCACAGCTTCCAAACTTCCCAACGAACCATCTGTAAGCTTGGAAGCTCAGCTCGTTTATTAATGAGACAATACGCTCACACAGCTTAAACAGAAGTATCTGCAACATTCTCCGAGAGGTCGGAGTGTCTGGAAATCATTATTCATTTTTATTCCAACAGAGAAGCTAAGATAAAAGTAAACGGTGCAGATAATAAGCTCCGATAGAGGACTTTATTCAGTAGTTTCTGCTCCTTCAAAAAGGTCAGCGCTGCAAGAGCTCGGTGTGACTCACACACAGTGCACTGACCAGGTGAAGCGGACCAGCCTTTACAGACCATTTCAAATTTCATCACAAGAAAAATGGCAGTTACAACCGAACTAAACAACACAGAGCACTGGCATCCTATTATCTTACTTTCTTTCATTGATTGTACTTATTGTATTTTTGCATTTCCTTCTGATATCTGTACCTGAGCTGAGGTGATGCAAAAATTTCCCCGTTGTGGGATCAATAAAGTCTTATCTTATCTCTTATCTAACTTTATCCACTCTAATGTTTACTGTGTTTAGTTGTGCTTAGTGCCAACGTGACTGTGCAAGGACAATAAAAAGTTATCTTATGATGGAGCAGATTCAAGATTTTCTACTTTTTGCATTTATTGTGATCAACTACTGTTACTTTGTCATCAGGGTTAAACCGCAGCGCGAGCACTCAATCAGTATTGAAATAAGCGCTTCTGGGCATTAAATAAAAGCGCACAGGAGAACGGCAGCACTTTCATATACCGTCCTGCAGGCTGCTCTGAGTTAGCTGCTTTAGTGTTGTCTGCCTCCCTTTATAATAAGAGAATGGGGAAAGCAGCTGCAGCGGACTTGATGAAGCGGTGAGAAATAAAAACGTATGGCATTATTACTCTGGCTCCTCTGGGAAACTGAGGAAGTGAAGTTTGAGCTGCGAAGTCAAATGGGTGGAAAGTTCTCAGAGTTGCACGGCACTGAGAATAGTTCTTTGTTAGGACAGTAAACTCAAGATGAAGTGTGAAAGAAAAAACCTCCCCACCTAAAGCAAAACTGGGAGAAAAATCACAATAATGGGCTTCCAATGTGTCACCATGCTGATGAGGCCGTGACGTGGATGTGGAACTTTTAATGCTTCAAGCGTTCAGATCCCCACCCTGCACGAGAGGCTGCTGAAGGCAGCGGAGCATGCAGGCCTCCCTCTATCACAGCTGATGCATGGTTAACACAAGCACACGCCACACTACACCGGGTTACACAGGCAGGGAAGTGTAAACACCATTCATTACCATGGCGCTGGCTGGGGGACTTTGAACTGCCATCCATTCTGCATTAGGCCACAGCATCCCGCCCCACAGTGTTCATGAAGAGGCTTTTGGCACATGTTACAAAACTGTGGCAACTTGATGCAAGCTGCCCAACAAGCTCACGCTGAGCAGAGCTACTCCAATGGCCGACACGCAGCCCTCTTCCAGCTGAGCTAAACGGTTGTTACTTTTCTTTCCAGGAGTCTTTCTTGCAGCTCTGAAGGCTTACCACACACTACCTCTCACACTCAGCTTACATCACTGTTTGTTTGATCAGTGCGGGTAATAAAGTTCCCATCTGGTTTCCCAACTGAGAATCTGGCCAAAAGAGGTGGGACATATTTGTGGCAACCCACAAAGGGAAAGATACCAACTTTTTTTTTTCCTTCTTCTTCTTTTAAAAGGTCTTATCTGATCCTCTTGGGACACCAAGTTCACCAGTGGAATTAGGAGTTGGGAAAAAAAAGAAAAGACGGGAATTAAAAACAACTTTGCATCAAAGGCAGTGAAGCAACAGTTGCTCATTGTTTGGACTTGACTGTTCCATTAACACTCATTTCCAGCTTCTGCGGCACTGAACACTATATTTACAGATGTGCTAAGGGAAGCAGCACCCCAAGCAGCTTTCCCCCTAAAGCAACTGTTTTTTCCTTCCTATGAGGTATTTCGCTTCTTCTACGAGTTCCAGGCTGGTTCCCAACCCACAGCAGACTCCGGCACAAAACAAACACTTTGTCCAGGAGGAACTTTGGGATGTTCCTCAGAGACGACTTTTATCCATGCTGAGCAGAAATGTTTTCCAGTCAGCAACATTATGATCTCTTGAAACCGGGGGCGCACTGAGGGCTAAGCCCACCTTCACCCACTTTATCCAGGATTTAATCTCGCATTGATCCGTCTCTGTATACCTTTAATCCAGGTATTTCCACAGATCATAGAGTGGGGCAATGCAAGGATATTTTAATGGAAAAAAACTTTAAATGATTCCAGAGTTTCATCGTCCTCTGCATGGGTCATTAAATCTGCCATTTCACACACAGAGCTGAGCGTTTGGTGACAGCAGCACCTGAAAACGCTCGTTTGGCGCTTGCTGTCCTCTGGTTCAGGGTCTGCAGTGGGTTTCTGGCTAGGCTCAGCCACAAAGACGGTTCTTGCCCGCAGATGTAGGCAATTAGCGACAACGGTTTTCAGGAATACTGCTGAATGAGCCGCGGTTTGCAGCAAGAAAGAGACATTAAACGAAATCCCTCCTGCGCTTTCTCCCCAAGTCATAGAAAAGTAAGAAACACACAGAGAGAAAGAGAGAAACAGACACAAAAAATAAAAACGTATATATTTATCCCCCAACCCCCTCCTGTACGGAGAGGGGAGGAATGAATGAGTTGGGAAGCAGGCGATCTAAAGAAATGGAAAGTTAACTTTTGAAGAGTTTCCGAAAATGTAACAGCGATAAACCAGAGCCAACGGAGAAGAAAAAAGCTTTACACTTCCAGAACAACTTACCGCTTTAGCTCTGTGGAAGTTGCTCCCTCTTGTCCTAAATCCACTCCACGGACAAGAAAAAAAAGATCCCGGGATGATTCTCCAAGTCAGGAGAGGCTCCTGAAGCCCTTCCTGCTGTCTTTGGGTTAACTAGTGTCTGCCTGTGTTGGATGAGGCTGGAAGAGGCTCTCATCCGAATCTCAGCACTTTGAATGGAGCTCTGATGGACTTGAGAGCGCAGAAACTGCCGGGCGTAGGGAGTGGCTGGAGAGGCGGCTCTGGGCTAGTCAGCTCGTCCAGTGAGTCCCCTAATCACCTCCAGCGCTGGGGAGGTGGTGCCTTCAGGTGTCGTCGGAAACAATGCCACTTCATCTTTTGTCCCCACACATAATAGTTTAACGAAACATCCAAGTCAGAAAGCAAACAGCGAGCTGCTTCCTCCTCATATTTACTAACTAAACATTCAGGCAACGTGAGCTGTTTTAACTGCTCCATGGCTCCTGTGCGGAGGAAAGAGGCGGTTTGCTGCAGAGACATTGAGCCTTGGAAGAATTTTAAAAAAGTAAACTGGACTTTGATTGTTTAAAAGTGAACTTTCATTATGCGGTATTATGATCTGTTAAATTATTCTCACATAAGTAACTGTAAAAAGGCGAACTGGTTAGGTTATAGTTGGCCAAACTTGTTTGAAGAAGTTCCCACACGACTTTAGGGAATAAAACCAAGATTTACGAGGTGAGTGTGAAGCAACATTAAAGTTTTCCTTCATCGTTATATATAGACAGACACTCCATCCACCCGACAGCACAATACCCCCCTCCTGTGTCTTAATACTACATAGCAACGACGATTTGACGAGCTTTTAATGAAACTCTGGGCCAAGTTTAATAGTTAAAGTCGCTCTCTGTGCACAGGAAACTCATATTTGTGATTTTGTTGGGGGGTGTTTGTCTCTTCTTGTACTGATTTACAGATTCGGACTTTACGGTATTTGGGGTTTAAACCAGATTTTCTTTTAAATATCACTCACTCCTGCGTTGCATCCAGAGAAGACCTGCAGTATCACTGCATGTTATTTATTTGGTTTTAACCGCTTAAATTTCGCTCTTCAGTCAAATGTGGCGACCCAAATAGACTGCGTTAGTGCGCACGCGCGGTTACGTCTACAGCTTCCTCTTCCCTAGAACTGGTTGTACTGGAGTCCAGTTATACTAGTTTCTTTGTCACGGACTGTTTTTGTTCTTAAAGAGGATTTCGGTGAGTTTCTGACTAATTTTTTCTCTTTGTGGAGCCGAGCGCTGCTCGCACTAGTTCAGTTTACTGCGACACTGCGGATGGAAATTCCAGGAAAATGGATTATAGTTAGCAGCAAGCTAGCACTGCCCCAGTGTTATTGTGTTATCTGAAGTCAGATATCCAGAGTTGGCTCGCTCGGCTTTGATAAATATAGACCGTCACAGCTGGCCTTTTTTGGTGTGATATTTATAATATGTACAGAGTAAAGTGCTGTTTTTATAGATTCGTATCATGACAATGAACGAAGGTAGACAAATGTCCTCGTATGGTGCTGTGCATGCACTGCTGCTCGTACATTTAGCACGCGTGGTGACGTGGACGATGCTAATAACTGTGGTTACCGCTAACATTTATGGTAAATAGCATTGTTGTTTATACCTGTATGAGTATATGTGTGTGTATACATCCCCAGGGGTGAAGGCTCATACCAGCTTCTGCCCTTCCCTCCCAAACAAATAATGGGGGTGGCTAACATCTGGCTTGTTTCACGTTGCGCTCCCACATGCACACAACATTTGTATGATTCATGCAGATTTGATTATGCATGGGTGGAACTGTGCGGACGGATCCCATTGTTGTTTCCTCATCCTGAGCTCATTTATGTTTTTCTTGCAGAGTGTTTTTATGAGTAATCAAAGGCAGCAGAAGCCTACGCTAACAGGCCAGCGTTTCAAAACTCGGAAAAGAGGTGAGAAACCGCCGAGCATCACTTTGTTTTGGTCACATTAAACACAGGTGGTTTCATCAGGATATACAGATCACGCCCGCCTGTCCTCCCTGTAGCTTTTCATGCTACCAGCAATGGAAAAGCACAGATTGTGAAATCCTGGATTGACTCCAACCTTGATGCCATAATTAAAACAAAAAAATCTTGCAGATAACCAATGCCAATTTTCAGTTCTGATTCAATTCTATTCTATTTTATTTTATTTATATAGCACCAAATCTCAACCACTTAGTCTTTGACTTACAACTATTGTCAAAGACCCTACAATAATGCAGGCCGGCAGTACCAAAATTTGCCTGTTTTTAATCTTTTACATTCTCTGCCAACGTTTTGTAACTGGGAACAAATACTTAATATGAAAAAAATATATGTAGTATTTAAAAGACTTTTGGCTCTTCATCATGCCAAAAATCTGAACTGAGTCCCCCTTTTTTCTTTTTTTTTAAACGAAATCTAAGTTCAGCTTCACTAGCCACACCCACACATCATTTCAATCCATGAAATGAGTTCTGCTGAACCAAGAAATCATTTCATGGATTGCATTTATATAGTTTTAAATAACTTTTCATTTCGAGACCCTCAAAGCGCTTTACAATGCCACTATTCATTCACTCTCACATTCACACACTGGTGGAGGCAGCTACAGTTGTAGCCACAGCTGCCCTGGGCAATCAGTCCCTCTGGCCGTCACCAGTAGGCGGTAGGTGAAGTGTCTTGCCCAAGGACCGAGACTGTCCGAGCCGGGGCTCGAACCGGCAACCTTCCGATTACAAGACAAACTCCCAACTCTTGAGCCACGATCGCCCACCACTCATTTAAATAGAAGCTGTCTGGTAAGTGAAGCAGGTTTAAATAAAAGAACAGCACATCATGCCATGAGCTAAAGAAACAGCTGAAAAACAAAACATCTATCAGGCTGGAAAAGGTTACAGAGACGTTTGTAAGGCTCTGGGACTCAAGTGAATCACAGTGAGAGCCGTCAGCGACGTGAAGAAAACCTGGAACCGTGGTGAACCTTCACAGGAGCAACCGGCCTACCAAAACGGCTCCAAGAGCACATGAGCGATTTATCCAGGAGGTCACAGACAAACCCAGAGCAACATCTAAAGAACTGCAGGCCTCACTTGGCTCAGTTACATCTGATGTAAAACTGAAGCTGTTTTTATGGCTGAGCAGACGGTGCGTTCGCTGTCTGCTCTGATCTGAGGACTGCCCAGATGCCTGCAGAGAGCTCTCTTGTGAGACTGAGGTAGTTTACAAAGTACGTGGTAAAACCAGTCTGTGTGCTGTTGTTGATCCATCAGGCAGCTGCAGATAAGAGCGAAGTTCTAACAAACAAAGAGTTGAAGTGAAACAGCGTTAAAAACAATGAAAAGGTCACTGCAGCCACCATCTCTGCTTTTCATGCTTTATTTTTTGGCCTTTGAAGTTTTTTCATGGCCCTCCCGTTTTGGGTGAACTCTGGTTTTGCTCCTTGCTCTGTTCCATCACACTTACGTCACTTAGTTGCTTACGTCATCCAGTCCTCCAGGATCTTGGGTGACCGCACAGACGCACATCTGGGGTGGGTGAAAACCCCTCTCCCCCTCTGTCCTCTCAGAATCATGTACGCGGGTGGAGACATAAAACCGGCCTAACACAGCATTTCATGAAAACAACGTCATGCCAACAGTCAGGCATGGTGGTGGGAGTGTGATGGCATGGGGCTGCTTTGCTACTTCAGGACCTGCTCAACTGATGGAACCACGACTTCTGCTCTCTACCAGAAAGTCCTGAACGATTACATTCAGCCACTACTTCATGCCCTCAAGCACATTTGTGTTATACACCAGGACAATGATTGAAAACGCACCAACAAGTCCAAATGACTCGAAAAAAGTTTTTTTTACAGCCTCCAGCTAGAGAGAGAAATATTTTTTTTAAATGTCTGTCTGTTATTTATTGACTCCAAATTTCTGGTGGATTAAAGTTAACTTACTTTTTAAAGTAAGTTAACTCCATAGTGGGAGTTAAATTATGGAACAGTCTAACACATAGGTGTCAAACTCTGGCCCACGAAGCCATACCAAATTATTATTAGAGCTGGCCTACTGGTATTATACAGCTAATATATATATTGTTTAGTATTAAGCTTTGCTTGTTCCATATTCAGTTTTTCAGCAAAACTTGTTTGAGTCCATAAGAAAAGATTCATTCTTAAATCTGGAGGGATTTTTTTTTTTTTTTCAATAAATATTAACGTCAGCCCGCGACCTTGTTCCAGTTTTGAATTTTGGCCCACTGTGTATTTGAGTTGGACACCCCTGGTCTAACATAAGAAATAAAAGAAAGCAACAAAATATACCAGTTTAAAATAAAATATAAAAAACAAATTTAAGAATGAAGAAAATGGGGTCAACCCAGGACGGTAATTGGGATGTTTTGGTTTATTTGTTTCAGTATTTGTGAATCTGCTAATTTACATATTCTGTCTTTTATTATATGAAAGTAACTATATTGTGATGATTTTTGTTTTGTTTTGTTTTGCTTTTGTTTCATTGTTTGTTTGTTTAAGACTAAAAGAAAACTAAATGAATGAGATGTAAAATTTGTGGGGGTAGAGCCAAACAAGTGTATACTTCTGCCTACTCCCTTTCAAACAAAATAATGGAATGATATCACGAAATGATGCTGAATGTATACATTTGAAATAAAAAATGAACTGAACTAATTTGTCTTTTTGTTCTTTTTGCACAGATGAAAAGGAGAGGTTTGACCCTTCCCAGTTTCAGGAGAGCATTGTGCAGGGTCTGAACCAAACTGGCACTGATTTGGAAGCTGTCGCAAAGTTCCTTGATGCCTCTGGTGCAAAGCTTGACTACCGACGCTATGCCGAGACTTTGTTCGACATCCTGGTGGCTGGTGGAATGCTGGGTGAGTTGCAGGCATTTCTTTTAAACTTTGCATTATACCATGGTAATAAAATGTGTCCCCCAGTCGAGCGCTCTCTGGGTCTTCAGGTTAATACTGGCGTGCACAAGTGTCCCCCCTGTTTTTGAATTGATGTCGATACAGTGATCAGCAGAGGTGAAACATGTGATGCGCCTAAGACATGAATATGTGTTTAATTTCAGCCCCCGGGGGTACGCTGTCAGATGACATGACCTGTACAGAGTTCTGTCTCTTCAAAGCACAAGAGGACATGGAGACCATGCAGGCATATGCACAGGTGAATACCACTGTGTTCAGTTCACGTTTTAATATCCATTTGTTTTTATGGATAATAAAGCAATTTTTCCCCTTTAGGTCTTTAACAAGCTCATTAGGCGCTACAAATACTTGGAGAAGGGATTTGAAGAGGAGATCAAAAAGGTTTGTTTCTCTGCATAGCCGGGTCACGTAGGTAGCCTGACCTGCCTGACCGGGTCATGGTCTTGAGCAGTTTGTTTCAGTTTAAAATATAAAGAGTACAGCTTTGCCTCTGCTGTGGTTCAGCCTGTATGTTTACTGTTTTACAGCTGCTGCTGTTTCTCAAGGGTTTCACAGAGTCTGAGCGCAACAAGCTGGCCATGCTAACAGGGATTCTGCTGGCCAACGGGAACATCTCTGCATCCATTCTCAGCAGCCTCTTCAATGAGAATTTGGTCAAAGAAGGTACTCTGCTTTAATACTCGGTCTGTGTGCAGAATTATGTTCACGGTTTCTCTTCCCGAGCCACCATTTATCAGACATTTTAAGGACCTGTACACACACAGCGCACTGTTTGCTTTATCTGGACAGCCTGAATGCTTTGCAGGTATTAATGTAGAAGTAGCAGAGGGACGGGCAGTCATGCAAACGAGTGTTGACAGTATGTAGGCTTTCATTTTAGTCAGAGACTATGGAAAAGCCTTTGATTCCTGCAGACGTGTCTGTTTTCAGCTGCTGGGATTAATCAGGGGAAAAAATGCTGCAGAAATCTCACGTTTTGCTCATTCAGCAGGGCCGAAACTCAATGAGTGGAACTAAATTATTAAACTTTCAATATTAAACATTGTCACTGCAATGTTATCCTCCCATTTGAGTTGTGGAAGTTGTTCTTTCTCTCGTCATTTACTTGTCATCAGTCACATTTGAATCCATTTTCTCCCTTTTTTTCCCTGAAAGAAAGTCAGCGATGGGAAGTCGTATCCTTTATGATTCCAAAGACGAGTCTTTAAAATAACTGAACGCACAAAGAAAACATTTGGGGAATCTCCATTAAAGCAGCTGGTGTCAAACGTCTGCTTCAGGACTGTCTGCTCCACTCTTTGTTTACAAATATAGTTAAATTATAAAATATATTCTAAAAAAGCTGTCCACCCCTGAGTAACCAAAGTCAATGTAATTGGTCACACAGTGGACTTGCTCTGCTACACACAGAGATGCCTAACGTCTGTCCCTCTGACACAGAGTTTGCATATTTGTGCATGCTGATAGCAGCTGCATGGCCAGGCTACAGAGAACCTGAGGTCTTACAGTACTGCACGAGTCTGTGAAAGTCTAGAAAGATGCGCCTGCGTTACGTTACTACATTTTACACGTGCATGAAGGGAATGCTTAATATTTTCCATTCGCAGCCCCCCTAATGAAAAGGCAATTTTAAAAAAAAGCTTCAGAGTAATGGAGTAATGCTAATTTCTGTGCAAATAAGTGCTCTTGTTACATGCTAGTATTATTAATGTGTAATGCAGTAAAAGGTGCAGATGGTGCTGTGAAGTTTTGCTTTGAGTGGGCGTTGTCAGCCGGTTGTCTGTGTTGTACCAGAAGAAGAGATTAACCACAAACACAACAGCTAATAGATGTGATGAGTTAATCCATCAGCATCCACTGCTGCGCTCTTTGAAAGGACCCGACGGATGCTGATGGTTTTACCTTTTTGATCATCATACACTTTTATTTAGCTTGTAGATGCAGATGTTTATTTGATTTACCCGTTGGTCCACACTTGAATGTTTTCTTGTTTGTGGCATTTTTCCAGTTAAGAGCCTCGGTGTTGTGTTTACCGGCGGATTACTTTGACTTTCTTTATCCTGGCAGGTCTGTCAGTAACAGCTGACTCACATTTTTGTGCATTTGTTCAGGTGTTTCGCCTTGCTTTGCTGTAAAACTCTTCAAATCCTGGCTTTCTGAAAAGGACATCAACTCGGTTGCTGCCAGTCTTCGAAAGGTTGGCATGGACAACAGGCTTATGGTGAGAACGACATCTTCGCTACAACATCTCTACGAGGCTTAGGCGAAGCGGCGTTTCCCCATGCCGCTCAGCGGCCTGTCTGCGTATTCTAAATATGACTGCTTAATTACGGCTCTGCATAAATTGAATAGTTTCAAACTATTGTGGCAGTCACAGCAGCTACTGCACCAAAGGCCTCCTAATTGCTGATGAAGGCTTGTTCGGTCTGCTTCAATGTTTGATTATGTAAATTTGCAGGAACTTTTCCCGGCCAACAAGCGGAGTTGCGAGCACTTCTCAAAGTACTTCACAGACGCCGGGCTCAAGGAGATTTCCGACTTTGCCAGGAACCAGCAGTCCATAGGTGCTCGCAAAGAGCTGCAGAAAGAGCTTGAGGATCTGATGTCATGTGGAGAGCCCCTCAAAGACGTAAGTGTTCGTGGTTTTCCATCTTCTTTTACACAGACTCGCTCCTCGCAGCACACCGCTGTGTAGTAGCACTTAAGATTGCTTTCTGCTTGACCTGTCACCCTTTTGTCTTGAGGAATGGTGAGGAAACGGATGCAGTGGATCAATGGCAAATTCCTGAAATCCACTCAGCCTGAACATATTATCTGCTCCTGCCAACCTCTGTACCCTGCCAGGGTGCTTGTAGGTAATGTCTGCCGTGGTTGGTCTGCGTTGATAGTAACGTTTGTTCCGTCTCTCGGCTTGGATCTTATAGATCATTGCTTACGTCCGAGAGGAAATCAAGAAGAACAACATCTCTGAGCAGACGATGATCGGACTAATTTGGTCCAGCGTGATGAGCTCGGTGGAGTGGAACAAGAAGGAGGAGCTCGTGACGGAACAAGCCATCAAACACTTAAAGGTGACACCTGCATCGCTCTGCTCTTCCTGTTCTTCTTCTCTCCCACGGCAGTTATGACACGATCCGAGAGATCTAAAGAAACGTACGGGTGTCGCTCTTAAATCGTGCCTCGGAGATGGTAGAAAATCCGCGCTGCTGTAGGCTTTGAACTCTGCAGAGAAGATAATTGATTTAGTAAGGCAAAGTGGAAGTAATGGGAGAAATCAGAAGCATCTCCCCCTCCCACTCTGTGTGTGAAACTCTTACTCCAGCTTTTCCCTGGTTTCCATCCTCAGCAATACAGCCCGCTGTTGAAGGCTTTCACCTCCCAGGGCCTCTCAGAGCTCACGCTGCTGCTGAAGATCCAGGAGTACTGCTATGACAACATCCACTTCATGAAGGCCTTTCAGAAGATCGTCGTACTGCTCTACAAAGGTGAGTTAATTATGCCCATAAGGCTCCTGTTCCCACCAGTAAAGACGTTTACTTTGCGGCAGGAAGCGACGCAGGCTTGTGCGACTGATGCCAGATGGCCAGAGATTATAGCCAAAACTTTGCCTTGATTGATGTCATCAACCTGCCTGGTGACATTTGTTTTCCCGGCACCTGCGGACGCATCTGTGCTGTTGGCGTCGAGTTGAAATGATTTCTTTTTCTGTTTTATGTTCTCGTTTTTATCTTTGTGTGTTTTTCTCCCAGCCGATGTCTTGAGCGAGGAGGCGATTCTGAAGTGGTACAATGAAGCCCACCAAGCTAAAGGAAAAAGCGTTTTCCTTGAGCAGATGAAAAAGTTTGTTGAATGGCTCAAGAACGCAGAGGAAGGTAAGCACCTCGTTTCTGTCTGCCACTGATGGGAGACGCCCCAAAACGCGCCTCGTGTTTATGGTCTCCAAATGTTAGTAACTAAATGCACGTCGAGTTTACGCGTCTGGTGACGGATGTTTCCTTTCCTTCAGAGTCCGAGTCGGAGGAGGAGGATGCAGACTGAAGACCTCTGCCTATAAAACCATCGAAATTTGTATTTTTAATCAGATGCAGTACAAGAATTTATAACAGACGCCTGTTCTCTAGTTCTTTTCTTTCTCTATTCTCTACCTCTTCATATCTAGTTCGACTGCAATGTAAGGGCTTTAATGGGGTTGTTTTTTTGTTTTTTTTGATGCTCGTATTCATCTTCAAACTCCTTCAGGAGCCAATCAGAGTGCCACATTTAGCTGATAGACTGAAACCTCTGTCATGTGACAAAGCAGAGCGTTTTGGTTTTTTTAAACATGAGACCCTTTAAAATTCGACCATGTGAAGGCGTGTTTCAGTCTTTGTGTTTGATCGCTCTTATTCGGTCCTCTGAAGTGAAAACTGTTGATTTGCGTCTCAGATATGTGACAACTTTGAATTTGTTGCCAGTTTTTAAGATTCTTTATCCATTATTGTTAATGGAGCCGCGTCATCATAAACAGAACTTTGATTTTTCCATACATCATGTGTAACAACCACGCTAGCTTTGTAGGGTTTTTCCCCTTTATCGCACATTTTCAAATAAATGGTTTTCATTACTGCCGTATCCGTTCATGTGGAGTTGAAGGTGAATTAAAGGAGCAATTAGAAGATGTGTACGTACACAGATAAACATGGAAAAGTAGAAACTGAGCTCTTGTGTTTGAGATCGCACTAAAGTTTTCACTGATCTCGGCTGGCCTTATCTAATCATGCAATCAAGAACGGCTGGCTGCCATGCGTGACCCGAGCTGCAAACAAAGATCTCTCTTCACTCCTGTCCCACTTTAAATGGTAATTATGGTTCAGTCAAGCATGTAGGAATGAAAGTGAGATGGTGATTCAAGATGTTATGAAAATGGTCCACATTCATTATAAGAGTCATCTCACAAAGTCTAGAAAGCAGACCGCTTATTGTAATGTTAGCACAAGACGAGGAGAGGTCAGGATGCGTTTGTGTCCAGCTCTTTGTGTTCGATCGTTAGTTATTTTAGCTCTATACATGTGGATTTGTTGGAAGCAGAGTGATCGTGTCATCACATCACAAACAAGCACTCTGGCTCTCACAGCTGAGTTACAAAAAAGCTGCATAGGATGAACTAGTAATGTTCGCTGTTTTATTCAAATGCGTGTAGTACAGAGAATTACAGTACATACTGTAAGTACAGCAGAGCAGCCTGTGTACAATCGACCAATAATCAGTTTCCCTCTGTGCCAACAGATGGCAGTAAATCCTTAAGAGACATTATCGCCCCTGTTTAAGCCTCCCAGAGTTTTGGAGTGAAGCTCAAATAGAAATGCCATTTTGAAGAAACCAGACTAGAAAGTATTAGACACAGCTCCACTCCAAAGTATTTTCTCTGCCTGCGTGTCCCAGGAGGATTTGTTTGCCTTTTAGTTTTATTTAGTCACTGTAAAGAACATGAGACGGTTTGGGAGAGTGACGTGCTGCGGGGGGGAGACGCGACTGCTTTTCAGATTTGCACATCTGCACGTGTGCAGCACTGAATGGCAATGATGCCTCCCAACTCCACCTCTAGCTGTGCAGTACTGTTATCTGCTCGCTACCAGTGCTGCATGTCTTCACTCGCTCATTTTTATTTATATATATATATATATATATATATATATATATATATATATATATATATATATATATATATATATATATATATATATATATATATAGAGATATATTAGTAATCATCTTATTTATTCACGCCTCACACACTGGGCTCCTCCCCGCGTGTCGTTGAGTATGTGCACTGCTGCACACTGAGGGATGCTGCAGCATAATGAGCTGTGCACACCCTGACACATCTGTTTGTTTTGCTTCTCTGCCATTTTCAGCAATTACGTATGCTGCTGGATATACAGTAGGTACTCACGTGCTCTTTTTTCACAGGTGTGTCTCACAGCATGTCAGGGTGCAAAGACTGGTGCTAAACGTACTGGCTGAGACGGGCTTAAATCCTGGCTCTCAGTGACAGCGAGGCTGGGCGTGTTTGCGTTCCCTCCATGACTTTGTACATGAAGCAGTTACACACAGAAAAGATTCTGCTGCCACATAAAAAAATAAGTGAGAGAAAAATAGACCGGCCTCAGTTGGACTTCCTGCTTGAAGTGAACAGAGCAACAATGTGCCAGGGAAGGCCAGGGGAGTTCTGGAGAGCAGTTATTCCGGATTTCACACTGTGGCTTTGGTCGGTAAACATGACTCGGACCGCGGTGCAGAACTCATCTGAATCAACAGAGACGGGGAGACAGAGTAACCGTTATTTTGAATGAGAAGAGACAGACTTGAGATAATTACTCAGTTTTCGTCACAAACTACATCTCGCTCTCCTGAAGAGGCCGCGCTGTGTCACATGACCCTGTGTTTGGTTGCTTTTTGCGTTTTATGGAAGTCACCAGGTGAAATATGGAAACCAGGATCAACATGTTGACTGTTTGTCCTCCCATCAGCTTTCTGCTCTTTTAAAGCACGCGGCCATCCTGCCTGCTCTTATTCATAGACGAGCGAGCGTCTGTGTCGGGAAACCAAGACAGCTGAAGAGTTTTTGGGTTACAGGCGTGCTTTTGTCATCGTGGCGCTGTTGGTCCCGTTACCCGCATGTAACGGTGCTTTGTCTCACTGAGGCACACATAGCTGCCTTTTTAATGTCTGGGCCTGACACTTTTATTCTCAAGGTTATTCATCATGTATAACGATCCCATTGTAGAGGCAGCTAATTACAGAAGACAGCGACGTCGGTTTGAACCTTTCAGGCCACCGTTGCTGTTTAACTGAGAACGCTGCACAGTCAATGGTCGTGTCCAAATTCATGGGCTGCATCCTTTTTCTTTTTTTTTTTTGTTTGGGCTGCATCCTCCTGAGGCCGCATTTGTAGACCGATTAAGTCACAGCGACGCGCCGAAGGCTGTCCAAATTCGTAGACTCCTCCGAATGCAGCCGACAAATGCGTCCTCCTTTTCCCCGAATTTGAAGGATGGGTCGGGTGTGTCCTTCATGGCCCACCATATCCCAGAATGCATAGCGCGGCCGAGCCAGACTCCAGTTTCCAACAATGTGGGCCGCTACTAAGTTTTAAAATTACTCTTATTAATCTTTCTGGGTCACAAAAGAAACTTTTAACATATTTTCAGGCGAGAAAGTAGCTGTGTAAACATCAAATATCTGCTCGGTTTATCAAGATATCGCATATTTGCAAAAGTGCTTCCACGTTTTCGGAGACGTCTGCTACCCACCAGCTCGATAGCTAGCCGGGAGCTCGAGGGTCACTGATGCGGCCGAGAACGGCACAACTCCCAGCACATCATTTTCAGATCACCGCGGACTTTCGCTACTCGGGTTAAACGTAATATATAAGTCACTTAGACAACCTAAAAATGTTATTGTTGGGCTTTTTTCAGTGTTTTGTTTGTTCATGAGTAAATCGGTTTGGCTGAGATTAAAGTTATTAGATTAGATTAGATAGTTCTTTATGTCACAGAGGATGAACATAACTCATTCACAGCTGATGCGCTGTGGGTAAAGGAAGCGGGGAGGTGTGCCATCATAAACTATAAAGACTTTTTATTAACGCCTGACTGTAGCTCTCGTTTTCCGTTCGCATTTCACTTTTCTGTATTAACAACCAAAGTCATATCAGAGCAATGAAATGTGTCCGTTTCCTGCTGGCAAAAGGGAAAAAGCAGTGATACAGCTACAGCTTAGAATTTCATAGAATCACAGTCAGAGATTTTTTCTTCACTTTGCATATTTGATTCTTCTCATACCACGGTATAAAATGCACCTCAGACTCTATGGCAACATTCAATCCTCAGTCATGATCTCTGAGTGGGAGGTCTTTTGTGCACAAACAATGAACACTCAGACAGCTCACAATCAACCAAGAAGCATTTAGTATAAAGGGTACGCAGTAAAAAAAAAAAGGCTTAGGTGGTCCTTCTATAAAATCAAAAATGAGACGGCTAAACGCAGCGTGCGATCTGGACGGAGCTACATCGCCGAGAGAAAGGAGTCATAATGGCAACGGTGAAACGTGCCCGTGGTGCACGCAGGGTTGAGTGATGTAGTGTTCACCACAGCCTCAAATGAGAGCATCTTCATTCCCCAAAAGCCCCTCACACAGCTTGTGAGGGAAACATGGAGTGTGCGTAATGGCCTGGCTGTGAGAGTCCGGGGATTTAGCAGCTAGACTTAAGTCAACTCTGAGGATCATCACAAACATCATTACTTTCTCCTGGCTTGTCCTTTTCCCTCTTCGCTGGCCCCGGTCTGATAGCTGTGTACAAACGACTAGAAGCAAAGGGAGGGATGGCCTGGTTTGATAAAGAATGATCGACTCGAGGATTGCCATTTACTGGGTAAGTGCTGGTCTGTGGCTCTGTATCCACAGAATAAAGCTTGTGGCATCTTGTAGAGCTGATGTGGCTCACACAGGCGTTTGCACCAAATAGTCCAACATATAACCATTGTCACGGTTAATCAGGACACTTCTGCAGCTGCAGTAACTGATTTTGGTTGGAGCTTTGCACAAACTTAAGAGGGAAGGGGCCGGTGCTTTGACAGAATTCCCGTGGGAACACCAAAGCTACATCACAACACTTTGGCTCTGACAAACCACACAGATAACTTGCAAATGGAATGAAAGTTTGCGTCTCCAGAATGTTTTTAACGAGTCTCCCTGGAGTGTCGCGTAATGACTGTGACTCCAGAAAGCAGAGAGAGTGCATGTGTTCGGTCTGCATGCAGCTTTTTGCTTTCTTTTGCCCGTTTATGCACCAGTAGCTCAAGGGACTCAGACTGTCTGCAGAAAGGCATAAAAAACTACAAAACTGTTTGTGAGGAACGGCAGAGCCGGGAGGAGGAATCCACTTAATGTTAAATCACTCGTAAAAAGTTACATAGAAAATATAAATCGATAAACTCACACAAACATAAAGAATGCTGACATTTTCTAACTGATGAGATACAAAAACAGATTTTAATCAAGAGCATTTTTAAGGGTCTGTGTCTTTTGTCCTCGAGGTGTGAAGTAAGCTTATGTTTCGAGGCACATTTTGCATATTTTCCTTACTTTATACTTTCACTATAGTTTATGTCCTTAAACAATTTGAAACAGAAAAAATGCAAAAGTAACAAAGTCAATGATTTAAGTGACTTGATTAAGTGACTTGTGAAAAGAAAAAGATTGTACAGAGTTATGAAAGGCAGAGCGCTCGAAACAAAGAAATGCTTCAACTAAATGATTAAATTGCACCCTAACATTGGATAACGTACGACAGAGAGAGGTAGCTGATTATCTGTGATGACTAAAGCAACAGAAAATCTTTTTCCAGCTCTAGTTTTCTTAAAATGGCTAAACACGGTGCTAACTGTAACGAATTCTGCCTCCAAATGGTGTCGTCAATGCAGGAAATCAAAGAAGACCAAAGCTGACCTAAACACCGACTGTCCAAAATATTAAACATGATCCTAAAACAGGTATCTGCATATGAATATGTAAATATATCTTTAAGCTTGGGACAGGAATGAACAGTGTTCTGGTTTCAGGCTGCTTCTGCACTGCTGCGATCCTCATTGTTTTAAGTGATTCCAAATAAAATAGCTCAGCTCTCACGTTACAGTTTTTCCTGTGGATGCAGAAGAAAAGCTAAGTTTAGTAAATGATGCTACATTGCTTCTGTCTTGATGCAAGATCAGTCATCAAGGATACATTCGGTTAGCTAACGTATCCTAACATAAACTTGGTGTTTTGATACTTTTAGGGTGCCTGTCCTTTTTCTGTGCTTCCCAGCTAAGACGTCGATTACTACAAACTATAGATCCTATCATTAGCTGGCTAACGTTCCCAGATAGCAGCCAAAAAGTATTCAGTCACCTCTCCAAGTCACTGAATTCAGGTGTGAAAATCAAGCACCTGCTGCAGACTGCTTCTACAAACGAAAGAACGACACGAGGAGTGTCGGCGTGGTACCGTGATAGGATGAAACCTGTGCAAGTCCAGTCCTGAAATTTCCTCACTACTAAATATTGCACATTTAGCTGTTAGAGGTTTTCTACCAACGTGGAAGCGATGGGCAATGACAGCACCCGAGCCGTGACGTGGTGGCCGGTAAAATCACAGAGTCAAAGTTACCATTGACCATTGAGAGCAGGGTCAGGCTCATAGAGCAGAGGCGGTCGCTACAGACCTCCAACCTTCACGTGGCCTTCAGATTAGCTGAAGAACATCTTTATCATCTAAGCCTTTCCTCACCAGGACAATGCAAAGCTTTGGATGCAGTGGCGTACAGCACGCTGCCAGCGGACTCCAGAGAAGTGGACGAGTCTGTGTTTGGCAACAGTTCAGCACTGTGGCTGGATGTGCTGCTTTCTGACATCTTTCAGCCTGCTTCATTTTGTCAGACAGCTTCTATTTAAGTCATTTCTTTATTCAGCTCAGCGTCATTTATTCTAAAAAGTCCAGTTAATCACAGTTAGTGAGCAATTTAACAAGAAGGGGCAATTACTTTTCCACACAGGGTCAGGTAAGCTTGTTTTTCCCCTTAATAAATGAAATCTTCATTTATAGACTTCATTTTAAATTCCCCCGGTTATCTTTGCCAAATATTAAAATTGGACAGAGACAGGAAGCAGGTAAATAGTCAGTACTGACTCATTTTATATTTATTACTCAGGTTAACTTTCTCAAATACTAAAATTTATTTGATCATCTGAAACGTGTAAGAGTGACAAAAAGAACAACTAAGAAACCAGTAAGGCAGGAAGTACTTTTTATTTCTGTTTTTTTAATTAGTCTATTTTTTAACAATATTTTAAAAGCATGTAGTGCTGGCAGTGTTGGTCAAGTTACTTGAAAAACATAATCAGTAACTAATTACCAATTACCTCCCCAAAAAAGTAATCCTGTTACTTTACTGATTACTTATTTTCAAAAGTAATTAATTACTTAGTTACTTTTTAAAAACACGATTTACAACCTGAGTAGGTGATAAAGTGATAGATCTTTCAGCCCAATTCTACTTTTTCTGCATAATCCATCATACAAAATGTAATCAAATGGAAAAGCATCTTTTTAAAACTTGTTTTATTAGTTTTAATCTTTTAACTTTATGCATCAAGCAAACATTTAATTATCTGCAACATTCTCTGACTGGAAGAAATTAGTTTAACATTTAAAGCTATTTTCTGCACATTCCAGCACATAAAATAAAATATTTTTTGTGTTTACACTCAGTCTTTCAAATAGATGCAAGTAAAACACAGCAGAAAATAAATAAAGTCAAAGACTCAGCGGTCCTGTTGCTCTATTTTCACCTGTAAAGCAGGAGTGGGGCAGGCGGAGGGTTACCCTGGTGCAGGTGTGCCGCGGTCAGTGGAAGAATCCGCGAGTTTCTCTGTGAGTTTCCCATTACGTCGTAGCTACTCGGTGCTTGTTGGAAGTTTAGGGGTTTTTCGCTGTAAAAAGAAGTTTTCTTCCCACGCACAGCGGACACTAATGTTTTTGTCACTTTTTATGGAATCAAACTCAAAGTAAGGTCAGTACTTCCACGCTTTAAACGCTGCACGCTCATACTCTCTCTGCACTCGATATATGATCCATTGTTGATCTGCACACAGCTGTTGTCACGAACGTCGCACTCGCTTACGTCACTGTCGTGAGACATTCTTGCAAAAAAAAAAAAATCACGGTTTCAGTAACGCAGCGTTCCTACGGGAAAGTAACGGTAATCTAATTACCGTTTTTGCAATAGTAATCCCTTACTTTACTCGTTACCTGAAAAAAGTAATCAGATTACTGACCATCTCTGGGTGCTGGTAGGTGGATTTAGTTTATTTTGAACCGAGCAGAGCTTTTATTACCTCCAGACCATAAACAGCATAAATAGCAGGCGCATCCAAATGAAACACAGTGATGATGAACTGTTTAGCAGTATTTCAGTGTTTTGGAGAAATCACTGAGGATTGGAAGATGGAAGGAAGTGAATCGGTTGTCTGCCTTGCTCTTTCAAGCTGTGGTGACAATCAGAAACAACAGGAAGCTGAGCAGCAGAGAGAAAGGCGATTATAATGAAACTGGAAGAACATCTCGCTTCTATAAAAAAAGATTATTCTGCACAAATTCTCAGCCTCCATTTCTACTCAGTGTCAAAAACAGATTTGGTGCCATAATTTTGTTTGTATTCATTCATAATAATTAAATAAAACATACTCTGATAATACTGATATAGTAATTTCAGTAGTAACCCTGTTTAAATAAAGGCATTGGACCAAAACACATGTCCAAGCCACAGCAGCAAAACTGCTTGGAGGCAGAGTGCTGCACAAAATGGATTTATGAACCAAGTCACAAACATCCTGAACACTAAATATATCTTTTTTTATCCCTCTGCTAAAAACAAGGCATTACCACTTTCCTCAGTGTTATGCTGCACGGAACATTTTGTGTGTCGCTGATGAGATAAATGAGGGGATAGACCAGGGGTGGGCAATCCCAGTCCACGAGCGCCAGTGTCCCTGCAGGTTTTAGATCTCACCTTGGGTCAACACACCTGAATCACATGATTAGTTCAGGCCTCTGGAGAACTTCAAGACATGTTGAGAAGGTAATTTATCCATTTAAATCAGCTGTGATGGATCAAGGACACATCTGAAACCTGTGGACTGGGATTGGGGACCCCTGCCTTAGACAAACGGCAACTTTCCTCTAATGCAGGGGTGGGCAACTCCAGGCCTCGAGGGCCGGTGTCCCTGCAGGTTTTAGATGTGTCCTTGATCCATCACAGCTGATTTAAATGGCTAAATTAGCTCCTGCAGTTCTCCAGAGGCCTGGTAACGAACTAATCATGTGATTCAGGTGTGTTGACCCAAGGTGAGATCTAAAACCTGCAGGACACCGGCCCTCGGGGCCTGGAGTTGCCCACCCCTGCTCTAATGGACACTTGAGGTTGACTTCAGAGGTGAGTAACTTCGTTCTGACATACCTTTGAGTCCTAGCCAGACTTAAAGTCAGTGGTGTGACGGCTGTGTCAACAGGACGAGGAATAGCAAATCACTGTCTGGTTGGCCTTAACTTCCCTTTGCTAATTTAAGTGACTGGAGTGGACATTTGGCTTTGGTACATGTCCAAGACGTTTGGGTTTGGTGAGTAAGGTTCTAGCACATAACCAAGCTTACTGAGCTTATAACTTGTCCACTACCCACAGCTTGAGCCTGAATTCGATGGTTGGAATGCAGACCAAAGGTCCACCAAGTCCTAACATTACTCAGCACCTGTGTCCTGATTCACATAACCTCTAACATACAGGATATAAATATGTGTGGTGAGGTTAGCTCAACTGTATCGTCTTAGCCTCTGCACAGGTTTGGGCTCCTTTCCCATTAAAGAGGTGGCACTCCATGTCCAAAGCCAGAAATTGGGCACCAAGGTCTCCACCTTCAAGTGCTGTCCAATACATTAAGCACCAGGCCGTTATGTTTCCTTATGCAGGGGCTGTCCCCACAGGAGGAAAGACCCACGTCGTTGTTCAACCTGAACCTGGTTGAACCTCATGGGTTAAGGCTCGGCCAATAGGCGGTCTCAAATGAGTCTCTCCCCCAGTGTGGGCTACCAGTTTGCCTTGGGAGAATCTACCAGGGACAAAATTCCCCACACAACAAAGGTCCACCACAATAAAGGTGTGTGTGTGTGTGTGCGTGTGTGTGTGTGTGCGTGTGTGTGTGTGTGTGTGTGTGTGTGTGTGTGTGTGTGTGTGTGCGTGCGTGCGTGCGTGTGTGTGTGTGCGCGCGCGTGTGTGTCTACAATATTGTATTTTATCAAATTAGCACCGTGCACACTATTTGAGGCCAATAGTTTTATTTTCTGAATACAAATATGAACATGTCCCAGTTTTGATTTCACAATAGTGTCATGACTGCACCAGTCTGGTAATTCAGTCACTCAGTCAGTCCATAAATTAGCCTCTCAGTGACACGTCCAGTTTGTCAGCCAGCAGGCCAGGATTTCCATCTGCCAGTCACTGATTACAAATTCAGATGCACTTTAAAAAAAGTCTGACGAAAAGTGACATAATTGTCAGGCAATAGCTGACAGACGCGTTTCAGCTTTTCGGCTCTTTTACTCTTTGTTGGTCTGTTTTACTGACTGTTTGGCTACATTTAATCTGCTCGTATGTGATTGGTCAATAGCACTTGGGACTACAAACAGAGATCAGAAAGCAGAGGGTATAGAAATATTACCCCTTGCTTACAAATGATCCATATTCATGTGTAGAGTCTGTCTATAGAGATCGTGTTTGCCTATGCTGTGCTGCTGTTTGATGTCTGCAAGCTCGTGTGAGGCGTTTGCGCCACAACTCAATTAAAAATAATGGTACTGTAGCACGTTTGCACAGGCCGTTTCCCACAGTATACTCTGCACACCACTGGGCAAACAGGTCAGAACTGTTCCAATTAAGCATGTTTGTTATGTCTGATTAGACATGCTTTGATGATAATTAATCAGGGGGAATACAGCAGTGAAATGAGAACAATGTCAGTTATCTTTTATTGCTGCTTCCAATTCCACAGAGCCGCTGAAGAAAAGACAGCTTCAAATTGCAGGTCTTGACATTGTGATGCATTTTAGCTTTGTTCTCATCCCAGCGTCATCCGAGTCAAAGTTGATGTGTGCAGGATTCGCGCTCTGATTGCTCCTTAACCCCTGCTAGTGTAGGGCTGTGCTGTGCTGGCACAGTGTATGTTCAAATAAGCCCTCAAATATCAGAGCAGTACTTAGAAACATTATTCGGTTAGACAAAAGAAACCTGATGAGGTGAAAAGAGTGTTTTTAATTTTTCAAGGCTTCCTCACTGAAAGCTGCTCTTCAGCCTAGCGCACCACAGATACGTCAGCCTTCCTGATGTGAACAATTACATTATTATTATGACTCAAAAACAAGACATGTATTAAGTTCAAGTTCAGAATTTTAAAATCTGGATTCTAAGTCATCTCCTTGATTTTTGCAAACTGTTTAGAGTAGAAGGATTCCCGACATATTTTAGTGAAACTATATTACAATATGGAACGAGGGCTCTCGTTGGCTATCGCACTCTCTCACAGAGATGTGCACCTCTAACAGGTTCAACATGGGAAAGACGAGTCATGTCAGTAGTTGAGGGTCCAGCTATGACTTATTTCAACCTCATTTAAACTGAAAGTGAGATCTGACTGTGTGTTAGACAAAACAGGCCATGGAGTCATATATTACCACCACAACATTAACTTACCCTAAAAACCCCTGTGTTACGGTCCTGGGGCAGTGACCCAGTGGTTTTGGTTTTTGTGCTTTTACCTTTGATTTCATAATGGTTTGTGACTGTTTGGGTTTTCTGTCCTAGTGTTTCTAGCTCCCTAGTTTCGTGGTACATCCTGAGTTCTGATTTTTAGGTTTTGTTATTTGACCTCCCAGAGTTAATTCTGTGCTCCCTCTGTTCTGTATCATCCCGACTAGTGTAGTCAGGTCTCTGTGTAAAGCACGCGTCTCCGAGTCTGTGTCTTCGCGTGTGTTTGGAGTTTCCTGCTTTATTGTGAAAGTCTGTGGTTATGCCAGTGTGTTCAGGTTGCGTTTCCCCTGCCTCCCTCCTGTGTGTAGTTTCCTCGTTCCCTTCTGTGTATTTATAGTGCGTGTTCACTCGTGTTAGTTGCTTGTCCGTCTGTGTTTCTTCCCTGCGTTCTCTCCCGGAGTCTTCCCTTCAGGTTCGTTTGGTTAGTCATCCCCAGTTTAGGTCACCTTCAGGTTTTGCTTTGCTCGCCGTGTTTCTGTTTGTACCACCTGTGTAAATAAACGCTCGCTCACTTCCAAGCCAGAGCCTGCTTCAGGATCCTGTCTCAAACTCCTCACACGTCGGCCCCGCAGCCGTGACACCTTGTTGGTTACTGCTGTGGTTTCTGCAGTTATACAGAGAGTACGAGGTTATGAATGTGATATAAACTAGAGATGGACCGATCCGATATTACGTATCGGTATCGGTCCGATACTGACCTAAATTACTGGATCGGATATCGGAGAAAAATAAAAAATGTAATCCGATCCATTAAATATCACGAAAGCACCTCACAAAACTTGCAACACGCCGTAACTCACCTCAGAACGTTAGCACGTCGGAGCAGTATGCATCACGTGATAGAGCGGCTGTGGCATGCGGGACCTGTGGTGGTCTGGATAGCATGTGGAGCTTCGCTAGCAACCCGGCATTTCATCTCCGACAAAGTTATCCCCGAGAGAAGTAAAGCAAGTGTGTAAGTCCATCTCTGAATGTTTGTAAAGCATTCCTGCGTTAAGCTTAACAAGCGATATATGGAGCGACTGCCTCTTCTTGCTGCTACTTCAATCATGAAACTGCTTAACGATCAGCTGATCGGCTTTTCTGTAGCGAGTCTCTCTGGTTTGTTTTTGGCCCACTTTGCACCAGAAAGAGGAAACCAGCGGCTGAACAACAGCAGCACGTTTAAGCTTGATCAGCTGTTGTTAGAATTTATTTAATATTACTTTCTACTCGAGGATCTTTTTCTAGCTGACGGCTGGTAACTGTGCAGGGGCGGATCTAGCAAAGTTTAGCCAGGGGGGCCGATAGGGCATTAACAGGGAAAAGGGGGCACAAAGACATACTTTTCTTTCTTATTCTCATTTAAAATGTCGAGCTTTTAATAAATAATTATCCGAATCTTACACCCAAAGTTTTAATTTGATGTAAAATGAATAGAAGTCAATTACTGTATATAGTGACTATTAAGTCTAATATATATACCCTAGTAAGCTATAGTACTTTTTCCTTTGGGAAGGTACCATCTGTGCAGTCTGCAATTTTGTTGAAGAAAGATGTTGAATCTATTTAATATTTCTTGAAAAATAATTGATTTCTGTGCATTTTTTTTTTCACACTGCATCAAATTAAGGTTGATTACGTCGATTAAGCATCATGAGGTGGAGTGTGAGGGGTGGTTCCCTATTTTTTATTTATTTATTTTTGTTGTTGCTGGGAGTTGGAACCCTATTAGTTAGGTTGCTTAATATTTCTGCTAAGTACTCTTTAAAATACCAGAATAGGGAGGATGGTGTAGGTTTAAGTTTATTAGATTGATCAGTATTGCTGAACTATGAAATATTTTTTTGCATACAGGTATAACAGAATAGCTTTAGTGTAGTTGTTGTTTTAAACTTGAGTATGAACTTATACAAAATGCAGCAAGATATTTAAAAAACAGTTGTGTTGATTAAAAAACACTATATCGGATTCATATCGGTATCGGCAGATATCCAAATTTATGATATCAGTATCGGTATCGGACATAAAAAAGTGGTATCGTGCCATCTCTAATATAAACACAGCCTAAGCTTTAACAATGTGTGCACTGTTGGACGACGTGTATTGTGTTAATGGTAAACTTAGCATGATGATGCTGCAGAGGAATGATCAGCCTCTGTTCACACATCATCTGTTGCTGCACTGAATCCAAGAAAAGACAGTTGTTGCATAGATAGCACCCACAGACACCCCTAGAATTGTAAAGTGTTTTCTAAAGAGTGTCTCTCCTCACTGCTCTGTCATAACGTTACCTCAGAGCTCGCAAGAGCATCTCAGCTTGAGCTGACTCTCTGTCCACCATAACACCTGAGAGCCACTTTAAGTGGACACTTTGTACATTTATTGTAGCTCAAAGTATCACTGAAACACACCAATTTATTAGCCGATGTTTTCAATGAATGACTCAGTTTGGGATAAATGGACAGTTTGGAATCGTCACTCAAAAGGAGGAAACAGGGGGAGGGGTTACACCCCAGACAGGACAGGGCATCATAGGGCTAACGGTAAATGTAGTCACGCTACATCATTAACATTATTGTGTGCTTAGAAAACAAAAGGAAATTTGAAATACTGTATTTTCATAAGAAAAATGAAAAGAGTCGCATGCTAAGGCTACGTCCACACCGGCCCAGACAGATTTGAAAACGGCGTTTCCTTCCGAAAGCGCGCCGCGTCCACACTAGTGTTTTCGGTCTTTTTCACACAGTTGTGCGTCCACTTTGAAACGGCTGAAAACATTACGTTCCAGTCCTGCGCATGCGTGAAGCGCAAGAAGATTCGACCTGCCTCATTTCCGTCTGCCGCTTATTTACTTTCCGGCTCTTTGAAACGTTGCAGCAAAATGTGGAGGAAAAGCAGCGAGTTTTTTAAATGGACTCACAATGAGGTGGAGTTGTTGCTGCGAGTAACACAAAAGTACAAAGTTGCAAAAGCGAGTGAGAATTAAAGAATTTGAAGAAAAGCTCTCAGGAGCGCGTGCAGGCTGATATTCATCTTTAATAGAGCTGTCAAACAAAACAGCTGCTGTGTAACGCCCTCCGCTGTCTTTGTTTAATTAGTCACATGACTGCATCACATGACTAACATGTGTCATCGTTTTAGAAAGTCTCTGTTTTTGCTGTCCACACTGCGACACAAACGCACCATTTCCAAATGTGTGCGTTTTCGAGAGCGTTTTGAAAACGCCGTCTCAGCGTGGACGGGAGGCCAAACCGGAGAGAAAACGATGACGCATTAGTCGAAAATGCAACAGTGTGGACGTGGCCTAAATTGACAGTGTTGGCTGGAGACAGACTGAAAGGCTGAGCGGACCTATTCAAGCCTCTAATTCAAGCTTGAAATCCCAGAGGTCACCAGGGTCGCAGGCTGGACCTGCAAATGTTCATGGTTTAAACACACAAATTCTTTCTTCTTTGGAAAATGGAATAGATGGAAATTTGACTGTGGAAATCTTTATATCTTTATATCTAGTCCCATTTACATCTCACTTTTACAATAAAATTTGGTATGATTTATATTGTATATTTCTTCTTTCTTTGAAACAAACCCACTTCTGCTCAGTTTGTTTTGGAGTCTGTAACAGTCCCTGAGTCCAGGAGGAGCTGAGCAGAGGCTCTTGTGGAGCACAGACTTCCCACGCCTTGTTTTCATCAGCCTCATGACCAACCTGAATTTAAGGACCAGCTCCAGCTGCCAGTCTCTGCCAGACGGTCTGTCTCCACAGTGTGTGTGAACTCCTGTGACCGAGGTGTGGAATACCCACTCAAATCACTCTCCTGTCTCTGTCAAGCTGGTCCACCTCGCCTGGAGGCTCTCCCTGGTACACTCACCTCGCTTACTCACCAGCCTGCTCGCCCTCCGATCTCCTCTCCTGTGGAAAAACAAACCTCTCACTCAGAAAGCAACTCTCTGCGCTCCAAGTGAGCAACGATATTCACATTCACACTCACCAGCTGGACTTTCCTCACGGAGTGTCTGTGTTTGGAATAATCCCCGTCTCCTGTCTTCTACAGCAGCGGTCCCCAACCTTTTTTTCTGCCACGGTCCGGTTTATGCCCGACAATATTTTCACGGACCGGCCTTTAAGGTGTCGCGGATAAATACAACAAAATAAAACTAGTACCGGTACCGAAAAAAAGAAGATTTATTCATAACACACGTGAAAAGACCAAGGAAAACCGAGTAAACGATAAAAACGATAACAAAATAACGCTGAGAACCCTGAAAACCATACATTTCACACCTGAGCCTCAACTCTCGCGGCCCGGTACCAAACGACTCACGGACCGGTCCGAGGCCCGGGGGTTGGGGACCGCTGTTCTACAGTATCTCCTTCCATGATCGGACAGGTTTCCCAGAGCCTCCTCAGAGTCATCCCGTACTGTTGCAGTTCCTGTAAAATACTTTTAAAACTGATCATCATGAGTCCACCAGCTCTGTCTGAAACATTACAGTCATTACATTTGGTGTGAAACTAACAGCACTTCAGAAAACCAAGCAAGTGTCACTGCAGCCACTGTCTCTGCTTTCATGCTGCATTCTGTTTAATCGTTTCCCACTTGTCAACCAATCACCATTCAGGATCTTGGGAGACTGCACTGGAGCATATCTGATGTAAGTGAAAATTCCTCTCCAACAGTCATGCATGGTGGTGGTAGTGTAACAGTCTGGGGCTGCGTTGCTGCTTGACAATGGTTGAAAACAGACCAGCAGGGCCACCTCGAAGACCTCAAAGGCTTTGGAGTGACCTAGTTGAAGTCTGGACTCAAATCAGATAAACTGCCTTGGCACGACCTTAAAAAGGGTGTTTGGACTGAAAACCAAAACCAGTGTGGCTGAATTAAACCAATTTTGCAAAGAAAAGTGTCCAAAAATCCTCCACAGTGATGCAAAAGAGTCACAGCCATAAGGCAGGGAGACGTAGGAGAGGAAAAAGCAACTAAAAATTGAAACCAAGCACACCATTATTTTTCTTGTGACATTACCAATAAGTTTGATGTGTCACATGACCCTCTTCCTATTGGAAAAAACAAAAGTTCTATCCAAGATGGCCGACTTTAATTGGCCACCATGGTCACCACCCATCTTGAGGAGTTTGCCCCCTCACATATACTAATGTGCCACAAACAGGACTTTAGTATCACCAACCATCCCCATGTTATTACGCTGTATCCATATAAATGGCCCACCCTGTATATTTCACCACAAAGACAAAACACAGAAATCTAAATATTTCCCACTTCTGCTCATCCACAGAATGAAGCGTGTTGAGTTAGAATAATTGGTGCAGGTTGTGAGCTGGGTGAATGTACTGAGAATCAGAGTAAGTGGCAGAGTTGGCGCCTCAGCGAGCACCAACAACTTCAGCTTTATCTTCTCTTGCTGATAGGAGCGAGTGGGTCCAAGTCATGCAGATTGTGTGTATTAAAGCAGCCACTGCATAAAATTGCTGAACTGTGTGTAACGCATGCGCGCACACACAATCAAACGTAGTACAGCAAAGACATTTATTTTCAGAATCGGCACAACAGTGGACTGTTTATCTTGGAAAAATGTTAAATCTACACTTTGAATGAATTATACCCAAAGTGTGCAGCCACACTTTGAAAACTCCTCTGCTTAATAATATTTCTGTCTTGTTTGGATGCTAAAATTTAAGTGCTTATTTTGCTTTAAAACAAAACAGAGGCAGTGCATCTTAGTTTCTATGCTTTTTCATATGCTGGACGGAAATGCCTCTTCAAACATCTACTCTCATTGACCGTATAATGAACTCCAAAGCGAATTCTGTTTTCCAACACTGAGACTCTTTCCTGGGAAAGTAGAGCAAGCAAATTTTGTGGCTGCTATAAAAACATACAATACACAATATCTGGTAATGTCGACAGTGGCTCCGAAGAAAAGCAGCGTTTTTCCCTAGAGCCTAGTACCTGGGTGGTATGAATAGAAAAGGAAATATCGAATGAAAGATGATGAAAACATAAAACATGTAGTGTTTGGCCTCATCAGCGAGCTTCTACGACTACAGAGGTGAAACTCCCATTGCTTTCAATATATTCTCTTTCCAAAGTGTGTACGTGGACCAGCAGCAATGCATACATGAGATTTGGCAGCCAGTTTAAATAAATATATATATCTATACTACCCTTTGTATGATTCAGATTTCTTTGTACTTTTCCATTAGAGAGGAGAGGTGAAACTTTCTTTCTCTGTGATGAAACAATGAATTCATGAAGCTGAAAGACAGTCTGGAGTGATGCTGTGATGCAAAGAAAGGGGGCTGGCTTTGAGTGCATCCTCAACCTGATCTAGCACTTGAGCTAAGAGAACGAGAATCTTCAATTTAAGTGACCAATTTGGATACCTGATGATTTCCTCGTCTGTTTCAGTGGTTATTGATCGACCTCCAGTTTAGTCTAAAAAGTACTAAATGAAGTATTTCTTTCCTAACCTGGTTCTGTCCAAATTACTATAATGCGCCTTATAGTGCGGAAAATACGTATTTATTTAATATACACTGAGACAGCTTGTGGACGTTTGCCAACACCTTCTGTTTATTAAATGGCTCTGACAGCGTGACAGTGGACGCAGCAGGGGTCACATGCTGAAACTAACAAGCACGAGTGAAGCAAAAAGCCTTTTTTCACCAGATGTTTGTTTTATTTCGTCCACTTCAGCCGACAGCCTAATGGTTCAGTTCAATTATATTTTTAAACCTCTTAGTGCGTGACTACCAATAGTGTAAGTGGCAGGGCATCTCCCGGCACCATGCAGATAAATGCTCTGCCTTCTAAAGTCCTATTCATGTTTTCCAACTATCACTCTGTCAGTGCTTTCAGAACACATTCAGGCACTCGAGCCAAGACGCCACAGCGCGCCGTGCAGCCGAACATGTCATTGTTTGTAGCAGCAGGCAGACATAACAAACGCTGACCATCGTCAACATCAACTTCTAGAGTGGCTGCAAAAAGCATGAATGCCATGAAAAAGCTAAATGTATCTTAAACTATCACTGATGACTGCAGCTCCTAAGTTATATCTGCACGACATCTTTAAATACCTCGACAAAAGGAGTTCTGCAAGACTTAAGACGTTGCTGCTACTAATAATAATAATCTTTTAATAAGCATTTTAGCTGCAGAATCACTGTTAAAGTTAACAAACTGAAAGCACTGCTTTACCTAAATCCTAATGTCCTCTGGGAGCTCATCCCTCTTTCACATGTGGTAAAGAAAGAGCGCCGCAGACGGGAGCTTCTGTACATTCAAGTCCCGTATATGGAAATCAAAGCTTAAACTAAGTCCACTGTAATCCCTCTGCCTTCATTGATAGCAGGCTTGTGGACTTATTATGCTAAAGCTCACTGTTTATACAACAACAGATGAGAATGGCTGCCTTGTCAAATAATTACCAGCAACAGTCTTGAGACGTGTGTGTGTGTGTGTGTGTGTGTGTTACACACAATGTCAACAACACCCATTATTGACAGTGTGCAGGCTCATTAAACATTTTGAGGTAGCCCTTCGCTTGTCAGGTTCTATTTTCATCATTTTAATGGTGCTCTAATTTGTCCAGCGAATCCTGTGGCGTTCCCGTAAAAAGAAAGCTTAACTGATTTATGTTGTAGCTGTTTACCGTGGGGAGCGGGAAATTATTCCCTACTGATTTTAATATCAAAGTACGTTTTTTTTTTTTTAAAGAGGGCTTTTAAAAAATGCAACAGGTGATATTGTATTATTAACAGGTTTGTGACTCGAGGGTCGGGGAAAGGAAAATATAAAGAAGGGCTGATACACTGTGTCTACTGCGTACGCGCACACAGCTTAAAGGCACTCTGACGTTCCCACCTGCAAAGTCCCCCCTGAGTTCGACAGGAAAATAGACCAGGCATCAAGCTTATGGAGCGTGACAGCAGAGTCATGATCTCACACTTATTTATAGTTCTGATTTGGATGGACTGAAGCAGCCGGAGGCAGGAGAGGAAAATCCAAACATTAAATGTAATGAATATCATATTTGATGTGTGGCAGTCAGATAACAGCAAAGACGTTAATCAGAACATAACAAAGTTTTTTCTTCAGTCTGAGTGAATAAACTGTGTTGCTTGTGTTATTGTTAAGCTCTCCTCATTACTTGAATGATTATGTTTTATCCCTGTATTATAACCTTTGCCTGCTGCTGCAGAGGATTTACAGCAATATTGGATTTTTTTCATATTAAACTCCTTGTTGCACAGTGAGAAGCACCAATTAGAATTTAGCAAACAGCTCGTTAGGTTTGTGGCTTCAAAGCCATTCGGTAATAACTGAAGTCTCCTCATTGATTTTTCAAACTGTCCAAAAAAAGTTTCAGTAAGTTAGTGAAGCTATAAATGTTGAGCAGTGGGAGCTTCTCTGATGGCACCTGTAGATACCTCCCACCAAGCCTAGCCTCTGAAAATCAATAACCTGAACCTTGTGTCAGATTCAACATGACAGATGACTTCACTCACTGAATGTGTGCCCAGTGCTGCAGGGTATATATTCTGCATGTGATATGTCGCTCCTAGACGCTGAAAGGTGTGCCGTTTCATAAATAATAAATATGCATCGTTCTTCTTTAGCCTTCCGAGTAATGACTGAATCGCTGAGAATAATCACTCAGGTTTGGAAAATGCCTTTTTTCCCCTCCTTCCACATTCTTCTGCCGCTGTGAGCCTCCAGGGGCCCACCGGCTCGATGAAATCACAGAGCCTTCTGCTGAGGCAGGTTGAAAGGTTTTCTCTTTGCATCAATTTGAACACGACTCTCTAACTTCTCCTGTAGTTCATTAATAATATTTCTCGGTTGCAGCCCCCAAAGAGCACTCTAGAAGCTTCTGATGTGAACCAAACCCTTCTGCATCAGTGAGACATTAGCACAGGAAGAGAATACAGGAGGTTTTTATACCTGTGAAACACATCTCACCTGATGCCAGATTAACCTCCTAAAATCCGAACTCTTCCACGGCAGCACTTTTAATTTCGTTTTTATTTTTGGTCGTATTGGGGCCCAATGAATATTAAAAACAGCCACATGAGGATATTCATTTAAAATGTTGATAGAACAGTAGCAGTATAACGTCCTCGTAAGTGGATATCAGGCCCTTGTAGAGCAGAATTGAGTATTTTGGTCTAAATAACCCAAAATGTGACGTCCACGTATGTGGACGGCAGGTCCTAGGAGGTTAAAGAAACGTCCACAGAAGAGTTGAAGGAACGACCCAGTTTGAAGGGAATACAGGAGGTCGTTGCTCTGCTTTGGATTTGAGCTTGCATTATATTTTATATTTTTATATTTTCTTTTTTTGCCTTGGATTTTCTCACACCGTGTCAGTATTTTTGAAAATACTGCATTTTGGATTCTGCAAATTAAAATGCATTTTGTAAAATTAAGTCAGTTTTGATTGGAAACAGTCTGAGTCAGTTGATCATGAAATCAAGGGTTAGGCAGCAGTGAGACAACCACAGATGCTCTTCAGTGTTGTTGTTCAAGTTTGCATTTTAAAGCCTGATTTCCCTGCGTTCCCCTTTTTCCTTTGAACACAGCAGTAGTATAACACTGTACTGGGTTGCTGCGGCACAAACGATTCATGCACTTTAAGTAAGATATCAGCCATGGCTTCTGCAGAGGTGCACGCTTTTGTTAGACCTGAAGCTCTGCCACAGAGACAAAGCAGTCAGTCGTGCCCTAAAATAAATCATCCAATTCGTTCCTCTCTCCAGCAAGAGTCCACCTCTTACCTAAGAGATAAGGCATCACGATGCCCCGTGCTCGTGATATCAGATATCAGATGAAGGTTACCATGGTAGAAAGGGTACAGACCATTTAATGTCAGGCTGAAGTGAAGTCAGACATTTATGTTCTCACATCTGCCAGAGACGTCTGCGTCACAGACAGCTTCTGCTGTTTCTGTGAAAATCAGAATAATTTGAGTTCATGTTGCTTTTGTAAAAATTCAATAAATAAGCTTCTGTATTTGACTTTCTGCTCTTTCGAGTTTTTAGTTCAAAAATGTGGCATCTCTGACATTTCTGCTTTCCCACGCTGTCAACGCTCCAGACGCTCGGTTAACCTCCCGAGTTCAATGAACCAATCAGCTGGTGGATATTGATCTTTAAATGTCATAGCTGTCTTGCATAAACCTGCACTTCTCCTATCGCCATGCAGATCTTCACCGAACTCCCAGCTGAAAGAGCGAGTCTTACGAATTTTCCTTCACCTCTTTATCTGAGCTGCGAGAGCCAGAATACCCTCTCTGCAGCTGAATGCACAGCAAATGAGCACATCACATAGATTTGAGCAATTAAATATGGTAACTGGTGTCGGAGCTCACCTCTGCACAATGATGCTATTTTACTCAGATTTACAGAAATGCACAGTCGAGCTTTATGAACTCCAATTACTTATAAAATTACAGATAAAAAGCATATTTACCTCCCTCCTAACAAAACGCACTGATCTGCAAACTTCATTGTTTCTCCTTCTTTAAAACCACATTTTACAGATCCTGTTTAGATGCTCAGACCATGTGATGGAGGTGTCGGGTGCAGACAGATTATAATGTACTACAGTTATTATATTTGTCCGGTAAATTCATTTTCATTATTATGAAACTGTACAAGATGACAAAAGTGCGGTTTATTTTCTCCCACTTCTTGTTTGCTAAGGGTACAGCATGTGCACCAACACCACAGAAACTAGAAATGATAGTACAAATGACCATACAGCACAATGTCCACATGCTGTTACACTATATAATCCTTCGGCCTGCTGAACCTTGTGTATTTTAGTACTAACTTATTATAACATTCGCTCTGTTCTTGATGAGTAATTTTATTATTTCAGCCCATAGTCTGCAATTTTCTAAAGGTTACGGGCGGAGCAGAGGCATTTCTGTGCAGAATTGTGACAAAGCTGGCATCATTTTAAAGGTTAGAAAATATATAAGTAAGGCATTAACTTCTGAACCCCTTGAAATAAAAGCTTCTTCTCAGAGTGCCTTCTCTCCTACTGCAGGGAGAACTATTTATTTGAATCATAAAAGTAAAATATGGAGCGTGCATTCATAGTCTTACTAGTAGATGTGCTAAAACATAGGTTGAGCAGCACAGAGGGCTTTTACTGCTTCTGCACATATTATGGGAGATATAATGGAGTGACGGTAATGTGCAATAAATTGATAATTGATATGAGAGATGATATGTAATTTGGTGGCTGTTTAAGAGCTTATTGATTTATACTTCATGGTAACAGCTTGGTGACAAATTGCAATGGTAGAAATGACAAACTGTCTCACTTGACTACTCGTCTGTGTACAGCGCACCAGTCCTGCTAAAAGCCACGTTTTGAAGCAACTCGCTATTAATGGAACGCTGACATCTGCAAAAAGTCACGCAAGTACCATTTAAAGGAGGGCTGGGAACGGCGATGCTGTGTGATTAGTCACGAATAAAAGCCTGAAGTTTAATTAAAGTCATCAGGCAATTAGGAGCCAGCACGATAGTGCTTTACAATGCATTTCTGTCTTGTCCATTACCCCGTCTTAATCAAAGAAATCCCCTCACTGATGTTATGAGCTATAAATGTTACCAGAGTATATGGGTCAGCCACACAGAGACTAGTCGTGAAATACAGCATTTGTCAATTAATTGCCAACATGGTATTAATTATTACTATGTTTACAGCTCTTATGCATGCTCCGAGGTTAAGCATAAAGACAACAGGTTGAAAACAGCATGTGTTCTTAGTATCACAGTACAACATTTTGTTGGGTGTATCAAAACGAATCATCTGATCTCAAAGTGCTTTAACTCTGCAGCTGTTCTCCGGTAACAATGGAAACACGTACGGCTGCACAGATTCAGGAGTTTCTCGTTGTTGCTGCTAAGTAGCACAATAACAGCAGTGTCTACATGTGTCATGCAACTGGAGCAGGAAACGTTGGACATGTACACAGACCAAACTTCCAGGGCCAGCAGTGTAACAAATGTTGCCTTTTGAATTCGAACGATGCTTTTTGAGATATCTTCTATATTTTACCGATATCCTGCTTCTGATGGTAAGCAGCTATTAATGCTATTAAGGTTGATTGATTACAGTGTGTGAAGGATGAGGAACAATAGCGAGGACACGGTGTGCTCGACGCAGACATGCTGTAATGGACTGTGAAAGCACAGAAGATGAAAAGTAACAGATGAGGAAAAATGAACTTGACCAAGTGCAGGGCTGCCGTGAGACTCGGGATTCATCGCAATGATTCAATAGTGTCAATATTTATTACTGTAGCTCCATTAGCGATGACTGTGGCTCATTAACATGGGCGCAGCTGCTCCCAATGACCTTCACCATCCCTGCTGGCTCTGTTGGATTTACATCAGATTGAATAAGATGTGTTGAAAACGAGAAGATGAAAAAGAAGAAGGAGAAAAGAATCTTTGCCAGAACACATGCAATTAGTCCTGCTGCATCTGAAGAGGTCCTGACATAAAATCGCAAAACTTTCCTTGCAGAAAAAAAGAAAAAAATCAATACTTGACAGTACATCACTGAGTTAAATCATAGTATTGGATGCCTCAGCTTTTCTTTTTCTTTTACATGCCCCTTGCTGAGTTTGTTAGCCAAGCGAGTCAGTTACAGACGGGTCAAAACATAGAATTAGGTGATGGAAAAACAAGTCAAGCTAAATGAACAATGTTTTCAATTATATATGACTAGAGGCAAATGATTGAAGTTACACATACTTGAATCAACATTTAAAGCTCTCTCATTAATATGCTGCAGTGCGTTACAGTTTCTAGGATCTACATTTCTAACCTGGAGATCGTGACAAACTGTGTCACAGAGCAAAATCCATTATGTATGCAAATCAAATGACATATAACACATCTGCATAGTTGGAGCATATGTAGCCTAAATAAGCCTGCACAAAAATACTGAATGCATATTGGTATAAATACTGACAGTGAACAGTGCACACAGTGTGGTGCTTGCAGAGATGGTCACTTCATCAGTTTTAGCTTTTTTTGCTGTTGCACATAGAAAGTGTCCAGTTTAATATAGGCATGAATTGATTTCCATTTTATTGATTTCTGCCTGCTGTAACGTCCACTGTTGCCGGGTTACTCCACAATAATGCTGAATTTATGTACAGTATTGATCACTAATTACTTAAATATAACAGATGAGATCATTTTCTCAGTAATATGGTTTAGCTTTATGTTGCAGAAGGTACTGAGACACTAACACATACCTTATAAAGTAATGACGACGGGCCTTAGAAAATGCATTAGAAAATGGACTTTTGTTATTTTATACTTGGCTAAGAAATTCAATATGTACTGTCTCTAAGCATCGTCCTAAAGCCGTGTGCCACCTGCTTGTTACCAAAGTGTCCTTACTATAGCAAGAGATTGTGTGGAGATTATGCATGTTTTCCAGAATCACCTGAAGATTAGCCCTGCAAACACGTCTGCAGGTGGAGGATTTGCCACATTTCCAGTGGAATCAGCACCCCAGCCTCTCTCATTCATTCAGCTATTGTGGCCAATAACACGCACACAGATAGCTTAAGAAGTATAATTAGCAGATGAGC
Source organism: Aulonocara stuartgranti (assembly GCF_965226115.1). Lineage (NCBI taxonomy): Eukaryota > Metazoa > Chordata > Actinopteri > Cichliformes > Cichlidae > Aulonocara > Aulonocara stuartgranti. The sequence continues at coordinate 1,834,025 of NC_138952.1, read as the reverse complement.
CTTTGTGTGGCGTTGTTGCCTCTGCCTGAAGACATGTTGGAATTCAATTTGAATTGTTCATGCCAGGAGCCCGAAGCCACGAGTCAATCAGTGTCTCGGAGCCACTTTGGCAGCAGCTTGCTCTCACATGTTAATTAGTAACGACTTTCCCTTCTGGCTGCAGTGTGAGACAGCACAGCAAAGGTGAGATACTTGAGGGAAATATACAGGAAACTTCCAAGAGCTCAGCTTGGCGTTTGATCTGCCGGGATGGCTGTTATCTATTGTTCGGTTTCATTTGGTGGCAGTAAATGGAGATGAAAGTGGTGTATGCTGACACCTGCACTGCTGACAGCATCTTAAGGAGGCTCAGTTCTGCTGGGAAACTTTGACTTCATGCTCAAGTTAAATCTTCTCCAGTTTGATGCGATGTTTGAATACGCGGTGATGTTTGTAGCAAGAACCATTAAATGCAATGTGATTTCAGATTGATGATTGTTAGAGTGAATCGTTTGATTTTTTTTTTTTAGGTTTACTTAAAATAAATTGTAGCAATGCTGAGGCCATTTCCCCCAAACACATAATTCAGCAGTTATTAAAAAGCAGGCGCACTGTTTCTCAGCCTGACGACTGAACGCGTCGCTGCGCTCTCTGTGTTTAATCGTACGGGTGAGCTTGTTGTCTGCCTTCCTCTGGTTTCAATGTATTCGTCCTGTTATTTATTCTGCTGTCTACTATTTATGTTTTATTCCAGCACAGTTGGTGTGGAGCACCTACAGTTTTGTTGCACATGGACAATGACAATAAATGTCTATTCTATCCTGTTCAGGCACCTCATCCTGTCTGATAATTAGTGGTTTTTTGCCTTTTTCGGAGGATGCGAAGAAATAAATGATTGAGAATTCTGCTGAATTTCAAAGCGCTGATTGCAGTGAGCCCCACAGAAGGCTGCATGACGCTCATTTTAATAAAGGCTCTGAGCTACACATGAACAAAATTTAAAACCGCCAGACGTGCTGACCTTTCATTGTGCAGCCATTTTTTTTCTTGTGCTCTTAAAGGGAAGAATGTGAAAGCCCTTGAGAACGATGGGAATTAGTTCTTAATTAAAGCCGGCCACACATTACACTGTCCGGTGCCCGTGGCGGTAAAATTAATTATTTGCAGGTACCGTTGAAGCTCTTGTTGATAATCTCAAACGAAGATGCTTTGATTCAAAACAGGGTCACACTGGAAAAAGAACCACCAAGCAATATCTTTGACGTGACACTGTTAAAGAAATAACCGATAATAACCATTGATTACTCTTCTCTGCTGTGTACGACTTCCTGTGTCACCGTTATGCTTTCAGCTTTGGGACTCGAGGGAAAAAATTACTTTCTGATGGATCCGCTCGCTGGCCTATAAGTGCAAATCTTTTCACGTTCAAGCATTTAAACCATTTAACGTAATGCCACATAATGTGGTCTGAAGTTGTAAGGAGCTCTGCTGTGTAATTAAGTTGTTAACTTGGACACAATCCACTAGTTAGAGCTGCCAAGCATATGATGAGATTTGTTTGCGTCTCTCTACAGTAGCTCTGCCGTCTAATGGTTACAGTGACTAACATCATTCCTCCTGTTGGTGCAACTACAAAGAATCTGCAGATAACTGAATAATAGGGCAAGCAGATTACTCAGGTACAAATGTAATTGTGAATGCATTATACATGCAGTGAAAAATACTGCAAGCTGTGCCATTATGAAACTAGAGTTACTTCAAACTGTGCAGGCATGTAGGATTCCAACTCTGTTATGTGTAAATTTAACCGGAGGTTGAAGAATTTCACACAGTGGCTATAATGAAAACACCAGCTGTCCACAGACTGCATAAAGTACCACATCAGTTGCACAAAGGTATAAAGGTAAGTCAGCAGGAGTGCAGTGCAAACAATCTGAATAAGACAAAGAAAACATGACCACTGATTCTCCGTATGCACAATGGTGGTCATGGCAACCGAGCAAATGTAACTCTTTTAAAATCACATTTTTCCAGGCAGTGATTCATAATTACTGATACTTACTGTAGTTTACAGTATTGACCAGATTATCTTAAACAGCCATCTAGAACCAGTCAAACATGCTTCGTCTCTTTATCTTTTAATCATGAAAACACGTCTTTGTCATAGAAATCAAACTTGTGTAAAGGTGGCAGTTTTATTTATCTGTTTGTTGTTTTGCAGTTTTTTAATAAGGTCAAAGCTACAGGTACATCTGATTAATCTTATACAGTATACAGTATTCCTACAGTATAAATACTTATTAGATGCAAGGGTGAGAAAAGTACTCGACCTCTGCTCGGGCTGGTAACAATCCAAATCATTAGCTGAACTTTTGACATTTTCATTGTGAAACTGGCAAAATTGGATAGGCTTGCCTCCAGTTGTGGACGGCAAAGATGAAATTGAGCATTTCAGCAACAATAACTCAAATTATTACGGTCGTTCACAGAGGAAAGGTTGATTATTTGACAAAGCCTTGCTGCACAGGGTCGGGCTATCACATGCAGGATGCTGGTTGGCTCTCAAATTGCTGGATTTTAGAGAAACAATTTAAAAATGAACCAAATTGTAATGGCCATGCGAAGGACTCCAAAGATATCTGACACAGCAAAGCTTGTAGATTACTCTCTGTGCTGGTTATCATTCAACATCTGTCGGCCGTGGGACAAGCCAGGAACCAATCAGATAGTGGACAAGTGTTTTTTAACTAATCGGTGGTTTGATCTCTGGCCTCTCCATGTGTCCTTGGGCAAGACTGCAGCTATTGGTGAGCTAATGGGCCTAGAAACACATTATGAAGTGCTTTGTAAAACTCCTGGAATGATACAGTATACTTTGAGTGATGTGTATTTAATGACAGTAGTTTGCAGATATTTCTCTGGCAGCTTCAACTTGTAACCTACAGGATATTAAAACCTTAGTTTGTTGTCTTCTGTCCACCAGGCCTCTAAAATCATCCCAATCAGGAGACCCAACTTTGCCTAGTAACAGCAGTCCATGATGCACTGACTGATTTACTCCAGGTTATAGTCCAGACTAGTGTCAGATTAGTGTTTCATTAGGATAACTTGAAGAAGATTTAGACTGCAGGCAGGAATATTATCTGTCTACACCTGTACAGGACTGACATTTTCCTCAATCAAAACTACAGCCCGACAATAAAAACAGCTCCAGGTTGATATACAAAAAGATACGATTTAGATGGAATTGCCTGTCAGTGTTTATATTGTTGTATTAAATGGACTGCATTTTTATATAGCACTTTTCTGGTCTTTTCAACCACTCAAAGCACTTTAGACCACAAGCAGCATTCACCCATCCACACAGGACTATTATCTTATACATGCTGCACTTTCTCCATCACACAGCAGCGATGCAGTTTTTCTGCTTCAGTATCCTGATCAAGGACACTTTGACACAAAGACCACAGGTATCGGAAAATTTCACTCGTGATATTTGTAGGTTGGTTTTTTCTTAATTTGACAATGTTGTTCATGACAACCCAATTTAGAAATGAAAACATAATTATTACAAAATAAATATGCTTATAATGTTTGGAAAATGACTGAGAACAGCGTGTATGGAGCCGGGGGGAGGTCACGTCACTTCACGTGAAAACGTTTAAGCTGTCAACGAGTTCTAAACAAACGCCAAGCGTGAACAAATTCAACTGTGTGATAGTTTGGGAGAAAAATTAGAAAATGCAAACGCAAAACAAAAATCATCAACAGAAAACAACTGAAATTCAGTACAGCGAAGTTTCCAGACTTGATAGTGGGCGAAAGTTTGGTGTTTGGAGTTTGTTCATTAATAAATAACAGTTGTTCTTTAATTCTTTATTACAGGTTTATTCATTATATATTGAACGGCATGTTAATACTGAGTAACAACTTGGCCCACTTAAAAATTAAAATTTTGCTAATGCAAAATGACGATGTGACTCACCTGCTCTTCTCTGTAGAAACCACAAACCTTTCAGTTTTTCGTGTGTGTATATCAGACATGTATGTTTATGTATAAATATGCATAGTCAAAGGAGTTTGCAAAGAAAAGCGTCTGGACTTCTTTAGGTTGCTTGAAGACGTTTCACCTCTCATCCGAGAAGCTTCTTCAGTTCTAAAGTCAAATGGTGGAGAGTCCCAGATATAAACCTAGTGGGAGTTTCCCCCCACAGAGGGACAAAAGGACCCCCTGATGATCCTCTAATGCCTGAGCCAAGGTGTGAAACTGGGCGTGGGTCCCAATCAGCCAGAGTTTCGGGTGTGTTCATTGTGAAACCTGGCCCCACCTTATCATGCGAATTCCTGAGGTCAGATGGCCCAGGATGTGAGTGGGCGTTAAGTGGGAACATGTTCTGCCTACACCACCGGGCAGAACATGATCCCTCTAAGCCTGAAGGAAAAAAGAAGGAACACACACATGTAAAGGAAGCACTCAAAACGTGCGCGTTAAGTGTGGGCTCAAATACCAGGCTAATGATGATGATAGGAGCCCGGTGAGTACACAGGTGAACTTAACCTAATTATGCACACACAGGAATTGGAAAAGGACAAAATGCACACACACCGAGGCTAACATAATAAAACAGCAAACATGAACAAACTGAAAACAGTGGGTCAAACCCTGACACGATGGTTGATTGAAAAAATATCTGATAAGGTCTCTGATCACAAAGCATTTGTGAGCGCTTTTAATGAATTAATTGCTTGCTTGTCTGTGTGTAACTGTCCAGCGTGTGTGCCTAGTGCAGCGTTGTGTAGAGGGCCGGTATATTCACAAGCCACGTCTAACCTCCTTACACAACGTTGCATATGTCATTCATTTATACTGCCTTTTCATATAATGTTGAACAAAAGCTGGAATTGAATGACCGGCCTTCTGGTATTCAGTTTCCAGTATACACGTACCCATTTGCTATTTTTGATAATAGGCAGTGCAAACAAGAAAAGTGCAGATTGTACTTGTATATGTAATTAGGATGACAAAAATGTACATAATCAAGAAGCAGCACCCGTTTGCCAAAACAGTAAATGATCATGAATGCAGAAGTGCTCTGGTTGCTGTGCAGTATTCATTTAAACGAGCTCCTCACAACACAAGTACAAAAAAACCTCTCATTTTCACCTACTGCTGAGAAAATGAGATTTGCCACATTGTCCAAAACAATTCCAGATGGCGCACGAAGGAACTAAGAGGCATTTTGCATCCAGAAATATATGCATCCCATTCTCCGACAGTGCCTATGTTCCAGTTTTACTTTGTAATTTGTCTGTATCACTTTCTCTCTTCATCTAAAGTATGTGCCATATGCAAGAACCAAAAAAAACCCTTAAAATATGCAAAGTACCACTGCAGCATATTTATACAGTGACACATCCGTGCAGTCTCCTACATCATGAGCCTGAGGACTGTACATATCGGTCAGTTATTTTTCAAGGTCTGAAAAATGGAAGGTAAAACAATCACAGTTTTATGGAGGACGGGAAAAGATGTTGGCAAGTATTAACTGAAAGCCGAATCGATCGCGGACTGAAAAATGGGGATAAAATCATTGAGTTGTCAGATTGCTACCTGCTATAACATATGAGGGAAGAGATGGGCATGAAATCCTCATAAACCAAAATGCAGCAGTCTATCATCGAAGTGAGATGAGAAGGAAATGTTTCATGCAAGGTCACAGCGAAGCAAATGTGACATTAAAAACAGCTCAGGACGTTAATTCATTCTAAATGTGCGATTTATATGCCACGGGAAGCTTACCTGACAATATGTGCCTTGTAAAGCTTTGTGCAAAGGTCAATCGGAAGTTTCTCTGACAATTTTAGAAACTTTTAGAAGTATTACTTGGTTACAGTGATGAGGCTCGACATTAGAAAAAGACGTTTGTTTCATTTATTTGTCAGGAATCATGCTATTTGATCAGGCACTCGAACAAAAGACCAAAAAATGAGGAAGATGAATTGCAATACACTTCCAAATGATGGCTTTATTTGTTTTTTCAAAGTGCTTATCTCCTGCTGCCAGGACGCTAAACAGGCTGGTTCTATTGTTGTTTATGCAGGCTACTTCTTTTCCACTTTGCAGGTATTTGTTGGAATTGCAGATTGATTGTGCTTTAGTCAGACTGTGGACAATTTATCGAAATTCATACGTTCCCACATGTGCATAATGAGTTCGCTCGCGCTGATAATGTCTTTGTGCCCCGGCCGAGACTTGTTGATCGGTCACGGCCGATGCACCAGCTGCGTTCAAAGGCATTTAGCTGCGGTGGCAGTCAGGCGTGAGGGGATAGACCTGGGAAGTCTGTTGTGTATGAGGAAGACAATACCTGACCTTGGCCTCGTGGTGTGAGCTGCTTGGCAAAGAATGTGCTCCACTGTGAATGCAAATGAAAAGGATGAGCACAACACAGAAGGAGCTACCTGGAACACTGAGTCACTGTGCTCTCTAATTTAGCATGCAGCTCACTCTCGAGCTGCGCTCTAATATGACTACTGTTCTCTGATAAAAGGATCTCGGGCTATGAAAGGATGTGAGCAAGTTTTGGTAGAGGAGTCGGTCAGTGGGGGACTTAATGATGTAAACCTTCTATTCAAAAGATTTTAATCTGCGCTCTGAGGACACCAGTGCAGACTCTCTGGTGTCCTCAGCACTATGTGGCCAGAGGGGGGCTACCACTCAGTGCATGTAAACCATTTGTCAACTGCCACATTGCATGCCTCAGTGCTGATGTGAGGTCTGCATCGCTCAAGTCTCACTCCTGTGAGAGCTCAGATCCTGAACTCTTACTAGGATTCTTCAAAGCCAGTGTTTGCCGAAATCGAAAGTTTTTAAACCTGACCCAATATCAACGTAAAGATATTTGTTTTTTCTACTACTAGATGTTTAAAATGGGCTTCGGAAATGGGCTTCCTCCGAAGGGTGGCTGGCCTCTTCCTTAGGGTGAGGAGTTCGGCCATTTGGGAGGGGCTCAGAGGAGAGCCGCTGCTCCTCCACATTGAAAGGAGCCAGTTGGGGTGGTGTGGGCATCTGACAAGGATGCCCCCCCTGGGCGCCTCTTCTTCTCTGCTTGGGCTGCTGCCCCCGCGACCCGGCCCCGGATAAGCGGAAGAAAATGGATGGATGGATGGATGGATACTTGTTTAAAAGTCTCTACCTACAAGGCAACATGGAGAGGGATCTTTATGGTGTGTGGGATGTGTCTGTGTGAAGCGTATGCATCTCATTTCAAACCTTATGGCAGTTTGTGAAACTTTAAAACCTCTCTTGTTCATCTTCTGTTCTTTCAAACTAGCAACTTGCTGAAACAGAATAAAAAGTCTTAAGCCAAAACAGGTTTTTAATGCTCTATTTTCTTTTCACTTATATGCATAACTGCTGTGGTTGTGCATTGGGATTTGAAAGGTGGCAAAATGCTGTTTGGAGCAAGCCGTTGGTGATGTGCTATTTTTATAGCAGGCTGTGCAGGCTTGGGTGCATGTGAGAGCTAAAGTTGAGAGCCATTATATTTCAGGCATTCATTCATTTCAAAAGTTGTTATAAAATATACAAACACATTGTGCAAAAGTCTACAGCCAACCATGATTTCTTTATATTTTGCTTCCAAGGAGTTAAAGTTTTTTAAATGGTCATAAGAGATAATTCTTCAACATTTTGAAGGTCTTTAAAGTTTTTCTTTGGATGCTGGCTGTTATTTTTTCCTCTCATTTTCACGCTAGTCCTTGTACATGGCCATTTTCTGAAGATTTCTTTTGTTTGCTTGTTGAGCTACTTAACACTGACCTGTAAATCAAGTCTGATAAAAAGGCACCTGAGTCAGTGTTGTGTTTACAGAAAACTTAGCAAAGAGAACCAATTTTGTCTTGTATTTTTAGGCTTTTTTACTGTCAGCCTGCTGCAAAACACATAATATGTGTAATATGTGTGATACATTTTTTACTTGAATCTGCGAGAAATGCCGAGGACAATGCAGTTTGACAGGCAAAAAATCATATTTCTGCACTAACAAGTCAGTAAGTGTGGAGGAGGTCAGGAGAAAGGTAAAACAGTGGGTGTCTATAGCCATCTGTGAAACACAATGGGGGCTCTGTCGTGGTTTGGGGCTATATTTCAGCCAGCGGTGCTGGGAATCTTGTCAAAAGTGATGAAATTATGAATGTAGAAAAGTGCTGTCAGGTTTTGATCCATCCAGAAAACGTCTGATTGGCAATGGCTTAATTTTTCAGCATGACAGTGATCTAAACACACTGCCAGTGCAGTGAAAGCACACCTGGGCAGAAACACACAATGAAAGACTATCAGTCATGGATTGAGCCTGGACCTCAACATTACTGAAGCAGTGTTAAATCATCTTGATGAAGAACAGAACAAAAGGAAGAAAGATCCAACAAAGAGTTTTGAATGTCCTTCAAGAAGCTCACAGAACGATTCATGAAGAAAGTAAAAGAAAGTTTCCTGAGAGAGTTCAGGCTGGGTTGGAGATAAAGGAAGTCATAGCCATCAGTGACTTTCAAGCTTTTCAGAATTAAAAAATAAACAGTTTTTGACTGTTGTACACTATTTCCATGTTGATATGTTCTAATAAACTCCTTTCAAAATACAAGTAGGGCTGGAGCCAGGAAAGCTATCTATCTAGAGAAACACACAGGACAAGGGATCACAAAGCACTGAGGGAAGACACAACACGGACAAGAGGAGGCTCAGGTAAACACACACCAGGTAACGAGGGGACAGGAAACAGGCGGGAAAACAGCAGGAACAAATCAGGAAAAACGAGACAAGGGAAGTGAAATTAGACACAAAGCACAAAAGAGAAAAGACCATAAAAGTAAAACAGGAAGTAACTGCTGACAGACTCACACACGCAAACTTGACATAGAGACAAAAGACAAACACAGAGACAAGACTGAAGGAAACAAGATCCAACCACTAACAGCAGACTATAAAGCCCGAACACAAACCGTGAAGCCACAAAACTAAAAACCACGACAGGTATACGGTTCGTTCTAGTTTTACTTGTATAGAGAAGCTTGAATTGAATTGCTTGAAAGTCAATTCAATTTATTTATACAGTTCCAAATCACAACAACAGTCACCTCAAGGTGATTTATATTGTAAGGTAGACGCTACAATAACACATACAGAGACAAACCCAACAGTCATATGACCCCCTATGAGCAGCACTTTGGTAACAGTGGAAGGAAAAACTCCCTTTTAACAGGAAGAAACCTCCCTGGAAGAAACCTAACAACCAGGCTCAGGGAGGGGCGGGGCCATCTGCTGCGACTTATTGGGATTAAACAGGAAGAGAGGATGAAGACTCGAGAGAGCCAGAGATTAATAATAACTAATGCAGAGAGGTGGATAAACACATGATGAGTGAAGGTGACTAGAAGAAACACTCAAAGTCTGAAATATATATTAAAACAAGTCTTTGTTATTAAGAAAATGAGAGAGGAGAACAATTAGAGGAATATAGTGAAGAGGAAATGAGGGCAGCTAGGAGAAGGATGACGAGTGGAAAGGCAGCAGGTCCACATAAGTTATGGAGATTTGTAGGAGAGAGAGGAGTGGACTTTTAGGCCAGACTGCTTAACACACTCTTGGACAGTCAGGATGCCTGAGGAGAAGTGTACTCGTACTGATTTTCAAGAATAGGGCTGATGTGCAGAGCTGCAGTAAATACAGAGGGATAAAGCTGATGAGCCTCACCCCGACGATACGAGAAAGAGTTATTGAAGCTACGTTAAGAAGAGAGATGATGATCGGTGAGCAGCGGTGTGGCTTCATGCTGAGAAAGAGCTCTAAAGATTTTCAGATTGTTGATGGAAGAGTATAGAGAAGGTCAGAAGGTAATGAACTGTGTCTGTGTGGAGGATGGACCAGAATGGACAAGATTAGAAATGAGCACATCAGAGAGACGGCTCAGGTCGAGCAGCTTGGAGACAAAGTTAGAGAGGTGAGGCTGAGCTGGTTTGGACATGTGCGGAGGACGGGTGGAGAAAATATTGCAAAAAGGATGTTGAATATGAAGCTGCTCGGCAGGGGGAAGATTCGTGGCTGTAGTGAAGGAGGACGTGCAGAAGCTTCATGAAGAGAGGAACGGGGTGAGATGGAGGCTCTAAAGAGCGAAACCCAGAGACAAAGAAGAAGACAGACCTTTGTCATTAAAACGGAAACGACAAAGACAATGACCTTCTTGAAAAAGGTTTAGTCTGATGTGTTCTTTGCTTGTAGCTCAGGGAATCTGCGGTGTGAACTCAATACTGCCACGATGTGTCACTTTCCCGAGCAGGAGGGAGCACGGTGCACCAAACAACTTGTGTACCAAATGTGGGGCCAACCAGCCCGGGGGGAGATAGCACTGCCCTCACAGAACTACTCCCAGTTTTAGCTTATTCATCAGAATAACACTCACAATGTATGCTGCAGTCTTACTGTGCTTGCTCACTACCTTAATTTTACAGCCACGGGCACACTGAGACATCCTGTTGTCTTTTAAAAGAATGTGATTAGAATAAACATCACACAATTCCTCACAGTTTTAAATGGTCATCAGGAATGCAATGTAGCGCACAACTGCTACTGGCCAATTTAAATTTGAATGCATTTATGACTCACTGTGTCAACATGGGAAGCAGAAAGTAACGGCAGTGGTGAGAAAGTAAAAGCTTATTAGAAATTATCTTAGTTCTACCTTCATATTTACATATTTCGTCACATTTACAGTGTCTGATATGTGATGCTGACTGCAGGACGATACGTCTACACATGGATGTGGAAACAAAAGAAGATCCCAGTGTGTTAATGATCATCGGTGGAAAGCAGGTTCACTTCAGTTTGGTGCTGTAGTATTACAATATCAGCTCTTCACTGGAAAGATAATTCTTAATAATAATATATTTTAAACCATATCTGTCTTTGTTAGACAATAAAGACCTGAATTCATCTCACTTTTTTTGTGCCACTGCTACATGAATCTCTCATGTCATTTCTATTTCTTATTACTCTTTGCGTGTGCTGCTGAAGTTAGCAGAGGCACTTTCACATCTTACACACATGCAGCAGAGAAGCGACTGACTGCCAGGACATTTAAATGACAAAGTGACAAAAATAACATGAGGAATAATTACATGATGCTCTAAACGACTGTATCTCTGTTGCTTTTTCTTCAAGTGATCCTGAATCTGTGGACTCAAGATCAGTGCCAAGAAGACCAAAGTCCTCAGTACTGATGAGCACCACCGACCGTGCATCTCGAAGGCGTGCAAATCAAACAAGTGCAGGAATTCAAATACCTCTGGTGCAAGAAAAGAAAGTGGCATCAACAGCAGAAATACACTCAAGAATCGGTCAAGCGGCTGCGGCTTTCACCTCCCTCTGATTGTGCGTCTGGAAGAAGACAAACGTCACCCTCATCACCAAAATCTGCCTGTACTGCACACTGCTGTTGCCCATTCTTCTCTATAGATCAGAGACCCGGGTCATCCTCGAGCACGACCTCAACAAGCTCCAGCTCTTCCAAATGCGCTGTTTGCGTCAGATTCTCCGAGTGTCCCCTGTCTCAGCATACGTAGTCAATGACACCAGCAGCCCTCGATGGAAGAGCTGATCCAGAAGCGACGACTGCAGTGGTTTGGCCAAGTCTGCCGCATGAGCAACCATCGCCTGCCATATCGCCTTCTACTGCAGCGTGACGCACCCAAGAAGACTTGGATCAAGCAAATTGAAGACCATCTGAAACAACGATGTCTAACCCTCGAGCAAGCAAAGGTTAAGGCCAGAGGTCGCAAAGCCTGGAAGTGTATCGTTGACCAAGATGGAAACCCTACGGCAGCCACAGCGACGTACTGGCTTTTTGAACGACCTCCCCTGCTGACCGCCAGCTAGGGACAAAAGAAGAAAAGAAAGTGGACTCATTGTGGTATCAGTCTGCTTAATTTGTATTATATCGGGAAATATATAAAACATTGATGTAAATAATGTTGACTACTCTTGCATTTGTCATCAGTCATCATATATGTGTCAAAAACAAAGCGATCAGCAGGGAAATCAGGCATGAACAGACTGAAAAGTTACGAAATTGCAGTTAATTCTAAGACTAGTGCTGTGAAGAATAGCAATGCCCTCGTGTGCTCAGAGCAGCGGGCTTTGGATAACATGAATATAGTTCTTCTTGACTAATTCAGTGAAATCAATTGTAGCTGTCCAATCAAGAGAAGGTGAAAGCATGGGCTGTACTTTACATTTAATTGACTCTATTTTTGGAATCATTCCTCAGCTTTATAAATTGTTAGATAATAACACACCTGAGCAGCTACTGAAATAAATGATACTCTTTTGTGGACACTTTTATTATGCAAAAGACAAAAGGAAAAGGGAAGGACTGTGCTTCAGAGGTCATGCACATTAGAGTGAGACACTGTCATACCTGGATGCTTTTTCAGACTGTGGTGAAGCAAAGAACTGCTCACTTACAGACGTATAAAGTACTCCTCAGTGGAGACAAGAACACACTTTAATTCCTGGTTAAAACAAGACAACCGTCTGACTTTACATGTAGAATTCCTTTAGGCTTCATAAAGACAATGCAGTTGCCAGAGTGAGGAATGTAAGTGAAATGACGCAAAACGGAAGCAAGACTAAATACGGCAATTAATTCAGTCTAGGGTGGCTTAGAGAAAGAGAACGCACAGGCAGTTCAGATGGTTTTCAAATTCTTAGCAAAGCTTTGTTGAAGCTATAATGGTTTGGAACCTCATTACAACACTGACCTTATTGTCAAAAGGATCTTCTTTTAAAAAGACTGATTAATATTTACATATAAAACTACAGGCTACAGGCTTCTGTGAGAAGCGAGAAGAGGTTTTTGAATGACATCTGACGCTCTGTCAGCCTATTATATAGGGAGGCACTAGCCCCTCCTGACATGGGCGTCACTTAGCCAGCCTGTAAGAGCTGGCGTAATGGTATTTGAGCTTCTGATGAGGTCACGCAGGACGCGTTCCCATAGTGAGACACGAAACGAATGCTATGAAAGAGAACTGCATATAATATGTATGTGGTATGTAAAGAATGACAGTTTTTTTTAACAACTTCCTGTCTGAAAATGAATGAAGAACACAGCTCGAAAGGCTGATTCTGGGGTTTACTTACCTGGATGACTGAGCAAGCATCAAGACATAAGAACACAGTCATTTATGGTATCTGGTCTTTAAGTCTGATGTCATTAGCCGTTTCCAGGTCCAAACTCCGCTTCAGGTCCCAAAGTCAAACGAACACTGAAGCATCACTGAGAGTTACAAACTGTCTAAATTCTTTCGCCTTTAATAAAATGATCAGCGTTGCTGCTTTACCAGGTGTAACAATTAAGTTTAACATCCATGAAAACAGGATTTATTATGTTTAACAGAGTTAGAAGTTAGCAGGAAGTTAGCTTGCTAGTTTCCACCTAAACATGATATAGCACGTTCTGACTGAGAGATTGAAAAATTCAAACGTACAGCTCTGCTGTCACTTCCAACATAAACAAAAACAGAAACCTAAACAGCAGTGATGTTTGTAGGGTAACTGAAGTTGGGTTAGCTTAGGGTGACCAACCGTCCTCTTTTCCCCGGACATGTACACTTTTCACATTCTGTCCGGGGGGGATTTTCGAGATCGATAAAAATGTCCGGGTTTTCCTAAACAGGACCCATATGTGTGACGTCATCCCCGAGCTGTGGCTTTGTGAGTGGTTGTTCTGCACTCATAGACGGGACAGACAGCGCACAGCAGCACGCCTGGTGATGTTTAAAGATGCTAAAGCGCAACTGCAGCTTTTCAGACGAACTGCAAAAGAAATTTCCCTCGTACCATCCCCGTGCTGGTAATTTTTCTTATACAGATGAGGCCTTATTTCTGTGCCATTATTTAATTCCAGAGGTTTTTAAGTTATTTTTTTTGCCCTTGTTGACTTGTAAAAGCCTATGTGATATTTTTGTTTCACCATTCATTAACCGCACAGAGAAGAATTAAATATGTTAAAATCTTCTTTAACCCTTTAAGACCTACCATAGAACCAAGTCCGCCAGAGCTTATATTATATTTTTACATGCTGTAGTGCCATTTTTGGGAGCATTTCAAGTTGCTATACATCAATACAACCATTATAGCCCAGATTTTAATAATATGTCTGCATTAAGTGCCTAGAAATTACATAAATTGCAAGAAAGTGCAATAAACTACAAAAAAATTGAAAATCGTTTTTGTTTTTTTAACATATATTTCTAGTTAGAGAAATTTAAGAGGCTTATCCCTCAAAACTGTAAATACAAAAAAGTTTCACAAAATAGTTTCCTACCACAGGAAATTTATTTTGAGTGTCTTCATAGTTTTATTTTTGAAATACACCAATTTTTATATACTGCAGGAAAAACGAAAATAAATATTATAAAAAAGCAGCATGTGCATCAAAATAAACTATTTCCAGCAGTGCAATATGAGTCCTCAGCATCCCAGAAACGACACAGGAAGTCATAAAGTCAAACATAACTTTTAAAAACACCAGTATAGGCTCATGAGGCCCTGATGGTAAAAAACTACATTTCCGCAAAAATGACGTCACTTCCGGTTTCGGGCAGGTAATGGCGGACATGCGATAGCTCACGCTGACGTCTATTCCAATGTAGGAAGTGTTATGAACAGCTGATCGGATTGGCAAAGCTGTTTCTGGAATATTATGTTTTTGTTGCTGCAAGCGCTTTTTATGCCGTTTTTGCAAAGCTTTATGTGGAAGGAAACCGTGACCGAGGACAAGCTGATGGCATAAGATGTAAGTACAACTCCTCCAGTTTCATATGCAAAAAATATTATTGCGCTAGCTTACGTGGTTGCAGAGCTACAAGGATTTAAAAGTAGTTGCGCAAAACAGAGCGTGCCCACTCTGACCGGTTTTAAAGGGTTAAGCAAACAGTATCATTAAAGTTCTTCATGACTGGGCCAAATGTCCTCTTTTTTGGAAATCAAAATATGGTCACCCTAGGCTAGCTGGTATATAATGATGTGCTACGTGATCACTAGCGACACAGCTATGTTAGCATAGCATAAACACAGTGAAGCTGGAGGATGAACGCTAACGTTTTTCCACTCTATAAAAGTTAACATGAGGGTTCCCGATGGTTAGGGACAAATACAATCGCATGGCAGGATGCTGTAAACGGACCAAACTTCAGTCAGGAGAACAACTGAGATAATCCATCCACAATACGAGGTTAGTCATTCATATACTGCTGCATGGGCTGTAGCTACATTGTAAGGGTTTAAACACTGAGCTTTAAAATGAACAGTGGTGGTAAAAACCGGGACAGGCCGACAGTGATCACTGACTGTTTTTAGGGGCTTGTTAAGATCAAATAGAACAAAATACAAAACATGTTAAAAACACAGAGTAGTTTGGACTCAGAAGCAGGGCTCATATGTCATCGCTTAAAGACTGGATAATAGGGTACAGTAAAGAGTAATTTTCACCAGAGTTTTGTTTTGTTGTTTTTGTTTCTAATGTATGTGATCATGTTGTTGTTTTAATCCTTGGATGAACTTGAATTACAGTAACACAGGATTATCCATCCTTCCAGTTCCTTCCAGACTTAATTAAAGTAGCTTTACAGAAATCATTTTGCATCACACAGGTGAGCGTTTGTGTCACAAATAAAGCTGCTCATTTTGATTTAGTATATTACTGTCCTCTCCTGTCCATTATTTTATGTAAAAGGATTTCAGCCAGTTAAGAGCTGCCAGCAGATGACACTCAGAAAAAATGAAACAAACACAAAAACCCAAACAAAGATATTTTTTGGAAAAAGCAGGAAAAAATAATGGGTTGAGGGTAGAGTCTCTGGATACAGAAGAGAGTGCACGATCTCTATTCACAGCCAGCGTTTGCAGCCATCAATATGATTGTGTTCATGCACACTGCACCAGGTAATGCATACAGTGAGCTTCCTCTGTGACAATGGGCTGAGTCAACTGCATAATGGATGATGTGTCAAAGTTGTCATGCTTCTTTTTGCATTTTGAATGTTACTATTGTTTGAACAGTAAAATTGTGACTGGTCGAAAAGTACAATCTGCCATCATAATTACTGCTTTGTGCTCTGTGTAGGATTAGTCATTCTCCTGCCTGGAAATGCAGGATCCTTTATGAGCCCCTGTCAAATCCTACTGTGCCGTGTGTCACTCTCTGAGCTTGAGGGGCGGGGTTAAATGATGTTTACACAGGCATCTTACCCATCTAAAGGCCATATTCTTATAACTCCATGTGTCATGTCAAAAGTTCAACATTTCTGATCTGTGTGTGTTTTAAGTCAAACCTTTAGTTGCTTTTTTATTCTAACCAAACAGCTTCACTAATCAGAAACTGGAATAATAAAAAATAAATAAAAAATGTATTTCTATGATAGAACCACATGAGTAAAGAAAAACACCATCTGCCATTAGGACAGTTTATCTCATCACAGCGGTTTTATAGATGTGATTTTGACAGAGCTACATTTTGTTGTTCTTGTTGTGTTGCATGGTTAGAAAAAAACACACTTGGTGACAACCATTAATTAAAAACAAGCAAAAAAACAAAACAATCAATTAATTGTTTCACTGGGGAATTATTGTGGAAGACTGGATCATCTCTCTGGGGTTTGGAGCTCATCCATCAATTTGCATGTGGGTGCTTTGAAGCACTCTTCCATCTCATCATCATTAGACGGAGCAAAATAGAGCCTGTGGGTCTACTTTTCCTTGTTGTCCGGCTGTTTCACCAACTACAGAGTGTTGACAAATACTAGTATTCACTGTGTATTTCATATTATCTGCATAACTGATCTGTCTTATCCTTATCCAGTGTAACCTGGAATTGCTGTGTTTATGTCCTGTGCTGCGTCTGTCTCTTTGGCTCACACAGGAAGTGGCTACGTGCTGTGTTTTAAAGCTTTACTCCCGTAATAGTTACTACAGATGTTCCACATACTGGGAATGTAAATAAATGAATGAGTGATTCTTCCCAAAACCGTTTCCTCCTACAAAATAAAAACAAGCACTATAAGAAGAAATGTTTGTGAACATGGCAACAGATGAAGTCTGTGTTGATTTGACAAATAAATAAAAATAAAATCTTCAGGTTCAAACCTTCAGGGGTATTGGGGTTGTTAATGCGCCTGGCTTTTCCATCTCTGGCTGTACATCATGAACAGCGTGTCCTTCAGAGGCACCAAAAAACAGGAGACTGAAAATGTCAGTAAAAATATTACAAACTGAAAATAAAGTAGAAAACACACAAGCCTTGGGGCTTAACAAGACTGACTCTCCCCTCAAGGTTGCTCTTCTTCTTCTTTGAACAATATCAAGTTTATTTTTTAAATACTTTTTGCCAATGACAAATACCCAGCGTGTGCATGAAGGACCCATCTTCCCTGCAAGATATTCATTATATTTGCCAAATTGTTATTCATGGAATGATAACAGACAAAGCTTTATTGTTCACTCCCCTAATTATTAAGCACTTACCTGGTAAACCTTTAATAAATTAACAGTGTTGCTGAATAATTACCGCTGCTAAAATGAGATAATAAATAAGTGAGAAGGTAAACACAGAAAAAACTGCAGCCATGCTAAGAAAGCCCTACACGGTTATTCACAGAGTCAACAAAGCTGCGCAGCTGTGAGCGCTGAAGGCTGGGAATAAATAAAATACTAAAAATTTGTACTTCTTGGAAAACAGGGAGAAACAGGTATTTCATCAGGCATCCCAAAATTTATGTCAGTACAGCCCAAATTGCATGATCTACTGCTGAATATCTGGAAAGATGAATCTGCTTCTTAAATAATTATTAATGACTGCATTCTTTAAAACATCTGCAACTATCTTTGCAGTGATGTTAAATATAACTTTTGATCTCACCTGAAAACCCCCCAAAAAGACATTTCATTGGTTCACAGAAGTGTTCAACGCTGTATGAACGTATGAACGTGTGTGAATGTTAGACAGAAAGCACTTTAGCAGAAAAAAAGTCTCATTCTCAAAAAAAAAATATAAACACAAAAAACCCAAAACTTGCAGCCTGTGTTCATAAGTTCACCGTCTATTGCCAAACATTCGTCTGTCGTCGGCAGGCGATGAACAGTGACGGCATCCTAGCTAAGAACCAGGCAGATGATTGGTGGTTTACCAAAATTCAATTGAACTCAATTCAATGTTATTTATACAGCATCAAATCACAACAACAGTCACCTCAAGACGCTTTATATTGTAAGGTAGACCCTACAATAACACATACAGAGAAAACCCAACAATCATATGACCCCCTATTAGAATAGAATAGAATTCAACTTTATTGTCATTGCACATGCACAGGTACAGGGCAACGAAATGCAGTTTGCATCCATCCAGAAGTGCTTTAGTGATATAGATATATTACAATATATATTAGCAATAGTATAGATATGTAAGTATACTACAGAAATGGGTCTATTATGGTATGTTATAATGTACACGGTATGAAGTATGTTGTGAATATTCTATAACTAAGTATGTAAAGGCTGTAGTGAGTACAAGCTATGTACAGGCTATGAACAGGATATAAATATGAAAAACTATACAGAATATGAAATAAATAACTTTACAGAAATCTGAGATATACAGCTATACAGAAATGGGAACTATGCAAGTTGTAAACAGTTGTAGGATTAAAGATTATTGAATGTACAGAATGATTATTTACACAGAGCTATACAGTAGTGCAGTTAAGATAAGTGAGGGTGTAGATAGTTTCTACAGAGGCTATATAAAGTGCTAGTGGTTGTGAGTGGTGGTTCACTCCATGTTATTATTGTGTGTTTGAGGGTACAGTTGTCCATTGTGGGTGTGTGTATGTTCAGTCCATGAGTTTAACGTGGGTCAGATGTCAGGAGGCAGAGTTCAGGAGTCTGACAGCTGTGGGGAAGAAGCTGTTCCGGTACCTGGTGGTCTTAGTCCGGAGGCTCCTGTGGCGCCTCCCAGAGGGCAGGAGGGTGAAGAGTCCATGTGATGGGTTACTGGGGTCTTTGATGATTTTCCCAGCCCTTTTCAGACACCGCTTCCTGTAGATGTCTTTTATGGCAGGAAGTGGTGCTCCGGCGATGCGCTGGGCAGTTTTCACGACCCTCTGCAACGCCTTCCGGTCCGAGGCAGAGCAGTTCCCGTACCAGACTGTTATACAGTTGGTCAGGATGCTCTCGATGGTGCAACGATAGAAGTTCACCAGGATGTCTGAGGACAGGTGGTTCTTCCTCAGGGTCCTCAAGAAGAAGAGGCGCTGGTGAGCCTTCTTGACCAGCTTGGAGCAGTTGGTCGTCCAGGTGAGATCCTCGGAGATGTGGACTCCCAGGAACTTGAAGCTGCTCACACGCTCCACAGCCGTCCCCTTAATGTGGATGGGTGGATGCGGGTCAGCATTCCTCCTGTAGTCCACGATGAGCTCCTTGGTCTTCTCGGTGTTAAGCAGCAGGTTGTTTGTGTCGCACCACAGCCAGACGATCCACCTCCTCCCTGTAGGCGGCCTCATCGTTGTCACTGATGAGGCCAATCACCGTGGTGTCATCTGCAAACTTAATGATGGTGTTGGAACCATCAGCAGGTCTGCAGTCGTGGGTGAAGAGGGAGTAGAGGAAAGGGCTCATCACACAGCCTTGTGGTACACCGGTGTTCATTGTGATGGTAGATGAGCAGTGGTTATCCAGCCGGACATGTTGGGGGCGGTTGGTCAGGAAGTCCAGTAACCATTTGCAGATGAGGGAGCTGATGCCCAGGTCTGTCAGTTTCCTGATGAGTTGTGAGGGGTGGATTGTGTTGAATGCTGAACTGAAGTCTATAAACAGCATTCTGGCGTAGGTGTTGTTGTTGTCCAGGTGTGAGAGGACAGAGTGCAGTGCGATGGAGACTGCATCCTCTGTGCTCCTGTTCTGGCGGTATGCGAATTGGTGGGGGTCCAGGGTGGGGGGGAGACAGGATTTGAAGTGTGCTAGGACCAGCTGCTCTAAGCACTTAGTGATGATGGGGGTGAGTGCTACTGGGCGGTAGTCATTGAGGCAAGATGGGTTGGAGTTTTTGGGTATCGGGACGATGGAGGTGGATTTGAAGCAGGCCGGTACCACAGCGTGGGCCAAGGACAGATTGAATATGTCTGTGAGCACTCCTGCAAGCTCCCCAGAACACGCTCTGAGAACACGCCCGGGGATGCCATCTGGACCTGCAGCCTTGTGGACATTGATCCTGCTCAGCACCGCTCCTACATCGGTGGGGGAGAGAGTCAGAGGTTGGTGATCTGGCGTCATGTCTGCTTTGGTTGTGGTTGTGGGGTTCCCTCGCTCAAAACGAGCATAAAAGTTGTTGAGCTCGTTGAGGAAGGAGACATCAGAGGATGCGGGGGAGGGTTTGGTGGTCCTGTAGTCTGTGATGGTCTGGAGTCCTTGCCACATGCGTCGGGGGTTGGAGTTGGAGAAGTGTTCTTCTACCTTCTTTTTGTAATGGTGTTTGGCTTTTTTGATGCCCTTCTTTAGATTAGCCCTGGCTGTGCTGTAGGCGTGTGCATCTCCTGACCTAAAGGCGGTGTTGCGGGCCTTCAGGAGGAGACGAACATCCCGGTTCATCCAAGGCTTCTGGGTGGGGTACATGGTGATCCGTTTCTGGGTGGTGACACTGTCTGTGGTTTCGGAGATGTAATCCAGTACAGATGAGGCGTACTGGTCCAGGTCTGTGTGGGTGAACATATTCCAGTCTGTGTTTTTAAATCTGTCCTGGAGCACTGCGTCTGTCCCCTCTGGCCACACTTTAATTGTCCTCACAGCAGGTTTCACACGTTGGATGAGTGGTGAATACCTAGGTGTGAGGAACAGGGAGAGATGGTCCGATTGTCCAATGTGGGGGAGGGGTGTGGCTTTGTAGGCTCCAGCCAGGTTGGAATACACATGGTCTAAAGTCTTGTCTCCTCTGGTGTGGCAGGAGACATGTTGGTGGAATCTGGGGAGGACTGTCTTTAAGTTGGTGTGGTTGAAGTCGCCAGCAACAATAAAAGCAGCCTCGGGGTGTTTATTCTGGTGTTTGTTAATGGCTGCAGAAAGTTCTTTCATGGCTAACCTAGCATTAGCGTCGGGGGGGGGGATATACACGGCAGTGAGTATGATTGAAGTGAATTCTCTGGGGAGATAATAAGGTCTGCATTTGACCATTAGAAACTCCGCATTAGGTGAGCAGTGACTCTCAGTAGTAGTGGAGTTCATGCACCAAGCATTGTTAATATAAATGCACAAACCTCCACCTCTGGTCTTGCCGGAGTCATCTGCTAGCCTGTCGGCTCGGTGTGTGTGGCGTCCTGCTAACTCGATAGCATTGTCCGGGCAGCTGTTGTTCAACCATGTTTCGGTGAAAAACATGACATTTGAGTCCATAATCCGTCTGTTGTTAGAGATGGAGAGCCGTATCTCATCCATTTTGTTTGCCAGAGAACGGACATTGGCGAGGAAAATACTGGGTAAAGGCAGCCGGTGTGGTGTTAGCTTTAGCTTAGCCCGTAGCCCTCCGCGCCTACCTCGCCTTTGTTTACGATCTCGGCGCCGTCTGCGTGCACTTCCGCCCGGCCGGGGAGAGTGGGCAGCCTCCGGTGTTCTGGAGATCTCTGGGATGAGTCGGAGATCGGCGATAAAACTGTTGGAGTTGTGAGTCCAGATGTCCAGAAGCTCTTGTCTGCTGTAGGTCAGCAACGCACAGCAATTCTGGACGAATAATCCGGTTAAAAGTAGATAAAAAACCGCTAAATAGCAGATTCTGGAGAGACACTGAGCCTCGCGTTGTTCACGCGCCGCCATCTTGGAAAGTAGCAAGCACTTTGGCGACAGTGGGAAGGAAAAACTCCCTTTTAACAGGAAGAAACCTCCAGCAGGACCAGGCTCAGGGAGGGGCGGGGCCATCTGCTGTGATTGGTTGGGGTGAGAGAAGGAAGACAGGATAAAGATATGCTGTGGAAGAGAGCCAGAGATTAATAACAAGTATGATTCAATGCAGAGAGGTCTGTTAACACATAGTGATGCCCTCTTATTACTTTATTATAATAAGAAGAACAGTATAATTTTATATCTTATTATATTATTTGCTATTATACAAATAGTGCTGGTGGGAGGTTCTCTTGATTATTGCTGCCTGATTTAAGTGGATATACATGAACGTCTGAGCACAACTGCAGAGTAACAGCTGAGATGTAGCTCAGATGATTTATATACCAGAAAAAAGAAAATGTTTCACCTTTTCTGAACTCAAACGTGACAAAAGTTTTAGAAAGTTAAACTGTTGACAGATTTCATGTGGAGTACAGTCTGCTGTCATGTCTCTTCATACACAAACAGCTTTTAATGAAGCCTGTGCAGAAGACGATACGTTCAGCAGCAACACTTAAATAAGTTTGGAGGTAATTAGTCTGCCCTAATTAGGCAGAAACCTGCTTCTACACATAGAAAACAATCCTAGGTGAGAATCAATAGTTTGATGATGGGTTTTGCACTTCTAAAAGAATTCCCTGTTGCCAAATAAACATCCAGCAATATAACGATCAAAGGAAAGAGAAACCACTTCCTTACAGTAAAAAGTTATTATCAGTGTGAATATGATGATAGTAATAAACTCAGTTCTAATTTCTTATGTGCTAATTAATTTTGTGGAGAGCCTCAGAGATTCCCTTTAATGTGGTGAACGCTGCATGACTGCAGGTAAAGACAGAAAGTAGCTGGAAACAGTGGTCAGCATGGAGAGCAGCACTGTAACACTGGAAAATATAATTTCAGGTGCTTTTTGTTTTTGGGTGGCCAAAGATGTTTGCTAGTCTGGAACAGATGCAAAAGGAAGCGGAAACAAAGAATAAAGAACGACTAATATTATATGAAATATAGTTATTGTTAGCTTTGGGTTCTATAGCTTCTCGTGGATTTGTGCAAAGAGAGCCAAACAAATGCTTTCATGCTTTTTTTAAAAAATTGGGCGACTGGGCATGTCAACGACGGTCTGAGTTTGGGAAAAAATAAAGGGTTCGGTAAACAATAACGCTCATTCGTTTAAGTCCACCTCTCTTAAGTAGCTAAGTGGAGCTGATGCAGCGTGTGGAGTCCTCCTGTCAGGCTCGACGTCTTACTGACCTTTCAGATCGCAGGCTTGGATCTTGTGCTTCCTCAGGTGGGAGATGGTTGGCCATGTACCCAACTGCATATTCACGATTACGGAAAAATTCATGCCATCCTTGAGCAGGAGAACACGAAGCCTTTCAGGCAGGGCTCTTCTGCTTTCTTGATTATTTGCAGGACTGTGTAGCAGGTGGAGCAGAGAAATCATTTGTGTGACAGATTAGAATCAACAACAAACATTTAAAGATTCAGTCCTCGTTCGTTTATTATATGATTGCCTGTTTAACAGATTCCTGCATGATTTTTATTTATGAAATTCTCCAAAAGTCAGTTCTCCATACCTCGAAATGTGACAGTAAAGCATTTTCAATAACGTGTAATAAATCACGTTCTGCCTGCTTGTCTCTGTTCATTCCTGTACACGGATCATTCAGCACAACTCTAAGATAGATTAATAAGACCGATCTCTACAGCTGCACTGCAACAGACTTTGTCTAGACCACGTTGCGTGTTCATGCTACAGCAGCAGCCTTTGGCATCATTTTACTAACGGTTGTGTTATCACTCTCCTCTCTTCTTCTGGTTACGTGTAGGACGGCTGAGTTGGAGACGTGTGCAGGACAGAGATAAACCCCAGCTGAAGTAAGGACTTCACGTTTTTTTTATTTTGCAGAGATTCAGCATCAGAGCACAAAAAAATGATTTTAACATTTTTAATTTTAATGTTGGATGAAGACTCTTACACCCAGCTTGGTGTCCCACCAGGCAGCTGAACGAAAAACTTCATTAAAAAAGAGTTATGAACTGACTGAATACTGAAAACTAAAGAATTCAATTAAATTTTATTTATATAGAACTTCATATTGTAAGGTAAAGACCAGAAGGTAATACAGAGAAAGCCCCAACTATCAGACGACCCCCTGTGACCATCACTTGGTGACAGTGGGAAGGCAGCCATTCCAATATTTTTGCTCACTGATGCTAAATCTATATTGTGTTATGTGTTTAATGTTTGCAAATCACAACGTATGTGCAGTGTTGGGAAGGTTACTGTATTCCACTACAGATTACAGATTACATGCCCCAAAATGTATTTTGTAACGTATTCCATTATGTTACTCAATGAGAGTAACTATTCTGAATACTTTGGATTACTTAATATATTATCATGCTGTTTACAACTACATGAATGTCCTATTGCTGTGATTTATTACTATTACTGAAGGTTACTCTCCACACCAACACCAACTGGATGTTTAAATCTTAATATAAATGAGTAACAGTAGGTGGACATTAGGTAAGGCTGCACTTTTTGCAGCGATCTCGTATAGAAACTATTCCTCGCGTATATAAAACAGGTCCGCGGCTCCGACTCAGCGTTTTGAGTTTTTATATACAGTGGGGCAAAAAAGTATTTAGTCAGCCACCGATTGTGCAAGTTCCCCCACCTAAAATGATGACAGAGGTCAGTAATTTGCACCAGAGGTACACTTCAACTGTGAGAGACAGAATGTGAAAAAAAAATCCATGAATCCACATGGTAGGATTTGTAAAGAATTTATTGGTAAATTAGGGTGGAAAATAAGTATTTGGTCAATAACAAAAATACAACTCAATACTTTGTAACATAACCTTTGTTGGCAATAACAGAGGTCAAACGTTTACTATAGGTCTTTACCAGGTTTGCACACACAGTAGCTGGTATTTTGGCCCATTCCTCCATGCAGATCTTCTCGAGAGCAGTGATGTTTTGGGGCTGTCGCCGAGCAACACGGACTTTCAACTCCCGCCACAGATTTTCTATGGGGTTGAGGTCTGGAGACTGGCTAGGCCACTCCAGGACTTTCAAATGCTTCTTACGGAGCCACTCCTTTGTTGCCCGGGCGGTGTGTTTTGGATCATTGTCATGTTGGAAGACCCAGCCTGGTTTCATCTTCAAAGTTCTCACTGATGGAAGGAGGTTTTGGCTCAAAATCTCACGATACATGGCCCCATTCATTCTGTCCTTAACACGGATCAGTCGTCCTGTCCCCTTGGCAGAAAAACAGCCCCATAGCATGATGTTTCCACCCCCATGCTTCACAGTAGGTATGGTGTTCTTGGGATGCAACTCAGTATTCTTCTTCCTCCAAACACGACGAGTTGAGTTTATACCAAAAAGTTCTACTTTGGTTTCATCTGACCACATGACATTCTCCCAATCCTCTGCTGTATCATCCATGTGCTCTCTGGCAAACTTCAGACGGGCCTGGACATGCACTGGCTTCAGCAGCGGAACACGTCTGGCACTGCGGGATTTGATTCCCTGCCGTTGTAGTGTGTTACTGATGGTGACCTTTGTTACTTTGGTCCCAGCTCTCTGCAGGTCATTCACCAGGTCCCCCCGTGTGGTTCTGGGATCTTTGCTCACCGTTCTCATGATCATTTTGACCCCACGGGATGAGATCTTGCGTGGAGCCCCAGATCGAGGGAGATTATCAGTGGTCTTGTATGTCTTCCATTTTCTGATGATTGCTCCCACAGTTGATTTTTTCACACCAAGCTGCTTGCCTATTGTAGATTCACTCTTCCCAGTCTGGTGCAGGTCTACAATACTTTTCCTGGTGTCCTTCGAAAGCTCTTTGGTCTTGGCCATGGCGGAGTTTGGAGTCTGACTGTTTGAGGCTGTGGACAGGTGTCTTTTATACAGATGATGAGTTCAAACAGGTGCCATTCATACAGGTAACGAGTGGGGGACAGAAAAGCTTCTTACAGAAGACGTTACAGGTCTGTGAGAGCCAGAGATTTTCCTTGTTTGAGGTGACCAAATACTTATTTTCCACCCTGATTTACCAATAAATTCTTTACAAATCCTACCATGTGGATTCATGGATTTTTTTTTCACATTCTGTCTCTCACAGTTGAAGTGTACCTCTGGTGCAAATTACTGACCTCTGTCATCATTTTAAGTGGGGGAACTTGCACAATCGGTGGCTGACTAAATACTTTTTTGCCCCACTGTATTTTGATGTTTATGGTTTATGTTTAAATTCATTAGGTTTTCTAAGTTCATTTCTATTATGTTACTGTTATGCTGGGCTCACACTGTGCGATTTTTTTTCAGTCACGTTATTCAGCTCCTGCTTAAACTGCACGATTGACTCGCAGGGGTTAGAAGTTCATAGGTCACGATGCTAATGAAAAACATTTATCAGGCAGCTGTGATTGAGCAGCAGTGTAGATCCAACTATTTTCACGGTTGTTGTGGTCGTGATAATTTTGTGAGGCCACATCGAAACGGCTCGGATGAGCTTTCCAAAGTTCTACAAGTTGTGCCTCCATCGCTTGTGTCCAGATCACACGCTGCACTGCCGTGCTGCGCCGTCTTTTTCGCTGACATTTGTGTTTGCGCGTGCGCAGTGTGACAAACTGCGGTGACACCCTCATGACGGTCGCGAGGATTTCAAACCTGTTTGAAATCCTCGCGACCAAGCGATTGATGATCGGGAGCTCGTCGTGAGGTGTTAATCGCGTCTTGTTACCCCACGTATACTACACGATGCACGACGCACGATGAAGGCCAAAATCGGGCCGATCGCCAAAACGGTCGCACGACTCAAAAATCGGCTCAAAATGGGTCAAAAAACCGCACAGTGTGAGCCCAGCATTATAGGTCATTGTTTCTTAGACCCCCCTTGTGTCTGCACCCCCTGTGTTTAAGTCTCCTTTGCCCTTCACGTGTTGTCATGTCTGTATCTCGTTATGTTTCCTGTTTTATTTTGAAGAGGTCTGGTGTCCCATGTTCGTTGTGTTTAGTTTCACTCCCCTGTGGCGTCATTATGTTTATTCTAATCAGCTGTTTCCCTTCATCACCTCCTGTGGGTGTTGAGTCTGTGTGTTTACACTCGTTCCTCGCTCGATCGCCTGCTTTGTTTCCAGGTTTATGGATTCTTGTCAGGTCTTTGGGTCTCTAGGTTCTTGTTCTTTTTATATTTAGCTCACCCAGTTCAGGTTATTGTTAGTTTTGCCTTTTCTTTTGTTTTTGTGCTGTTTACTACCTGCTTTCAGTTAATATTAAGTCTGTTTGCACGCTTTGTTTCATCTGCATTTGGATCCACTATTCAGACTCCGCATAGTCCGCGTCAACACTGCATCACTCTTATTTAAGTTGGGATAATTCTAAGTAGTGACTTTAGACTTTAGTCAGATGTAAGTTGCTATAACCTTCACCTGTGGAGCAGGTGACTGCTAACGGTTCAGAGTGAGACAAACTGATTGCAGCTCAGTTTATTTGGAGAGATCAGAAAACTCAGCAGGACGAGCGGCTTATTTAGTGAAGTTACCTGCTGACGACCAGCAGCGTGTCAGCTCTGTGAGTCTACATGTACTCTCCACACAAAGACAGAATGCCAAATATTACAGAGAAAATCACAAAATGGGACGACCAATAAGTGACCAGGAAAAAAAACAAACTGAATTATCACATCAAGAGCTGCAGGAGAGGCAGAGAGGGGGGGTTTCTCCTGCCGAGCTGCTTCCTGGGTGTTAATATTTGAACTGAATGATCAACCAGGCTTCACTTTCTTTCTGTGCACCTTGTTGAAGCCATTTTGTGATACATTTATTTCCCTCAGTTACCTTTTACATAGAGGAACTAAAATGATTTTTAACAAGATGTGAAAAATCATGACACTGATGGTGCTGCACGTCTGCTTTTTGTCCCCCCTGAATAACCAAATTAATATGATAAAACACTGATGCTAGATAACGGGAAGGGACAGAGAAGTGATGCAGGAAGAACCAGGAAACTCGTCAAATGGTATAAAATGAAATCTAACTAACTGGGTTAGGGGTAAAACCTCAATCTGGTCGGATATTGAGACAGCTCTGTCACAATGCAAACTGAGCGATCTATTATTTTGTAATGATTTTAACGGAATTAAGGCCCTTTGTACAAATCCTGTAACAATCAACACCCTAAAAGCGTGGCGAATTGTCCGCCGTCTTGAGGGAAGATCGAGAATAACATCAACCTTTACCCCTATAATGAATAACCCTGCTTTCCCTCCGGGTTCTTTGGACCCCGGCTTTCAACGATGGTCTGATAAGAATATTAAGTCTCTTGGTGACCTTTTCTCGGGTGGTGAACTCATGTCGTTTGAACAGCTTACCAACAGTTACGGCTTGCCAAGACAGGATTTCTTTCGTTTTTTGCAAATACGACACTATATCACTCACAATACAACCCTTGCTGAGCACCCTGAAGTATCTGATGTTGAGAGGGTTTTGTTTGGGCAACAGCTGACGGTGTCTCTGAGTTCATTTTACCATGTGCTTAATGCTTTGACTACCACTGATGCGCAGGGGATTAGAGGTGTGTGGGAGAGGGAACTGTCGGTAACCATAGATGAAGATAAGTGGGATACCGTTTGGTCTCTCGCAAAAAGGATTTCAATTTGTACTCGGACAAGAGCAATCCAATTTAAGATTTTACACAGATTACACGTATCCCCTCACCGCAGACACCTCTTCAGCCGCTCTCTTTCCCCTGTGTGTCTTAAGTGCAAAACTGATGTAGGGACTTTAACTCACTGTTTTTGGTCCTGTTATAAGCTTCAAGAATACTGGGCTGACATTACAGGTGAACTGGGGAAAATCTTCCACGTTGATATAGAGATGGACCCTTTGTCCCTGATTCTAGGTCTTCCAAGTGACCGCCTAAAAGCGGCGGCCAACAAAAGATTGTATAACACTCTAACATTTGCAGCCAGGAAAAATATCCTCTTACAATGGATCAACGATAGGACTCCCACTGTCTGTGGCTGGCGCAAAATAGTTTTTGAACTGATTCCTCTGGAATACCTCACACACGTTATACACCACAGTGTGGGTCAGTTCTATGGGATGTGGCACCCCTTTTTGGACTATATTGGACCGGACCTTTCCGCTATCTTATTCAAAGGACTACTACACTCGTGATCACCACCCGGGCGCTGTAAGACTGACTCACCACCTCTTGTATGTTATATTTTGTATTTTGTATCTTGTATTATGCCTTATTTAAGAGCTGTTGTGTACATTTTGTGTTTGTACTGTTTTGTTGTTCTGTGTCTACTGTCGAGACACTGTCGTGTTAAAGGAAAATCTGCAATAAAAACAATGATGAAAAAAAAAAACCACAAAGATACCAGGCTTATGCCATGCACTGAAGTCTGAAATATAATACTTTGCAGAATCGTTTGGAGCGATTAGTGCAGCTGGAAAAGTCGTATTAATTCAAAACTCTCATCTTCCTTTGCAACAATGTCAGGCCGCTGGTTGCTGGCTCGGCTAAATCTGAGCAGAAAATATAAACTTCATAAACGTCAGACTTTATCCACCTCCTCGTGCCTTTTTTCACATTACCAGTAAACACTACTGACACAATGGAAGCTGTGCACACTCATTCATCTCCGCTATGCTTATATGGATGTTATGTACTAATGCTGAGAGTCATTCCAAGTCTCCTTCGTGCTTTTTCTTTTTCTGATACTGACCCCGGCTGATCTTCTGTCCATTAGGTTTTCCAAAGAGTGTTTAGTGGTCTGGCTTCTTTAGACGTGGCCTTTGTGTTTGTAGTTAATGTGGATCACAGCTCTGTATCCTGTGGAGAAACCAGCTCTTTAGGATTCCCTTTATGGCAACCTTGGGTCCAATTTTAGCCTTACCCATACAGCCTCTCCCTTATCCTTAATGAGGCAGGGTATAAAGCCTGAGCCAGCACTGATGCGTGTTTACTACACACCTGTTAAGTGTCTGATGTGATGCAAAGTCCACTAACCTACAGGTATGAGCACTTGCAGAAAGACTTCTCTGTAACGCACACACCTCAATATACATGCATTTAAGGCTTATTTTCAGACTGCTTCATAATGAATTATTTCGGTAGCGTGCTTGGATGAATCCCAGTGGAACAGGCACATTGTTTAAAGCGTGATGGAGATTATCTTAATACATTCCTCTGGTAGCGGTGGATGTTGCTGACTAGGGATGGGTACTGGGTATCAGTGCTTTATTTCGGTGCTTTTTTTTCCTGAGCTGTGATACACTTTAGATTCTAGCCAATCATTTTACGTTTCGGAGGATAGTAGGCGGGCCCAGGTACGTACATTCTTTTAGAGCAGAGCTACAGATTAAAAACGCCCAAGGCGAAGCGGTCAAAGTCTGGCTGTACTTCACAGCAAAAGATGCAAACTCAGCAGCAACAAGTGCTTTAAGCTGATACCGTGATACTGTCAAAGGAGGTAACACCTCGAATCTGATGAAACACCTGGCGACACATAGCGGAAAATGCGCCGTATTTGATAGCTTGCTGCGAGACCTCACACCGAGCACGTCTACTGCGGGTGTGGTGCCTGTTATCGGACCGGAGTTAGCAACATCCCCCAAAAACCCGAAGAGGAGAGTCCTGGCCCCTAGCCCTGCCAGTGTAGCAGAAATGATGAGGATGATGATGCAGCAGCAGCCGTTCTTCTCTGCGTGAGTAGCTTAATGTTGTCCGTGTGTAATTTACGTTGAGTAGGCTAACCACGTTATTACATTAATGCAGGTAAGGTGAACTAGCAAACATCATCATAGCTACATGCGGCTGTCTTCTTGTTTGATGGCAGATACTCCCTTCACCCTGGCCAAAAAGGCTAAAATGACCAAAGAAAAAGTGGAAAACAGTTAAACATGAGAGGTTTTTGGACAAAGTTTGTGTTTTTTCCATTGTTTAAGCACTGCTTCCAGCCAAGAGTGATACCATATATGCCCCATAGCTGCAGAAAAGGCTAACATTGTTATCTTTTTACAAAAAAACAGTTAAACATGAGAGGTTTTTGGACCAATTTTGTGTTCTCCATTCTTTAAGCACCGGTTAGGGCACCGTTTAAGCACCGGCACCGTTT
Source organism: Aulonocara stuartgranti (assembly GCF_965226115.1). Classification (NCBI taxonomy): domain Eukaryota; kingdom Metazoa; phylum Chordata; class Actinopteri; order Cichliformes; family Cichlidae; genus Aulonocara; species Aulonocara stuartgranti. The sequence goes on along the minus strand of NC_138952.1, from coordinate 1,802,924 downwards.
CAAAAGTACCAGTTTGGTACTGGTATCGGATAAAACCTAAACGATACCCATCCCTAGTGCTGACAGAGCAGATTGGCTGTTCCTGCTTCTGTTAAAGAAAGGCCGAGGTGCTCAAAGCTGGCTGCTGTGATTCGACTCTACGTCTTCATTCAGAGAGCCCACAGTCGCCTCAAGTGCGACCCGGCGACTATTAGCGTGACCCTTCAACCTCCCTCAGACCGGTGCTGGGCCTTGAATTACGATGTGCACTTTTGTATTGCCTGCCTCGTGGAAAATGCTCTCCACTTAGCAGAACGTTGTGAAAAGGGTTTCTTTTTTTGCCTGTGTATAAAAATGGCTCAACCCCATGAAATAAAAATACAAGTCTGCACTTCAGCTACAAAAACCGGACCAAACAAACAAACCAAAACACAGATATCAAGAAAATCGCAACTAAAATCCTGTTTCTGAGAGTTTTGTTTGTATATGTGAAAAACGATCCACAATTTGCGTTGAGTTATCCCTTGCAGCAAAACAGTGGCACACGAGGTGAATGGAAAACAGCATTGGAGGGAACGCAGTAAATATTAATGTGAAATGCCACTCTGAAAAATGTTTACTTTGCCAGAGCTGAAAAATGATCCTTATTTCATGCGCCGGGATGTTTGTGTAATTCATTTAATCAGTTTATGCTTGGTTTTGTTTTTTTCTTCAAGCCATTACGCAGGATTACAGATTACCTTCACCAGCTGTACGCTGTGGTGTCATTCAGCATTCAGTGCATTTAAATCCAGTCGTTCTACCACTGCCAGCCTGTTCAAAACAGTAACTGCTTATGATGGACAATATTCTTTATTCATGAAGTTGCTCTTTATTGATTATTGCAGCCTGCGGTGTTCTAGCAGAGCAGCTCGTGCAGGAGACTAACATCGAGCTGAAAGAGGACCTGAAGAGGCACTATTATGTCCCCAAAGTCACGCTCACCGTTCAGAAGGGGAGAGTTCAGTTTAATTAGGGAAGCTTAATGCTGCTTTTTATGAGGCCTGGAGGGGCTGCTTCCCCTCCTCCTTCTGCATATTCATGCTTTCCTCTTTGTCTGAAAGACCAAAAGAGGAACATCAGAACCACAGCTCTCAGAGTTTGGAGTCCCAGACATAAAGGTTTGATGTGGATTTGTGTCAAAAACAATTTCAGGAGTATTAAACTGTCACGTTTCTATCGAGCTTTGTGCATCTGAATACGCTCACCAAACAACAAGCGCTGAAGCAGATTGACGACAATCTAACGGGCCCGCACGAGAGGATTTCCTTTAATAACCTCACGCTGAAATAGACCGTTTTATTACCGTGGAAGATGCTGGTCGATCTGGAGCTGAAGCCAGAGGGGGGTTGCCACGCGTCAGGCAGATGACAGCCTGCGTGATTCTAATTGATTTCAATGATTCTGTTGGATTTAAACCCTCACAGAAGTGCAGCGAGAGGAGGAAACAAACGTGTGTTTCTTGCAAGAGTTGCTACTTTCGTGGCACTGCTGTGGGGAAAAAGACCGACTTTTGCAAATAACTGCACATCCAAGGTGCTTATCTGCATGCACCAGAGTCGAGGTAACATTTCACAAATTGAGGAAACTTTCATACGCTGCTCTACTTCAGTAGAAAAGCAGTGTTTCAAACCCCCACCCTCAGCTCAGCTGCACTGAAACACATTTGGATAGAAGCGAATAATGAAGTAATGGACAGTCGTTTACAACAGTGCGATGGAGTTGAGCTCATTGTTTCTAATCCACAAAGCATTCATATAGTCATTTTGTCTGAATATAACATCATGTATTTTTCTCCATGTTTAAAAGCAGAGTACGTATCGGAGAGCACGCATCACAGCTGCGATCATAGAGATTTTGCTCTCCATCCTAAGTGATCCACTAAGACTCAGGGCTTCAGACACAAAGAGGGAAAGTTACAGTCATTTTCATCACCATGTGAAGGCTTTTGTATGGACTCTGCTATCACAGCTTTTAACAAGAGGACAGTCAGCACTGCACTCTATCACCGCTCTTTATTGTTTCACATCAAGTGGTGAACTCCTTCACCGAAAATTGCAGACGGAGCCTCCAGGTCCCTCAGGAGGTCATTATGACAGGGATGAGCAGCTCAAAAGCAGCGTATGATGGACAGCGCAGTGACAGCAGGGAAGGAGAGGACACAGTGTGGGGGGGAAATATAAATTGGACTGTGCCGAGTGGAAATAGATCGGCTTTCTGTTACCGAAGAAACTTTTGACAGTATGGGATCTTGCTTGCATCAGCAATCCTCCAGCTGAACAAATATGAGCAGAATACTCGCCGAAGCCTGTAATTTAAAATGCTACAAGTCGTTTTTATGAAACGCTCAGACATGAAAAGCTCATACGTGTTACATGTGCAGAAAAATACCGTTCACGTGTTCAACCAAACCGCACAGCTGCCTTGGTATCGTGGACGGACTAGAATTGCATTTACTGGCTGACAGCAGCTTATTCTGATATCTGCAGAATTACATATTAGAAATCTGCTCTTCACTCAGTCTTTGCTTGTTTAACAGTCTTTGGAAACTAGATTGTGTATATTTTTCTCACGTTTCTGATTTCTTTTGAAAACTTCGTTGAGTTTAAAATGACTTCAGAGTATTTGGCTGAGTCTGTTATGGCTGACATAATGCTAAGCTGCTGCTTGTTGTGGAGTGTTGAATAGTACACGCAGTGTGTAATTTCATCCAGGTCAACTCTGTGATTCACTGACTTGCACTGTGTGATGTTTCTGTGTGTCTACAGCACAGTGGAGAAACAGACTTCTTTTCCGCTCAGTCTAGTCCAGTGACGTTATTTGTTTTTCTTTCTCATCAATCTTCACCACTTCCTGTTTTATTTCCTTCTACCTTTCCTTTCATAACCTCTTGTTTTCTCCCGTCGTGGGCTTCCTGCTGCTGTGATTGTTTAACCTCCATCTGTGTCTAGTTGTCTTCCCCTGCTGGTGTTTTCAGCCTCTCACGCTCTCCCAGTGTCACGTTGTTTCTGTACTTGCTGGTCCAGCATTCATTTCTTCATGTAATTCTTCTCCTGACCCGTGCTGTTCTTCCCTTCAGTCTTTTAATTCAGATTGAATATTACAATCAGTGGACCCTGGACCTTTTTAGGGGAACGTAACAGTAAACAAAGTGCATCGTTCCTGCAAACTCTCCAGCTCTGCATGTTTGGCATATTCATTTTGATTACCTGTCACAGCGACGCGACGAAGGCTGTCCCAATTCGAAGGCTGCTCGAAATGCGGCCCTGAAATGCGTCCTTCATTTCCCTGAATTTTAAGGCTGTGGCGGTGTAGACTTCGTGGCCCAACATATCCCAGAATGCATAGCGCGGCGGTGGGTGTGGATAATTTTGCCGATAAAAAACGGCGGATGAGGGGCGGCCGAAGAGTGAACTTTAAGTAAGTACTGAATATTATGTCACTTATTTATGTGCAAATGTTTAATAATGAAGAACATTAAACATGACTGTTGGCCACATGTCGGCAAAGTCATGTGACATTAGTGACGTTTGTACTAACTTGGTTTTAAAGCCTTTAAAATATACGCCGTTCAATAGCTGAGCTTCATCTCACAGAGAATGATCAAAGCTCATGTAGAAACAAACAAATGAACAAAAGATTTTCTCCTTCATCTCTGTCAAACACAGCTGTATGACACGTTTCCAGCTGTTAGTATCATGGTTGCTAGGCAACCTGGGCAGCGCGACGGAGGCTAGACCGCCCATTTCACAAGCCTCGCACTTCCGGCCTTAGCGGTCTTTGAGTACGCGGCCCTTGTGGACCGTTAAGGCTGCAGACCCTGAATTGGGACACAGCCTCTGTCTCCCCGGTCAGTCAGGTTTCCATGTTCAGTGTCAAGTCTGTGTCTCTGTGCCTGTTGTGTGCTTCCTGTTTTATTTTGACAGTCCCTGTCCTGTGTGCAGTGTGTCTGGTTTTTCTGCCCCTCGTCTCATTAGCTCTGATTTCTCCTAGCTGTGTTTCCCTCCTGTCTCCTGTTCCCTGATTGCTCCAGTGTGTATTTAAGCTGTGTGTTTTCCTTGCTATGTGTCGCGTCGTCCCTCCTCATGTGTGTAAGTCTGTGTTCTATGGTTCTAGCGTCTCAGTGGGCTTTTCTTAGTTTTCAAGTTGTGGGTGTTTTGTGCTATAAAGCTGCTACCCTGAGTTCACCTTCTGGGTGCCACAGCCTCACATGACACTTATGACCTCATCTCACTTCCTAACCGTGCTGGGGCCATTACTCAGAAAAAGTAATGCATTACACATTACTTGTAAAGGTAATGTAGTGTATGACTTAATTACTCGACTCGTTGCATCATTTTCAGCATGATCCTTAGGCTACAGTCCCAGACGCCAACACGAGTCCACATGTTTATTTGGACATACGCGGATCCTTCTTTTAGTGTTTCGCTACAAACACAAAGTCAGCAACACAAGCAGAGCTGAAAGCCTGAAGAAAAAGACACACTCAGTCACCTGGTGTGCAGGTAACTGAAGAACGCTACTTTGGAAAACCTTAACACTGCTGCATAAAAGCCTTTGTGCCAGAACAGGAAAGACTCCTGTTGTTTGGTCACATTAATATCTAACCAAGCATACTGGATGGATTTCAGTGACCGATCACGTTCCTCTCACGTTCCTCTCAGGATGAACTTTGGTGATGTCTTATTTGATTTATTAATAGAAGTTGATTATTGAAATTTTAGCTCGACAGATATTAAGGTTTGTATTAAAATTCCAGGAGTACAAATAAAACTGCTTTCTGCTTTATGATTCACAAACTGACCACATGAGTCTGTTTTCGGAACAAATGACCTTTTTTTGGCTCAAGTGCGATGATTTGTATTAATAACCTTACATTTAATCTTACAATAGAAGAGCTGACTCACATCATCCGGACATGTTTTTGTTTGAATTTCTTCGTCCTGCATAGAAAAGGTAAATTATGTGGATGGGGAACAATTAACAGTACAAATAGTGCCAAAGGTTAAAAGCTAAATTAAGAGGAAAGAGAGAGAGAGAATTGCACATGCTCTCTGTCACCAATGATATCATGACATCATTTAAAATAAGGTCAGACAGGAATTTTAAGTTTGAAGGCATATATGAAATATTCATTCTTTAATCTCAAACTTGATAACGTTCCCATCTTATTAGGCCTTGGGCAGCTTTCTCAGGGGGAGATCCCGGTACGAAAGACTAGCAAAGACACTTAAATGCTTCAAATATTTTCAGCTGAAATCAGCTCCTGGAGTCTAAGATATGCACCGGGGAGGCTGTTTGAGAAGTGTTTGTCATTTAGGGACATTACGTTTTCAGAATGCTCATTTATACAATAAATATATTGGACCTCCCAGCTGACTTTAACATAAATAAGCTGTATTTAATCAGTAATTAGTCAGTGTACATGTTTGTTTGCATTGTGAATAATAGATATTTGTTCTGTGACATCAGGGAGTAGCTGGAAAACAAAGAAATTAAATCCTATTAATTTATAACTATGATGCACGTTATTGCCAAAAGCTGAACATACAAGAAGAGCATAATAGAACATTTTTACCATTTAAAATAGTTCAGACACATCAGTGACTGGTTGCTGCTGGTCAAAGTCAGCCAAGGTTAGTTTTAATACATTTTAATCATTTAGAACTTTTAAAACTTTTCTTGCAATAAAAGTTTGTAACTAATAAATTCTCATAGCAAACTAAAAACATTAAGAATAATAACAGAATTAAATTAATAGACTCAATACAATGTATCCTCGCTGTAGTGCAGGTGTACGGCTTCCAGTTATATTATGACTTAATTCACAGCTCGGGTCCTGAGGGTGGCCCCTGGCAAGTTTAGCCCAGAAGAGACACCCGGGGTAAGTGAGATGTGACAGTGAGCACTTCAGGAAAGCTTTGCCTGAGGAGGACTAGTTAGCAACCAAGGTGTAATCTCACATTTCAAAACTCACTTTCATTCATGTCTCTGGTTTTGTGTTCCAGGGTTTCATTATGGTGTTTTGGTCTTTTTTTTAATGTAGCATAGGTCATCAATTGGTCTTTTGTTCTACACTGAAATTCCAGTTATCTTTTTTTAATTGTATAAGACATGTAAGCCTACATATAAAAGCCTATCTTTTATTTCTTGGACTTGGAGTATCCTCATGGTTATTGCCCTGCCAGCCTTTCATGGCTGTCAGGTTACGTCCTGGGTGCCCTGGCCTGTGGTGATACGGAATTGAATTGTGCTGCAGGGATTTGGTGAAGGGAGATTGCTGCGTAAGGATGGAGTCACACTCAGACTGTTTGATACGGTTGTGCCTCTATTTTGCCATTTCAAAACTGCACAGGGATGTCAACTATCTTCTGTGTTTGTGCAGTAGATGCTGAAGATATCTTAAATTAGAGAGACGGGAAGACAGATCAGGATATGCAGCCTTGTTTTCAACAGGAAATTACAGAGTACAGAGCAGCTGGCAGGTTTAGTCTTTTCTCTTAAACATACAACATCTTTTTTATAGAAAGAAGGATAAGAAAAAATAATCTGACATATACAGTTATGGTCAGAGAATACTCCAGTAGAAGTGAAAAAGTACTCAAAGTAAGATGCTAATAAGTAGCTCTTTGGAGGTCGTTTCTACCAGTGTTTTTATGCAAAGCTAACTGATCTAGATATATTACTAATAAAATAATAATAGTAGACAGGAGTACATAATTCTAATAAATATTCTCAGCTTGAGTCAGATGGCAGAACGCGAGCAGAAGGACAGTAAAAACTAAATCTGTTTTCTGTTGCCTACACTGTGGAGGGCGACTTTTCCTCTGAACAGGAAAGTGAGCGGGGAGTAGTGATGTGCGAATCATGAACGAATCGTTCAATACTCGAGAATCACTTTACTGACTCATGAATCATGATTCACAAGCCCAACTGACTCACTGACTCATCCCTGTTGCTGTTAGCAGCAATGTATCTAGCTTATAATTAAAATTGTGGAGAAAAACACAACATCCAGTATCTTATTAACAAAGAAATTTCTGCTCTGAACTGGAAGAAAAAACCCTGAGTAGAAGCTCACATCAAGAAAATAGCTCCTCGGTTCACAGTAGCATCGCTCTGCTAACATGCTAACAGCACATGCTCTTTTTTGCTCTATAAAATAGTTGATTTCTTTTAGAATCATTCATCTTAGCAGTAGGATTTACATGAAAAGAGAAACAAATTAAGTTTGAGTGAAAATGTACATTTTTTGCACTCTCTGGTCAACTGACTCAGTGAATCAAATGACTCAAAAATCGATTCACTTTGGTGAGTGACTCATTAAAACTCGATTCAGTAAAAAGAATCAAATTTACCATCACCAGCGGGGAGTAGGTTAAAGTGGATTCAGCAGGTGGAGGATGCCTTAAATCAGCTGCAATGGCTCAGTGTGGGGAAAAGAATCAAAATGCACAATAATTTCTATTGAGAGCTGCAGTAGATTTTCTGATCAGCTGATTTTAAACCATCACAGTGCAGCAAACTAACCTGCAGCGGATTCTCATGCAGCCTTTAAATAACACAGTCAGTCTGCCTCAGTTTGTTTAGCAGCATGTTTGACAATATGAAGACGCATGTGACATGTTCAGACCCAATATGTGATTTAAAAACGTGACGACTTACATGTGAGCTTTAAATGAGCAGCCCTTACCTTTAAGTCTGAGCTCTCTCCTTCCTGTCCCGTCTTTCTTATCTTTCTCCATCTCTGAGTGAAGTTAGCTCTACAGCAGCTGGACCTTTAGCTGCAACACACTGTGAGACACACACACAGTTTGTGTGTTTGCTGTTTGTTGAGCTCATAGAAACGCTGCATTTCAAATGACCTGACACTTAAAAAAACGTTACTCCCTTTATGTTTGCTCCTCTCGGCTAGCTTGGTGCCAAATTACCAAACGGCAACTAATGGACCCCTGCAGTCGTCTGGTGCTGTGCCAAAAAACAAAACACAGAAGAGTTTTTGCCTCTTTCATCCCGTTTTATGTCACATCTCCTGGTGAGAAATACCTGACCAGGACTGCCTTTCATGTGTTTCTGTCCGAAACACAGGCTGAAAGTAACGAATCCTGAAAAGTACAGCAACCTAATTTATGATTTATTTGAATGATTTATTTGAATTATATATTTGAACACCTCTTTCTTTAATAACTTTGAAAAACAAAAGCAAGATTTGCTGCACAAGTTTGGATTTATTTGTGATATTCTCTAACCCTAATATAAACTTATGTCCACATCTGTAAACTCTGATGGTTGGAGGTTTAATATATCTGCATGAATGCTTCACACTGACATTTCTGAATCAGCAGAAGCCAAATGCCATACAGTGGAACCCCGGCTTATGAAGACCCCATTTAACGAAAACTTCAAGTTACGAAGGCACTTAATGGCAATATGTTTGCCCGGAGTACGACAAAATGCCCGTGTAACGAAATCGTATTGTTGTTGCAGTGCACTATTTTGTGTGCTTTTCGTTTGCAATTAGCCTGTCGTTCATTCATAATGGGACTGGCATAAATATGAGCGAGTTTAAAAAGATTTCATTGCACAGTGTATGTACGTACTTTAATTAACGTAAATGTAAGTTTTAGTTTTAATGTTCAGAATCCATAATGTTATGTGCATGTACACGTAGGTATGTGCATGCATACATACGCTTTCTTCAGCCTCCACCAAGAACTTCGTCTTCAGACAGCATCGGTGCTTCGACTTACGAACATTTTGACTTACGAAAGACCCTCTGGAACGAATTCATTTCGTCGGGGTTCCACTGTATTTCGGTGCTGATCACCTCAGTGAACTAGCTCAGGTTAATTTGTTAATGACCCTGTTAATTTTATGTATTTTGCATGTTTGAATATGTAAATGCTAGACTCATATGCACCATGAGGAGGACCAGAACTCAGGTGACCACAGTTTCCGTCCATAGTGTGTGTGTGGAGACTGTGAATATTTGGAAATACCTCAGTTTTCACTGACAGTAAAGTAGACTTTACTAAAAAGACAAAAACCCTCACACAAAGGGTTATTTCTATTTGTAAAGGCAGCGTATAGAAGCGCACAGCAGGTTCTTTAATATCTGCTGGACAATGTCAGGATTCTCTCTGAGTGTGATGGAGCCGTGCTCGATGCTGCCGTTTGCTGGGACGGCAGCCTGATCCTCACACCAGCAGTGTTGTGTGTGTGTGTGTGTGTGTGTGTGTGTGTGTGTGTGGCTTGACTCTGATGGGGATGTCAGAAAGGAGGATGCTCTCCAACATGTGGACAATATTGGACAATCGTTTATGTGCTGGACAGTCACAGAAGCACTTTCAGCAAAAAGCTTCGTTCCACCACAACCAATCATTTCCATCTGTGGCCTTACAGCTGCACAGCTCCTCCTTATCACACCTGGACAGTTTTCACTTGAAATATCTTGTTTATATCATATAAACAATTTTATTATCATGTTTTCATTGAGTATCTGTAAGGAAATTCCTTCCTGAGAATAAGGAAGTATTCTGATTCTGAACATCAAAAAAAACATTTGATGTTTATTATAATTTTTTAAAAACTGTCCAGCTTCGCTAAAAACAAAAGCTTCATTCTGGATGTTTCCTCGGGAGCGCACTGAATCAGCTGTAGAGCTTTCTAAATAAAATGGTGGATTTTCTGAACTCAGCCTTCATGGATGCCTGCCTGTGGCAGCTTCTACTCTATTAGTATTTTACCCAAGGAACAGCGGGCACTCATTATGCCTTTACTTCTGTCCTTTTTGTTGCTCCAAGGCTTCACATTCAGAGGATCCAGGACATAAACCTGGACTGACCTTGAAAGGAGTTCTGAGAGAAAGGAGGTCTGAGGTTATCCAAGAAATAACCCAAAATGAAATTCCAACGACAGGTTGTCAAAAATGTGTAACATAAGTAATAAGCTACAGCATGGCGAACTAATAATATCAGCAGTTAATCAGGAAACAACAATTAATCCAATATTCCCTGCATTTCAGCAAGTGAGCGCCTCAAACTCAAAAGATACACTTTTCTGTCTCATGTGATTAAAACTATGCTGAAAATAAACCAGAGCTTGAGAAGTAAGAGCTGGATGGTCATGTGAGCCCTGTTTTAGTGCCCTTTAGTTCAGTAAAACAACACCTTCACGCTCATTACTGTTTGAAGCCGAGCTCATTATTTGTTAAGGGGCAACTTTGGGCAGCCACGAACGGATCAGCGTTAAGGTTTCACAAGCTTTGTTATGAACACAGACATGAGCATTGACAAGACGAGAGTACGTGGTGGGGAATCTCTGACGTGGAGGCGCTGCAACAGAGGGAGAGTGTGGATGATGGCCCCGCCCCTCCCTGAGCCTGGTGCTGCTGGAGGTTTCTTCCTGTTAAAAGGGAGTTTTTCCTTCCCACTGTCGCCACAGTGCTGCTCATAGGGGGTCATATGATTGTTGGGTTTGTCTCTGTATGTGTTATTGCAGGGTCGACCTTACAATATAAAGCACCTTGAGGCGACTGTTGTTGTGATTTGATGCAATTAATAAATTGAACTGAGATCTTCGAAATAAAAAAATCAATCAAACTGCAGACTTGCTGTGTTAGAGTCTAAATTTGGGTTCTCTGCCAGTGATTTCTAATATTTTGAGATTTTCTATTTCTTGGGCTAATGGGATGTGTAACAGCACCTCAATTTTTTTAACCTTTTTAATAAGAGAATTCTACATATTACTAATATATATGCATAAAGCCCTGTAGGTCAACCAGAAAACCCACAGAGCTTGCCTGCCTGTATGAAAATAAAGATTACAGTACCTGATGGTCCCTGATGTTCTCAGATCTTCGGTGTGGGAACAGAACAAACTCGATGAACACCTCTTCCTCTTTAACCCGGCCGCACGTTTAATTATGTTCTCCAGATTCTCACAAACGACTCAGTGCATTTCATAATTGTGTGACATTAGAAGATGTACCAGAGCTGTATCAGCTGGACTGCTTCCCACTTTAGCAGTCGTGTTCTACCAGAGGTGGATATCAGTTGCACTTATATAAGATGTCTAAAGAAAACGGAGCATCGGCGGTAAATAAATAAAATCTGGCCTCATTTTGTTTCACCTAAATAGAATCTGGCTCCAAAGACGTGTCCTGGACTGTGAGAATGATTCCTCTATAACAGGATGAGTCGATCTCAGTGCTCTGCAGACCTGCTGAAACATGTTTCTAATAAAATTCTTATTTTGATTACTAACAGTTGATGAGCCTGTGGGCTACATGTGTTATCTTGCTTTTATACATCAATATGAATTCAGAAATATTCAAATAAACGTCCTCGGCCTTCTAAACAGAGCAAATGGAGCTTTGAGGTGAGCCTGTTCCTTTTTGTAAAGGATTTCCAGATTTGTTCTCTGTCAGTGTCGTGTTGGTTTATTACTGAGAGGCTGATTTAGAGCAGGATTTATAGAACACTGTATTCCTGAAAGCATAACCAGTGTTTTTCCTTCTGGCTGATGACACTGGTTTGTACATTTTTGAAACAGTAAAAGTCAACTTTCAAATTTCCCTCAGTACAAGCTCTTGAGTAATATGTCAACAAGTGAAACAAAAATATCGAAGCTGCTGTTATCCAGTCATGCAATCTGGTACATATTTGATAGAAAGTAATCAACTGGCAAGAATACAATTTGATATTTGTAGTGTATTTGCCTCCTTATCTACATTCTCGCTTTGCTGTCAAAGCTCTCAACTTTGGGTTAAATTTTAAAAAATCACTCAGTGACCCACGGTGAAATACCCGTACGCTCTCTTAGCCCGCTTCAAGTGGCCGGCCTTGCTTTGCTCCTGAGGAGTGATTTAGATTCAAACAGTAGTTTTCCTTTTGCTGACAGGACTCCAGCAGTCTTTATTCAGTCATTTCTATATCTGGTAGAAAGTTATGTTTCTATCTGTCAGAGAACAAGTCTTGATGTGTTGACCGTGTGATCACTTTAGCTTAAATAATCATATATTAAAGTGCAATGCACCAACCTGTAGAACACATCAGTCTAGCCCAGGGGTGGGCAATTCCAGGCCTCGAGGGCCGGTGTCCTGCAGGCTTTAGATCTCACCCTGGATCAACACACCTGAGTCACATGATTAGTTCATTACCAGGCCTCTGGAGAACTTCAGGACATGTTGAGGAGCTAATTTAGCCGTTTAAATCAGCTGTGTTGGTTCAAGGACACATCTAAAACCTGCAGGACACCGGCCCTCGAGGCCTGGAGTTGCCCACCCCTGGGCTAGCCACAGTTTGACAGAAATTAACAACCTGACTTTGATCTGATTCACGTTTCCCCGTCACGGTGCTGCTTAGCGTGCAGTCTGAGAAAACTGGCTAATCTGGTGACTCGTTTTGCAGGGCTTGTAGTAGATGGTCTGTTAGCAGTGCTGTATCTGTTTGTTGAAGTCATTGGTTCAATGATTCAATGAGAACTTTATCGTCCCCAATGGGAAATTGATTTGCAGTATGTCCATACAGAGATATACAAACGAACACAACACATACCCACAAAAATAAGCCCAGAGGAAACAACCTAAATTTATCATCAAAAAAGTGCAGTGTGCAATGGCAACAACCCTTATGGTTTAGTGTTATGAGCCATGATAATAGCGAAGAAATTGTTAGATGATATGAGCTGGTTTTCAGAAACCCTGCAAACCCTGTTTAGTTCTGCACCGAGACGTGTTCACATGCAAGCGAAGCCTGCTCTGGTACGACTGCTCAGTAGATCTGGGAGTAAAGCTTCTGCTACAACAAATATGCTCTCCTATAGTCCGTTGGTTTTGTGAGATTGTGGAGGGTTTGTGAGATATTTTGAAATTTTGGGTTATTTGGAGTTATTGTGAACTTGCTGTTCTTGCTGGTCTTATTTGTTTTTTAGTTTTGAATCCTTAGTTATTCCTGGCATTTTGAGCTTTCAGTTTAATTCGTTCATGTATCTGCATTACCTTCCTTAGTTACTGTTTTCACTTCCTGCTTTATTGGTAATTGGCATTTGTCATTTTACTTTCGAGACTGTAACATTAGCTCTAATAAACAGCTTCATTTCTGTTATTCAACACATTCATACGTCTGCATTTGGGTCCACAGTTCTGGAATTTGTGTATTTTTCAGAGGATACCTGTTTGCTGAGATTACTCAGTGAAAATAAGTTGGTGAAAGTGTAGCTGATGGATCTCAGAGCAACAAAGGCAGCAAGTTAATTTACTTAAAGAAGTCTCTGATTAGATCAAATCTGAAGTTTCATCTGCAAAATTGCTTCAATTTAAGAATTACAACTCTTGGACCTTTTGTCCTAAAGATTGGCACGATTAACAAGACTATTAGCTTACTTTAATTTGATTGCTGACCAATAAAAAGTAGTTCAAAATATGTTGAAATGTGATAACTTTTCTACTTTTATGAAAAATGATGGCTTATTTATCATATGATATTACATTTTGGGGCTTGACATATTTTAATTTGCACTTCTGTATTACTGACATGATTGACATGGACACTGTTTTGGTTTTGGTATAGCTGGAATTACATGTATTATTGTGAGTTTAGGCAAAGTCTCTCTACAGGCTTTCCACAGGCTAGTGAGTATAAAGTCTGCTGTCTGACTCTGGTAGATGAAAGAACTGACAAACCTCCAAGCAATGTCTGATATTTTTCACACACCGGCCCATCCAAAATGTATGGACCAGTACAAACACATTTCTTCACTGACTCAGAATCCAAGCTTTCTACTTGTACATCTTCTATCCTCTACATTTACAGCTCCCACATACACTCATCGTATACAGATAGTTTATTGCAGCAGACAGGCTGAAAATAAATGAGAGTTTTATAGCCATAAAACTGAATCTAGACAGACCCTCATTTTTGCAAATTAGCTTAATAAAAGTTGTTCTTTATGTTGCAGTTTGGCTGCTGTAGAGCAGTGATGGGCAAACACTTTATTTCCAGTGAGACTCCATCTCTGTGTCAGGCTCCCACTGACATGCCATTAAGGTGGAATTTCACTGACTTGTTTACAGCTGAAATAAATGGACAGAAGATACTATTATTACAAATATAAATATTGTGTCGGACTGCTGAACTTCCCTTGTTAAGTCATCTGTGTCACATGATGTCATCTGTTACAGAAATAGGCTTGAACTGTCAGAGCCAATGATGTTGGAGATGGAAATGTGAAACCACCTGAAAGTCAATGAGGGATGATTGCTGCAGTGTTGCATCAAATCAGTGTGCGCTGAATGAGACTGAATAAATTCCATTCTAGGCGTACAGAGCTGTTTAGGAACGGGAGCCACGACTCTATTAAGAACTGAAGTTCACATTTTTGGTTTTAATACAGGTTTTTTTTGTTATTATTCTGATTTGAATCTTTAACATGTCATACAGGCTGACTGAGCTGTTGCTGAAGGTCTTTATTGTCACCAAACTTCAAGACCTGAGTAGCTGTTTTGAAGCGTTTCCCAAGCTGTATCGTCTATTTTAGATGGATGACTTCTTGGAATAAATGCACTGTGTCAGAGTGTTTTACAAGTCTGTTGTCACTCAAGGTATGATGCAATCTGCTGCAAATATGTTAAAGAAGGCTCCTTGAAAAATATTCAATTTAAAGTTTTTCTAGCTCTGAGTAAGTTACATTAAATAACTGCCAGGTCTCATCAGTGTACACTTTGCATGAGAAAGCCTGCAGGTGGCTTTGGACTTTACTCGTTTATCCTACACAATTAATATCAGGTTATTTCAACTCTTCTGTTTTTGTAAAAACATGTTTTTAAAAGGGTCTCTCTCTCACTTCTTGAGTCCCTAAAAAGTTAAGCCTGGTGATGTTAATGCCCAGCATACATTTTATGGAGAAAAGTATGTGACCATTCAATTGCTTTCAGTCCCATTGCCACAGGTGTGTAAAATGAAACACTGACTCCATGTCTGCAGAGTCCCAAACCTCCTCTCAGCACAGAAACTGTGCACCGGGAGTTTCATGGCATGTGCATTAATGGTCGAGCAGCTTCTGTAGTGTGCAGATATCTAAGTAATGATGTCCATATTAGTGTAGCTATTGGTTTGTATACAGTGCTATGAAAAAGCTCCGTTTAAGAAGGAAAAATGATGAAAATTAACTGAAACATAAAAGTGCAACACGCATGCAAAAACGAAGCATCAGGAAGGGGGAGCAGTTTTTCACTGTAAACAGGAAATGACTGTCCAGCTCCCTTGATTTGTGACATCACGTCCTCATGAGATTATGATTTGAGTCACTAGTTTGAACTGTTACTGAATTTACTTTGAGAATTCTGTAAATAACAGTCAAATAATACCAAAGTGCTTCCCACGAGGATGCTGCGTCAGACCACATCACATCTGGTTTTAAAACACCAACAGCCAAAAAATAAACAGGCCATGAGCTTATTTGTTCACTGGCTTTTGGAATAAATGCAATAAAGAAAGGAGTTATTTTTTATTCTCAACAGTTTAGAGTTTCCTACATATGTTTTCAGCTCAAATCATTTGACTGAGGGTTTCCTGATTCATGCATCACCACAAAGCTCAGCATGTTATATTCCATAATGCTACCAGACTATAAAAGTTAATTTCACAGCCCTTCAGTTATTTTTGAGTTTCAAAAAGCTGTTTCTCTAACAGACGATATAAAACACTTCAGAGGAAAACATCCAGAAGAAAGAAACTGGAAGATTAAAAAGAGTTTTCATCTCCCGTGTTCCTTGAATGCAGGTGAAACGTTTCTGCTAAATCCCAGTATTCGAACAGAACAGGGCAGTTTAATGGTCAGAAATATGTCATGTCTTTTTTTCAGAAAGGTTAATGTTGACTGAACGTCATTAACTAGAAGGGCTGCAGGAAGGTCATGAGTGGAAGCTGTCAGAATATTTTCATTTTCACACGTTTCACTTCAAAACACTCTTAGCATTTACACACAGTCCAACTTTAATTGATTTTTTTCCAGCTTTTTCTTGCAGGAAGGATCTTTTGACAGGTCACATATGAAACTCAGAGCATAAGGGACGACTGTGTGAGGTGGAAGCTGGGGAAAAATCTCCTGCTCTTAACATATGTATGTTTTTTTAAAGGAGAACATTAGCTCTGTGCTGTGAATGCGCATTTGCCATACTTTGCCTCATCTGTAGTGTTGCAGCCTTAGGGTGACTTTGCTCCTGTGGCTCAGATTGGATCTAAATGTCCCCTCACAGCGAGGCATGACGACGGCATGGGGAAGACACAACCCACCCGAAGCTACACAAAGACAGCCTGCTGGCTCAGCTCTGATGAAATCGAGAAGACAAGTATATTCCCATTCGTTATGTGTGGTTTTGGCTGAAGTGATTTTCCTAAGCTGCAAAAAAATCGGGGTCAGGTCGGGATTTTAAATGCTCAGTTTGTTATACATAATACAATGTGTCAGTCTGTTTGGTTTTACTGTGTCACAGCAAGAAACTGAAGTTGATTTTAAATGCCCTGCACAAGTCATGCTTGTCCAGTCGAGTCATTTATAAGGAGCAGTAAAGCTGAGGGAATGTTCACCAAAAATCCTTTCGCACGACTGTGCACACGAGCGCAAACACCTCACACAACTGTCGAGCACGGTGGTGGAGGGGCGATGAATTTGGGTTTGTGTTGCTGCCACCTGGGCACCTTGAGTCGACCTTGACTCTGCATACCAAAAGATTTTACACTCAAATTGAGGCCTTTAGATAAACTCATCTCTCTCCTTTAACCTCAGACAGCTGTTTCTGGTGGTTTGCAAACAGCTGGCTTTGCAGGGTGAACTGATTGGACACCAGCATAAGAGGCAAGCTGCCACTGGCTCAGCTTTCACTGCTCTGAGATCAGTTTCCTCTTGCTTGACACTTGGCCAGTGTATGTGATGTAGAGGAGATGGAGTTTGAAAAAGCTGTTAATAACTCCTTTAGTACATTAGCAAGGAAAGCTGTAACCATGATGGAGAGGGAACGGCAGCTCTGACCATGTCTGCTCCAATAAATCAGGCTCAGGCTCAGGAGCACTTTCAGAGATTAGCATCTGTGGGAATGTCTGAATCTCATATGTTTAACCAGATTTTAGTCCACCCACAGATATTCACAGTTAACCATGTCACTCACTGCACAAACCTTTTATTTAGCAGATTTTTTAAAATCATTAAAACATTTTAATATACTTTAGAAAATCAAGACGTGGGCCTGAGTTTCAGGTTCTCTGCACCACAGTCACTACAAACACATCATTTATAGAACAGAATGAATACAGAATATAAAGTATTCATAATGAGCTCAGTCTTAAACCTTTGCAGCAGTAATATTAATTACGCTGATGAGGAAGATGTTTCTGCAGAAGATATTTTATCCCCAATTTTCCAATAACACAGTGAGAAGTTCCTCCACCACTTGTCATTTTCAGCTAACAATGAGTCATTTTTGGTAATATAGTAGATATTTGTTTAACTGTAGCAGTAATGTCTGAAAGGTGAAGATGTCCATGTAGAGAACAGACAGGCAACACAAACTGTACATTTTAATCTGATCCGCTTTATCTCATTAAATTTCTAACTAGTGGAGGAAGATGTTTTTGTTTGTGTGTGTGCGTGAGTGCGTGCGTGCATGCTCTGCTTGCCTTTCTGTAAAGGTCACCACACGCCGCTGGGTTCTACAACCTCTTGAATCATGTGGTGTACTGTCTTTCACATGAGTGCACCTAAAAACCCAGATAGTGCAAAACTGTTCCATTATCTTTAAAGAGTGCTCAGGTACCACAGAGGACTGTTCCACCGCACCAGTTTCAACTTCATGTTAACCAATGAACAAAGGAAACAAAGGTTAGTGTGTAAGAAGTAATCATTTTTATTTACAAACAACAGCTTAACACGTGAGTTATGACCTGAAGTTTTAGCACAGTCTTACAGCCCTCCACCTGTCGGCTCTCTTTAGTATTCCATGTTTGGTGAATTCATTAAGATTACATTTCACAGTGCAGAGCAGCTTCTCTGCTGTGCTTCCAGAGCAGAAAGCTCCTGCAGTGACACAGTCTCGGCCTGTTAAGGATCTGGACTTGATGCCTCTCACTCACTTGAATGAGGACTGCTTGGCTCAGTCGTGAGCCGTTTTTTCCCCCGTCTCACACGCGCTGGCTTTGGCAAATTATTGTTTCCCTTCTGGCTCCACTTTATGTTGTAATATCACAAAAATAAAAGTCACATTTCTTGGCACTGGAGGGGTCTTACAAACATGAAAATCCCTCCACCATGGATTAAAAATTCATAAAAGTGTCTGCAGTTTTACAGAGCTCTTTACACGCAGTCTGTGCCAATATGTTTTAGAACTGCAGGGATTTTTTGTTGCGATACTGCAAGAGGCCAGCGACGATGGCGAGCCTCTAATGCACTGATAGACACAACTGGAGACACTTCTAAAAAGCCTCGATTGTGCAGGCGCCTTCAAAATCCTGCCAGCGAGGTCTGAGGTATCATTTATAACAAATCCTTGGAGAAAAAACACACAAAGCACAGAACAAATTCTTTAAGAAATATTCACCATTTGAGAGAAGGAACATTTTTGGAGTTCAGCCCTTACAGAGGCTATGTCGCACTGAAGTGTGGGGTTTGAGATACGGCATAAACTGATTCTGTGGTTCAATAGCAAACCCCTATATGAAAACTAAAAGAGCCATCTTTGAATCACAAAACTTACCAGAGGACGTTACTACTGAGGTTTAGCACATGAAAAAATCAGAAGCAGCTCACCCTGAACGAGACATTTACGTCTCCTGGAAACTGTAAACGCTCCAAACCCAAAGAAATCTTTGTGGAAGTGCCATTGTTTAGGGATAATTGTGTCTTGAAACAAAGAGCTTACAACACAATGATGAATGTGGATGCTCTTTTTTACTGAGCCCGGGAAGCACAGGCTGACCCACTTTAGACTCGTATGTGAAGGTGATGTATGGAGAGTGTTGTGGAGCGAGGGATGAGGCACTGTGAGGCGTTGATGGGATTTCCCTTCTTACATTTAATTGCTGAAGTTTATTGTGAGTTAGAATGATGATGTTCTTTCTTCATCAGAAGCCCAGTCAATGAAAACTTGCCCTCATGCTGGGATTATTGCACATTAACACACGGATTTATTTGAAAAGTAGCAATAAAATTTTAACACTTTAATGACTTTGAGCAGTGAATTATTGACCAAATACTGAGCCCTGTGGTTACAAATAACAAAGACTCGATATTAGAAAAACGAGCTGATGATGACTGGTGGGGCGCGTTGTGATGCTGAACACATTCTCCTGAATCTGCCGTGTTTTCTAATATTTCTATTCAGAAAAGAAAAAAGAGAAGGGGAACTCATATTTGAGGCCGGACTGTAATGCTGTGGCTGTGTTTGGCCCGTATGGATCAGCTGGGATTTTTGAGGTCCTTGGAAAGTTACAGAGAGTCAATGATTCACAGTGCCTATAAGGATCCGGGGTAATTGCTGGTTATGTGGCAAACATGACAAATTGCCTCCACTACAGCTCGGTCCCTCAAGTGAAACAAGCCACCGTGAGGTCATTTTCAGGTTAAGACTGTTATCAGCTGTTGACCTTGACTATTTATTCTCAGCTGTGTATTGTAAGGGGTGGCTGGAGATTGGAGCAAGAACATGACTGCCCATTAAAAGTCTGAGTCGAGCCGAGATGTTGGGTAAGGTCTGTACAGTACGTACTGAGGCCAACGAGTAACTCCAGCCAGTAAATGTATTCAGACTGAATCTGAAAAACCTTTGCAATAATAAGTGATGATCTAAGGAGCTTGGAAAGAAAAACGTCTGGACTTCTTTAAGTTGCTTGAAGACGTTTCACCTCTCATCCGAGAAGCTTCTTCAGTTCTAAGGTCAAAAGGTGGAGAGTCCCAGACTTAAGCCCTGTGGGAGTGTCCCTCCAGAGGGTCATGGACCCCCTGTTGATCCTCTACCTAATCACATCAGCCAAGGTTTCGGGTGAACCCGCTGTGAAACCCCCACCCTATCATGTGATTTACTGAGGTCAGAAGTCCCAGGATGTGAGTGGGCGTTAAGGCGTCTGTGTTGAGTATTGCAGCACCGACAACGATCAACTCGAAGGAAAATGACGACGGAGGCAAAAATACCCTTAAGATTTTGGGAACTTTATTTCACGTTAACACGCGGTAAAACCTTTACTCATGGATGCCATATTTGTTGTGGTACTCTCTCTCAGGCAGGGGCGTGATGACGCAGTATATGTGCCGTTACAGTGAACACAGTGCCCCCTTGTGGTGACAACTAAAATACTGTCTCTGTGTTAAGCAACAGTAACCATAATGCACATTCTACAACAGGGTGGGCAGCTCCAGGCCTCGAGGGCCGGTGTCCTGCAGGTTTAGATGTGTCCTTGAACCAACACAGCTGATTTAAATGGCTAAATGAGCTCCTCAACATGTCCTGAAGTTCTCCAGAGGCCTGGTAACGAGGTAATGTGACTCAGGTGTGTTGACCCAGGGTGAGATCTGAAACCTGCAGGACACCGGCCCTCGAGGCCTGGAGTTGGACACCCCTGTTCTACAACACGAGTACACACGATGAATATCTTAACAGTCTGGGAAAGAATATGAAAACTGGATTATAGATGGCAGACAGTTGGTGTCGTAAGCCACACCTCTGTTCAAAGACACTAACTCCATCATTTGACCCTAGAGCTCAAGAAGCTCCTCAGATGAGAGGTGAAACGTCTTCAAGCAACTTAAAGAAGTCCAGACGCTTTTCTTTCCAAGCTCCTTAGACTATGACCTGGATGACCGAGAACCTTCACAGACATTAATAACAATGCTTTAACATTTGAAAATCATGTCACTCTATAGCTTTGAACAAAGACTGTGCAAAAAACAAACAAACCTCAAACTATATAAAGGAGCTTGAGCTCGGTGTGTGCTGGTGGGTTTTGATACCATGTGATGGATCCCAGTAAGCTGCTTTTCCCTTGTGCTTACTTGTACGGCCGTTTTTACAGCTCAAACATGAAAGTGTTCGTCACCTTTTCATCTAACTCTCAGCAAGAAAATGAATTAGCAGATCTCCCAAAATATCTAAGTGCTCCCTTAAGGCCTAGTTCAATAGCCGTTTGTGTCTGACATAAAAGAGTGCCCATCTAATAACTCCAAACACACAAAAGTTGAATCGCTCTTGGGTTTTTGGATTAATCTGCTGATCAAAAACACCAGTAACTACATTATTTATCACTTTATTTCATTGTTGGTACAGAAATAACATTCTGTGGCGTTAAACTTAGAAATGTGAAACCACAGCTTCCCACTTCTAAGTTCAATGACCCATCAATATTTAATACGTCCACATCAATTTGCCTTTGGTGCTCATATTTTTAGATCAGATTTGTTATGCCATATTTCAGTGGGTGGTGCCCCATGTGAATCCAAACGGAGAACGTGGATGATAGTTTGCTAACTCCCTTGATCTTTGCTTGGCTAGACTCCATGGCTGAATCCTACGTGGTAATGGATGCTGCTATTTTAAACAAACCATGGGGGATGCATCTATTTTGCATTAAACCATCTCATTCTGACAACTCTCCCCAGGATGCTGACAAATACAAGTTTCATAGGCTGAAAAGTTGCATACATGAACATATTAGACAAGAAAGCCAGTGAAATGTTTAATACATGGTTCTTTGTGCAGTACGATAAAGGGTTTTGTGATAGTGTGTGCATGATAAGAATGTCCAGTTCTAGGTCACCAAGAGGCAGATTTATTGTAGTACTGTTTCATCATTTATTCCCTCAAGGTAGTTAAATACGGCTGAAACTTTAAATTGAATTCCAGGTCTAAATATATCCCACTCAGCCTTACCTTTCTTTGTATAAACAGGCAAACGCGGGCCTACCAAGCCCCCGTGGGTTCCAGAGGTAATTATTTGGAGAAAGCTGCAATGTTACAGGTGAGGGAGGGATGTTAATTACCTTTGTAGATTCACAAGACGATGCCTCTCTCCTTTCTTTTGCTCAGCTTCTTTATGGGCTAATTAATTATGAAACAATGCACAGGTGATTCATCTGGGAGCAGGAAATCTTTAAACCTTTCTTCTTCTTTTCACATCTACACAACAACAAGGGGAAAGTTGTTCATCAAATGTCATGAAGGTGTGTGCATACAGTAACTCTTCATTATGTATGCTGAGCTCTCCGTGGACTTTCCAAAAGACTTTCATTTGAAGCGCAGATGCAGAGAAAAGTCGTGGTTCTCAGGTTTTCTCCAATAGCAGCCTCGGACTCTAATTTGAGGATTTCACGTTGCAGATGTCAGAGATGCTGAACACTGCCAGGTTTAAATATTCACTACACCATGAAAATGTCACATGGAGAAATTCCATATTTAATATTGAGACCATTCACCCATGATGTGACCATTTTAGACAGATTACTCTTTCTCAAGTAATCACAGCGACAGCACCGCAGGACAGCAGCGGTGAGTTGGAAAATTATGATACCAACGAAGAAGAGCGCTCCCTGATCTCTCACATGCTGCCGTGATGGAATTCAAAACTTATTTTGCAGTTGAATGGCTGTGTTATCCCCACAGCAGACCTGTCAACTTAACTGTAATGAAATGGGGAGAAGGGTGATGAAAAATGTATAGAAATCAGTGTAACCCCGACATCCTTCCAGCCTTGATTTTCAACTCGATGCATCATGCTGCAGCGCTTTTTTTGATCCAGCGCTCCGGCTGTGAGGTCGGCCAATCAGCTCGTGAACTGCACTGTCCAAAAGCATAACAATGCTCTGCTGTCAGCAGAGGTGTCCACATGGAGTGCCGGTGTCAGGAGCACAGGAAACCAAGTGTGTTTGACTGAGCTATACTACAGTGCATACGTCTGTAAAACACAGAAGGGGATTCATTCCAAGGCAAGGTACATCTATGCCTTCTGCAACCTTGCATCCTCATAAGAGGACATTACATTTACTATATTCAGCTCAATAAAGTGTCAATAAACCCATCGTTTTCACAAAAAGGTATCCTTAAAATTCATAATTACATACATGATGCTTAGTTTTAATAATTATCATGTTCAAAAATGACTCCCACGGTTCTCAGGATGATGTTGACACAATATAAGCCAGTAAAGCATGTTACCCACACATCACGTATGTGAAGGACAGTTACTACACTGAATACACACATGCATACATTTATTTTAAGCAGGTCTTTTCTGCAGCTTCATGCTCACTGTGCGCTTTCATTTGCAGATGAAAATCCCTAATTGGTAAAACTGTCAGAAGATATTTAACGTTTAAACTAATTGCACTTGGAGTGCATAATGCCAACATGCACAGTTATGAAAGCCCACTAATGAAAAAGTTTTGTTAATTCAAATGTTTCTCTCTCTGCATTAACCTCGAATAACCTTAAAACATTTGTTTAGCTTAGTTGAGTCGAGCCTACGCACTCTAGTTGTGTTTGCAAGATTTGATAACCTGGTTAAAGTAGTTAAGGCTCTAACCAGGTTACATAGTATCCTATAAAAATGAATAACTGTGCTATGCACCAAACAATGGTGCCTACTTTTCCTGTCTGCTTCCTCCATGGTGCCCTGAAGGGGTCTTGTAGTTACAATACCAATTGCTGGCTTTACACTTGTTTTTACATGTAGGTCAGTGATGGTGCGCAGATGATTACGGATTGTTGCTGTTATGTTTGTGCCTGTGTTCAGGGTCAGGCAGTGTTATGGGAGTAGCACAGCAATTGTAGGAGTTTCTTTTTCAGACCAAAAATGATTTATTTTATTTATTTATTTATTTTTAATGCTGAAGAAAAAGTCTTAATGCGTTTGTGACTGACGTGGCTGCAATAGCTTTCACCAGGGTTACATGTTATCTGTCTTCTTTGAGGTCTTTGGGTTTGTCCCGGAGTAACTTGTTGAGGCTCAACCTGTAAGTTTAGTGCAAAGGCCTGAAGTTCTGCTCTTTAATACTGGTGTTGTAAAGCAGGACAGTCCAGCCTGGAGTGTTTACAGAAAGTAAAGTCGCTTGTTATAGTGAGCAGAGCTGTTTCCATTGTTTGCGATGAGAGATCATATTTCTCTTATTTTGGCTACTTTTCATGTTAAATACTGAATTCTGTAAAAAAAAATCCTTCTTTTCACATTCAAACTCCAGAATGATCAGGCATCGTCACACCTACAGGTTTACCTAAGCTTCCAAATAACAGACAAAGCTTAAAGTTAGGCCTGGCTCATATAACCACCGACCATCTCCTAGTTTTGTTTCTGTGGGTTCAGGCTGCTAGGTGGCTTCCCATGATGCACCGAGCTCTCCTCCAATCCATCTCTCAACACTCCTCGTGCATATTTGCTATATGTTACCTTTGTGTACTCTCTGTAGTTCGGTTTTGCTCTGTTTTGATTCGTGGCATTTTCTTGCTCTTCCTGTTAATGGGGACTTCTTCCTTCCCACTGTCACAAAGTATTGCTGTATTTTGCTTTAGGGTTTAATCTCTGATATTATAAGGTCATAAAAGTACTCCAGATGAGTACTTTACTCACTCAAAAGCAGACGTGATTACAGAAAGTGGATCTCTCGTTGATAGCGAGTCTGCTCAAACCTAAGAAGTTAGTACAGTAGTCATGGATGGGTGGGTTTAGAGATTAAAATGAATTCAATTAAAATGATATTTTATTAAAATTAACCATAATCATGTGTTCCAAGTCAACTCACAGCAAGTCATGCCTCAGTTTACAAAAGTCTGGCTGCAATTATGTCCATGTAACCTGAAGAACACAATAACCGATCGATGTGTCCCCATCAGGAAAGCTTGTACAGTAGTGAAGATGTAAACATTACATGAAGTCATCAGACTCGTGTAACTGCAATCAAAACCATTACAGCAAACCATATTGTAATCTTGAGCTCAGCTGCATAGTGACCTCAGTCACGACTGCCAGCTTAAAAAACACCCAAACCTGAAGCACTTAAATAATAATAATTATGTGTATGCACATTTTCAGCCTCATGAACCAGACAAAGCTGGGTGTCTGTCTCCATCATCTGTTAGAGGCTGAAGCTCAGCCCGGAGACTGTCAGGAAGATGATGTGTCTCAGGAGACGAAGAAGCCTCAGGAGAGCTCTTAATCATCAGGGACCCACTTCTCTGGTATTTCTGTCGCTGCTGTGCTCTCCTTTCTTTGAACGTAGTGCGCAGGAGCTCACCTGCCTCGCACACAACTTTGTGGCTGCGATTCACAAAGAGAAGCACAAAAGGCTAATTTTACCACAAAAAATGCCACTGTGGGACATTTCAAATAACCAGCGATTTATTTATTTATTCATTACCACTGCTCCCTGTACGTGAAGCAAAAACCTGTGCTTTCTTTCTCTTTTACACGCGGATAAAACACCACATCGTCGATTAGACCCTTGGCTTTCATAACTGTCACCTTGATAATACAAAGATTTGACTCAGGTGAGATTCCATTATGAAAATAATCGGCACCAGTTCCACAAAAAGTGTGTGTCTGTGGCAACGTTTGCTGTACCTGTTGTGATGTCTCTGTCAGGCTGTATTTGAATCATTTTGGCTATTTTATGCTTGATATGAAATGATTTGCCCTCGGAGCCTTTCTCCTCCTGAAACTGTATAAAAGTGAGAAAAACAAGAGATTTTGCTCAATATGACCCCAGCTGATTCTCACCTGCTCAATGGTGGGTTTATAGATTGAATTCTTTTAAGTCTTTTCCCTCCACACAGCAGGGTTGACAAGCATGGACAAAACATGCTTGAGTGGAGAAGGACAGAGGGACTCCGTCTCCAGTCCTTTTCTCGATCCGTTTGAATTGTATTGGACCAGCAGCCGTTCGCCGAGCCCCATTTCAACTCAGCAAAGAGATCAACCACGACGATGAGCATTTGTTACCGATCAAGAGGGTCTAGACCACATTCAGACACGTGGTGAGAGGCAGAGGAGGTGTTCCTGCCCTGAGTCAGATAGCACATGGGGATTTGGACAGCACTGTCTCAATTATCTGATTGGTGATTGAGACTGAAAAGAATGAGCGTGGGCACGAGGACGTGGACAATGACGACCATGGAAGGTGATCTTTGAATCTCTAGGTGACCAGCTGTATCAAACGCTGTGAGTGTCAGGGTCTATTTTACTTTGTGAAAGGCTTCTGAGCTGATCATAACTTCACCGACACACGTTTTCCCCATAGTGCATGACATCCACACCCTAACTCAGACTCATACCCACCGTCCACAGATACGGTGCGAGTGGATGTGCCTGATCGATCAAGAACTAGCTGCATTGTTGCATAATGAAGCATGGGAGTGAAAACGGACTTAAATAACAAAAGTTAGGCTCATATTTGGGCAAAAGCCCAACAAAACCCAAAGAGAACAAGGATGCACAGCACAGGAACATAAGGCTTTGTCAAAGAAGCACAAAAGGAAACTGGGACTTCCTATACACTGAGGACTGATTTGGGATTAGATGAGATGAGATGATGAGATAACCTTTATTTGTCAGTTGCAGGTCTTTTGCCCACAACCGAGATGACAGACCTTGCCGACCGTACATACAACACAAACATCACATTGGGTAGACAGGTCAGGTAATACAGGAATGCACAGATATCAACACACCACAGCACAATAAACACAGACAGCAACATGGGGAAGTGTTCCAGTGTGTACAGCTGATCTGGGACCGCTGCAATCTTCGACTGCGCCTCCAGCTGACCCAATGTCCACATCGGAGGGGAGGTGGCGTTGGAGGTGGCGTTGGATCCGGGGTAGGGAGGGTGATGTGTCAGTGAGTGCTTATCAGTATCAGTGTATGTGTGTGCGTGTCCAGAGTTCAGCTGAGACAGTGTCCTTCGCCCTGCCAGGCTAAGTAAACAGTCTTCCAGCCAACCCAGGTGGCCTTGTAGGGAATGGGAAGGAACAGACTCAACACAGTCGTTATCAGGGTGTTGTTGTTTGGCTCCAGCCTCGAGCCCACAGCTGGCACCGAAGGGCTAGCAGCATTATGATGGTGATTTGTCTTTTGCAACAACTCATGAGAATTTCAAGCTGTTCTTTAACACTCCGACACTGGTCTCTCAATCTCCCGTTGGAGAACCGCGAGCTTCCCCATGATGGTATCAAACTTGCGTTCCATGGTCTTGTCATTATTTTGCTCAGAGAGCCGATTCTGAGAACTCTCGACTGCAGTCAGCTGTTCCAAGATGTAATCTAACTTTCGCTCAAAGGTGTTATTCTGAGCAGGCCTCTCCTTGATGTATCCCAATATACGCTCAGAGGTCTTATTCTGAGTATTCACAGCAGCTGTAAGCGTCTCCAAGGTCTTAACCGTTCTGCTTTCGAGCCCTTTCTGAGAAGCCGCGCCTCGTCCCATCGTTTCGATTCCAGCGGGCAGCCTTGGGGGGGTTTGAACAGCCGGTTCTGCTGTCTTAATTCTCCCATAAGCCAGGGCCAAGCCAGCTCCAATCAGCAAGAACCCTGTTATCATGGTTCCGAATAGGTAGATATCTTCAGCGTCCTCGATCGACAGTCCCGCCAGGCACACGACCCTCCATTCCTGCCACCCGTCCATCGTGTATCCGGCAGGGAAAGTCCCTCCAGGGCACTCAGGCTCTCCCAAGCCCAGACTTCTCGTTGAGAAAAGGGTGTCAATAGCATTCAGAGACCAGTTGATCAAATCCATAATTCTCTTTAGGTTTTAGAAACAGACTGTGAGAGTGTTCCAGGGAAAGTAATAATAAAAAAAACACGAGACTAGACAAGGACATAAGAACTAAGCAGGGAAGATAAGGGAGAGGAGAAAAAGTGCGTCCGCCTCCTCCGAGAGCCAAAAGGAAAGAAACATGAAATGAATGAAACACAGTTTAAAGTAATGAAGACAGATAGGAAGGAGAACCCCAAACAAGACATGAAAGAAAACACCATCGAAATAAAATATGAAATACTCCAAAAGACACCAACCTTAGAAAAAGTAATAGACAACCAAAAACTCCAGAATAAAAAGTAACTGATAAAAAAGTGCAAACAGATTATCAGTAAAATCTTTATACAATAAAATCTCAAATATATTAGCTGGGAATTCGAAACACCTAGAACCGTGACATTGCTGACAGTGGCGCTTTTGACCCATGCATGGCAAACGTACCCTGCAGATTCTGACCACCATGACTTTCTTTGCAGGAAAACCTCGCTCTGAATATCTGCCTCTGTCACAGACGCCAAAGTGCAAACTTGCTGGATATCTGAAGGAGTGCGAGCATAAAAGAAATCTCTGCGTCCTAGTGTTACCTTTACGTGTTAGAATGTTTACTTATTAAACACCAGCACCGGTACAAATATCTAAATCTAGAATAATTAACATTTTAAGATGATCGGGATTATAATAGTGAATCAGTACCTCCAAAACTGAGAGCTTGAAATTAAGCATGTCTGAAGGCGAGAATGTAATTTTGTACAAAAAATACAAATTTCAATTTAAACTGTGGTCAAGACTCTGTGCAGGCCATTGAAGTCCTCCATGTGTTTCTGCACCTGCCCTGAGCACTGCTCTGCCTGTTGGAACAGGAAGGGACCATCTATAACTGTTCCCACACAGTTGGGAGCGTGAAATTGTCCAAAAAGTCTTGCTCTCCTGAAGCATGAAGATTTCCTTTTAGGTGCCCGAGCACAACTCCTGAAAAACACCCCACACCATTATCCTCCCTCCACCAAACTTTACACTTGGCACAGTGCAGTCAGACAAGTACCGTTCCCCTGCCAACCACCAAACCCAGACTCGTCCATGGGATTGCCAGATGGAGGTGACATCCTCTAACGCAGGGGTGGGGGAACTCCAGGCCTCGAGGGCCAGAGTCCTGCAGGTTTTAGATGTTGATCCAGCACAGCTGATTTAAATGGCTAAATGACCTCCTCAACATGTCTTGAAGTTCTCCAGAGGCCTGGTAATGAAGTCATCATTTGATTCAGGTGTGTTGACCCAGGGTGAGATCTACAACCTGCCGGACACCGGCCCTCGAGGCCTGACCTAACGGGAGCACGCTGGAATTCACTGAGCTCCTGAGAGCGACCCACTCTTTCACAAATGTTTGTAGAAGCAGTCTGCATACCTAAGTCCCTGAGTTTATACACCTGTGGCCATGTTAGTGAACACCTGCATTCAATGACTTGGGTGGATGAGCGAATACTTTTGGCATTATAGTGTATGAATATATGTAATTCCTAAAATATTTATTGCATGAATACAATAATACAACAACCTATTAATGCCATAGTGTTCTCAGCTTAGGCCTGGGATGTCTCAAATGAATGCAGTGATGGTGATACCTGAATAAATCAATTGTGAGAGCACAGTGGCTGTCCTCTGCTGCATGCATAAGTCACCTTTTGTGGATGGATAAGTGCTTCTGACGTGTAGAAACAGCTCTCTCAGTGATTGCTCAAAATGTGGAAAGGACCCTGCATTAAGTCAACCCTGAAAGAGATCTAGAAACAAAATTATTGCTCAGAAATTACACAAAACTTACAAAGTAACATGGATGAAAATGGATGCAAACTGGCAACACATTTGGCCAAAACAATCAAAAATAAAATAGTGACAATCAGGCCCAACCTACACTAGCTACAATGTAGAAGCGTGTTCATATGAAAGTGCAACAGAAGTAAAGGAGATGACATGAGTGATATTAATGCTGGACGAGAACGGAATAAAAGTGAAGCTTTGAAAGAGCAGAATTTTCTAAAATGTCGCTCATCCCAAACAAGCACACGCCAAAATTCAATTTGAAGAAGAAAAAAATTATGACCTGGCAGGTATTCACTGACCTCAATCCAACACCTGGAGCATTTGAAAATGGGAGATAAAGCAAGACGAAGCTGAAAAGAATTGTCTGTATAGAACTGCAGGAAATCACTCCACAGATTTGGGAATAAAAGCATCATCTCGCCCTGCCAGTGCAAATCTGTCACTGAAAATACAAATAATAGATAGAAAAGAATCAAATAAACAAACCTGTTGTTTTATTTATTCGGTTGATCACCATCACTATAGGACACACACAACTCATTTATTGTTTATTATTATTAATAACAACAATAATAATAGTAGCAATAATAAATCTCTTCGCAGTATCAGTGTCCACTTCCATGGCCGTGACTGAATAATATGTCTGTAATATTCACGGTAACATGAGTGTCATTATGAAAACATTTCCACAGCAACGTTTGTGTGGAAACGTTTTCTCCATTTTTGTAGTGAAAACAGAAACATCACACTGCAGGATATCTTAACAAACAAACAGGACGAAGCAAAACACAAAGGCTGGAGTTTCTGTGTGATTATAAAATTATACATACAATTTAATGACTTGTAAGGAAATGGTAAGGAAAATATCATGGTGTGTGTGTGTGTGTGTGTGTGTGTGTGTGTGTGTGTGTGTGTGTGTGTGTGTGTTAGAAAAAAGAAAAGGGCTCTTGGGAAGAGAGTAAAAGTTATGTAATAGAGTACAAACCTGCATCTCTAAAATATGATTCAGTGCTGTTTTTTCACACAGTGGCAAAATACAGTAAGTGTTGTAGTTGTGAGTGCTATTTTTTAATGTAACTTGCAGTCCAGCAGTCATTTCTGATACATGCAAACGTATCATAAAAGTGATGTGCGGAGCTTGAAAGACCTGTCACACTAAGTTGTAGCTGCTGAAGTGCAATTAAATGTTACTGGAAGCTTTCTGGAGATTTTCCTGTTAGTTGGAGTCTGCAGTTGTTAAGACATCCAAGAAAAAGCTGCAGTTTTTCAAAAAAGGACTTCTAATAAAGGATGAAATGTGCCATGATCATTGCATACAGTCTGTGCATTTATATCAAGAGACATTTTTCTTCATTAAGATATGACAGTGTTTTTACTGTGTACACAATATTTCTGCACCAGTGAAAAAGAACTAATTGTACGATTTGTTTGCAGAACAGTATTATTGTTCTGTACAGATGGGTCACTGTTGTGAATAAAATTACGGTGATAATAAAAGTTATTTTGTGAACTTGCTCTTTTTGCGTGCACAGCTTCACCACAGCTGACAAACATTTTCTCAAGAGCAGTTGTTTAGTGCCAACTGCACTCGTCACGACTGGTTAGTCTGACCTCAGTGCTGTAGATGGAGGAGAACTATAAAGAGGAAAAACACATATGGATGGTGCTTGATTTGTACTTCCTGTGAGCACATTTTAACGATAAAACTGTTAGATAAAAAACTCCATGATGTTGCATTCGGGGAAAGGAAATAGAGCTACCCTTACTCTATTTATGAAGCATCAGCCGTGTCCAAAGTGGAGTTAATTCTGCATAAAGGGTGAAAATCACCAGTGAGAATGTGAAGCGAATGCCAGACACGGCCAACTTTTGTTTTCCAGCTATCCATCAATCATAGTAGGCCATTAGGCGAGGCGGCAAGCCACAACCGCAATCTGTCAGCTCCTATAAATGCTATCAACAGAAGTCATGCAAGATAAACAAGAGAAAGAGAAGACAAAATGAGACAGCTACTGAAAGCGTTGATGGTCAAGCTGGAAGCTGGAAGCAGTCATCGACAGATAAAGTTACTGAGGTACAAACCAGCCGCTGCTGATGCCACATGGTGATCATATTCCTCCTCAAGAGTGCTTCTGACTGTTGTTCAAGCTTCACATGATATTCATGAAGCAGATGGTCCTTGTCTGTACAGGCGTTCTGACTGATAGCAACAATGTAATCCAACTCCAGATTGCAGGCTGAGTTACACGTTTCCTCGAGTCCAAACTTCTGTGAAACAAGAAACTATTTAAATGCTTGAATTAAACCTCTCTGCACCAAAGAACTGCATAAAATACCAAGAGTAATAGTAATAAATGAGAAACACCACATTAAGCCAATTGTAGTACAAATGTAGGACTATCGACTAGTAACAGGAAAAACATAAAATCCAGTTTAATTTTACTTTATTTATAAAGAAAGCACTTGGAGGGAAACCCCTGGCAGAAACAGCATCATGAAGGGACGACCATCTGCTGGGTGATGCGCCATGGAAGACAGCCAGAGATCAGGAGCACTCGTTTTTATGCACGTGGAGGAGCCACTACTCCTCCACATCAAAAAGAGCAGCTGAGGTGGTACGGGCATCTGGCTACAATCCCTCCTGGATGCCTCGTAGGTTAGGTGGTTTGGGCATGTCTTCCTTGGGAAAGGAGGAGGCCCCAGGACAGACCCAGGCCATGCTGCGAAGATTTCCATTGGCTACTTTAGGAATGTCCCAGTGCTTCCCAGAATAATTTGTGGCCAGTGCAGCATGAGCATCGTTTTTGTAAGTCTCTGCCCTGATGACCCAAACCCCAGATAAGTGACAGAAAACGGACAGATGACTCCCACAACCTTGGGTTGAAACCTTGGGTCCTGCCATCCATGTGGATGTTACTTTGACAAGTACCATCTACCTAAGCACTGTTGCAGATCATGTACACCCATTGATGGAAAAAGGTACTGTGGCCTCTTTCAGCAGGATAATGGGCGCTGACACAAAGTAAAAATGGTTCAGAAATGGTTTGAGGAAGACAGCGACAGTCTGAGGAGTTGACCTGGCTCCAAGCCTCTGTGAGATGTGTGTGTCTTTATGGGTCAGGGATGTTTTGCCACAAAACGGGGACCAACACATATTGGATATTATACGGATTTTATGATATATATATTGAAATATAAATAAATATATTTAAAATATGGATTTTAGCTGCAGCTTTCAAATGGCTAGGATGTGACTGCTACTTAATATGGTTTGTAGCCCTTCAAAGAGTTCTTCTGCCTGATAAAAGAAACCATAAAGTAAATGACTACAGTTTAATTGGGAATACGACTGCATTAAAATACAGTAGAGTCTCCAGCCAGAATGCATTTGTAATATTTCTGTTGAAGGTAGCTGGCAACACTGGGAGCAGCTGTCTGCTAGTCTCTGTTTTGAGCAGAGCACGCCAAATGTGCCATCGTAGGAGCAAATACAAGAGTCCTCACGCACTGCTGCCAAGAAGCCCCAAGAAGAAGAAGACCAATACAAAAAATAATAATAACACAGAAAGAATAACACTATAGCCTGTGTTGATGCACGCTCAATCATCCAGGTAAGTAAATCCCAAAAGGTGGAATCTGTTCATCTGGACGTGGCGTTTTCAGTGTCTGCAGTCAGCTGAGACTGAAGAAGTCACTTGGATGAGTGATGAAACGTCACGTCCAGATGAACAGAAACCTTTTGGGAACGATAGCGCTTGAAGACGTTGTGCATCGTACAAGCTAACTTTTATAACCTCTGTGTAACTTCCCCTGAATGCAAACTATCTTTAAACATGTACAATAATCAGTGCCAGTGAAAACCTGTCACAATCCTGGGTCATGTGACCCAGCGTTTTGAGTTGTCTTATATTTGGATGGTTTATGTTTAAGTTAATTTTAACGGCTAATTTTCAGCCGTTCTAGTTCAGTGTTTCTTAGATCCCTTTGTGTCATCACCCTGTGTTTCAGTCTCTGTTGTTGGTTCATCATGTTGGGTCTGCGTGTCTTAACCTGTCATGTTGCATGTGTGCGTGTCCTATGTTGTCAAGCTCGTGTCATGTCTGCGTCCCGTTGTGTTTCCTGTTTTATTTTGAAGAGGTCTGGTGTCCCATGTTCATTGTGTTTAGTTTCACTTCCCCTGTGGCGTCATTATGTTTATTCTAATCAGCTGTTTCCACTTCCCCTCATCGCCTCCTGTGTGCGTTTTCATCCCTCGTCCGATCGTCTGCTGTACTGCTATGCTCGTGTCTTCAGTCTCCACGGTTCAGGTTTTTCTTGTCAGGTGTCCACGTTCAGGGTTTTTATGTTCAGCCTTAGTTCACCCAGTTTCAGTTAGTGTCTAGTTTTGCCTTTGTCCTTTAATAAATGTTAAGATTACGATCTGTCCTCTCGTGTCTGCGCTTGGGTCCACCTCGTCGCTCACAGTCTGCTTCCACGCACTGTCACAAAATCATAAATTAAAAAGGATTGAAATATTTGACTTTATTTATTTATTGTTACATTAAGATCTATGTTGGACTTACAAGCAGATTTGTACAGTGGACTGTAAAGGACACCGATGCTGTGCACATACTTGTTTACTGTATGAGGCTGCAGTCTGATAAGGTAAGCGTGTCCATTGGCTCTTTTCACCGATGTGACCACAGGAGTAAATAGTCAAACTAACAGTCTATGAATTCATTTTGCTGCTTCAGCTTTAAGGTCAGTGTATGTTGGCCCATTTCCACACTCTCATGGCTCAATG
Source organism: Aulonocara stuartgranti (assembly GCF_965226115.1). Classification (NCBI taxonomy): domain Eukaryota; kingdom Metazoa; phylum Chordata; class Actinopteri; order Cichliformes; family Cichlidae; genus Aulonocara; species Aulonocara stuartgranti. Next base: position 1,768,523 of record NC_138952.1, on the reverse strand, counting down.
TGCTGAAAACCCTCAATAAGCTGCAGCAGTTGTTTTTTTCATTAGTAACAGCTTTTGATTTTTCCGCCTTTAAAAATTCTCATGTACAGAAGCATTTCCTTATTTAGTTTGGAATGTGGACATAAAACTGCAGTATCTCAATGATCTTTTACAAACGATGGATTAAGTACGTCATTATGACAAAATAAATGTGTCTGCAGTGACAAAATGACTGCAGAGATTATTGCAGAGCAATTTTAGCACAGACGTCTTTCACATTTTCTTTCTCCGGTCACATATTTGAAAAAAATATGCATACTCTCTGAGACATGAAAGTCACCACATGTAATTCATTCTCTTGAATTAAGCAGCTGTCCATGTAATTGCTGGACCCCTACCAAAGTGCCAAAACCCAACAGCTATAATTCAGAAGTGAGCTACAGTAGGAGCACTTTTGGTCCAAAAACAAAGCTCTCTCCTCCTCAGCTTGTTTCATGTTATTTATTATTGTCTATTATTTTGCCATCTTGTTGTAAAAACTGTATTTACATTCTGTTTTCATTCTTTGTATTAGTCTTTGCCCATGAACTCCTACACGAGCTGCCATCTTCATCTTAGGCCCTTGATGGTTCTTATCCATAGCAGATTTCAGGAAGTCGTCATGTTGCCTAGCAACCAGCGGCAGATGGGTTAAAATGAGCCGTTTCTAGCATTTATGTATCTACAACACTTCATTTACATTCACAAAATCTTCTTTCTGTATATCGTGACATCAACCTGGCAACCACGCAACAGTCGACTAATATCACTGGCCGAACTGTAGCACGGGCATGTACTAGTGAGAAGATGTAAATTAATTACTTTATGCAAAAACAGCTAAACTCAGTCCGACTCCACGCGTGAAGCAAACTGCAATCTCACAGTGCGCCGGGACCATTCAGGCTTCTGCTGTACTTGTGTGGAGAAGGGGAGAAATAGGAAACCTGGAGCCTGGGGCTACAGTGATCTCTGCTCGGTGTGGGTGGCATTTTGCTGCCGTGCTTTGGATTCACATTGCAGTGCTGATGGGAAGGAGGGGTCTATTTCAGGATGACAATGCCATCAGAGCTGCGATTGGGTACAAGGCTGACAAAATGGTTGGATGTGCATGAAAATGATGCGAGGCATATGCCGTGGCCTTCGTGGCAGCGAGATATGAACTCAGCTGATCACCCGTGGGAGATTTGACACCACCATGTTAACCATCACGCTACAGCACCAGCATCAAAGCGTTAATGAAGGAATAGCTCGTGAACAAATGGTGTTTGATCCCATCGGGCCATGCGCTGGCTCTACACCTTACAAAGACACCGTGTTTCCTTTATTTTGTAACTGGATTGTACATGAATATTACGACAGAAGCATTTTGGCTCATATGTTCTTATGACAGCTCCAGTCTGTGCAAACTGTGAGGTCAAACTGTTTCACGTCCTCATTTCTAGGTTGATTGGTTTTGTTTGCTCTCTGCTTTTTGTAGTTTCCATCTGCCTTTTTATTGCAGCTTTTCATTTTCTTTTTCCTGGTCGTCTGATAAGACTGCACAGACATGACATCATGGAGTTTTGATAGCAAATTACAGAATTGATCTGGAGCTCAGCAGGCAATTATCAGCACAGAACCACGGTGCATATCAATGAGCCCCAACCCAAAAAAGAAGACACTGTTCCTGCTGCACCACTAATATTCTTCATTAAGAGGCTGTCAGCACGTCAGCACCTGGGAGCTTTGTAGTGGGAATTTCCATCCAGATCACTGCTGTATTTGATTTTCCAGGCTGATCACAGGAAACCAATTTCTGACCCTTCACACAGGTATGATAAAAACCTGCAGGATAATGGATTATCTCCTCTCGCCATTAAAAACCTGCAGATTTTCTCTCTGCCTTATTCTCCGTGTTATTTTTGTGTTCTTTTTCCTCTTACCTTCAGAGCAGCACAAATATGTCACGTCTTCACAGGTACGACGCACACAAAGCAACCTTAAAGCAGACATGGGACGTGGCTGCCAACATTATCGGTGTGCTGTTCCCTTCGACAAGGAGACGACAACAATGATGCTATTCAGTAACCTTGCTGGGAAGTTGGTAGTCACTGCTTGTTGATAGGCAACTCCCTCCCTCCCTCCCTCCCTCTGGCGCTGTCTTCTCTGTTCTGCCTGTTGACTTGGAAAAGGCAATTAATATTCCTTTGCTGAGTAGAGGCTTTCGTTTTAGGCTCATCACGTGGAGCATACTGGCTGCCACCTCACCCATCTTACAAGTCAGATAATTACCTATTTAGATGTTGCTGAGGAGATGTGTGTGTGTGTGTGTGTGTGTGTGTGTGTGTGTGTGTGCGTGTGTGTGTGTACACGTCTGTTGGCCTGTCGCCACAGCTTGTGCAAAGAAGCACCATGAAGTGGATCTGTCACTATGAGTTAGAGACACTGGATGGCTGCACACCAAGTTAAAAGAATAAAAACAAGCAAGCACAGGACACTTAGAGGAACTATCAGAGCCAAGCAAACAGACTGTGTATGTTCATGCTCGCTGAACAGATTGCCACTCTAGCAGTGTTTTTTGAAGTTGTGCGTTCTGTTTTTTGAGATACTACGAGCACCGGCCCACAAATTTCATTAACGTCTTCGGTAATTATGGCGGATCTAATCAGAAGCTGCCATATTTCTGCGGTTAATGGGCTCTGCGTGGAGGCTGTTGAGGTGAAGAGCTTTTTGAAAGGTCGGCTGACTCACCACTGCTGCTGACCCCCTTCAGCTCTACCTACCCACACCTCTTAAATCTCAATCAGCGATGGGAAGCGTGGCCATTCATTAGCTCGGTATCCAGCGGCTGTCTCTTTCATCTCGCCCCTTATGTCCTCAGCAACACACAACTGCTGCCCCTCCTTTTCCGATCCATCTTCCCGTTCCTCAGTAGCAACACTTGACGCGAACCCTCAGAGGTACGGGGGGTCGAACCGCTCGGAAACTGCTATTGTACTCCTCCAGCTCACGCAGACGCACACACCGCGACCTCCTTCCTACCGCCTCCCTATCTTCCTCCTCCATCACAATCCTTCGATGTCTTCCGACTCTGCACTCCCCTCTGTTTTTTTCTGCTCTGCTGCCAATCAGTGGAGCAGTTTGCACACAGCTACTTGTGGAAGGAGAGAGTGACAGTAAGAATGTGCAGGCGTGTGCACGTCTGTGTGTGCACGTGCACATGGGCTACAAAGCCTTCTGCTAAGCTGAGGGTGGTTCTCAGGCCCCCCCTCGAGGCAAGGCTGAGATTGAGTTCATTATTCAGTAGGAGTGGGTTCCAGCTGTGTGAAGAGAGAGATGGCGAGCTGCTCTGTCTGTGTTGTGGCTCCTCCAACCCTGCCGTCCACTGGGAACCAGCTGAAAATAATGCGAAGGAGACAGACTTCACTGTCACACACAGACAGCACTCGGGCATTTTTACAAAAACAATTGGTCGACAGTGAAGGCCTTTCTTTTTTTTTAAATGATGGGAGGTTTTATTTCTATTTTTATTTATATATAGGCCAACAATGAGCGTGCTTTTTCTTTTTAGTCAGTAATCATAAAGTTCTAAAATAAATTATCCACTGTGCTGAGCGAGACGCACAAATGTGGCAGCGTTCAAATAGGACTCCTGTGTATCCCTAGATGGCAGTAGTAAGTTAGACATCGGTGCGCTGCCTGCCGTGGAAAACAGAGCATCTTTAAATGTGTGTGAGCATGTGTCTGCTTGTTTGTTTTCCCTTGAGGTTGATAAAGTGTGTTGGTATAATTTCAAAAATAAATTTAAACAAAATCTAATAATAAGCCAAAGGAAAAAAAACCAAAAACAGGAGTATTTTCGAAACAGCTCCCATGCCCCACCATCCTCGTCTTACAGGGCCGTGGTTTCTCCTTCACTCGTGAATGAATACAGATTGCAGGAGCCGTTTTTCAGTTCTCACACAAAGGGAATTAACTTGAAATTGCTTTGTTGAAACTGCTCCACAAACAGCTTAGTGCAACACCAGGAAATGGCATCACAGCAACTTTGGATTTGTGAGAATTAAACGTATGATGTTGCCCCCCCACCCCGAAGATGTGCATGAAATTGCATAGAGGGACAGTCAGCTTGTATGCAATAACACGTTGGCTCACATTAACATTTGCTGCTGAACAGCAGGCCGTTTAGCAAAGGAACAAGCGCCCGTATTTGGTGCAGGAAAAACAAGTGCATGCTATTGATTGAGTTATGGCTAACTGACTGTGACTGAGACTCAGTCGGATGGTGGTATATCCCACTGAAACACACATATGACAAAGGTGTGCGATCACAGACTGACTGCCCCGAGTGCAACAAAAGTGCAATTCACATTTACCTTTCCAGAAAAAATGCAAGTCATTTTCAGCATGATGAGAGTGCTGTGATTCATGCTGCACAATGGCCTGTCATCCCACTGCTTGATTAACAAGCACCGAGACCTCGGGGAGCACCTGTGTATCCTGGCAGAAGACTGCATTCACCCTCCACAACAAGACAGAACCGACCTCCGTTCAGTGCATTTCCTGCTTTTCCGACTAATAACTGTCAGAGGAAACAAAACGCCTGTCGTTACAGATTTGTCATCTGATCTCCTCATTCTCTAAAATCGCTTTTGACTTCTGAGCCGAATCTTGCAGTTGGGAGGACGCCGACGGTATGAGCTGAGGTAAAAACCACAATGGCAGCGATATTAGCCTGGTATTGAACCTGCAACTATAACGGGGTCAAAGTGGCTGCTAATTTTGGAGAATGGCACTGGCATCCAGAGCAAGAGTCACTAAGTGCTGCTGAACGCAGCCTGAGATCTGGCATGGCGAGCGTCAGTGCCATCACTCACGACAGTCAGTGAGAGGAGTTCCAAGGGCAAAACAGCCCACAGTGTGTCACTTCACACAGATGCACGACCCCGATGTCACGCAGGCTGCAGGCTGTGCGACTATGTAGCTGCATGTCTGTGTGTACTTGTGACAGGCGGACAGGCTCCATCCAGTGCTCTATGTCAGGACCTGTACTGCAAGCGAGTGACACGCTATGCATGAGTGGCCTACTAGGCTGCCCCGGCCTCTGCCATTCAGTAGTGCAACTGCCATGAGCTCTCGATCCCCTCTGACACATCTGCACTCGAGCCAAGCCTGCTGGACCACACTGAGCATTACTCCTGTCGACAGGCGCGTACCTCCTTTGTCTCAAATTTGCCACAATGGCATTACATTAAAGCTCGTGTGATTGTGCAGAGATGGTTGACTCTTTCTAATTAAGGGTAAAGGTGAGATGAAGAGGCAGGTAAGTACAGCATATTCCCAGCTAACACAGCTGTAGTGTTGGCGCATATGAATCATTCAGAGCACAAGTAGAGCACTTTATAGCCATCAGAAAAAGTTGAAGCCGCTCAGTCAAAATGTCACCGCTGCGATTCCGAAAGAACGATGCAGTGCTCTCAGAAATGGAAGTAAACAAAAATCTTCCACAATTATTCATCCGTGTGTTTCTCTCTGTTTGGAAAACTGTGCAGTGCTAGCAGTGTGACTGTTTCACATTAATGTTAGTAATGCAACCATTTATTATCACGCTGGATTTTTAGCAGTGTGACGGGATGACTGAGTGAATAAAAATATGTTTTGATGTAACTTGCATTTGGAATAAGAGAAAATGTGGAGACAGCTTTGCACTTTTTCTGTCTGCGTTGGGTCACGAGTAGGGATGGGTATCGTTTAGGTTTTATCCGATACCAGTACCAAACCGGTACTTTTGAAACGCTGCCGGTGCTTAAACAGTGCTCGAACCGGTGCTTAAAGAATGGAGAACACAAACTTTGTCCAAAAACCTCTCATATTCAGCTGTTTTTTTGTAAAAAGATAACAATGTTAGCCTTTTCTGCAGCTATGGGGCATATATGGCATCACTCTTGGTTGGAAGCAGTGCTTAAACAATGGAAAAAACACAGACTTTGTCCAAAAACCTCTCATGTTTAACTGTTTTCCACTTTTTCTTTGGTCATTTTAGCCTTTTTGGCCAAGGTGAAGGGAGTATCTGCCATCAAACAAGAAGACAGCCGCATGTAGCTATGATGATGTTTGCTAGTTCACCTTACATGCATTAATGTAATAACGTGGTTAGCCTACTCAACGTAAATTACACACCAACAACATTAAGCTACTCACGCAGAGAAGAACGGCTGCTGCTGCATCATCATCCTCATCATTTCTGCTACACTGGCAGGGCTAGGGGCCAGGACTCTCCTCTTCGGGTTCTTGGGGATGTTGCTAACTCCGGTCCGATAACAGGCACCACACCCGCAGTAGATGTGCTCGGTGTGAGGTCTCGCAGCAAGCTATCAAATACGGCGCATTTCTCGGCTTTTAAAAAAAACGCTATGCGTCGCCAGGTGTTTCATCAGATTTGAGGTGTTACCTCCTTTGACAGTATCACAGTATCAGCTTAAAGCACTTGTTGCTGCTGAGTTTGCATCTTTTGCTGTGAAGTACAGCCAGACTTTGACCGCTTTGCCTTGGGCGTTTTTAATCTGTAGCTCTGCTCTAAAAGAACCTACGTACCTGGGCCCGCCTACTACGCTTGCAAAGGTAAAATGATTGGCTAGAATCCAAAGTGTGTGACATTCAGGAAAAAAAAGCACAGAAAAAAAGCACCGAAATGTGCGCTGCTTTTCGGTCTGGTTACTACCGTTTATGTCAGAACCGGTGCCCATCCCTAGTCACGAGCTGGGCTTCGTTAGCACTAGCCTTTACTGATTAGCATTGGAACTGTTACCTGTGAACAGTGCATGCTCCTCACAGTGTTACACAACATGCAGTAAATGAATGAATATTACACAGTGAGGCGTTGTGGCTGCACTACAGTGTCTCGTGATCAGGCTGTGCTGTGTGGACGCTCTTCACCAAGCTCTTACTTACACAGCCAGATTTCTCCGAGCACTTTGAAGACTTATGTCCACGTCGGCTCATGCGAATAATGCTTTTAACATGATTTTTTCCAAGAAAGTTACTGAGCTCAGTGTTAAAAGGATCAGTTGCTGCATCTGCTTCTGTTAAAGCTTAGGTACACTACAATGAAGTACCTATGAGTACAATATGTGTACCCACTGCTGATATATTCTCACCGCCTACAACTAAATAAACTTCCTGTACTCCTTCAGTAAAATAGTGCCACCTTTGCACCTGATTCTGGGTTTGTCCTGATTTGTGCTTCATTCAGTGGTCTTTCTTTCTCCCACCACCACTTCTCCACGATGCCACACCACCCCGCTCCTCTGAAATCCCCCACAGTCAGCTCAGATGCAGCATCCATACCAAACAACAGGAGCAGAAATTCTGCGACTCCTGCCAGTGTACCAGCAGACAGCAGCAAGGTGGATAAAATCACCTCCTCACTCAACATTTAGTCTCATGAACAAATCTAAAAGATATTTAAAAAACATACAGCTATCCTCTCAAGCTTATTATCACCAGCTTCTTTCAGCAAAGACTGGAGCGGTTCGACCTACTGTAGTTCACACACTGCAGTTTTCCTGTTCATTGCATCTCTTTCATTATTATTATTTTTTAATTCTAGAGAAACTTGAAAGGAGAACAAATAAAGATTTTGAAAACGGGTATTGCTCTTTGGGACTTCCTAACCTTGTAGGAGCTAAAATAAGAACTACCTGCACATTTGCATACTTTAGAGTTGAAACAAACTTCCTCCAAAATTTCCATCATTAGCCTGTCAGCCTGAATACAAGGAGAGGAGCCCGTTCTCACTCCCGAGGCGTAACATCCCGACGTGTTGAGGAGAGAGGACAGGATAGGTGTGGGAGACTGCAGTGTCTGACCTAATAGAGGTTCGGTCAGTTCATTGTGAAAAACAAAGAACACATAAAATCACATGAACACAGAAAGTTTGGTAGCTATTCTTCACACGGCCTTGCTTTTACTAAGCATCAGTCTCCATGCATGCCTGGAATATGTCACACATTCCTGTTAACATGCATCACATTGGTCCCAAATTCGAGGACCAGCAGAGAGTTCCGTTCTGACATTAAGCCGGAGTAAGTCCTGAATCACTGTGATATACAGTAACGAGGTGCCTGTGCTTTGGATCTATGCTAAACAACACCTCACTGCAGTGGTCTCTTCAGTGCTTTTTGTTTTAGCTGTGTCTGTGCAGTCACTCTGGATGCTTCACCTGAGAAAGGCTCTTATTTCTTCTTAGTCATGCACCTTTTTTCCCCTGGATGTGCTTTTGCATAACTCTGTATTTGCAGTGAAGTCACTGGTCTGACGAGATTGCTCACATCTCATCCTACATCCTCTGACTTTTTCTTCTTTTTAAGGACCCCCTCTGCACCCCTGGACCTCAGGCTGACACCCACCCACTCCACTGACTGCACAGCGAACGGATTTGATTAATTTCAGGCGAGCTGCGCCACCTTGACGGCATTTAATCACTGAGAAAAGACAGGAAACGTACTCATTCCTTATCCCCCTGCTCTCCCACCCCGCCTCTCCTGTCCTCTCCTCTCTCCTGCCGTCTCCGGTGCGTCTGTTCGCTCTGAAAAGCGGCGGTGTGCGTTTGTGGAGGAGCCGGAGGAGCGCTGCACTGTTCTGCGCACTGGTTCCGCTGGACATCACCGAATAACGGCGCTCGACAACCGGGTGGTGGTGGAGGGGGAGACTGGACCCGGACCCGGAGCAGGAGCAGGAGAAGCACCGTGGCTCTTTACAGCCCGCTCTCCGAAAACATGTCGGAGTTTTTTCTACTCGCCTTTCTAGCCCTGTTCTCGGGATTATTTCCGTGCGCCGAGCCCTCGACGGTGTCGGACGAGGAGAAAGGTAAGGAGCCACCGGGCCGCCGGGAATGCGCACCGGGCCGCCGGGAATGCGCAGTCCGGTGAAACTTGGCAGCGCGGGCCGCCTTTAGTGCAGTGTGGGCGCCGTGACGGGCAGCAGCAGCTGGATGTGAATGTGTTTCTGAACGATGGAGAGTTGATGGTCGGTGGCATACCTCACTAAGTCCGCTCGTCTCTGTGTGTTGTAATTGAGGATGTTTCACTGTAATGCCCCCCCAGCTGTTGGACCACAAATAACGATACCACCTGTGCGGTGACCCCCCCGAGCGTGTGTGTTGCACCGCTTTCCCGCGTGGGCATTTTCAGGAACGTTCCCGTGGATATACCGGGATAGACTCGGCGGCTCTGACTGCAGGTGCGTAGCAGTGCTATCCTCCAATGCAGCAGGTGACCAGAGCCGAGCCCGGTGCCGGAGTGCGTGCTGTCTCTCCGGTATACCTGTGCCGTGCGGACGCGCGGCGCAGTGGCTCCGTGCTCGGGTAATGTCGGGAATCATTTTAGGTGAATCTGAATTCCGCCACACAGGCTCGGGGAAATCTAAAAATCCGAGTCACAGAGCAGGATCCCCGAGAGGAACGAAGCTTCACCGAGCAGGCACTGCCAGGATTTTATCGAGTTAAAGCGCATATTAGGCTCGTGCTGTTTTTTAAACAGCTGCATTCATAGACAGGAATTTATTAAGAGTATGCAAGGACGGAGAATTTCTGAAAACCCAAAGGAGGTTATCTTTTTAATTACACAAAATATTTGTGATTTAGTAGTTTGCATGTATTATTGTAGGGTCTACCTTACAGTATAAAATAAAACTGGATTGAACTGAAGTAGTTATCCTTATAGTCAAACATCAACTTTTACTGTGAACCTTTCAAAACTCCCATTTCAGTACTTACATGTTGAGTCAGGGGCTGATTGCATTAATCGTCCCCCAAAGACAAACTGTGGTAAGTGTAACATGCAGTTGTAAGGAACATGTTTGCATGCCCATCGATTTGTTGTCAGTGGACATGATTGCTTCATAGTTCTCCCACTTTCTGTTCCCCAGCAGACACATCTTTGTCAGGGCTGCTTTGCTTGTTGTGAGACCTTCACGAAGGAGACTCATGAGCCTGCCTTCCAATCACTGTAAATCACCAAAACCAACAAAAAACCAGCTACCTTTCTCTGCCTCCTGCTCTGTGAGGGTGGAGGTGGAGGTGTGGCTTGAATCAGAGTAAAAACAGGTATCATAATGGCTCATCGAGCTGCTATAACAGTATTTAGAAGGACAGCAGATAGGATGGGGCGGACTCATAGACACAAAGGTTCCAAATTTACTTTCAGAGAATCCGAGTTGGAAAGTTGGACCCTGTATCTCTGTGTGCTGTCCTGCTCCATTTGTACCCAGGATAAATGGGAGCTCTTGTAGCTGTGTCTAAATGGACGGTAATGATAATAGCGTTTCATTTTTCTTTCAACACCAAAGCTGGTTTTTATCCTAATTAGTCTGAAATTAATTTGCTTTGTGGTAGCAGCGTTGTTACTTTGAATGCCAAGTAGTGAGCCCGTGGTTTTCTCTGCATGAATAAAAGGCATTTCCAGAATCATTCCTGCAATGGCACGGGCTCTTTGAAATGCTTCCACCTTGTTTTTCCCCTTTATCGCTCGCGCCCATCTAACATTGAGCAGACTGACCTGATCGGCTGGTGTGGCAGTACGCTGCTCATCTAACAAAAGGACAGGCTTGGAAATTTGGACACACCGCAGCACTACCTGTCTAAAAAGAACCCAAAAACCTGGATGCCATGCACTGACCTCAGCGCCAGATAAGCATCACCAGCCACAAACAGCTCAAGGTTGTTTGTAACGTATACCCTATTTAAGAGACGATAGTATAGTGCAAGGCACATCCACTAATACGAGGGAGGCTGCCTTTAGAGGCTAATTAAGTGAGATAGCCAGATACCATCGCAGAAGTGTATGTAAGTGCCCGTGTGTGTGTGTGTGCAAAGGCAAGCACCAGAATCACGATGAGGGAGAAGTCATTCAGCGTCTGCATTATGTGCAGCTCGTTGGCCAGCAGAGATAAGGACTTTGTAGATTTTCTCAGTTGTGAGCTCCTGAAATGTTACTGTCTAAACACTCATCATTGGACAATAAAGACATAAAACGTGTGACCAGGATGAATATAGTGCTGAAGGGCACACTGTAAGAAATGCAAGATAATTCTAACATTTTTGGACCATTTGAGAAACAAAAGCATGTCTTCGGCATCCTTTTAAGTATGTTCTCATTATTAAATCATTGTAATATATTTTTATTTATTCAGAAAAAATTTTCTTCCTTCTTGTACATTTTAAAATATTGCTGCAACTATGAATATACAAACTTATGCTTCAGTATATTTCTTACTTTTTAACTTTTAGTGTTTAATGACTCTAATTCTACTGAACTGTTAAAGCCACAGCGTGCTGCATCAACTGTGCAGGCAGGCGCAGCTTTTGTCAGGCTGACGGGTCGATACGAACAGCGAATGACTCAGAAACGAAGCTGAAAGCCTGTAAAGCTCCTCTCATCTTTTCTGTATGCATGTGAGACTGATAGTCATCGCTCCAAAATGCTGAACTGTTTTCACCTCCACTGCCTGAGGTGACTCTCAGGGAGCATCGTGGGCTTAAGATGATGAGACAAAGTTCCTAACTCTGAAGTGCTGAAGCAGGCAGAAGTGGCCAGTATTAGCACCACGATCATGACAGCTCAGCTGAGATGGTTAAGGTACGAGAAGGCACAAGAAAGTCTGCCAAAGAGGACCGCGTACGGCAAGAGCGCCAAAAGAGGAGGCTGATGTAAGCACTGCTACCTGCAGTTGTTACCGAAACGTTTTCACGTCGAATTGCACGACTCGTTTCGAACTGCTCTGCTAGACCTCGCAGGATTATGCAGAGGCCATTTGCTAAACCACACAAACATATCAGTAACCTCAGGAATCTGCTCCTGCTCAGGCACAAACCGGAGGAAGGCTCCAGGACTGATTAGCAATTCCAGAGTTCACAAAAATAAACTTGAGACTGAAAGTGTGATGTACAAACTTTATCTGTAACCGTGCTAACAAAAACAGGCGGGGAGGAGAACATGAGTGCAAAAAGCAACCTTGCAGGAGGGAACAGTTTAATATTGTACATTCACACATGAAGGTGGGCAGACAGGTACACGTGGCGAGGATAGCAACACATCTCAGAAGCAGAAATGACGGAGGCCAACCTGAAGGGGCTGATTTGGCTGTAGCGGCAGGAGCGACTGTGACAGGAAGCCGAGGGTTAAATAATGTAGGGTTACAGGAACTGTTTGAAAAATGTCCGCCCTGCTTAATGTCGCCTTTGTACCCTTACTCATTCAACAGACAGCTAGGACACAGTAAACTGTGAGTGGACTTTATAAATGGATATTATGTAAATCACTTGGTTTTAGCACCTTTAAACAAACAAACAAAATAAACAGACATGTTCCATGTTCTCGTTGGCGTTCTGGAAGCTGGTGTTATATGAAGATCAGGGTGTTGTTTTTAGGGGAGAAATATTAGATAGAGACTAGCAGGTGACCTTCAAAGGTTGGACCAAATTCTGTTTTCATAGCTGCTTTACGTCTTTTTCTGGAAACCATTAACACTAGAAGAGGCCTCCAGCTGCGAGGGCTCCTTTGTAGCTCAATTTTCTGTCCACATCCTGTTTTGACGAGGCAGCAAAAGCGTGCAGCTCAGCAAGCGGGGATCTTAAGGACTGAAATAACCTGCAATCACCTGACTGCTCTGATGATTTAAGAAATCATACTGGTAAAAACATAAACACAGACGCAGTGTGCCGTCGAATGCATTAGCCTGCGCTCTGTTAGCCAGGAGACATTTGTGAAGTGGTTACTGGCTGCTGCTGTTGTTGGCATCCATGAGTTGTGCTTCAGGTGCTTTTTGTTAAGTATTGCTTCATAAGTTTGTCTTGGCTAGAAAACCAGACAAGTTGTCAGAAAAAGCCTGTCAGCTCGTTACGTCTGCGGAAGGTCAGATGCAGGTATATATGAGCACTTCTTCGAAACCTCTGTATTTTCTTTTTCCTCCCAGAAGTCCTCTAAACATCATAGTCGTGGCAGGATTTTCTGAGGTTTGTTTCAGGCAAGTGCTTAGACTGCACTTTTGCAGGGTGGCATTCAGTCTTTTATGAGCTATGTAAAGACATTGAAACAGCTGACACATCTATCTGGTGATGTGAGCTAAGTGCTGCTGTCATTGAGCTCTTACATCTATCTCAGGGCAGAGGTGAAGCATGGCCTCGAGCTACCGTCGAATTCAGTGATCCGGCCCCGCACGCCTCGTATGGAACACAGTTATTGAAGGAAGCTGTTAGATTTTTGCTCGTGTCACCTTTAATATCAGCTCTCACAGTCTTAATGGGCTACAATTGAATAAGTAATGCAGTGGGCTCAGGTTGTGGAAGCCACTGGCTGTAAATTGACTTGTAGCATTGATTATCAATGGGAGGAGGAGCTAGATTTCTGACCCACATGATCTGTTTTGGTTAATGTTCTGGGAAGACTTAATTATGTGGGTGGCATGGGGTTTGATATTAGATTTTTCCAAAATGTTACATAATTTAATAATAATAATAATAATAATAATGGATACTTTATTGATCCCCATGGGGAAATTACTTGTTTTTCTCTGCATTTGACCCATTCACTCTGTGAAGCAGTGGGCAGCCCACTAAGCAGGCGCCCGGGGAGCAGTGTGTAGGGACGGTACCTTGCTCAGGGGTACCTCAGGGTAGCTGTTAAGTGGATTCGAACCGCCGACCTTCCGATCATGGGGCGACCACTTTAAAAGGTGAATATTGAATATTGAATCAGCAAGTTTGTCTTTAGAGAAATCCCCTGATGCTGGCGTTGAATCTAAGAACTTAACTCAGCTGTATACAGATATGGTTCCTCTTATAAAAAACTTCTGAATGAATTATTAATGCAGGAAAGCATTACTGCTTTATTGCCAAATATGCTAATGAAAGTAGGGCTCATATGAGCAGTAGTGGGATACGCTGCTGCTCTCATAAGTCGAGTTAAGTATGAGGTCATCAGTAGGTGACAGACACGATAGAACACATCATAAAATGAAATGTAAGGGTGAGGTAATGTACTTTTAACATGGAAAAAAAATCTATGCACCAATGAGACCATCTGCTAAAATGAACAATGAAACAGGGATGTGTAGCTTTGACCAGCTGTATAGTAAAGGTTAGAGTTAGTATGCAGCTGAGTGTGGAGCTCAAGGTCTGAGTTAAGCAAACGTCTTTCTTGAGGTATCCTAAGGGGTGAAAAGTGCCTCCATCGCAGGCTAAAAGTATGTCTGTCAGTTTGAAAGGGTGAACAGCTAGCTGGATGGAGGCAGCACCCTGAGGAGATACAATTGTGTGCTCAGCATGTACAGACGTTCAATGCAGCAGCGGTGGATTCTTACGCTGTAAATCATACTGTTGCCATCATCGAGTTCCTCCATTATGTCTACACGGGCCTACAGGAACCACGGCGTGCTTTGTTCGTTTGACATCATTTGGCAAAATGCATGAAAAAACGAGTGCATGAGACAAACCTTTCCCTCAGTGCTGAGATATAACTGGGACCTTTCACTACAGAGGATGTATGTGGAGCGCTGCTCAAATATGACGGAGGAAAGACCCGTCAGCATCACTAGCTCAACCCGACACTTGACAGGCTGATATTATTGTTACTGATTTGTGTTTAGATAAAAACAACGCTCTCGGATTCACTATTGGCATGCTGTTAGCTAACAGCTATATATTGCACACATGTATCCAGAAATGACAAATTGATACAGAAAATGTTCTTAGTATTACAAACTATTTAAGATGATGTTGAACTATTTTATTTTTTGGATGTTTGAGGTCTTACAGACGAGAGCATTCACCATGTATGGAGAGCTATGTCCTGTTGGTTACAGATGTTGGCATATTTGTGGTACAATCTTTTCTGAATTATTAACTTGTAATATGAATAATTAATAATATGATCTCCTGGTTAACAAACAGCTTCAACAAGATTTACGATTTGATTTATCACTGTACCTGGGCAGAGAATACTTCTTTTTCATGTTAATACCATATCAGACATTAACAGAGTCAGCATGTCACCAGAACTGCTATTTACAGTATGTTTCGATACCAAAATTAAAAAAATTTAGTATCTTTTAGTACTGTGGATACATGAAAGCATGTACAGAGTAGGTTTGTCAAAAAAAAAATTAGACTGAAATATTATATCTATTCTAAAATGACAAATTATTATCAGATATGAAATTCATTTGTAACAGCACCGAATTACTGAACAAATTATGTTTTCTTTAATATATTAGTGTCATTTATATTATTTCAATTAAAAACTGAACTGAAAAATTGATTTGGATTTACTGAAAAAGTCAAGTAGTTCTATCCAACTGTGTTGAGTAACTCAATTTAGTGCAAAAAATGTCTAATTTTGTGAGGTAAAGACCTACAATAATACATAGAAACCCCAGCAATCAGACGACCCCCTATGAGCAAGCACTTTGGACAGTGGGAAGGAAAAACTCCCTTTTAACAGGAAGAAACCTCCGGCAGAACCAGGCTCAGGGAGGGGCGGGGCCATCTGCTGTGATTGGATGGGAGTGAGGGGAAGGAGAAAAGAGCCAAAGATTAAAATAACTCAGAATTAAATGACTGAGTGAAAAGAGGTGAGAGAACTCCTGTGAATTTCACTGTTTTACTCTAAAATCTTGAAATTACTAAACAAAGAGGTATTGAATTGACTTTGACATTGAAATAACAGACATGACTCAAGTAATCTTAAAAAATTTATTTGTTTGATGAGTACACTAAAGAGGAATATTTAAAACCAACAATAGTGATATTTCATTTTCTTTTAGTGCTGGTTAACTTAATAGCTTTTCTCTGAGTCAGTTCAATGTTTTAGTAAAAGTTAAACAAGCGTCAGACAGTTTCTTTAGAGTTACTTAACACAGTTGTGTGGAAGCCTTGACATTTTTTTAAAGTTAAAATAAAAAACAACATTTCTTCTCACATCACTGCTGCATGCAGGCAGGTGAGCAGCCCCTCCCCTCACTAGCAGCTGAACACGTGAAGAGTGGTGCAGCAACACGAGGTCGGTAAAGCTCCCGTTTCAACTGCACCAAAATATTGAACAGTTGTAATAAATGTTAACCTGGGTGGTACATGCCAGGTACGCGATGGCTGTTTCAGCCATCTGTTTAATCAATGAGCTAGCATTACGATGCTAGCGTTGAAGCTACTCAGCTGACCACTAGACAGAAACAGTGGCAGGTTACCTTAGCAGCTCCATCAGTGCCGAACCAGGACAAATGGCTGTAGATGAATACATTTACTCAGACCAGTATTATTATAATCATTATTTTTAGAAAGGCTGATTAACTTTCATGGTTTTGAAAATAGTACTGAATATTTTCCGGGTGTCGGTATCAAGTTTGGATCCTACTTTCGTGACGACTCTGGAATAGACCGAAGAACAGCGCTTCACCGTGTCTTAAAAAAATGTTCTGCACAAAGAATTTATTTCACACACAGAAAAAGAAATCTGGAAAAAGGGTCAACACCAGTACTCCCGACCAATCTGTAGGTCAGTAGAGTTGGTGTCGAGCTCGGCGAGTGGCAGCGGTGGCGGCCAGAGGACCAGAGAGAGGGCTGCTGAGGCCTGGCCGGGGACTCTCTCTCCCAGCTGCCACCTGGCACAGGCCGAAGGCTCAGGGCCCCATCATGCAGACTTGGCTCAGAAAACCAGAACAGGGGAGGGATTCATCCATCCCCCAACAAGCTTCATTCAGCAGACAAACCTAAGGCCAGTTGGTGATGCTGCGCTGTGTCCTTCTTAAAAGAGAAATTGGCACATAGAGTAATTAAGAAATATTGAACCACTGAGGTGTTTCATTTTATACCTCTGCAATAATCCATATTTCTCCTTTATGGCTTAAAACATAAAATGCTTATGCAGAAACGGCTAACCAGATGATATTTTGTCTTTTGCCTGATTTGTTTTTCAGTCATTTTCACAACCCATTGCCTTAAAGACCTGTAGCATAGCCATTAATGAATACGGAGAATTAAATGATCTTTAGTGACGATCCAGGACAGTGCACAGTGTGAGACATTTACATAGGGCACCCGCTATTTATGGTTTCTTGATTAGCGTACGAGCTCAGCAAAGGCAAACACACACACACCAACATGCCAGCACTCGGAGAAGCACATGCATATACACAAATTAAGCCTTTCTACAATGAATGTCTATGACCTGTCTGTGTTGTGGCTGCCTTCCCTGGCAGAGCTCACTATGCTTCAATCCAGTTAGATGGAGGATAGAAAAGGAAATTATTGGCGTCGTTTTCACGCCTGTGTGCAAAGCCGTGAGTGGCTACATCAAATGTGCAGCCGGTAAAAATTGTGGGCCTGCATTTAGGACATGTACAAGTCAGATTTTTTCCCTGTCGGTTTGGCGTGTATGTCCAAGCTCTGCACTCCACCGAAAGAGCTTTTTGGGACTAAAATATTTGCGAGATTGCCACAAAGTGTGAATAATTTAATGCACTTTAATGGCACGGAGCACGAATTGAAAATCCAAGATAAAACAGTGCTGCTGCCCCTACCTCCACCTGCAGCACGAGTCGGTGTCTCTCTACAGCTGTGATGCTGTTGGCCCGCAAGGATTGAGTTCAGTTTTGTGGCAGCACTATCACTGAGTTACTTTGTGTTAAAATTAGATTGCCAAATGCATCACCACCAGCTGTCATCAATCTGATTCAGTATGATCCCCTAACATGCTTCCGAGTTGCTATTGATCTCTGGTCTCTGGCACCCTCCTTTCTCTCACAGCGTTGGATTGGGAGACCTATTAACTGCGCTCCCATCAATCACAGTTCACCCATGTTTGTTTGTAGAAGTCTTTGATACGATTAGAGGAGTGCTCTCGAGCTCATGCAGGGTGTTTTTTTTCCATTTCCATTTCTTGTGTCAGCTGGTTTGAGATGCACGCAGTCACTCCCTCCTTGCTCTAGTGATGTGTCTCACTGCTCCGGAGCAGAGACCAGAGATTAAGCACTTGGGCCTCAAACATGTCGGCTGTCACAGGTATCTCTCGCTGCTCAGTGCCTGATAAGGGCCACTTGTTTCTGAAACAGTCAATGCCAAGAACAAAACCCAAGAGAAATAAAAACCCTTCTGGACTTACTGAGATTTAATATGTTTCTCTTAGAAAGCACGTTCCTGTGATTGCTTCTGTGGCCTTGTTCACGTCAACAATTGAAGTTTAGTGCAAACATTTTTTTTTTCCTGAAAAATAATTGGATTTTTTTTGCTGATAGCTTTTAGATTTATCACACCTTTCTGTTTCATGTTAGCTTTGCCTGATTTTACATGCATACGGTGCAAAAACCTGCAGTTTTTAATAAGTTATGTCGCGCTAAGTGTTTTACCAACAGTCTGCATGAGAAATTTAAGACAAAGAACGAGAAGCTGTGAAATTGTTTGGAAATGATTTTGTGAAGAATGCACTTCTTTTTTAATTTTTTACCAAGGACAAGAAAACACAGTCGTGAATAATCGTCAAACCAGGAGAGATATCAGGCACGCTCTCACAGCCTTTAAAATGATTGAAGTATTCTCTCGATCCTTAGGATGTGGGTTGTGTCAGTACGAACGTCTGTGATATAGTAAAGAAATTTTGTCCACAGATGACGATAAATAATCGTTAAAATTTGCTTTTGTTTCAAGATATTAAACATACACAGAGCTTGAGCTGAACACATCAACGCACATTAGCACATTACTCAAGAAGCAGAGAAACAAAAACCAGCTCTGTCATACGATAACAAAGGCAATCGCACTCACACGTCTTATTCACACCTAGAATCAGTTCAGGGACTCTGCTCCACCAAACCTTTTAAATGTGGACCTGGTAGGAAATGATAACCACTTTCAAAATGACAATCATCCAGACTTCAAACAAAAAGAACCAGGAGCTAAGTTCATGTTTTATGACCGAGTGAAATCAGATTTAAATGAGAAGAACTAAGAAATAAACGTGTTTGTGTAGAAAACGTGTGTGAGTGTGTTGATGATGGAGCATTAAAAAGGTGGAATTCATCATGTCAGAGGAGGCGACTGGAGAAACATTACGTTGGTGTCGTGGTCATGACACGAAGTAATAAACCCTTTGCTTTGTTACAGTCACAGAGGTTGCTGAGGGGGGGACATGACCTCTGTTGTATCCTGCAATTGTGAAGAAACTGGTGCTTTGTAGTGTGTTATTTCCCCGTCCTCTGTATCATCCTGTCTTCCTTCTCTCACCCCAACCAATCACAGCAGATGGCCCCGCCCCTCCCTGAGCCTGGTTCTGCCGGAGGTTTCTTCCTGTTAAAAGAGAGTTTTTCCTTTCCACTGTCGCGAAAGTGCTTGCTCATAGGGGGTCATATGATTGTTGGGTTTTTCTCTGTATCTATGAAGCGCCTTGAGTCGACTTTTGTTGTGATTTGGCGCTATATAAATAAAATTGAATTGAATTGAATTGAATCACACCTTAAGTACGTGAAGACAAAGAAGCGTCTCATAGACTCAGAGACAGGATGGCCCTGTCCCACAGACACAGTGTAGCGTGTTAGCAGCTTTAACTACCTTGGCACTTGCATAGACAGTGGGTTGACTTTCAGCAAATACACACAAACCATCCAAAAACGTCCCGCAGCAGGTCTACCTCTGCCTCCGAAGCTTTTATATCTCGCACTCCTGTCCTCCTCACCTCGTGTGTCCTGGCTGGGACGAGGTTCTCAGAGACCAACGTGACCAAAGTGTGCAGGGTGGTCATGTTCAGGTCCTCATGGGGAGTCGTGCTCAGTCGTCAAGTTCTGGTATTAATTCTGGAAATTCATAGTTTTCATGTTGCATCACATTGTTATAGAAACACTTATGGGCATAAATCAAATCAAGGCTTTCCCTGATGCTGCATTTGTTTAGCCTGAATAGTTGGAGCGGCTAGTAAAGCGCAGACACAAACACTCATCTCCTAACCCTGGAAAACAAGCTCGGAGGCCAAACTGCACCAATACATCCTCCAACACTGGAAATAAGATTTGATTTGTCCTCTAATCTAAAGTATTACTGTCTCGTCACCGGGGCCCAAGAGTGCTGACTGCAGTGACCCTGAAACATTGGAAATCTAGCTAACAGAATTAATTAGCACTCACCACTGATTTCACAAAGAACGGTTTCTGTGTGTCCTTTAGCTAAACCCAGATCAGAAACATATAGAAGTGTTGGTACTTCAGTCCAATTTCCTTCTGGCAGGAACGTCGATGAAAAGCCTTCATAAAACACTTTATCACTAATTTTAAAACACTTTATGCAAAGCACAGCCGAAGTGGAGGTTTGTCTGTGACTGTGGTTCACATATCTGTGCTGTTCCTTCTTTTGAGAGGAAATCCAAATATTTGGTGTTTGATAAAGATGGAAAATTAATGTGTTTGTGATGTATGTTGCACCAGTGTTTTAATATGACTACAAAAAAACAGGCGAGTCCTAAATTGACTCTATGCATCGTCATGCTTGGATACTTTAACTTTACAAATTTTAAATTTTTGTTTGCAGTGACCAAAAATTTGAATCTTTCATCCAGTTTGTGATTAGAGTACAGTACAATTAAAATGATTACTCTGGTGGTCTCATCAAACTCAGTGGAGGGTTATTATTGTATTAATAAGTCTCTCGTGCCGCTTTTACAATTAGGAAGTATTTTAGGGACGTAACACGGCGATGAGAAAGTGGCACATTGTCTGTGAAATGTTTGTCGCTGTCGGGCATCGGACGCCTTCGTGTGGAGGAGCCGTTTATGTTGCTCGTTTGGTGGCATGGGTGTTATCATTGTTGAAATAGGTGATGTTCTATGTTTGCTTTCTCCAGAACTAAACTGATGTGCAAACAGCAATTACTGCTGATGCTTTTTTTCATATCTCTTCTCGTTATCAGAGCTCGTCTGTGAGGGGAGAGAGTGAAGCACACAGTTGGACTCCTGACCTTGTTAAAGTGTGGGGATCTTCCCTCGGGTGGCTTTTACGGCATCTTCTCGTCTTACTGCATTTACATTATAAAATCATTTGTCTTCATAAACTAATTTACGTGAAACTGATAACATCAGAAAGTAACAGGAAAGACCCTGTAATTAAAACAAAACTACATAACCTGCTTATACGATTGTTTTCCTTAGACCGGAGCATATGATGATGAACCTGAACACGAGTCTGTGGCAGCCTTGTGCACACGTACTGCACAAATCTCTGACACACAGACTTATTGAGGATAACGAACAACATGAACGACGCAGCGTAAATAGAAAGCAGACTGTAGGCGCTCTAACCTCAAACACTCTCACAGTGCACAGGCCATCCTGGAGCTGCATTTTACCCAAGCATAATTCATACCTGCAGCTTTAGGCATAAAAATGTTCAGTAATGATGAATATTCATTGGAGGGAATTTATTTTTAGAGGACTTATTTTGTGTTTTAATCAAAGCACAGTTTCTTCAACGATTAGTCCAAATCCAAGGACACTCTGTGTTTGATCACAATAAAAGCAGCAAATCCTCAAAACTGAAAATGGATCATCAGCTTTACTGGTTTGATTAATCACCAATCAAAATGATTGTTTATTAGATTCCTGTTAATCAACTAACTGATTAAATAGCTGTTCAAATGGTCATCTTCAGTGAGTAAGGAAAGCCTACTCTGTATTTTTTCTAATTCCCGTGTTGGTTTATTGTACACATCACTAACTCTCATAATTCTATAAATCTGCCTCCACATTTACATTTTCACTTCACTCGGTAAATCAAGAAGCCCAAAGTTAACTTATATGACAGACTGTAGATTTAGCGGTGATTGTTCTTAGAGCGTCTCATCTCCTGGCTCGTGAGTTTGGCTCATCAGATGAAAGCAATTACATTTTTCCACCTGTTATTAGCCTTTGAGATTGTACAACAATCAAGATTGCTCTGTCTTGTGTGAATTAATGTCACGAGACACTGTAATGACAGTAATTGGCTGTGTGACTCATCTCCTAATCTTTTACGCAGAAGTAGAAATTACCTGACGCGTAGCTTCTATAACTAAGCGACCTCTCTGGAGATGGAACTCACCACAGCAGCACATTCAGTGCCTTGACAAGTACGTCTTCCTGACAGGTGTGTCAGGGCTTTTCTCTGAAGCTACTTGAAATCGACTACAGTAGTTTGAAAAAAAAAAAGGTTTCTAAAAATAAACAGTCTAAATAAAAGAGCATCTTCAAGGGCTGTCGTCATCAGTTTTGGCGAACTTGACATGACAGTTCTCATTTTTAGATGGTCTCCTCTTGACCTTAGTCTTGTTCAGCTAACCAACATTTTCATGTCTGACTCATATTTACCACAGTGCTCTGATTCAACACTCATAGCAGCTGGTCAGGACAAGGCGTATCAGCTCCCTGTAGTCTCTGATGTAGTAGCGAGAATCTAAAAATGAACTTTCTGTGCCTGTGTTCTGAGTGCACCGGTTTTTGCTTTATCTGCCATCACGCTAGGCTTCCTGACAAAGTTATCAGAGGTCATGCTCCAGCATCTGTCTGCCCCAGACAATACTCACACGGGACATGTTGCTTATCGCTGAGGTTACAGTATCCCTAAGGAGGCACCAGGATGATGTCTTTTGCTCAACTCAATTTGCCACATGTAACCTGGACAATGTCTAAAAAATGTGGCAGCGACTCGTTTCATCTCTTTTGTTAAATGGCTACAAATATAAAGTGTACATTTTCACTACCTCCCAGCAGTCACATTGTGTGACCTGATAAAACCAAGGTCACGGTAATCATCTCTTTAGTCTCTTGACCTTCGGGCAGTATGATCAGTCAGTTCCACACGGTGAACAGATATAAAAGGGAAAAGATGTGTAGTCTGATTACTTTAGATAATAACTCAGATTATGTATTACAGCTGAGAGAGAATGTGCAACATCAGTATCAAAACTGAGACAAAAATACAACAAACACTGATATTTTTGCAGATTTGAATACTTTGATGGGTTGATAATATTGCAGGGCCAGCCTGATAGCTGAATGGACAGTTTGAAGGGTGCGTATGATTGGGTTTGAGACCATGGCGCGCAGCATGAGCACAGCCAGGGAGTCTGTTCTGCTAGCATTGCTTAAATCTGTATTCTTAGTGAACGGCTGCGAGTCTGCACAGGATTTGTGTCCTGTAGCCTCATCATCATACAATATAAAAACCTTATTTTACTGCACGGTGATCGATGTGTTTTGTTTGTGTTGTTCTACTTTTATAACTAGTATAAGCTGTGTACACTGAGTTTAAAATTCCGTCTGCCAAATCAAACAACTACCAATTTAAGGAGTCTTAGACAGCCAGCTTCTCCCAGCATCACGCTGAAACCTTTCTGCACCTCAAAATCTTTCATTTCCATAGTTGCCAAAGTGTGAATGTACGCTGCAGGCAATGTTTCCCTGTGGAAACAAGCTCTTCATTATTGAAGGCCCCTTGCTGAACATCCTCCACACTTCTCTGACCTAATGACTTTCTGGAGAGTGGAACCGCAGTTTAAGCTCATCCTTTCTTTGCTTTTTCCTCGGTCTTCTTCCTGAACAGCAGGTCGTTGTTATTACTCCAATTTATGACATGAATAAAACAGGATTCTTCTTCAAATTAAGTGTATTCTCAGAGAAAAGTGTGTTTTTTCTCATTGTAAAATACCTTTGCAGTTCAAGATCGAAGCAGATTTCTGTGCACCGTTTTTAAATTGATTTAATGTGACGGTCTTATTTATGCGAGAGCTAAAAGAGATGAATGAGCTGATTCTCATTATTATTAATAAGGTTATATTTGTGGTTCTACTCATGGAAAATAATGCAAATACTTTGTTTCATGGTTTGTTAAGTAACTCAAATATTTGTTGCATGTTAGCAAACAAAATCAGATCTGTTGGAGGAGGTATACGTGTGGCTCTGCTTTTCATACTGTGACATGGAGAGAAAAATTCTTGGATCTTTCTGGAACGACATCCAGTATAAAAACATCCACCAATTCAAACAGGCAGAGCTGTTATGAGTCACGGTGCAGTCTAAAGTAGAGAGAGTCATAGACACACATACACAGGACCCTAACCATGTGTGCTGAATGTTTATTCTTATACCTGGACCGACACTGAGAGTTTTTGCTTATATTGCATTGACTTTATATAATATCAGGACTCTGGATGAAGCAATATTAAAGAGTTTCAGTGTTTAATGTCAGCTGTCATGTCTCTGGAGAGTCCCGTGCACATGCACATGTATTTCATGTGTACTGCATACTTATTTAAAGCTTATTTTTTTCTGCACACAGTTGTTCCTTAAAAAAGTTCCACAAACTGAAACGTGTGATTATTAAAAGTGTTTTTTAAATTGGGGTTTCCAATTAAAAGCACTGGACAAACACAGATGACTGAGGAAGAAAAATCGATCTGGAATAAATTTGTGTGGAGTCGAGTGAGAATAATTTCATGTGATTGTTCCTCGGGTTTCATTCTGCTAGCAAGGATTTCATTTTCGTTTTGATCTTTGAGAACTTCAGACTCACATATTTGCACTGTTAAGTGTGTTTGTGTTAATCTGTGATTATACCGTCATACGTTTATTATTATTTATTTACTCAGGCCACCCAAGTTTAATGAGTGCTGAGTTTCTATTTTCTTATTAACGTGTGAGTAATATGTGATAAGGAGTCCAAATCAAATTCTGCTAAAGGTCAGCGTGGTGCTGCTGTCAGGGCGGCAGCGGTTACCTGGTGAACTCTTGCTCGCGCTGCACTCGTCTTAAAGGAGAATGCGAGAGTGTGTTCGAGGCGCTGGGCCCACAGGGAGCTGCATTGCTTTCATATCTCCTTTTAATAGCTGGTTATATTTGGCAAAGCACCTTCACCTACCACTGCTGATCCTGGTTATAAGTCGCAGTGGTTTTTCATCTGTCGGGTAAATGTCACGATCTGCTGTGTTCTTTAGCATCCCGACTCTTTAATATAGACGACGAGCACCAGAGGAGAGGTGTCATGATTCAGGCCTTGCATCTGTGTGGTCGTCACCTAGCCTATTGATGTGTGTCTGAATTGTACTTGTGAAAATGCTCGATAGAGTCCCGCGTCCCTAGGGTGGTATCATAATCTGCATAGGATGCACAGTCGCCTGCTAAGCTCGCCCGTCGCCTCCCCGGACCAGCGAGGAGGCATTAGAGCAGCTGGAATCGAGCTGTAAAATGGAGAAGTGGAGGATGAAAAGGCTCTCTGAAAAGAGAGAGTCGAAACATTGTAAACCATTTCAATCAGCCCAGAGCAGCAGGAGACTGCAACTTCCACATCCAGCACGCCCATAGATGGATGCAATATGTACAGCGGGGATAACAACAAATAGCATCATAACAGAAACCTACAGCAGGCACGCTCGGCCTAAACTTTTCACACTTTCTGGCGCTTTCAACGAGAGCAATATTTACCTACAGTTTCATGAAAAGCACAAAACAGTAGTCGTGCTGAGGAGACAATCAAAGACCCAGTCGCTGAAATAGCAAACGGCTCTTACATATGCATGGCAGGATGTCTTATTATGTCGTAGAGTTCACCGAGAGAATGGAAAAAAGGTTTGAGTGATCTTCCGGCCACACTGTTGACAACTTTATCAAATGGCAATCTTCCCGGCAGATATAAGCATCATTATTTCTGGCAAATACTGATGGTAGGAAGTCAGAAGATAGTGGTTTGTAGCTCAGGGTTGTTTGTGAAATCATCTGCTGGAGTGTTTTGCACCGAGTGTTTTATATTCTGCAAATTAAATCCGTACAATGCAACGGCACAGGAGCTAGACCTAATGAGAAAATTACATCACGCATCATAAAACGGCGTCTTTAAAATCCAACTTGTATTGTGATTGCTGCAATTGTACGCAGTGCGGGCTGGATGCGGTTTATTAATAGTCACGGACACAGAGTTTACAGATATGTCAGCAAACATGGTTAAAACTCCACAGTCAGAAACTGCAGTGAGAAAGAAAAACCAGATGTTGATGATGTTTCCATTTACACCAACAAACCACAGCAGCCCGCTCTCTGGGAGTTATACGGATGGATATAATACTAATGGATAATAGGCACTGATTTATAATAACTGGAAAATTATAATTGAGCTTATTATATAATAATAAAGTATATTTCTAACTAAACAGCTTATGAAGCAGCAAACAGCCGATAAAGAAACTCGTCACCTGATTAGGATGCTGCTCGGTGGTATGAATGCGTTTGCGTCTTTTGACTAAAAACATCCAAACATATGAAAATCTATTAAAGGGGATGATTGGAATTAAAGGGAAAAGGAGATCAACCTCCTGATCGAGCTGTTCTGTGACTGTCGGAGTTAAATTTACAGTTTGGTTTTTGCATTGAGAAAACTCAGACAGGATGATTTGTTGTTACCTGACGCACCATATTTTAAGACTGTGTAGGTGTCACTGTATACACCGCTGTCATTTTGACTGACTGGAAGACAACATATCATCCTCAGCTGTGGTGTGACAGCCTTTTGTGATTTCATCACATCATCTCTGGCAGCAGGATGTGCCAGCAGAGCCTGGCCGGGGCCTCGTCGCAGCATCCAGCTTGCCGCTCAATGGCTGTGATGGGATTTACTGATAATGTAAATGCAGTCCAAGAAGCCCTCTGAACAGCAGCGCCCCTCCTCCCACCTCTGCCGCTGCCCACTATGAAAAAGTGGCCTTGGATTAGAAATGGAAACCTGGTACGTTGAGCCAACACATTCAGTGTGAAACATTGTGTTTACATTTGAGCGCTGCCAATTTAGTGCCTAAGAGCAACCGTTATCAGTTCCAGTGAGGCTAAGATAATTGACTCAGGATTTGATTTTCTCAGTTCAAACGTGATTATGGTGTTGCTTAGTGGGTGTCTGCAAATGCTGATTTATTGCAGGTTGTTGAGGCTGGAATTCAATCAAAGAAGAGCAATTGATAAACCTATTGGCCTGTCCTGGGATCTGTTTGCTCTTTAGCAGCTGTGTTGATGGGTTCAGAAAATGCATATTGGTGAAACAATCATTTCACTGTGGGGGGAGGAAGAAGGCGATTTTCAGTTTCTCTGCATTGCTATAGGACCGTAGAATAGGTTGCAGTCTGCAGTGTACGATTTGATTAACATGCTGGAGCTTTCCCTGATAGTAAAGACGAGGAGCTCAGGAGGACAATGACAAAAGGTAGAATTCAAAAGCAGGAAACTGATCAAATTGACTGGAGGTTTAAGGAATCCGTCTTTGTGTCCTTCCTCACAGTTTTGCTTTCCTGAAGTAAACCCAGAACAGCTGACAGCACCTCCCAGGTGGGACGCCATAAGGGTGAAAGCAGGCGGCAAGGAGTTTTTGACACTCGCATAGAGACAAATGCATATTAATTAGAGAAGAGTTCGGTCTGACTTTCACACTTTTCTACTACACTGAACTTCCAAACTTGTCTCGGTTTTGTGGAGAATAACACAGAGAACATTGCTGCTCTGCAAACACACTTTAACTTTGCCACAAAAGATATGATTTAAAATTAAGTGTTGGAAGGTTGGAGGCTCTCTATGCTGACCTGTTAGATAATCTGCTGTATTATAGTCTCGTGTCAGAGACAGATAAAGCTGCCTGTATGACACTATAAGATGTATGAGGTGGCACTGCTCACCTACTGCACTGACTATTATAGATAAGCTCAAATTTTTCACTTGATTCCATTACGAGTCTTTTTACAGTTCTTGAGGAGCAGTACTGCAAATGCAACCCCAGAGGGAGCTACTTAAAGTCTAAGAAATTGCTTCCAGTGATCTCTTGGTTGAAACTCTCTTCTCTCTCTGTTAAGCCCCAGTGTCGTGTTAAATTATGCACAAAGTCTACGTTTGGCCTTATCAGCAAAATCTCCAGTTTGTTATGATCACGTGTCACAGTAAAGAAAATGCTCGGTGTGTTCTGCACCTCGGCCGTAATGCCATCCTGCTATAGTGACAGGGGCATTTCAGTGAATGACTTCTAATCATGTCTAATGTTCCATGTAAGAGTCTACCCTGTCTCTGTCCTTGCTCATCACAGAGGCCACGCTGTGCCGCCATGAAGTGTGTGTGCACGTGTGTGTATCCGTGTTTGCGAGGCACGGCTTGACAGCGGCACATTTGGCTTCCCAGCGGACCATGGAACTGCTGCTCAGAAGTGCTCAGATGTCTCTTCATAGTCAGGTCTCTTGGTGCACGACCTTATTCCCTGTGACATTTCCAGCCATTAATCTGCAGACGTATAGTGACGGAGCACCTCTCTTATGTTACACTGTGCTCATGTCATACCGTTTTCTACATGGCCACTGAGGTCATGTGACCCTGTGGTGCTAGTTTAGCTTTGATTTAATCGTGTGTAATAAGTCTGCAGCTGTGTATTGAAATTCTTTATGATACTGAAAAGAATTTAATTCGATTTTATTTTTGCCTGATCAGTTTGAGCTGTTTAAAAATAAGTCGTATAGTCCAGATCAGTATATATACGCAAGTTTAAAGCGCTTTATGCATAAACTGGCTTCCAGTTATTGTTATGGGGAAAATATGCTTCAATGCCAGAATGAGTATTCTAGTAAATTACAGCTTCCCCTTGTTGGAAAAACTTAAAATGAGTTTTGATTTCCTTTGGGCAAAAAGATGATATTGAAATAGCTTTTCTAGTTCAAAAAATATAAAACATATTTGTGTTTGCAAGGTAAATATTCCAGTAAAAAGTCTTTCACATACTTTTTCTTTGGCTGGTTGTCTTTGGGGGGCCATAGTGGATCATCTGCCACCATCTCACCCGATCCTTCCTCTGTCACACCAACCGTCTGCATGTCCTCCATCCATCAGCCTCCTCTGACGTCTTCCTCTGTTCCTCCTGCCTGGCAGCTCCATATTAGTTTTTCCAGGATATCTTTGCCTCCTCCATGTCCACACCGTCTCAGCCTCGCCTCTCTAACTTTGTCTCCAGTACGGCTGACGCAGTATTTAAACTCATCCACCTTCACGGCCTCTACTGCTCGCCGCTTCGCCCTTACACCTGTTTCTGTCTCATTCACTCACATGTATTCTATCTTACTTCTTTCATTTCTCTTCTCCCCAGAGCATACCTCCACCTCTCCAGGCTCTCCTCCACCTGCTGCCTACTCTCACTGCAGATCACAGTGTTGTCAGTTCATGTAGACTCCTGCCTAACCTCATCTGTCAGCCCGTCCATCACCACTGCAAACACGAAGCGGCTCAGAGCAGATCCCACCCCCACCTTGAAGCCATCTGTCTGCCTGCCTCACACACACCTCTGTTATGGTGTCCTCATGCATGTACTGAACCACCACCTCAACCTCTCTGCCACACCCAAGTTCCTGACTTGGTACTTTATTGGTGTGGCTGCAGCTCAGGAGGTAGAGCATCATTTACTAATTGTAACATTGGTGTTTTGATCTTCTCCAGTCTGCGTGCTAGTTATCCTTGGTCAGATACTAACACCATGTTGCTCTCAATCCATCCATCGGAGTGTGAATGTGTGTGAACGGGTGAATGTGGCATGTTGCAGAAAGCTAGAGTAAGAACCTGTGTTGTTATCAGTAAAAAGCTGATCTGATGTGGTAAAAGCTAAACACTGAGTATGTCTGCACGTAAACAGTGTGTGCAATGCTTTCTTTAAAATATATTCCTGTCTTCTGGATTTGGGTGTGCAAAAATTATAGCACGCTTTGTTAATACTGCTGTTCCTACTAAAAGTGTCAGGCCATGCAGAATCGCCTGCACGATTGCTGCGCTCTTCTCTGCTTGTGCCTGCTCCCCACTGGAATCAGCCGTCAGTCAGACTCTCTTCTCCTCATGTTCCTTTTAAATTGGTCGACTATTAATTTTATCACAGCAGCTGAAGTTAACATTTACCTGCACGGGCAGTGATAACATATCTGACTAAAGTATATAGTGTACTTACTTTTTTCATTGATTGTACTTCCCCGTTGTGGGATCAATAAAGTCTTATCTTATCTTATCTTATCTTAAAGTTGCTAACTAACGCTTTGCAGCCTTAGCCTGTTTTTCTTTTTAATCTGTCTTTTTCACTCATTCTTCTATCCTAACATCATCATTACAGGACATTTATCCATCTGTATTATAAATCACAGTTTATGAACTTCTTTATGTCCTAATTTGAACATTTTTTTGCTTGACCTTTAACATAAATGTGCCATTCCACTAAAAGCAGCACTGTGACTCTTTCCTTTAGAAATACATATACATCCTATTTGTCACTGTATAACCTCCAGTCATTTGTGCTATTGCAACATAAAGTAGATGCTAGCCTCACAGAGAGGCCAGCACACATGCCACGTTTGTGTACCTGCTAATGTATGTATGTGTGCTGTAGCCATAGACAGTAGGGGTGCAACGATACTCGTATCGATATTGAACCGTTCGATACAGTGCTTTCGGTTCGGTACGCATATGTATGGAACAATACAAAATTTTTAATCTATTTTATCAACTTTCCTTCTGACGATGCTGTCTGTGTTGAGCACTCAGTGGATCTGCGCTCGACTACTCCGCCTAGGCTGCACTGTCGAGCGCAGATCCACTGAGCGCAGCGCAAGCTAGCAAGACAGAAGCTAAGCTCGTTGCAACATGGCAAATTGAACCTCCCCCACCCTCATTCAGATCTGGTCTTTGGAACTATTTTGGTTTTCATGTGACGTATGACCCTGAAGGTAAGCGCGTCATGGACTAAAGTAAAACAGTGTGTTGGATGTGCCATGCAATGCTCAATTACATGGTGGGAACTAGTGCGTTAGCACAGTTAGCTCGTTAACATGTTGACGCCGTCCAGCCCCACGCACGGGGCGATCGGCGGTAGCTCGTTAACGGAGATTTGCCGTGTTGTGGCGTTAACGTCATTTCAGATTAACGCTGACAGCACTAGTGGGAACACAACGAATATGACTGCACATTTACTCCGACAGCATCCTAGTGCAAAGACAAGTGGAAGCAGACAAAAACAACAAGCAGCATGCTACAAACTTTACCCGAGTCATTTAGACAGCCGTTAGCACAGGATTCTCCTTATGGGGACCTGATATGTTTAATATGCTGCTGAGAATATAGCCCAGAAGAAGCGTATAGTATAGCTTTTATTTTGAAAGAGCCATTTCTCTGTAATAAACTCTCTTTTCCAAAGATGAGTGATTCCTCCATCAGATAGATTATTTTTTATTATTTTGTTGTTTCAGCAACATTAAATTTAAAAACTGTACTTTTGAGTTAAAATATATATTTATAATTTTAATAAATGACAAATGAAAAAATCATGAACATTTTTTTGTATCGAACCGAACCATGAATTTTGTGTAGCGTTGCACCCCTAATAGACAGTATATAAAAGATGGACACGGGTGTTTCAAAGGTAAAGCAAAAGTGTATCACAGTCTTTCTAGTGTCCAGAAGGAGGAATTCATCAGGTAGCAAGAAAAGTCTGTAAAAATGACTCACTTGATTTATTGCCTGAGTGAACCCTTTCTTTAAGTTTATGGTCTCACTCGCTGCTTTCAGGTGTTATTAAATAGACCATGAAAGTTCATTTTGTAAGATATGAAACACAGTATGCTTCAGGGCGGGGCTATTTTGTGATCGACAAGTTGCTACAGTTTAAGCGTTTAATGCAGTGGCATGCATGCCATCTGAAACTGTTTACCATCAGCATACTAATGATAATGAACGACATGACGTCAGGCCACAGATCTCTTACTTTTGGCTAACGAGATGCTCGCATGTTTGAACTGGTCGCCTTGTAGAGGAGCTCATCCTGTACGACTTAACTTAGACTGATGTTTCGGTGAGGATATGTCCTAAAGCTACACACTAAACAAAATTATAAAATAAAACAAATGCATTTAAAAAAGAGAGAGCAAAAACTGAGAAGGTGAAAATATTTTCCACAACAATAAAAGCTCCGTTATCTTGTTCTTTTAAACGTAATGTTCACAGGCTTGCAGCTCGTAGTCGAGAGGTTTTCAAAGGAGATTAGTTATTTTGTGAATATTTATGAGACGGCTTTGACAGAAGCGTTACTTCAGAGTTGTCAAAAATGTTATCCTTGTACAAGGGCTGTAATTTTCACATCAGCAATGACTTCTGGATGTCTTTGCATCTTAACAGAGCACTGAATAATTGTCCTGACACTTGTGTTTCTTAGTGTGCTTTCTTAGCTGCAGCGCATCTCCAGTATATCACCAATTCATAGCTTATATTTATTATCAGGATGTTCTGCTGCAGTCTCAGCTCGCTATAGGAGGTCGTTGGCCGTGTCTCGGAGGTAAAGAAACGACGGGGTGACTGAGGAGCACGGGCAGATTTAGGCTGCGTCACAGCGAAAGGTTAAGCCTGTCAGTAAAGCAGGGCTGCGGCAGACGTATCGACACTACTTTATCTTTGACAGTAATAACATTTTATAGATCTGTTGACACACTGTCCAAGGCTCTCATTACACACTGCTCCTGTCTTATCACGACCTGCTAAAATAGCATTAATGTTTGCTTACTGTTCAGCGGGCATTATGGTCGCAGGTTGCATCGAACCAGCATCTTGCGATATGTTTTCCTAGATAAAATGTGAAATCAGCGCTGCCAGAGGAAGACTTCAGTTACAAACATCAAAGCCGTGGCTTTGCATGGAATATTTATTTTGGTGGCGGCAGCTGTTTCTTCAGTCTTTAATAATACTTTGGCACCAAGCTTTCTGGCAGTTGACTACAATTCCTCCTCCCAAAGACAGAAAATATCTGTCTGCAGAAGAATATTTTTCTCTGAGGTCTTTTAAAGGCCATATTGCATGGTTTGCTTTAAGGGGTTGTTTTTGAAAAGGGGGGAAAAGAAGAGGTTTGAGCTTGAGGATGTGCACTTAGTGACAAAATTGGATCCCTCCTGAGCTCCGAGTGTGTGTGAGTGACAGCTTTTAACTTTTGAAAACTACTGTAGTCGTCGTGGATGCAGAAGAGAGTTGAATTGCAGTCGTACCCTGTCGCGTGGCCTGCAATCTCCATCCTTTTTCGGTGCAGGTATTGACAGGTGGGCCTGAGAGAAAAGCCACAGTATTACACCTCCAGCTGTTCCAATTTCTCATCTCTGCTTCTGAATTGATGTTGCCGCTCTGCAAGCTTGAAGCTGAATTAATAATGAAGAAAGCCAGTAGGTCACAGGATCCTATTCTCACAGGTATCACCTTGAATTGACTTTGCTCAGCTATTGAGGTAAAGGTACGGAGGGAAACCCTACATATTTACTCCTGGAGTGGGAGCGTCTGCATCTCATTACTACATGAAGATGTAGTTTGAATGTTTTATCTCCAATTTGAACTTGATTGCTCCAAGTGAAGGGCGGTTTCCTGAACAGTTAAGCCATTTTAAAGTAGTAAATTAAAAAAATACAAAGGGGTTCTTTGTAGTTTTACCTAAAAGGGAACAAATGGTCACACTGTGGAGAACTCTCTTTCTATTTATTGTCTGGGTGCCGGGTGAGCTCTCGTATTTCGGTTTCACTGTATCTAAGTACTGAGAAATTAGATCATTACAAGTCTGTTTTTGTTCATGCAAACTAATAAAATATGCATCAGCCGGATGCCATTTGTAGCCCTGCAGATCGATACACATGGCCTGTTTTTATGAAAATTCTCCAGAGAGGAGCCTCGTCAGTCTGTCAGAGGTCATTAGCAGGGCAGTGATAGATTGTCTCTGATGGGAGAGAAAATTAGGGAGGCCTGACATTAACATCCCAGCGCCAATTTTTCATCTGTCTTGCTGTTACCAGTTCATGCCACTGGGAAACAGATGATGAGCAAAGACAAGCATGTGTTTTCCACTGCTCTAGACCATCAGCGTTTGATACGTTCACGGATGTTGAGCTTGATGAAGAAGCACCTACGTACCGTGACGCTATTGGACGAAGGGTAAAATCATTACATGAGACAAAGGCAGGTTTGGGATTAACTTGGACAGTAATTATCTCTGCAGCATCTCTTTTATGCTCTTGTTACTAGACACACATAAATATGGAGGTCAGATCTATTTACGTTGCTTGCACACAGCTTCCTTTCACACCATCAGTTTCTACTGCTTCACGGAAACGACTCTTTCATGATCTGAACGTCATAAACTGTTTTTCCTGACAAACCAGACGTTTTCATGGAACTACCAGGTCGACAGTGTCACGTCCAGTTTAATGCACAGTTTTGTTTATTAAGTATTTATAAATATTTTATGGTTTAGTCCATATTTAGGGGATTCACTTGCTGTTTCCGTAGCAATTGGAGTTTTTACAGGGTGGGGTTGCTAGCCCCACGCCCAACCCTCCTCCTTTCTCATCCGGGCTTGGGACCGGCAATGGCAGAGTTTGTAGATGCCTTTCGTTGTCTCTACTCCAACTCCCGTTGCTGCGTCCGGATGGATGACGGCTGCACAGCCTTCTTCAAGATCAATACTGGCGTCCGACAAGGATGCGTGCTATCCCCTTTCCTCTTCCTGTTGGTAATTGACTTCATCATGCGACGATCAGTTGACCAAGCTGGCATCGGTGTGCCCTGGCACGAAGCGCGTAATCTCACTGACTTGGACTTCGCAGATGACATCGCCCTGCTGGGCTCGACTCAGGAAGACCTCCAAAAGTTGACCGCGGCCCTGCAGAGGGAGGCAACGAAAGTTGGATTAAGAATCAGCGCCAAAAAAACCAAGGTACTCCGAGTTGGCTATGCACATGCCCGCATTCCTGTCATGATCAACCAACAACGCGCTGAAGAGGTGGAGAATTTTACATATCTTGGCAGCATCATCTCGAATGACGGGGTCTCTGATCGGGATGTCGACGCCAGAGTAGGGAAGGCAGTTGGTGTCCTGCGACGTCTCCAACCTATTTGGAACTCGACCTCCCTGAATGTAAGGGTCAAGATCAGACTACTGAACTCTATCGTCTTCCCTACTGCACTTTACGCTAGTGAAACCTGGCGCTCAACAAGTGCAATTATTCAACACCTGAACGTGCTTCAACAACGTGGCTTGCGGCGAATCCTGAGAATTTCCTACCGGGACCGAATAACAAATGAGGAGGTCCTACGAAGAGCAGGCACCCGCCCATTAGCCGATGTTGTTGCAGAAAGGCGCCTTCGCTTTGCGGGACATATTTTACGCCTACCCCCTCATCGCCCAGCTAAGATTGCCATGACATGGCGTCCACGCACTGGCAAGCGAAAGCCAGGCCGACCAAAGACCACATGGCGTCGAACATTTATGGACGATCTGAGAACTGTCGACATTGCCTGGGACGAAGCTGAAGCAGTCGCTGCTGACCGACATCGATGGAGATCACTAGCTGCCCGATGCGCCGCTCGGCGTAGGAGGAACTAAGTCCTAAGTAAAGTCCATATTTAGACAATTTCCAGTTTTCTTAAGGCTTGAAAAATCAGCACTATGAATGTGCGGTCGGGGGTTTATTATTTTAAGGAAAATAGAATAATTGTTCGTTCTTGTACTAAACAAAGGGACAGCAGAGAGAATAAGCCCTTTTCCCTGCAGCAGATGAGCTGATGCAATTATTTTACTCACAGTGTTGTTTCTACGGTCGTAAACGATTATCTTTCACTTATTCTGTTGCACGAATGTTATACTTTTTCTGCTTGTGTGCAAAATCACAGTACTTTTCAATTTATAAGGAACATTTAAAAAACTTCCGGTTTTCTGAATTCCATTATAAATTCCTCTCATCCCACCTGCAGTGCATTATATGAGGGAATCTGTCAGGTGCTGGCAGCAGACCTTTAAACTGTAGCGTGACTGAAGCCTGATTGTCACTTTTCCCATGAGGACATGTTGGTTTAACGTAGAGTAGAAAGTGCTGTTTGCTTTACAGCTCGTGGTGACTGCTTCAAAGCTTGTGCTCGTCTTTCAGTGCTGAGGCAGATTTAAACTGTGGCCACGTCACGGTGATTTACTTCCCTTTTACCTCCTGTTCTCCTAAATCCATTGGACGCCTTCTCACGCTGTCGATAAAACCACATCCTTGCGTGTTGGTCACCGAGCGATCCCACCAGTCACAGATTCAGATTTTGCTTTAGGGCATCACAGCAGTGCGCGAGTATTTGCTCTGTATCTCGTATGGCTCAAACTGAGCATCATCCTAATAGCAGAGCTGCTCTAGACTGCACTTTTACACTGGGGGATAGTGTGTGTGAAGAATTTCATCTTGGGCTATAACTACGTAAAGACTGAAGCCAGATTGCTTTGTATCTGGCAGAGGAGTCGCTCAGAGGCAGCACTGCATGCAGACGCACACAGCAGACAACATGTGGGAGAATTATTTACCAGTTTGTGTTAACAAGAAATGTTATCGCTGGAAAGTGAGTCACAAAACTGAGCCATCTATGTAGAAGAAAGGAACAATTATATTTTATTTTGTGGTTTATGAACAGAGACAACATAAAAAAGTCAAAACTCCTGCAACACCCACACTGCTGTGCACGGCCTTCCTTCCCCAGGCTGCTGTTATGAGGTGGGCCCTGCTGTGGAGGAGAGCCCAGACCAGGGGTCTCATGTTAAAATGAGCTGTGGGCCACTGCTGGCAGTGACGTCTCGTTGGACGGCCACTTTAATGCTCAAGTAATACAAAAAAAACAAACAAGAAAACACCCAGAAATATTTCCTAAAATGTAGTATTTTGTTTTTTAAAATATCAAATATTGTATAACAGGACGAAACTGCAAACATGACAAACTGAAGCCTTTCACTGAACTACAACATGAACACATTGGTCCTCTGTTTCTGTCCACACACGGCAGCACTTCTGCTATCATTGCGTTTATATTTAACAAAATAAAAGCGCAGACATAAGTGTACACATTAGTTTGTGACTCTCATCCCTCAGCATGTTTGTGCTCTCTGCTCACGTTGCCTTCATATTAAATCATTTTTTGCTTTTTAAAGAACTTTAACATTGCACTCAACAACAAACAAAGAAAATTTACTTTGAAGTCCAAATTTCATTATATTTATTCACGTCTATATATGGGCCGCAAGTAGGGGTGACGTGGGCCACAAGTGGCCCCCGGGCCGCGGGTTTGAGAGCCCTGGCCCACAAACAGGTTTAAAGTGAATGTTGGCTGGTGCCGACTCACCTGTCTGACCTTTCTCTGTTCACTTTGAGATTTCAATAAATAAAAGCAGACGTTTGCTTCACATATGTAGGTGTCAGCTTGCTGCAGCTTGTGTTGTCTCACGTAGATTTTTCCTTTGTTCTTTTACAACATGCTCGATATCAGCTGATTACTTTGTATAAACATGCAGTCAGAGAATGACTTTTTATCATCAGTGATTTTATCATCCAGCATTAAAGTTGCACTCTTTTATTTTCTGCCCTACTTTTTCTTTAGCTGCAGACCTTGATCAGTTTCTATTTTATTATCATTTTTTATTTGATTTTTTTTGGTACTTTTTCTGTTACAGTTCAGTCACAAAGTTCTCGTCTTAGAGTCGAGGCTGCGTGTCTTTGAAAACATGCGGCCAGCTGCTTACAGTTCAGCTCCACACAGGTGATTGGTAACAAAAGATAAAAAATGATTTTAAAAAAAGTGTCAGTTTGCAAAAAATGAAACAACAGCATCACCTCTGTTATGTTTCACATATATCCGAACCTTCTACATGATTATCTGTATACGACATGAACGTTTACCACAAACATTGAAAAAGAACATTTAGTTTCAGAAATTCTGTTCAACCATAATCACCTTCTTCTTCTATCGTCTGAAAACCTGTGAAACACTGCGATTCTCTCAGGACTTTAATGGTCTTCATTCATAAAGGAAAAGTACATTATATGTAATCAAATTAAATCACTGCTTCTCTCTGAACAATTAAAGCAGAGACT
Source organism: Aulonocara stuartgranti (assembly GCF_965226115.1). Lineage (NCBI taxonomy): Eukaryota > Metazoa > Chordata > Actinopteri > Cichliformes > Cichlidae > Aulonocara > Aulonocara stuartgranti. The sequence continues at coordinate 1,730,563 of NC_138952.1, read as the reverse complement.
ACAGTACAGGCTCATCGTCTAACAAGCGCCTGATTGAATTTAGAACTTGGATGTAATTTCTTTTTGGCTGTAATTTCCGTTAAGGTGCATAATTGAAAAGGATAATACAGCGATGATTGTCCTTTCAAGAGCAAACTTTTATGACTCCCCAGCGAGAAGTCCTACAAAGAAGTGAAGAACAGAGAACGATGTTCTGCTTTATTGAAAACTTGCTTTAAAAGCAGCTCGGCTGACATGTGCTGCTAACTTCCTGATTAGAGAAAGAAAAGAGGCTGCTCCACCCTCTCCAGGCTGAGGAGACACTGCCTGCACGCTGGTGCAGATTAGTGAGAATCGATGTCATGTTTGCAAAGCGCATGTGTTTGAAGTCAATTAGTAGCACTGATATTTGCTCTCCATCGCCCTCTGAAACCTAAAATGTTGTATAAAACTTTTCAGCAACATGCTAACTGTTTTCCTGTGAGATCTGCTGATCATTAAGCAGTGGGCGGCTCCTGCCGTTGTATTAGAACAGCCTGCAAAGCCCACCAGGCTCTGCCCAAATCCACTTTGGCTGAGTGAAAGTGCGGCCACATGGTCTGACATCATTTGCTGTGTTTTAAGACGGTCTTGGCGAATGACACAGTTCAACCCTGATTTTAATTACTATTATTTATTTGCTTTGATTTGTTTTCAGCTGGGAGTCGTCTGAAAGCGCTATAGAAATAAACTGCTTGTTGTAAAAAAACCTGCTGTATTATTTGGCACAGTAACCACAAATTGTAATTGGGAGATAATTAGCATGCAGCAGGGATGTTTGACACTTACGAGTTTACACGTACACGTTTTCATTTCCATCTATGAAGAATAACAAGTAATGCACAGCTGCAGGTGGTTTAGTCATTGAGATGTCTGGCTTTCGTCCCACGGATTTATCTTAACAAGGACAAGGAGGAATGAGAGCATATGCAGCGGATGATTGGCACAGCTAGTGACAATTAAATTGTGGCTGTTAAGCAAAAGAGAGGATTTGGATCATAAGAGATGTCCGCAAATGTCCCCGTGAGTGTCAGTTCTGCCTCTGTCTGCTGTGCCCCTCCAGGCTTAAATGGACAAGCTTGGCTTCCACCTATGCACACTGTAGTAGGCAATTACGCTATCGCAGCTCCGAGTCTGCTGCTTTTTTTACTGCTATCTTTTAATTGGAGGAACAGGGGAGTCATTTTATAGCGAGGATGGAGACGATGTGCTGTACCTGCCTCCTGCTCCCTAAGAATAGAGTGGAACAGAATAACCATCTCGGTAATGTGCTTTCACCTTTAGGCCACAATTTAAATAGTCGGGGATAGTTTGTCCATTGAGGTTACTTTCATTTCGCAGCGATGCTTCTTTTGTGCTCGATGTGCACGCCGGGGTTGTGAGATTCTTCAGATTTGTCATTAATAGTCCGGTATTTAAAAACTGCCGTCACATTTCTGGAGGGCTTACATTAATCATCTCAGGATAAGTGACCAACCGTGATTTTTTTCTTCTATTTTTAAGTGAAGGAGGATGAAACTCGGGGTTACGGCGCTGAATGATTGGCAGTGCTATCACACTGAATCGGTTAACAGACGTACTTTTCCTCTCTCGTCCTTCCAGAAGGAACATTCACAAGAATTAAATGCAGATCATATTCAATTTGACTGCAATGGCAAATGACATGTTAAATTATGCATTACTTTTTAATTGGCCGGTGGAGAGTTGTTGTGGGATTTCTTCTGAGAACGGTTGATGCAAAAGGTGAGGTCGTGTTGTGTCTTGCAGAGGCAGTGCTGGAGGCTTTCCAGAGGTCACGTAGCTGAACAGTAGGAACCTCGCTACCTGCTGTGCCTCCTCTCCCCTCCACACCTCGTTTCCTACCCCCTCACTACCCACCCACCCTTCGCTCTCTTGATAGCAGTCAGTGCACCCTCAGGCCAATAAGCAGAACATTTACCACGTGTTCAGGCAGCCCTCCTTTTCTGTATAAATAGTCTTAATATAGTTGCCCTCTTTACAATGAAGGTGTTAAAGGAAGGACGTGATTTTGACCTTAATCGGTTATTCTACAAATACTTTAACGGGAAAAGGCCAGGGTGGCGCTGACTAACCGATGACATCGTTATAGCCTTTTAAACTGAAATCTAAGGAAATAGATGAGGTTGTCTCGCTCTTTTCAAGTACGAATAATTAGCAAATCAATATTATAATGTTCCCATTCATGTAGATGAAGGTTAGCATGCACGACAGACTCACAAGGATTCGTACTGGAAAAGCCCAGATTATTCCTAAAAGACACACGTGCAACTTAACTGGAACATGCAGTTTTTGTACTGATAATAATAATAATCAGGGTTGGACATTCATTTACAAATGCATTAATTAATTTGATGTTTTTAAAATAGTTCTTTATTGATCCAGGTAAAATCTCGTTGAGATCAAATCAGAGAGCTGCCCACTCGTGACGCAGAGAGCCTCGACTGATGCAGCTTTATTCTCTCCTCTTTTAAACCACCAACAATATGACACCGTGAAAACGATAAAGATGCACAAACAAATGCAATCATAACATTTTAGTAGAAAATGCAGAAAAGTTCACATTTTACTTCATAGAAAATTATTTTGATAACTCAATCGTGACATTGATGTAAATCAGCACCTTTAAACAATTGATGTCACAGCATTTAATAAGCATGAATTAAAGACAGCCTTTCTGTGTCTTTAAACAAAATAAGCAACGGTGTGCAATCATTACTCCCTCTTTCTGCTTCCAACCCTGCTGGCAGCCTCCTCCCTGCACGTCTTTACACAAACACCACATGCACGTACAAAAAAACAATTTAACCACATTGTATGAACCTTCCAAGTTATGCGTGCGACAGGTGAATGAAGTCCAGGGTTTTATGTGAATATTTCCAAAACAAAGGTTGTTTCCTCACTCTGAAGCAACGTGTTTGTGTCATTTCACTGAGAACAGAACAGGAAATGTGACACAATAAAAGAGGACGTGCTAAGGTACTCTTCAAAATAAAAGCGTAACATGACCTTGCCGGCATTTACACACGCGTCACATAACTACATAACAGTAAAAAAATATATACAGTAACAGATCATTAAGAGCGAGGTTCTGATCACAGGTCACGTAGCTGAAGAGTTCCTGCAGATTATTCCAGGAAACAAAGGCAGCGTATTTAAAAGACTTTTAATTTTGTTCTGATGTATTAATAAATAAATAAATAAATATATATATATATAATAAATAATAATAACAAAGGTCGATCAAATGGACCAATACGGCAAAGCTGTGATGGTCCACTTGGTAAAGTCAATCTGTTGGGTATCTTTCTTGGACTTAGGACAACAATTCTGATGGCTAAAGACCCAAATGGGACGGCACAAAAAGGTAAAGAAAATCCAGTGTTTTCACTCTTAAAGGGAGAAACAGGAGTGATTTCTAAAAAAGTAACTTTGTGTTAGTTTGAAGTTAGAGACGAGCCTTTGAATGTGGCTTTTTCCAAAGAATTTCAACAGTAAATTTTATTATCGATAATACTAAACCTAGACGTGAAAATGTGTGTAACAACAACGGTAAGGTAAAACCACCCTGTCACTGACAAAGGTCTAACCTGCTGTAAACTCAAGGTGACATTTGCTCTGACATTTCGATGGTGAACTTCCTTCAGGAGCCTGTAATCACATTACTGTGATTGGCTAAACCCTCTGCTGTCACACAGTAATGCAAAAGCTCTGTCCAGCTGTAGCCATGAAGGGTCATGCATGCTTATGACCCCAGAATAAAGTTAAAAATATTCATGTGGATATGTGTCTGTGATCACGATGTTTGTGCAGTCTGCAGAACTTTGTTTAAAACCAGAACTAACAAAGCAAGCTTAGATAACACATGACTCAAGAAGTCGTGAATAAAGAGCCGCTGATCACTGACGTTTCCACACAATACATGTTGATTGCTAATTATCCCCACCTACATGATGTGTGCACACAAATGAATAATTAAATACGGTCGTATATTAAAACTGAGGTGGAAAAGGTTTCTACTTTAAGTGGATTAAATTCTTTACGTAGTTTGGATTGAACATTTACAGGAAGTGGGACATTTCTGCACACGAGCAGACAGACTGCAGTAAAGCAGCGGTTTTATAGGAAGTCTCAGAAAAGCCTTTTTAGTCTTCTTTGTCTCTGTGTTTTTAGCCTTTTCAGTGTTTCTGCAAACTTTCTGTAGAAAAATGAGATAAAGAAAGAAGAATGTATTACTTTACATGTTAAGAAGAATTACTGTGACTACGCTAGAAAGGACTGTTACACTCATAACCAGTTTAACTTATGTCATGATATAAAAAGAAAAAAGATTATTTTTTCTTGTTTGTTGTGTTTAATGTGAAGGTGAAATTGCATTTTTTGTTAATTCAGGTTTTTGGTTTTTATGCTCTTCACTGGCTGCGCTAATGATGACAGCGAGGCTGTAGCTGTAGATGTGACAGGATGTGCGATCGCGACGAGTGTGAGGCGTTTGGACAACAGTACGGACGAGCTTGGTCAGCCGATTAGGACTCTGAATGAACGAAGTCTAGGCTGATGGTTTTTCTGCAGGGGCTTTAACCTGAGCTGTGGGAAGAAATAGTTGTTACTGTGAAGGAAAAAACACTGATTGGATTCCTCCATCAGCTGACACAGACGTGATTTACACGACCGTGGCCACTCTGAATCCTGACAGCCTTCCTCAGGCTGCCGTGCACAGACGGCATTGATGTTTCTTTCCAGTACTGTTAAAACAATAGTAGAGCTCGCACACTGAAAGCTTTTTCCTTGATTGTTCATAAATAACAAAACCAAGAACAAACTGAGTGAAGCAGCTGTCTCAGAAGAACATCTCTGGCATGTGTTCAAGCACTTTGATTCATCTTATGTATCACAAGATGAAGGATAACGCCTGAATTATTGAGGAAGTTGAAACTCCCTTCAGTAATGTGACTATAGTGGGAGTTCGCTTGTCTTGAAGCTTAATATATATGTATAATTACCTGTACATAAAAGGAGTCTGACTACTGTGGAGTCTGCATTACTTACTTCATAAAACATCTTTTTTCCCCAGGAAAACTCACCTAGTTTTGAAAATCACAGGTTTATGTATCTGAATGAGGTTTAAGTGCTGCTTGCTCCAAACACAGAGCTCAGTGTTTGTCGAATTTTGTTTCTTTTCATGCAGTAAAGTGAGTAGCAAGTCATCTCAATATTTCACATTCACATTAAAGTGTCAGTCTTTTAAATATAAAACAAATGACTCACTGACAGTCACATTACCTGCTGGTATAGTAGATACACACTGCACTACTTTATCTTTGAAAGCCCGTCTGACTCTGCCATGTCTAGCTAACGTTAGCATCATCTCACAGCACCTGGTGATTCATGCTAGCAGGCTGTGTGTGCTTTGAACTATCAGCTTTGAACCGTATTTCTGATGATACTCACCGTACTAATGAGTTTCCTATAACCCAGCACATGGCCTGCCCACCATGCCAGCTGCTGCATAAACGGGGAACATGATGAAGGACGTGTTGCCTGTTGCTGCTCCACCTGCCACTGACACAGGTGACTCGGCTTTTTTGAAGCGGTGCATGATTGGAAGCTCATCTTGGCTCCCACCACCTAATTCTGGCAGAAACTCTCAACGTACAGACATTTAGTGAATGAGAGGTTTGATAATAGCGCAGTCTACCTACAGTGTTGTATCTATTGTAGGTGTGTGTTCACAGCGTCTCCCCTTGTGTATCCACTCACAGCGCTTTTTGTTCATTTGTTCATCAAATCGTATTCCTAAACTAAAAACACTCATTTCGAGTTAATTGTTGCACCACTGTTGAGAAGATCATATCCTGATATTCAAATGTATCATTGGATGATAGCACTAAATGGTTTATTTGTCTAACAAGCGAGTCCGTGTTGCTGCTATCATCTTAGATCAATAAGATTGATATTTCTGTTGCGAGGAACATCAAGACTGCACCACAGCAAAGCCAGAAACAAACCGATGCACACTGTTAGGAAGCCGGGCTGTGCTCGTGTCTGTGCGGAGCAGTGATTAATGCTGATGCACTGAGGGAGGCCAGGATAAAACAGTTACGCCTAAAGCAACCTCTGAGACCCAGCTAGCCTGCAGACACGCCCTCCAGGCACCGCTGCACCGCTTTCAATATAACCAGAGGACTCGCTAAAAGGTGCGACACTTTATTCTTCATAGATGCTGATGTGTTGCTACTTTGAGTGCAACTGTTGGTCTTTCTAAAAATGAAATGCTTTGAGAGGTTAATGCAAAAACTATGTTTCAGTCAGTAACATTCCTGACTCGACTGCAGTGAGGCTGCGCATTAGAACACGTGTGATTTGCGGTACTGATGCTGCATTAAATGAGATCACGAAATGCCAGCTCACGTCGATATTTGCTTTGAGTTTCTTTCATAGCTGCAAAGGTAGCATGTGTAAGGATGAACCCGTGTTTCCTTTTATGACGTCACTCTTGTAGTTTCTGGGTTTTGGTTTTATTCTAGTTGTCTTTTGTGTAGAAGAGAAACAGACAAATATGGCAAAACTAGTGCGTTTCAGTACATTGTAGTGGCATTAAACCCAGCTTTAATTTGTGTGGAGGTTTATGTAGTGCAGTTCTTAATGGACATTGAGGTAGCTGTGTGTGTCCATCCAGAGCATAACCATGTATAATATCCACAAAACTTAAAAAGAGGTTATACACACACAATACTGTAATATTATGTTGAAGCACAGTACGTATCACTCCGCGAGGCTCCGCCTACGATAGCCGTAATGCTCCGACAATCCATCAGGGTTTGTAGCTTAGCAAAGTCAGACTAAAACATTTTTGACAGATTTTCGAGCGCCGTCTACCACATAAAACCAGTTCGAGGTCAGTAAACACAACCAGAATTCATACAGGCACACTGTCGATTTTTCAGAAAATCTAAGGATTTTAAGAGCGACTTATTTTGTGAAAAACACGGTAACGACGGCCCGCTTGCATGCGCTACCAAAAATTGTGCTTTGTTGTGTATCTGACGGACGAAAGCCAAACCAGTTGCACACCACTGAAGTTGCAGCATTTTTACAAACCAGTTCTGGTTCGTCTGTTTCTTTCTCCGTCGCCTCCATGCTTTTTCTGCCATGTGCGTATGTAAACAAAGGCACTGCGCATATGCGTTTTACCCATATTCTATCGCCATATTTATTTTCTTATCATTGCCCAACATTATACCGGTATTACTGTGAACGGTATATGGCCCAGCTCTAAGAGGGAGTATTTATGTTCTTATACATGTACTACGTGATTATCCACAAAGCTTCCCAGGAGTGGCCGGTCCACCAAAATCTCTGCAAAAGTGCATGAACGGCTCATCCAGGAGGTCACAGAAGAACCCAGAACCACAGGCCTCACATGGATCCGTAAGACTCAACAATAAGAAAGAGGCTGAACAAAAATGGTTCCACGTGGCATTCATGTTTCCTCATCAGCTCTCAAAAATAGATTTCATGACGACATTAGCACAACTTGAAGGATTCGACGTGAGATGCAGACGCTCGGTCTAAGAGGCAGGGTGCTTCTGGACAGGTTGCCAGCTCCTCACAGGGAAGCTTCAAGCCATCGAGCCTAAGAAGAGAAATTTTCCAGACATGCAGAAATGAAACAACGAAAAGTAGAAAGAGTGGAAATAAAACGAACATCTGACATGCCAGAGCACACCTTCCCATCTGTCAAACACGCTGGCTGTTCTGTTACGGCTTCAGATGGAACTGGCACTGCTGCTGAGAGAGAGGCAGAACCAGGATCATTCAGCCACACAACAACAATCCTACACCTATGGCTAAGCAGCAAAGGAGTTTTCCAGGCTGATATAAATATCTTTGAATGGTTGGCTTATTCACAACTTTGCATTTGGCTTGCTGAAGGTCCAGGCTAATGATGCAGAGGCCTCAGAACAAGCTGGAGTTAAAGGCTCCTGCAGTGAAAGCTTTTGGGAATAGCACAAAGATAAAGAAGCATGTTCAGATGTGAAGAGGTCGGCCAGTACGCTGACGGATTTCCCACAAAATACAGTTTTCTTTCACTAATAACACAAACCTCTTTAAATCAAAGCAGAAGCTCGACACACTGATGTCGTTGTTTTATTTCAAATAACAGATAAAAACCAGATAAGGTGCATCTCTCCTAACACTTGTGATCTGAGTCATTTTCCACAAAGAGCCTCGTGGCAGGGATTGATTACTGTGCTGCTGATTCCTGTAGACCTGCTGGGCTGTGCAAATGCCTTTAGATGTGTGGTGCATTTTTAATGTGTCAATGGGGACCTAAGGCAGAATTATTATGGACTAAATTACAGCCACGGTACTCCAGTAGTAGAAAAATTATGTATTTTTGAGGCTTTTAGCTGCACAGCACATGGTTGATTCCCTGAACGGATGCTGAAAACACACTTTGCATCTTTTTGTCAGAGTTCCACACTGGGGCTGCTGGGAAAAGAGGCTCCTTGTTCTCGTGCACTGGTGCTAGTTATCATCTGATCATCGTCAAGTAAAAGTGGTTTTAAGACATTTTAAGGAGATGCTGCTGCCATCACTCCCTCAGACATCAAGAGCAAGCAGTCCTGCCGTGCATAGGGAGCAGAAGTTGTGTAGCGCTGCACTCCAGGCACTGACGTTGTAAAGAGAAGCTGTTTGAGAGCTGAACTGCATGTGCCCACAGATGATGCACCGATCCTGCACACGGGTTTGTTTTGCAGCAGTTTGTTGAAACAACGAGGCTTCTTATTACTGTCACAGAAATGCATTGCATTATACGAGTGCACTGGGAAGTCTGGGACAGTGCAAACTTCACAGCACTGCTCATCAAAACAAAGCCAAACACTGATCTGCAACGTGTCACAGATACGTCCAATCACAGCCAAAACACAGAAGAACAATGTGTTTACAAATGGCGTGCTCATTATTCCCACGTCTCTTTCTTTTACCTTCTCTAAGCTTAGCTGACCTTCAGGTGAGACTAATCATCTGTAGCTAATTACTGCTCTACCTGAGTAAACAATGTGTTTTTCCATAGCGCGGTTCAAACGTTAATCATCACACACAAGTGGGAAGTTGTAATTAGTTTGATAACAATAATTAAAGTTTGAAGTAGCGGCTGCTGGCTGCGAAAAAGGACTCTCTTGTCATTAGTAATTATGTGAAGTGATTTTTCTGAACAGACGAGGGTTTCTCGAGCTTTCAGTAAACTCCACGCTGGTTTTGTTAAAGAACCTTCAGCTGAGATTTCATCTCCACAAACACAAGCAGAGGTACAGGCTTAGGTGATGATTAAGCTCACACGAGCTTCCTGTTTGGCATCAAACCTGAGCAGTGACTGGCGTGCAGTAACAGTACACGCACGTGTTGATATTTTGACATTTAGGGATGCAAAATAATCCATTTGAATGGATTTGTGCAAGTATTTTTCAGTATGAATGATTAAATAATACCAAAACAACCCTGCTGCTCTGCACATGTCAGCAGGCCATCTTTGTGACAAACAAACCATGGAGCAATAATGAGCTACCTCTTCAATAAGTTTCTCGCCTCCTGCTCAGCATCCAGCTCTGTCTCTAGTGCTTGGAGAGCACTTGGCAGTGGTCCTCCTTGTTGTGCTCGGGATGAGAAATTCAGATGAACTATATCAAACACAGACAGGATATGAAGTTGGCCGGTGAGCGAGCCTGTGAAGCCTGGCTCATCAGCAGCGACTGAAATAAAGAAGTAAGAGTGAGCTATTTACCAACATGGTGTTTTTAAGGCTTTAACCTTTGTTTTAAACGACTTCTGTGGTTACCATAGTGTTGTTGTTGCTAAGCAGACCAGAAAAGCTTAAACCGCTCCGTGCAGATAAAATCAATATCAGTGATCTCAGCACCAGACCTCATTAACTCTCGGAACAAAAGCAAAAACATAAAAAATAAACTGAATTCTTACGAGGTTTCGCCCAATTAAAGCCAGCCTGATTGTCTTTTATTTATGGAATCATTGTCGTCCTTTGGTTACTTTAGTTTTCAGTCATTTGGCTTTTGTTTGAGGCGCACGGATTAGAAACGGGCAGCAGAAAAAATTCATTCTTCTTGGACGTTCAGCAGACAACGTTTACTCGTCCCAAATGTGACTCTGACAACATTGACAATAAAACTCTACCAACTCGTTTGTTTTGTAACAGAATTTTAGTGACTAGCAGCTTTTGCTGAGTGGCCAAATGGTCCAGATGGATAGATATATGGATATGAGCAGCTGGTGGAGAAGAATAGACATGAGGAGGGTGTTTCATCACGGGTGGATTTCCTGTTCCAGCAGAGGTTGGCAGACTCTGAGTCTTTTCAGAAAGTTGGAGCTTTTATTATCGTTTTTTTCATTAAAATCATTTGTTTTTTTTATAGGTGCTTTTACAGGTGCTCCAGATGTTTTGTCACAGATGGGCTGACTTCTTCTTCATGTGGCGAAAAATACAAAATTAATCAATTAATAATAAATTAAACTGGTGTATTTTAGAGGTGTGCATATGCTGACATGCTTGGACGTGTTTCCAAAGAGAAACAGTCTAAAAGTGATCCAGTGGTTTTTAATCAGCAGGTAGTTTTATCAGCTCACGTCTCTGTAGGCCAGTTTGATTGGGGGGCGTCGTTCATCGACTTTGTGTGAAGTGGACGAGCGCGATTGTGGGCGGCGTACTTTGTGTCGACTCTTCGCTTCATCTTCATGTTTGACAGACCTGCTCCACCAACCCCGTCGCTCATTTTGTGCAAAACTGTCCAAATGAGTCACTTAGCGGTGAGTGGGAGTCCCTTCAGCCCATGGAAAACATTCAAGCTAATTTATTGTCAGGCACTGAAACAATTACTGAATTGTCATTTTACTTTCAACACAAGTTTTCTCACAGGACCAGAGCAGTTAGAGATTAACTAAAACATGCAGAATACAGTAAACCTAGACCTCTATCGTTCCTTCCTATCCGTCCCTCTGAGGATGCTCACAGCTCATTTACCCTCGAAGCTACATTTTTATTGTTAAGACTGGAGGGCTTTTCTTTCATCTCAGCCTTGCCTGCACTGCACATTTGGAGTAAGCCTGATGTATGTGCAGTGAAAGGCCAAATGGAGCTTTGCATTGAGAGAGAATTGGATATGCTGCCAGATTCTCACACAGAATACATCCCACAGATTGGCTGCTATGTTTGGCTAACGTGCGCGATCAGAGCGACATCCAGGATATTCTCCTGTCATTTGGCAGTGAATGTCTCTATAAAAGTCACCCCACGAAGTGTGCAGATTACAGGGTCACCTCTCGCTCGGCATGCTAAAGGAGGTAAGCAGTGCAGACGCTCAAAGCCGCTTCCTTGTCACGTACGCTGGAACAAAACCTGTAACTGATGACTAAATGCAAACTATATGACAGCATCCCAGACCCCATTAACCAAGGAACGAGTGAAGAGGCACGAAGCCTAAAAGAGACAGTGAACAATGGACAGACAGGAGGCTTAAATATGACTTGTGGGCATTTTTCATCTCAGAATATGTTTCATTTTTCTCCTTTCATTCAATTTGAGGAAACACACATTGAATTTATTTGTTTTAGGACTAAATAATAGTTAAATGGTTCCACAGTCATGATTTGTAACTTTCATGAAGTTACAAATCCATCTTTTTCACGACATGTGGCTGCAGTCAAATTCAAAATGAGCCAAGAGAGCCCCGACCAAAAGTTTTACACCACATAAAAAAAATGGCAAAAAATTGCACGGTTGGATCTTAACCAGGTTCAGAGTAGAGCTTCAACGTGCAACAAGAACAAATGTGAGTGAGACAAAACATTTTTTTGAGCATGCAATTTATTGACAACAACGCTTTAACCCAATCATGCAAAATACGATTTTTTGCCATTTTTCAACTGATCCTAAGCGTTTGATCAGGACTGTATGAGAAACAAACATGTTTTCTGTCATCTTCTCTGAATAAAATATGGACTCGACAGAGAAGTCGTTGCATTTTGTGTCCATTTACATTTTGCACAGTGTTCAGGCTACATTACCGTGGCGACTGTATAGCAGCATTATTAAAATACACTTAAAAGAACACTGCACTTTTCTTTTTGCACACTTTCTTTAAGCATCACCATTAACATGCAGAGGATGTCCCAATAGTTGTTTCATTTTTGAATAGTGTGCATAGTAGCGTGACGCACCAGAGCAGCCTCGCCGTACGTCACCGGAGACACAAAACACGAGGCGATAAGTCTATAAACGCTTCTCGCTGTTTTCACGGCGTGCACCTATGATGGAGGCAAAACTGGATGAACAAGAAACATTTAGAATCATCGCAGAGCGTTTCTCATCTGTCTGACGTGGGGCGGTAATTGAATTGCTTAGTGTTCAAACTTGGGCTCCTCCACACTCTCTGTGTAAATGATGTCCTTAGTCTCCATTGATCCATTCTTTCTTTTTTCAGCGCACATCTAATAATTCTCCATCCTGTCTGTTACTAGTTAACATCATTCAGAGGTGATTAAGCAGCTCATAAATAAACAGAAACATGAAATTAATAAAACAAAACACAAAAGTGATGAGATTTTCTAAATAGGGCAAATTAGCATGTGTGCCTGTGAGAGTTGTTGGCGATCTATTAACACTATGCTAATGTATAAACAAAGACACAGCCAGTTAATTTCAAAAGTGACCAGCTTTCAACCAAGGGCAGGTCGAAATCAAGCAGATGCAAACAGGGAGCATGCTGCCTGCTAACCTGAATATTGCAGTGGAATCACATGCACGTGTTTGTCTCCAGAAGCATCCTGGCAGTTTAGATCAATGCGAGGCCCCCGGAGGGGACCTGATGGGATTTTTAGATGTACGGTCAAACTCGTCTGTTAGAATTTGCCGGGGGCGATACGTGGCCTCAGATTGAGGTGGAGGCAGGACCCAACCAGAGCAGAGAACTCAAACTACACACACCTGTGAGGGTGGTGGACTGTTCTGCATAGAAGAGCACGAAGCTATTTATTGCATCGTGTAACATGCAGACATGAGTGTAACACACCTCCGTTGGACTCCCAGTAATAGCTGCAGGCTGCATCCTTGTATGCACCTTGCGTTGGGCTCTTCTCCCTCTGACGTCACTGTGTGTTCAGGTGCGTTTTGCTGTGTTACGCAGACACATCAGTATTACAGAGCAGCAGGGATTTGTGAGGCCAGGCTCTAAGCATGGTGAGGTTTTGGCAGCTTTCAGCCGTCCACCTCGCTCTGGTAATATGTGCCCGTCTCACTCCAATGCATGAACATCCTCGCAGCTACAGTCACGCATCAGGAGCAACATAAGACTCGCTTTTCTTTGGCTTTAAATTCTGAGCATATTTTCAGTTAACTATTGTATGTGTCGCATTTTTTTTTTATAAATTGTGTTTGTTTTACACAAATCCAAAGAATGCCAGCTGCAGAAATCAGCAGTGATACATCCCACACGTCCTGTATAAACTGTACCCGTATGCACAAGCAGAGAGCAGCCATGAATGTCCAGCTGCAGATATAAAGCAAACGTAACATGAGCAGTCTTTTGGTCTGCTGGCTCTTAAAATTAGGTGATGTTCTTCATTGTATTACTAAAGGTAACAAAGGCAGGTTTCTGTACTCTGAGTATGTCATTTGTTCCATCAGACAGACATCATTCACTTTCTGGATCCATGTATGAATTGTGATAGTTGTGCATTGTCGGGCTGCAGTGAGTTATATATTTAACAGATAAGTGTTGGCTTTGCAGTCAGTAAGTTCCTTCCCAACGCTGCGACTGTAGGACTTAGTGGAATATTTACTTTGAAAACTTCTTTGAGAGCATCAAATATCTGCGTCCAGAACACAGAGTTTGGGCTCTGAACGTCAGCAGCAGCGTTTTGTTCTGGTGAAGATGATCCGTAACTCTGGCTCAGTGTTTTACATCCAAGAAAATAGAACTTTTTTATTACTAACGTGCAACACTGTAGCTGTTTACGTATCCACTTTAGCATCACTGCAAGGAAAACTCCACTAAGTTCAAAAAGACGTTTGCATATTTTAGTTTGTGTCTTTTATCAAATCCACAGCGCGCACATTCATCAGGGAAACGTCGCTGGATTAATCTTTCTAAGCTCTCTGCTTACTGGGTTTGATGGAAATGGATGCATATCAGAACCAGTTACATTTAATAAAGTTAATACAAAATGTATCAAAGAACATCTTATTGGCTTTTGAAGTTTTAAGTCTGCGTTTCATTAAATTTATATCCTTTTATCCTCTTTTTAATTGTTGCATTGTCTCAGGTTATTTTCTGTAAAGCTCTTTGTGACTCACATCTGTGGAAATAAATATAAATAAATATTGTTTGCTTGCTAATCTCATGACTGTTGATGCATAAACACATAATGTTCAGGAACAGCTTGATGCTTGCAGTCAAAGTGTGGCAGCAATTATATAAGCGCTGATATTTTGGGGGCTTTGACCTGTGGTCACTAAGAAACTGTGACAAGTGGCAATCGGCCCTGTGCTCTTCCGTGAGCGGCAAATGGGTGATGAAGGTTCAACTTGCCAGGTGGGAAAGCATTTCATGCAGGGAGAGTGGGAACTAGAGTCACCTTGCCTGGGGGGCAAACTTATGCACTTGCTGGAGTAAGTCAGTGCTGTTGCTGAGGACATGAAGTCAGTGACTCACGCTGGCCCAGGGCCGCTGGAGTCTGTCACCTTCAGATGGCCATTTGCCCGTCGGTGGAGAGACTTTGTCTGCTGGTGCTCACAGGCTGAGCCTCGCATGAGCAGGTGGCGCACAAACACGCCAGCAGGGATGTCTTTTTTTGGCATCGTCTTTAATAAACATGGAAATCTTATCACAGTATTTTCAGGCTGCAGTGAGAGCACAGGCTGGACGCAGTTTTGATTACAGATGTTTGAGACGTTTGATGCCTTTTAGTAGAAAGTGACAGTTTCATTATTAACCTTTGACCCGTTAGATCGAAAGATGTGGAGGGAAACGATGTGAAACAACGTGAAATAGATACAAATGTGCCTTTACTTAATGTTCAGGATGATGCTTTTTTCTTTAGTTCTTTGTTTACATAAGTCGCCCGCACAGTGTCTTTTTTTGTGACATTATGCAAAGAGCTGAATGGGCGAATCCTCGGTGGTGTGGCAGGTTATTAATTGAGATCATCAATAACAACAGGCCCTGTTTTCTGTCTCTTGAGGAGATCATTCATCATGTGAGGTCGGTGCAATCAGGCGAGAAAAATAGGGCAGATCTGGTCATTGTGAGCAGCGTCTTGTAGAAGTGGAAATTTACTATACCCTCTCCACAGTGACAGAGTGCCATAACATCAGCCCCGCTTTGGTGTGAAATTACAACAGCGTGTTTCCGCCTGTGGTCATGTGCATGGCTGACAAATCCAATCAGGTATTAGACGTGTCTTTTTCCCCCTTGTCTTTGCATTTGTGGTTAAAAAATAAAAAGTATAAGTGGAATTATAATATCCTTGGCTTGGAAGTAGGAGAAATTTAAATGCAGGGTTATTTTTTAAAAAGATTGCACCATTATGAAGTGAATTCAAACAAGGTTGAAAAATGAGTAATAGCACAATACCACCTGTATCTGTGTGAGCTGGTGAGGCTCTCGCATGCTGACCGTTAAGCTGCTCAAACTCAAAACATTCAGAGGTAATTTTCATGTAAAATACATAAAGTTTTCAATGTGACACAGAGGGAGTGTTCGTTAATCGGGTCCCAAAACGATAAACTGTCAGGCACTCAGTAAAGGACATAAAATAGATTGAATTAAATTTGAAGTAAATCATAACAAAATAACTTGTGTGTTTTTTACAGCTATGCTTTATTTATGAACTTGTTTCCTTTGCCTTGCCTGCTTTTTACACAGTGGCATTTCCACAGTGAGTGTCCTTGGAACAGTCAGTCATTTATTACAACACTCTGACAGTCTGCCCTCTCATAGGCGTCTGTATGCAGTAGTGATGGGATTTCCAGCTCTTTTTAGAGAACCGGCTCTTTCGGCTCGGCTCACTAAAAAGAGCCGGCTCTTTCCGCTCTGAACCGGCTCTTCAGGTTGTTTTGTTGTTTAATTTATTTATTATTAACAATAATATAAAATTATGCACAGAAGGAATTACTAATGTAAAAAAAAGTGGTTTTATTTATATATGTTTATATATAAATATATGCGGTGGCCCCTACAGACAAAACACGTACAAACTCCAAAACACATTTCTAGCGTTAATTGACCTTCCAAAACAGCTACCTAGATCACTTAAATTACACAATTGAAAGCATGAAAGCATATGTGTATTGTTTGTGTATTTATACACAAGCATTCATATATAGTCAAATAATTAAAAAAATGAATGCTCATTTTCCTGTTACTACCACACACCAAATCCGGTCGTTGGTACTTGCTGGCTTGTGTAGCCTCTAACAAAAGCTCAACACTGCCCCCTAGCATCCTGGAGCACTTCTGTTGTCTTTTGTACGTGTTTTGAGTTATTATGTGCTTCGGAGTTTTTACGTGTTTTTACGTGATTTGAAGTTTGTATGTGCTTTGTCTCTAGGGGCCACCGTAAATATACTTTTATTTATTCACTCCACATAAAATGTAATAAATAAATCATATAATACAAAAATCAACTAGTCACATTTCAACTTTTAACTATTTAAATTTTCAGCTTTTTCCTTTTACAAATTTAAAGTGAAACAACACAAAACACTGCAAACCACAACACAATTAAATATAACTTATAATATGAAAACAAAAAGAACATGCACATTCTCTGTCATATGGACCTGCATGAATAAACTTTCTGAATCCTTTATCATCTGCAACTGAATATAGTTGTGGATGATTACTATACCTTTCTAATGTGACGTTGTTGTCCCTGCCTCTCTCTCTCTCCCTCCCGCTCTGTTCCTGTGCTACTGAGTGTAACTACCGCCCCTCCCCCCTCTGCCCAGCGTAAAGCACAAGGCTGGCGTGCAGAGTGAAGCGGAAAAAAGTGCGAGAGAGAGGCTGAGAGAAAGAAAAACAAAAAAAACCCACGTGACGGCTCGCGATAAGGAGCCGGCTCGCGTCGTTCACGTCAAAGACCCGGCTCTAAGAGCCATTTCGTTCGCGAACGACCCATCACTAGTCTGCAGCTGACACACGTGTTCTGTTCTGTAGGTAGTTTGATGCCACTTTACTCAAACGACCCCCGACTGCTCCGATCACTAACAACAACCCAGCCAGGATCCAGTTCCTGTACAAAGACGGAGACATTTTGTAACCTTAAAGGCTCTGGCCTGATTTCCTGCTCAATATTACTTTGGAGTTCATGCGTGTTCTGAACTAGAGCTGTGCATTTTGTTCCCCATTTCCTCCAACTGGACTCCAGTGGGAAAAGCTTCAGATCCGGTGTGGGTACCAGGAATAATTGCAGCCACCCAAACCTACAGTGACACACGAATGGGTGCGTCAGGATAGTCAGTGAAGTTTTCTTTAGAGCTGGAACATAAAACATTTGTTTTGAAGAACGAGTCTGTTAAAACTGGGTCATTTCATAGTGACGGAGAAACATCACAAAGCTGTGCCGGAGCATATACGTAAGAATGAATCGTTTGTTTGCTTTCTGCTAACGAGGCTGTGTTGTCTGGGCTTGTCAACTAAGATCTAATTACTGACACTGCTTTATTTGCTCTCACATAATGGAAACATTAAATCAGTACTGCTCCCAAAACAGCTATTAACCAGTGAGCTAACACAGGTCAGTTTGACTACGCCTGCATATTTCTCTGCAGTATGTAAGGCGTGTAGCCCAGACACAGATTTCCTGCTATTTCAGCCAGGGCGGCGTGTCCACAACAGCTTCTTTATCGCGCGGCCATGTGCTTGAAACCTGGGAACTGCTCACTCATACAGGCCGCTGCATCCCCGCTCTCGCCCATCAACAGATTTGTAATAATTTCCCTATAAAACCATTAACATGTGCCAGTTTCATGTCGGAGGCGAGTGTTTGATGTGTGGTTTGTGTGAAGCTGCTCGGCACAGTTTTATGCAAATGCACCGTGAAGAGCTGAACACTACAGCGTCGCAGCAAAAGCCATGAAGGTCTGTTTTCTTCCAGTCTGCAAAGAGTTTTTGTGGCGTGCGCTCACGCAGCCATCGTACACTACGTTCAGAACATTCACGTGAAATGTGTCAAACACCTTCAGATTATTAGCAGCTCTGTAAACAATTAGACGTGTAATCCAGCTTTGTTCTCATGAACAGCCCTCGTCCCAGGGCGCCGGTCTGTGTCAATACTGCAGGTTTCCCATTTCATCTGTGATTGGATGCCTCGAACCCAGGAAGCTGCAAATAATTATATTTCTCTTCTGAGATAAGAACTGGAAATATTTTTTCTTTCATTTTTTCACCTGCCTGAAGTTGACTTAAAGTCGTGACTTGAAATTGCACATGAACCTTCTGCACACCTTTGCAGTGACTCAAGGATTTATTACACGAGGACACCAGACATTCGAGTTAATAGTCTTACCAACAGCATTTTCTGATTAACAGTATTTTATAACCTGTTGGCTGCTTTGGCACAGAACTTAAAGTGTAATCAGATTACTGGTTTTGATCCACCTTGCTGCTCCATAACTGCTGTTTTTGTTTGAAATGCTCGAGAAATGAAAATGAAAAAGGAAACTTGAATTCAAATTCTTTCCGCTCAAATGCAAACGCAGCGGAGTGCGGTTAATATGTGCAATAAAATGGATGCATATTTAAAGCCACTTGTTTGGACAGTGTTATTATGTTCGTGCTCTAGTTTCACTGCACTCGGACCTTAAAGGAAGTTTCAGTTTCCGTGTGTTTCTAACCCATGAAGGCTGGTGAAACTGATCAATTTTCATTTGCATGGTTTCAATAATAAACCTTGTATTTTTTTATTCCCATGAATCCTGCTGCTCTTTCTTGAGTCTCCATGTTGGAAACTCCGGAGGTGAAAACCAGTTACTCATGAAATGAAGTCATGTGTTGAGTCTGGCGGTGCCGCACGTGTTTCCTGTGGAGACGAATAGCCAAGCTTACCTCGTTTTTTTCTCCCTGTCCATGTAAGTAAGACGTTTATAATAATTTCAGCTGTCAGCACCAGACCTGAAACATAGGTTTTACATCTTGTACCTAATGAGGTCTTTATCAGAGCAACACTACTACAGTCTTTCATTAAATATGCATAAGCTTAGATTCAGGTGTTGACATAGCGTTGCTTTGGGAGTTCAGTGAAAAATGTGCTCCAACCGTTTAATACTGAACTGTGTTCTTTTGAATCCCCCTCAGATTGCATCATCGCTGTCTTGTTGAGGCAGCATCACCCACTAGGAGGACGCATCCACACGTACACTCGCAGGCACTGGCTGGTTTTTCTCACACCGATTCACTTTGAACAACTTCAATTTTGAATGATGTTTCATGTCTCTTTCCAGCACCCCACCGTGCTCACGCCTCACTGGCACTGCAGCCGTGTCTTGGAGGGATAGCAAAATGCCAGCCCTTATTCGCTCCTCGCAAACAGCTACCAGCTATCGCGCTCCTCTGAAAAGCACCCGTGAAAAAACCAGCGGGGAACGTTTGACAGCCAATCTTTAAGCATAAGTAAGAATGGAGGCAATGAGAGAGGAAGACATCTGAATTCACCTTTTAGTTCAATATTTGATTCCTTATTGTTGATTTTGAAATATTTCTGCACTTTATCCAATAAGACTCACCTTAGAAACAAACTCAGTAAAAGCTTGATTATTCTTTTGTTCCACATGAGACATTTAGACATGTTCAAAGTTTGTTGTCATGGATTTTGGCCTAAATTAGGAAACTAATTAGAGAACACTGAAAAGGAGCCCCATCAACACGCCGTCCTTCGGTATGCAGAAACATGTCATTGTAGAATTTGGGGTTTTTTTGGTTGCCAGTCAGTGAATGTGTTGAGTACCATGCAAAGTACAAAACCCTCTCTTTAACTGTCATGTTTGAAAGCTTGAAAGCCTTCCTCATCTTTTCAAGAGCAGGGATTGCTATCATTTGTCTTGCAAAGCTTGAAAGCTTTCAGCTTCTTTTCTCAGCTGAAATTGCTGTAATTCATTGGACAATAAACAAGACAAAGCTGCTGTTTTTGATTGACAGAATTGTTAGAAATGCCAGAAAAACGTGTAGGAACGAAAATAAGACGCTGGCGTTATCGCAGACAGGCCGAAGTCGACGGATTATCCTGACGAATCTACGTCAGATAATGCGAGGAATGCAGCAGTAATGTGTAGCTTTTAGTTTTAATACTACTGCCTTAACTCTCTAAACAAGCTGAATATTTGCTGTTACTGTATGTAGAGAAAAGCTAAAGTATGCCAGTGCCTGTATGTGTGGACTTAAGAATGCCAGGTTGTTCAAACAGCAGCACGTTTTCTTCCATGAAGCGTCCCTTTTTGGTCAAATAGCTTCACTATTCATATTACATGAGTTTTCTCTTCATCCTCCCTCTAGTGTACTTGACTTTTGAAAACAGGATGATAATAAAAAAATCAGAAGGGAAAGAGACAAAAAGTCTGTCTTGAATGTGGATGTCAAGTAGTCTAGTTTTCATCTTCTGCTGCTCTGAGCTCGTACTGTGTTTGACTCTCCATCTCTGACTGTATTTCATTAAAAATGCAGAAAGTAAACACGGCTTTCAAATCCACACCTATGGAAATACCTGGTCTGCAGAAATGAGCAGCTGCAAGACATGTGTCTGAGCTGCTTAGACAGTGTTGTTGATGGTTGTTTGGCGTCTGCTCCCTCCTCGTTTTTATTTGCATGTATTGATTTGCTGTACACTTTTAAAATGTTGCAATAAACCTTTTAAACCTGTTTGGCTTAAAGCTGTTTTTCATTAAGCAGTAAAGAAGAGCCGAAGAATGACGTGGCTGGGGTTTAATAATCATGCCTCTCAGTGGAGTTGGACAGCTCCATAAATGTTTCAGTCCTGCAGTTTTGGTGTGTTTTGAACATTCCTGCTGATTGTGATGAATGTGCACAGAAAATACCGTTTGGAAAATAAAAAAAATCTCTATTTGGAAAAATTCTGTTGATGACAGAGAGCAGATTGTATGGAAGCCCGTTTCCGCGACTAAAAAAAAAAAAGATCCATAACTCAAAATTTTGAGTTATTTTCTCGAAATTTCGACATATTAACTTGAAATTTCGATTTATTAACTCAAAATTTTGAGAAAAGCAACTTGAAATTTCGAGTTGGCGCTGCCAATCAGTAACTACGTGAATGACGTCATTTCCTTGTTACCCGGAAGCTGAAGCCCTCAGCTACAAATGCTACAGCTAAGCTACCGGTATTACATCCAGTCGTGAATGCACAGATTGCTGAGTGTTTTCAGCCTGGCTTCACAAATGATGAAATCCCTGTGTTATTAGCTGAATCACATGGTGTTACTATCAGCAAACGTACTCGCCAAAGCGCCAATTTGTTGGGATCCGTTTTTGAGTGTGCGTTCCTCTGCGCCATATGCTTCCGGGTAACAAGAAAGCGACCTCATTCACATATATTTTTGATTGGCAGAGCTAACTCGAAATTTTGAGAAAAGTAACTCGAAATTTCGAGTTATGGATACTAGCTTTTTTGTTTTTATTTAGTGGCGGAAACGGGCTTCCATAGAGATTGTGACGGGCAAACAGAAATCAAATAAAATTACTAAAATAACAGCATGTCTTTATCCTGTCTTCCTTCTCTCACTCCAACCAATCACAGCAGATGGCCCCGCCCCTCCCGAAGCCTGGTTCTGCTGGAGGTTTCTTCCTGTTAAAAGGGAGTTTTTCCTTCCCACTGTCGCCACAATGCTTGCTCACAGGGGGTCATATGATTGTTATTATTGTAGGGTCTACCTCACAATATAAAGCACCTTGAGGCGACTGTTGTTTGGCGCTGTATAAATAAATATAACTAAAATTGAATATAACTAAAACTGTGCTCATCTTTACAAACAAAATCGCTCGAGACTCTAGGAGATATTTCCAAACCTAATATAATTCTTTTAAAGTATTTTTCTCCATATCACATCAGCCACAGCGTTCAGATGCTTTTTTTTCCATCTTTTTTAAGTTAATCGAGTTTGGTAAAAAAAACCAACTTACTCTAACCTCCACTGTAAGAGAAAAATACCTGATTTAAATTATGCTGATGTTCCTTTGACATTTGTCTTTTTGTAAATCTTTGAGCCACCTTCAACAATGCTGACATTTCTACATCTGCTGTCATGTGTCTGTGAGTTGCTAGCTGACATGCATATGCACTACTGAAAGTGTTTACATCACAGAAAATTGTTTAGCAGCTTTCAGAGTAGTTTTTAGTGTCAGAGCCAGCGAGGTCTGCCCCTCCCCGCTCAGCCATATTTTCCTTTACCTAACTAAGCTGTTTGTAGTGCCTGAACATAACCACTGAGTTAAAGTGACCCTAAAAAGAAGTGCAAATACAAAGGTCCCAGCTGGTGGGCTGCATTGCCGCACCAGTGGTGTCAGAGCATTAACTGCAAAGGTCACTTTGTGTGTAACAGAAAGATGCAGCTGGATCATCGGCCACCTTAACAAAAATATTCGATAACCGACCGAGCTTAATGTTGGAACTTCAGATGAAGAATCCGAGTGTGTGCTTGTCACTTTATTTGGCAGGAAGTGTATATAAAATAAATATTTATGCAGTAACGCCTTCAGTATAACCTAATTTATAAAACCAGTGAACTTGTAAAATGGGTAAGGGAGCAATGATAATTAGTATGATGAAGTTCCATTAGCTGACACACATCACTTCACATTCGGATATTAAAGGACACGAGTACATACGAGTGAGTCCATGCATGAGATGAACTGATCTGCTGTGGAGTTTCTGCTCACGTCCGCAGCAGGTAGTTTGTAGCTGCATCTCAAGCGCTGACATTGATTATCTCTCTCATTTTGATCATTATTGTTAACGGCGGCTGCTCACACAAATACTTACTCTATGTTACCGTGACAACGTATCACTGCTACTGTAAATGACACAGTCCGACCTCGGAAACGGAGACATGAAAGACTTTGTTCATTGATGACTGTGAGGACCACAGCGGTGCGTAGCACACAGACACGCCTCACTGTTGACTTCATTGTTGTTTTTAGTTGTTTTTAAAGCCATTTTTGTCAAATGAATTTCTAATTTGCTGCTCGGAGCTTTGCGACAGTAAAGTTTGTATTTATGTTTGTGCTGATGTGTAACAAGGCTCTTTAAAGGTCATGTAAGTTGTTTTACTATTATTTCCCCCCTAATAAGCTATCCTCATGCTTCATTTAAAAAGAGCATGTATGGTCCTGCACATATTAACCCAAATCTACAAGTTGCTGCCAGCCTTGTTCATTAGCTGCATAAAGGTCACGCATCGAGTAATGAGGCGAGCTGCACAATTCCACAATTAGACTTTGTTCTCATCAGTTTTGGGTGGCACTGCTGAACTCTTATTTTCTCACTTAATTTGACCTGAAAGGATTTGTGAAAAAGTCAAAGGCTTAACGATTGACTGAGCATTTATGCTTATTGGTGTGCTGTTAGGTATGTTTACAGCGTTTATTTTCAAACCAGTAGTGATAAGTCTGTGAAACTGCTTGCATGCCGTATTATCATTCACGATGAGTGAGTGAAAGTGGATCGAGTGAAGTTGTGCCTGCGTGCAGAAGGAAACTCAGGGCTATTTGTTCTAATACAAAAACGATTTTTACCACGACACATCAAAAAAAGGCGTCTCGTAACCTTTTAGTGGCGTCTGTCTGTTTTGCATGACAGGGCACATCGGATGGCCTTTTTCCCATTTTGCCTGAGCCACCTGAAGTCACGGAGGTGTAGCTTTCACGCTCGCGTTATAATCACTCGATAGTGGGGGAGGAGGAGACTCTTAACAATTTTCCATCCCTCCACCTTCAGCATCGGACACACCAAATTGATTTTAATCAGGCAATAAAGTAGATCTGATCCTCCCTCTGTTGACTCACTTTCATGCCCCAAAGAGGCCGACCTGATCGACTTCTCTGATGGATTTTAGTCATAACTGCCAACAGCGGCATCAATACAGACAATCTCTTTCATTTCAGTTGCATTCAGAGAAGACTGGGGCTCGGTTGGTGTTTGTGGAGAGGTTTCAATAGTTTATGTCTCAAATACTTTGATCCTTTAATCCAGTCCTCCAGAGATGGATAAGATAAAAAATGCACGTCTAATAACGTCACAGTAAGCGTTTTTGTTTGAGTTTTGTTTGTGTAATTGCTGTTTCTGAAACAAGCATAGAAAAATATGACTACGGCGATGCTGGAACACTTTGCATGTGTAACGTTGGTTTGAGTATCTGTGCACTGCACACATTGTTAGTACTTCTTACAGTTGGTGTAAATGTAATTAAGGCTTAAGGGGCAAATAATTAAAGAGCCAGCAGGAGCGTCCTTTCAAGAAGGACTTTATAGGTTTTATATTAAAACAGAAATTGAGAAGTAATTGTAGTTGGGCTGTATTATTGTAGACTGGTTACCTTACAATGCAAAGCTCAGTGGGTGACTGTTGTTATTTGGTGCTATATAAATAAAATTGATTTGAACTGAAACTATTATCTGACAGCAGCATGCTGATATCTAACTGTAAATATCTAAAAGCAGCATTTTTAGATTTTGCTTAAAGCTGAATGAAAACTGAAAATATTCTCTTCTTGCCACCCAGTTGCCAAGTTTTGCCTGCAGTAGACCAACATAAAATCCCCAAAGCTGTGATATTCAGAGACCCTCCTTGAAAAATAATTTCCATTTTAAAATGTGACCTTTATGCAAAGTTAAAGGGCAAACGCACCCTTCTGGTCCACCGGTCCATTGTCCTGTGTCTGTCTTGTTTTGCGCTTCAGATCATATCAGATTTATTTTACCCTGGAAACGTGCGCATAACCAGGGCCCTTCAAAAATAATGGGTATACGTGATAAAATTGTTGCACGAGTGTGTAAATCCTGACATTAGTTTCACATAAATATGTATGATGATGGAAATGGTTTGCATAAAAAAAGAAAAATACTGGAAAAGGCCAACGAGTGGTCACAGTTTACAAAAGCACAAATGCTGTTTTATCTTTGCTTTTTTGGTTCATTCAAGACTCTGCAGGGCCTTTCATACAAGCCTATAATACAGATCACACTACATATCTGCAGGGCAGAAGGCTGCTTTTCCTGTCCCACAGCTTTGCAAATGAATTGAGATTTTTGTCTCGTTTAGGAAATATTAATGGAGGCAGCTTGTTTTTTGCTTGAGGCTGGGATGTGAGAAGCACTCAGCGTCGTTCCCCGCTTTGTTTAACATGTAATAAATATTTCTTATCATTTCCTCACACTCATTACAGATACTAAACCACTTACATGTGCATTAGCATTAGCATTAGCAATATGATAACAGAGAGTCAAGATAAATTCACGAGTTATTGAAATGCTTCTGTTGTAAAGGTTACAGGATGTACTGCAATAATAACAGCCTTGCTAATATGTACTGTGCAGTCGACTTTTATGGCTGTTAGAAGTTACAGTTAAATACTTTATTTCTTGGCTCTATTGTATGAAGAAAACTCTGACTCCCTGAATTTGTTGAGTCATAGCAGACGATGATAAACACAGTGCATCATGAGCCCTACAGTGACTCAGTAAACCATAAGTATTTAACCTAACCTTTATTTAAACCATACTGCACAACCAGTATGAAGACCATTTACTTCCTCATTTGCGTTCTTCCATTTCCTTTCTTTTGTGTAATATAGTGTTTTTCCTCCTGACCTATCAGGGTATGGACTCCACTACACGCCTAAAGGTGTGCTGTGGTTTCTGCATCAACATGTTAGCAACAGATCCTTAAGTCCTGTAAGCTGTGAGGTGGAGCCTCCAAGTATTAGATTTGCTTGTCCAACACATCCCACAGATGCTTGATTGGGTTGAACTCTGGGGAATCTGGAGGCCAAGTCGGCACCTCAAACTCAAACTGGTTGCTGTGATCCTCAAACTGTTTCAGAACCTTTCCTGATTTGTGGGAGGATGCGTTATCCTGCTGAAAGAGGGAGCACGGTGTATGTGCTCTGCAACATGCTTAGGTGGCAGTGGTCCTTATCAATAAACTTCCACATGGATGGCAGGACCCAAGGTTCCCAGCAGAGCATTAGCACAGTTCCCAGCAGCGTAACATTGCCTGGACATGGGCACCTTGACTGATGGAGCTCCATACACAACAAACTGCCATTCTTCACCTTTCTACCAGAACCAGCATGAACTTTTTCTGGAATCTGAGCTACAGCAGCTCGTCTGTTGGATCGGACCACACGTGACCCTGTCGCTGGTTTACCACGTTCCTTCCATGGACCAGTTTTTGTAGAGTCTTACAGCTGCAGACTGGGAACTCCCCACAAGAGCTGCAGTCTTGAACCTGCCAATATCCTTCAGCTTGCCCATTTCTCCTGTGTCGAATACATCAACAAAGCACATTAACTGTATTTATAGTGGTGTTGTAC
Source organism: Aulonocara stuartgranti (assembly GCF_965226115.1). Taxonomy (NCBI): domain Eukaryota; kingdom Metazoa; phylum Chordata; class Actinopteri; order Cichliformes; family Cichlidae; genus Aulonocara; species Aulonocara stuartgranti. The sequence goes on along the minus strand of NC_138952.1, from coordinate 1,703,913 downwards.
AAGCAGAGGAGGACGGCCGTAGTGATAGATGAAGCTATACTGAACATCAGGACATTTTTTTAGATAGATCGATGACACTGTACATTTCTTTATAAAAAGAGCTTTATGCATGAACAGAGCAATACTCCCGGGAAGCATTTTCTTTAGCCCTTGGTTTATATCCCAGTGAAACGATCACACCACTATCATGGCTTATAAGGCCGGTTTGTGTTGTGAGTAACATTGGAAGGGACATGTTGGAACGAGGCTAATCAGATCTGTGTAAGCCGACTCCCAGCTGTGCAGCTTTGCACATTTCACTGATAACTAAAGTGGAAAACCTTAAATAAAGGGCAAGTCCATCTTAATCGCATGTTTCTATGGTCCAGTGGCAACCAATGAGACAGAAATGTCACATTAGCCATGTGAAGGGGTGGGGTTTTTTTTTTTACTATATAAACAGTCAAACTATTGTTGCTGATTTTGGCTTCACATTAAATAATCAATTTTGGCTATGACCACTTAAGAGGTTAAAATGTAACTAATATGTGATACTATGGAACAACATAATCGCTACACATGAGTCTTATTATTATTCTTAGGCTACGTTCACTCCGCAGGTCTTGATGCTCAATTCCGATTTTTTATTCAAATCCGAATAAGTAGTGTTCACACTACAAATAAAATGCGACAGCAAAGGCGCTCTAGTGTGAACGCTCAAAGCGGCCGCATGCACAAAAGAAGACGTCACACACAACGCGCTCTGTTTAGACACAGAGCAACAGTATTGGTTGACTGATGGCCCTTAATATAAAGACTTCAGACTTCACGTTTCCCAATTTTTTAAAGTTATTTTGTCATTTAAATAGTAATGTAAATAACCTAATAATGATCCTTATTGCTGTTTTAGAGTGGCGGTGTTTCAAAGGATAGTTGCAGATTATACAGTATAAATAAAATGTTCACGTTTCTCCAACATTGTCTTTCCAACAGTTTCACTGACATCTACACTGGATGGACAGGAAGCGTTCACGTCGTCTTCTCCGGCGCTGATAATTGGCATCTGTCTTGTGTCAGTGACGTAAAAGACGGATTTAATGCGACATGACCATCAAACAGCAGTCGCTTTCTAAAACATCGGATATGTATCGGATTCAGGACCACATACGAAAGTGACCCAGATCGGATTTGAAAATATCGGATTTGTGCCGTTCACACTGTCACACCATGATGGATATGGGTCGCATAGGGTCAAAAAAGTCGGATTTGATGCACTTTCGCTTGCAGTGTTAACTTAGCCATAGTCACTTGTGCCACATACAGCTGTGTGGGGTTCACAGAGAGAGACGCACTTTCTCATTCACACCCAAGTAATTTAACACACATGTCTTTGGCCCTTTGTGGCACAGGAAGAAAGTTCAAAGTCCAGTTGCAGTCTTTTAAAACATGACCTTTTTCAGAGGATTTTTTAAAGTAATAAATATTTTTTTAGTAGTAGTGTAAGAAGAAGATGACTTGTTCTCTGTCTATCAGGTGTCTGTTGGAAAAAGTCTGTTGGATAAACTGAAAACAGCAGATGGGACGTCAGTCTTTAAGAAAATCCCTCCGTCAGTCATTTATCTCACATGCTTTGACTGTAAGCAGTGTGCCCACAGCAGGATTAATGCCATATTTAGACTCGCTCCAGTGTTAGAGGAGAATCAAACTGTAAATATATATTTAATCTTAATTCAGTCACTCATTGTTTTATCTTTTCTAACTCTATAGCTGAAATAAAGAATGCGAACATACTGTTTTTGTGTTGTTTTTTTACGAGGTGATTTTGAATTGAAGTCGAGTGTGGAGTTGTTAAATAACGGCCGTCTCTTTGCACCGTGAGGAGGCCGGGAGGATGTGATCCCTCACCATAACGGCTTCACTCCACTCTGATAATGCTGTTTAATCCGGAGGCTACACCCAAGGCACCGACATGCCCACAGCCTCGCGGTGGAAACCTTGACTGGCACTTCACCCCTCAGTGATGACAAAAACCCCGTCTACTTAAGCAGCTATTACTCCACCTGATTGGTAATCATGACATGGAGTGGGGCATAAATCTCTCACACTGCAGCTGGTTAAGATAGAGGTCTTTGAAGGAACACAGTGATTAGGTGACCTTGGATGGAGCACAGAAAGGGGGCCAAGCGAGGAGCGGCTTTGGGGGGTTGTACTTTTCTATTATTGGCGGTATAATGACACATTCTCATGCAAATGAAATTCACATACGTAGGTTACAGCCCATTTTTAAGAGCTTGAAACTGTACAGCTCCAAGCTCATCTTCATTTCTTACCCTGCTATTCATCCTCACACACCATCCTCACACACTTACTGATTTAATTTGGACAAACTAAGAAGCAAAAAGTTTTTCTTCTTCTGATAAATTCTCAAACAGCAGGTTTGCTGCATTGTTTACACAGTAAAAAACAATTAAAGGAAATCTGGCCTCACACTGAGTTAATACACCTAACAGCTTAAATCAGCACCTCTTCAACGGTCTTTGGAATTAATTTGCATCTGAAAAAGCCAACAAAGCTCTTCCATGTGGAGATGATCTCGATGTATAGTGTAGAACAAGAACATTAGTTTGACAGGTTACCCTGTGGGTAAAGTGGATGCGCTCATTCACAGCTGACACGTCAAATATGAGGTCTGAATTCAGATTCTAGACATGCAGTTTGCAGGTTTTACTAAGCTGAGCTTCTGAAACAGTGTCTATGTTTTCATTAAAAAGTTTATTGTGCTAATAATGCATTTATTAATCGTAATGTAAACATTAGGAGTGCAACGATACTCGTATCGATATTGAACCGTTCGATACAGTGCTTTCGGTTCGGTACACATATGTATGGAACGATACAACATTTGTAATTTATTTTATCAACTTTCCTTCTGACGATGCTGTCTGTGTTGAGCGCTCAGTGGATCTGCGCTCCGCCTAGGCTGCACTGTCGAGCGCAGATCCACTGAGCGCAGGGCAAGCTAGCAAGACAGAAGCTAAGCTCCTTGCAACATGGCAAATTGAACCTCCCCCACCCTCATTCAGATCTGGTCTTTGGAACTATCTTGGTTTTCATGTGACGTATGACCCTGAAGGTAAGCGCGTCATGGACTAAAGTAAAACAGTATGTTGGATGTGCCATGCAATGCTCAATTACATGGGTGGGAGCTAGTGCGTTAGCGCAGTTAGCTCGTTAACGTGTTGGCCGTCCAGCCCCACGCACGGGGCGATCCGCGGTAGCTCGTTAACGGAGATTTGCCGTGTTGTGGCGTTAACGTCATTTCAGATTAACGCTGACAGCACTAGTGGGAACACAACGAATATGACTGCACATTTACTCCGACATCATCCTAGTGCAAAGACAAGTGGAAGCAGACAAAAACAACAAGCAGCATGCTACAAACTTTACCCGAGTCATTTAGACAGCTGTTAGCACAGGATTCTCCTTATGGGGACCTGATATGTTTAATATGCTGCTGAGAATATAGCCCAGAAGAAGCTATAGTAGAGCTTTTATTTTGAAAGAGCCATTTCTCTGTAATAAACTCTCTTTTCCAAAGATGAGGGATTCCTCCATCAGATAGATTTATTTATTTATTACTTTGTTGTTTCAGCAACATTAAATTTAAAAACTGTACTTTTGAGTTAAAATATATATTTATAATTTTAATAAATGACAAATTAAAAAATCATGAACATTTTTTTTTTTGTATCGAAAAAATATCAAACCGTGACACCAAAGTATCGAACCGAACCGTGAATTTTGTGTATCGTTGCACCCCTAGTAAACATGTTATTCTAGCAAAATAAGGTTGTTCATGTCAATAAGGCAGTTGTATTTACAGATAGCAATGTGGATTTTTTAATGCTCCGGTTTCTCGACTGGCATCACAGATTTCAACAGTCTGTCAGCTCAGGTGATGAAAATCATCGGATCGTCTCCGAGGTAGAGTCACAGAGTCCTATTTATAAGTTCCTTGCAGTAGAGTGAAGTGCACTCAAAATACTGGAAATATCTACTATATGTTTCTGATGTTTGAATTTAAATTCATATATATGTTTTTGACACATGCATATTGTACCAACAAGCACAGCGAGTCAGACGCTGTCAGTCAGGACAACAAGGCAGCCTGCAGGGTAAACAAGGTGGCTTTTAGCAATGTGAGAGAAGAATCAAAGTGACAGTCACAGCAGTAACGTTGCTATTTAAACGTGTGTAACAGCAGCGGCGTGCGTCTCTGTGTCGTCAGCGTGGACTTTGATCACGCTTTAAGTTGCCCGTCTTTGTCATTAAGCAGCGGAGCTACGCAGGAACTCTGATTCTTGTAACTTTGTGACCACTGCTGCGGTCGCCGCTCATGAAACAAGAGCCAGGGTGACAGAAAACGACATTAATAATCCTTTAAGCTCTTAAATTTCAAAAGATTACTTCTGGCTGTCATGTGGGTGCAGTGCCACGCTGATCCATCTGCTAAGCGTTTCCTTTCCACTACTGTTAATTAGCCCAGTCCTCAAGACCCACTTAGCTTGCATGTTTTGCGCTGTAGACATCCTGCAGACGGCTGCACATCTGATCCAATTAAGAGCTACACATTCACCTGACACCTCAGTCAGATCAGGTGTGAAGAGCTCGGTTCTCGTTCAAATTGGAGACATTTACTGTAAAATCTTCACAGGCAATTATAAGACATTGCATCTTGTCATGAGAAAGCACGGAGCGGCGGCTAACCCGAGTAAAAGCTTTAACATGCTCATCTTAAATAAATAAATCAATAAAATGGGTTTGAGAGAATTTCAGGAAATAAAAGAAATCCCCCAAAATCAAACCAATAAATCCCTGTAACTCAGCATCAGGTGAATTCATCCTGATTGTTGTTGGCGAGACCAGCACAGACCCGTCACAGTCTGATAGATCAGAGCTAGAAATCACCTCGCTCACCTTAACATTAGCGAGGATTCGGTTACTTTGACTTCACCTAACTGTCAAATCAAAATCAAATCACTTTTATTGTCACATCACATGTGCAGGTACATTGGTACAGCACATGTGAGTGAAATTCTTGTGTGCGAGCTTCACAAGCAACAGAGTTGTGCAAAATACAGTAATGTAAAGAAGCAAAATACAAGAATGGCTACATCTGAAACTAATAAATATATGTACAACTGTTAGCAAATGTTTGTGCAATAAGACAGTAAACTCATCAAAACCCCACAAAGGAAATCAGAATGTTTTGAGAGCTGTTTTAATACGTTGTGAATCTTTTAATAACTGTGATAATGTGAACAGTAATGATTGTTATCGGGATTCATTTCCCTTGCGCGCTCTTAATGTTATTGAAGTTGTAACGTATCAGATAACGTGTCAGATATCAACATCATTCATGCCTTGTTCACATAATTCTTGTAATATAGTTATTTCTTCATAAATGCATCCTCGGCGGTGGGATAAAAGGGTAGGAACCCAGCTTAAGATCGCTCTCATGAATCATTCATTGTTTACTGGTGCAGGGATTTGTGCCAAGGAGCAGGAGGCCATTCCACCATTGTCTCCTGAAACTTTTCATACGGTGCTGCCTTTTAATAATTTGTTGACATGCCCCTGCTGTTGTTGCGAAAATAAAAGTGACCTCTCTCTGTAGTGAAGGTCAGGCGGTATCTAATGAAGGCCCCAAAGCCTACAGCATTGATTTCTCACCCGCTTCATGTCGAGAATGCAGAGCTGCTCAGCATCGCCACGGGGGATGGCCGCGGGTACAATCTGGTGTTTCCTGGAGACAGTTATGTGGTATCTCAGATTCTGTAAACATAATTGCTTATCTGTCTTAGTACATTATCATTTTCTCCCGTCTCAAACAAAGCTGGCTTGAGAAAAACAACTTCTGGAGTCGAGAAAAAGAGATTTAGGGCAGCGGATCGGAAGTGCCCGTAAACGGGCGGGCGTGCGTCCAGGAGTGCTGCGACATTCTGCAATCGCTCATTGGCGAGCAGAGTCACGGCACTCTCTCGTCTTCATATGCTGATCAGATTTGACGCGGATGGCATTTAAGTCTAAATAGCACATGGCGTATGTCACTTCTAGAGATACGCTTGTAATAAAGATTCATTATGCAGGTGCGAGGCGTCATTGAGATGCATCGCACTACTTTGCATCTTTTGGCAGATTAAAGATATGAAGATTAAGGCAGAGACCGCATTATACTGTTGTTATGCTTAATAACCTGCTTGGTTTGGCTCACAGCCCCGCACTCATCCATAATGCATGTGACCTGCAGCCGGCCGGGATGCCAAGTGGACTCTGACGCTGTGAGACGTTTGAGATCGCTGATGTATGTGCGCGTCTGTGGACTCTATAACTCTGCGCACTCTGAGCACATCAGGCACAAACTTCAGGAGACCTTTTCCGGTTGTGACTTCAGCACACTGCGGATCAAACCCGTGTCAGTGCGTTCACCTTCACCCTGTCACCATTTCACGGCTCGTCCCTCCACAGAGCACTACCTGCTTGTTAAGTGCTGACGTATCGACCTTCTGAGAATACAGTTTCCAGGTCAGAGCCTCGACTGCGTAGGCTCAGGCTTCTCTTTATAGTCCCCCACTGTTCGTATAGATGAGTCTAAAAGAGTCGTGTTTTTCTTCCTCAGACAGGCATTCAGTTTTTGGTGATATGAGATGCAATATTCTTGCGCTCACTGACTCTTCCCCTTTTTAAAATTTCATGATATTTCTGTAGCTATCTGGTAACCAGCCTGACTTTGTTATCCCTCCAAAGATTTGCTATTTTTTAAAAATAAGCCAAACAAAACATAAAGCACAGAAATATCTCAGTCTTCATCCAAATGGATCTAATTTGAGTGTACATGTTTTGTCTGTTTCTTTTTCCTCGGTGCTGATTTTGCTGTTTGTCGAGAGCAGTTACGCTGATCGCTTTTTTGAAGTTGCGGATATGAAGGCTCATTGGGAAGCAGACGTGGCTCTTATATCACACAGGCTGTGTGCTGCTGACTGAGAGCCGTCATGATTTGGTGTCACAGTCACTCAGGTCTTTGTACTTATTCCAGATGAGTTTGACCAGAATCTTCCACACGCTCATGTTCGTGCACGCCAGCATATCTGCATGTGTCACTGACATGTTTGCTTCTCTCTGGCTGCTCGATGACCTCGACCACCTTAGGTATAGCATGGGCCCATTGCACTACCCTGTCCTGTCCAGAGGGGGGAAGTAACTAATTACATTTACTTTTGGGAGTAATTTTACTGGTTCCAATTTCATTGTACTATTGTACTATATATGACTGTGCAATGACAATAGACTATACTTTTACTTGAGTAAAATTATTAGGAAGTAACTCTACTACTACTCTTCTGGCTACTTTACTCAGTGTGAGTAAATCCAGTGAATGAACAATAAACACGTTTTAACCAAACCTGCAGTTTATGTCACAGTGAGACTTTTTCTATCTGCTGAGCCTGTCAGAGAAGTAAAGTAACACCATATATGTCACTGGAAGTACTTTACTCTGTTCTAATATGTGTATATTCGCCTATTACCTACATTATTATTTATAATCATGTTATTTATATGTAGTATTTTTTTTCTTTTCAGTCGTTCAAATACCAACATTTGCACTAAACTTTATATTTCTGCCTGATTGTCTCATTTTAAACCTTAAATCAGATGTTATGATCAGTACTCAAGTAGCTTTTTAACTCTTACTTGAGTAAAACTTGGTTGAGGTAGTTCTCCTGTTACTCTGCCACCTCTGGTCCTGTCACATTCCCACACAGCATCCTGCTGAATGTAGCACAGAGTAAGTCAGATGAGCTGCGAGCAGCTTATTTAAGAAGCAGCCTCTTGACTAATAAATATTCCCAGATCAGCTTTTTCTGTTTCAGCTGTGCAGCAAAGCTGGCGTTAAATGCACCTTTTGCAGTCACGTGCTGCACTGCTGCTTTTATAACACAGGTTTGGTTGAACAGGCCTCTGGCTTAAGACTTATCCAGTGTACCATATTTTGAACTGTGTGTCTGATGCAACTGAGGGGATTAGGAGGTCTTAGCAGTTTGTAGTTTACCTCATTGGAGTATAATATTGTTTAGAAAGATTTATAGAGGCCTAAGCTCTTGTGTGCGTCTGAATTTAATGGGAGAGAGCAAACAGGACAGCGGATGCCTTATTGCAACATGCAGGGTGAAGAAACATGTTGTGATGTCTGAGCGCTCATGCTACAGCATTTCAGGCAGAATAATTGGCTCAACACTCCAGAATTCTTACATACAAAAAGGAAAAGAAAATGATCAATACAGGGTACATACTACAAAAGACTGCTGGCTGGTCTTGCTTGGGTAGGTTTGCAAACCATCTTCCCTGTCTGCCTGCCTCTTAATAACTCTTTCTTCCTCTGAAAATCTGGCACATTTCAAAGGCTCAATGCCTTTAATGAGCCACAGTGTTGTGCCAGTGCGGCTGCTGGTGTCGGGAATGAAGCTCGGAATAATGTGGCCGTCCGAGTGCCGGGTTGCGTTTCCCACTGCTGCGTTAATGCAGCTCGTACGGCTGCGTGCTTCACCTGCAGAAGGTGGAGCTCACCTTTGCAAAATGTCTTCTTGCTCCAATTTTGTTCTCCTGCAGTCATCACTCCTGTGATGTGTGTGCGTGCATGCATGTGTGTGCGTGCATGTGTGTGTGTGTTACGCCACCAGCTTCTTATGAAAATACAACAATCTTCAGAATAGAAGAGGAACAAAAGAAAAGTGGAGCAGTTACTTTCCTTCAGTCGTGCGTTCGTCCCCCTGTTGTCCCCTAACAGCTGCAGGGACGGAGCAGCCTGTCAAGGAGAGCCTGTTTGGAAAAGCAGAGGGGAAAGATGAATTGACATAAGAGGTCATTTGCTTTGCTCATATTTGGCCCTTTAGCTTTGAAGATGAAGTGGCATGAAAGGAGGTAGAACATCAGTGGGTAACTGGGTTGCTCTGAGGTCCAGGGACAGCTTCTTTCATGGTTTCCATCACTAGCTGAGGAAATGGCCCTTCTGTCACCAGCCCTCTGCTTTTTAGGAGTAATCAATTCAGCTCTGAAGGCATAGGAGACATCCTCTTAGAGACTTCGGCAAAGTGAGCGTGTCCCTGCCAACCTCAATCCCAGCATGTGCTTATTGATGCTTTACTATTTCATGTAAATAATGTCGTCGCAATACTTAGCTTTTATATAGTGTTTTTCTTTTTCCAGTGCACTGAAGCCAACGAGCTCATACATGCCACTGTTAAATAATCCTATAAGCAGTTGTGTATAAGATCAAGAATGCATGTAGAGGAAGCTCCCAGTGGAGAAGAAGAGTGGAAGCCCAAATCTGAGAAACTAGTCAGTTAATTGGTTAACTGAGGTCATAAATGGGGGCCTTGGGAGCCGCAGCGTGGCCACTAGGCCTAAGAGATGTGTCACAGGAGCAGGGAACAAACGACCTGCTCTACAAACCATCCAGAGTGCAGGTGGGAATAGTAGGGAAGAGGAATAGCACAGGGGTAGCCCACCGAGAGCTGAGCAGTGCTGGAAGAACTGGGAGAAAGAGGTGTGACGCACCACCAGCACCAAGTGACTGGTGGACCTAAGAGCAGAACACAGCGACTTCCCAGAACAAGAACTAGTCATTCTCACAAAGGCAGACATCCTACAGCTGCAGGATGAAGAGGCTAACAGCTCTCCATGACTGAGTATGCACGAGTCAATACAAGAGCACAGCTCAGAAAGCTAACACCAGAGAGCCAGAGCACCGGCTCCTGGTTGGTAGAGCAGTACAGCAGGACTCTAAGACCAGGCCTCGATTCACTACAAGAAAGAGTGCGACTCACTGGCTCATGCATGGATAAGAGTGTGCTAGTAACATTCATCAGAAGCTCAGTGGGACTGTGGAGGTGCAAAAGGTCCTGAAGGGTGTTTCCAAAAAGGAAACATCATAAAAACTCTTAAGGTCATGAAAATGATTTTAGATTTAGCAATTCAATGACGCGTCCAAACAGCCAGGTCGCCGCACTCGCCACTCCCGTGTCAGCGCAGAGCAGGCACACTGTACCCCCCCCCCTCACCCCGTGTGTTTAGATGCTGCGCCATGACTTAGACGCTTTGGGGGGGGGGGGGGGGCATGTGTCTTTGGATATTGGATATTATTTATATTTTCACCAGTTGTTGTTGTTGATTTTTGTATTATAGTTTGTCAACAGTACTTGTTTGTTTTAAATTGTTTACTGGTTTGCTTTTTATTTATTTATTTTATTTCAGATTTTTCTAAAAAAAAAAAAAGTAAGTAAAATGTATTTATATATATATACAGATAAAAATCACGAAATGCCAAATGAAAAGAATGGGAATACAACAAATAACAATGTAAAACAGTAAAATACAACATAAAAACAACAAATTAAAAACTTGCCTGTATGAAAATGGCTTCAGCTGATTTTTAAAAGCATCAGTGGATAATAAAGCATTTTCTATTTAACCATAAGCTTTGTCCTAACTTTGTCCTGGGTTTTAACTATTTAGTAATAAAAAAGGAATCATCATAAAAACACTCAAGGTCATGAAAATGATTTGAGATTCAGCAATTCAATGACAAAAGTATCGATATCGGTGATACTGGCTCGTACTTACTGGTGTCAGATCGATACCAGAATAAGCAGTATCGCGCACCACTGCTGCTTTCTTCCCTTAATACACGAAACTGTCATTTAAAAACGACTTTTTGTATTTACATGAGTTTTTTTTTACTCTATTTTTAAAATTGTTTGATGATCTGAAAATGTGAGGAAAAGAAAAGCCAAAGAAACCAGGAAGTGTGTGTAACTGTGGTTCGTCCAAGACTCTAATATGTAATTTGTTTGATGTTGAGAGAAGCTCAGTGACACCGGCTTACGTGGAAATTATGTGCTGCTGAGAAATATTGAGCTCAGAAGGACAAAATAAAGCCGATGTGCTGCCTGGACTTACCGTTTACCTGAATCTTAATTATTATTTTTGTTTAAGGTTTCGAGTGCTTTCATGTGTAATTTTAAAAATGTTCCCCTTTAAAAATTGAGAAAAGCACTTTGCATATAAAACAAAGGCCTTGATTTAAATAGTAAGATTTGAAATATTGCATCAGAGGGAATACGAGGAGCGGAATGGATGAGATGTTTGACCTTTTCAGATTTGTCCCTGGGTGGTGCATTTGCCGGAGGGTGCCGGGGGCAGCAGTGCGTTGAATTATCACTCCCACTGTTGAAACGCTCCAGACCTGATCCCACACTTGCTTCACTCCCACCACTAATGGGTTAGGAACACACTGGGAAAAAGATGGAGCGAGCGAGCAGGAGGGAGTTGGAGCCCGTCTGATTGTCCGTGGGTTAAGCTTCGAAACAAATTGCAGCTTTCGCTCTGTGCTGAGGGGAAGTAACGGCAGGTCATATTGTGGTGTCAAATCTTTAGCGAAAGCTGGTGTCATTCTGCAGTATGATCGAACTGAGTCTGTGACAGCTACCAGCAGGAAACGTGTCAACGCTTTGATAGATGCTCGCTGTATTGAAAGGCTATGATGACTTTTTAGTTGACTGGGCTTTCACTGAACTCCACACAGTACCGAGAAGGCAAAAAGATAAGAACAAACTCGCCGAGTTGCTTTGGAATAGTTTTCCAAGTCACGAAGGACATCGCGTCTTTGTTAGAGTAGCTGTCAAAACCACAATGCCCGGGCAGCGCCAGTTTTTTTTCCTGTACAGAAATGTGTGGCCTCCTGTTCTGATAAAGACCTGCGGCCTGCAGACGACATGCCGCTGACTTAAGGACAGCTCTCTGCTGATTGTAAGCAAAGATGTGCATACACTCTATGTTTCTCTCGACTTCCTGCATTGACGATGATAATTCTGCGTGCAACAACGCCTCTGCACACAAGCATTTGCATTGAAAGTGACAGAAGTCACGTCGTCTCCATTCACTCCTGTTGTGTTGACGCCCAGCGCATGTTTTCTGCTGAAACATGCGCTCATGCATGCGTTTGCTCAGTACCATCACCTCATGCTGCATCTCTTCTGTCTCCTTCTCCACCCCTCTGCTCACGCCATCCAGACATCTTGTGCGACGTAGGGGAATTTCACTGTCACAACCACGACACCTGCGTGCCCGAGGACTGGCTTTGTGACGGCGAGCCCGACTGCCCTGATGAGTCCGACGAAACTGATCACGTGTGTAAGTTTCTCATTCCATCCATTTCTTACTGATGCACAAACACCTGCCATATGAAATTCTGCCATAATTCCTCATTTGATACAAAGTTTCATATTTGCAGACTCATACTAACAGCACACAACATTATCTGTGTTTTACCCAAAAAGGTAACGTTGTTTCTATTTGTTTCCTGTGGTTTCCTCCTTCATGCAGCTTTGGTGATTCTGACGAAACTTATAGAAACAAAACATAATTTAAATACATGAAAGGAAAAAAATGTAAATATGTGATTTAAATCTATGATTTGAATCCAGGTGAATCCGATTGTGGATGTCTGCTACGGGTTGTGAAAGTATGCATGCAGCATTTACAGTCACATTTGACACTTTGACTCATTTTGATGTGACTGAGATAAACTGAAGTTGACCACAGCTGCTGATCGACTCTGTGCCTCCTTGGATTTCTGCGCCTTTTGCGATTTCCTCTCTTACTGCAGCTAACAGGCTTGCTTGCTGCATGTGATGTGGCAGCACTGAACACAGGTGTGAGCCTGAGTTTTGCTTTTCTGTGTTAGGCTGTGATAAACTGGTGACGTGTCCACGGTACCTTAATTCTTACCTAATATATCATGCCATTCTCTCAGCACACAACAGTGGGATAGTTGGAGATATCTTCTGTGGGACCAGTACTTTTTAAATGAACGCGACACATCACCAGAAACGCTCGTCCCCTTTAGATTCAGTTAAATAATGCATGTAGACATTCATTTGTCTTGCAGATATGCGAGTGCTTGGTGCACTGCTGTGATTACTCACCGTCTTTAGTGTGTTATTATTACCTCTGTTTACAGAAGTGACAGTCCAATGAACTTATCTGGAATATGATGTTTTCAAGAGCTAATGGAGACGTGTCTGATCTAGTTTAAAACAAAAACATTGCAGCGATCACAAAGCAATTACTTGGTGGGATTATTGCAAGTGCTGCATGCAGACGGATATGAAGAATCAGCTTTTCCCATCCCAGCACAGTCGTGCAAACCTTCATTTATCTTTCACATCTGATTGGTTTATGTATAATCTCTGGGGCATTGTTATTTACAAACATATATTATCTTTAATAAAGAAACGCAGCAGCACGTTCGCAGTACTGTGACATAGATGGGTCTTTGTAAATGATTGCGACGCTGTCACTGTAACGCAGATGAAAAAGGTAGCACAACTAAATTATTAACATTCAGCCCAGGTTCCTCATCAGTGTGAGTTATCGGGCATAATTAGGACTTTATAGTTTTGGCAGTGACATCTGTGCATAAATTGTCCACAGCGCACAACAATTATTTATGCCCTCGCCTGCAAGAGGTCATGTATCATGTAGGCTTCTCGTAGCTGCTCTGCTTGTTGCAGAGGAAGATGAAGGACCTGATTACGTACGTCTAAATTAAATAATTACACTTAGCAGATGTTCACAGCTGTATGCGTGCTCGCTAATGTACAACAGTGCGTACGCAACAGAGATGTGGTCTGCTGCAGAAACTCCCCTGCCTCTGTGCATGCTGAGATAAAGCAACAGCCCTCTGACATTAGACATGATCAGAAAGTACAGACGGGACCTCGTAGGATGGGTTGTCTTTCTCAAGATAGAAAAAGTAAAAGCAGATAGCATGACATTTACTGCTGTCTCTTTGTTGATAAAGTGGATTGCTGTGGGGTTTTCTGTGCTACATATATAAGTCAACCTTTAATATCTCAGACGCGGCTTATTGCCTTTTTCTAAACACATCACCACCATTATTTCCAAAAACAGTCGTGTAGGACAGCATGAAGCTTTGACTGCTACAGAAACTATAGACTAATGTTCCCTTCCCTCACCACATACGTTAGCTCTTTTCGTTCCTTCGCTTGCCTCGTGATTTGAAAGATGCTTTCGTTGTTGATGATGGCCGGCGAGGCCCAGCGAGCCGTGTGTGGTTGGGCTGTGAGTGCAATTGTCTGGAAAATAACCGGGACTGGACGTATGCGTCCCTAAGAGGAAGGAAGATCATGACAGGAGTTGGTGAGTGAATGGTGGGTAATGAGAGACTCTCCTTCATTACTGAACAAGAGCCTGTAATCATACCTCTGTCGCGATTCAATGCAACATATGATTGGACAAGATGGGGAACAAAATATTTTACATCAACAAAACTGAACAAGCTGCCAGCTAGGGCTGCCACAAACGATTATTTTGATAGTCGACTAATCAGATCATGGATCCACTGGACGTAAAACGTGCAGCTTATTGCACCAGCAGCATCTGCTCTTATAAAACTATCATTAGCTTACAGCGGGAAGTGTTTCAGGTCTGTGCTAACTAAAAATAAAGACAAGATGATAGTTTAATAAACCTTTAATGAAATTTGCAGATTGTTTCGGTTTAATAAACTCAGCCGTCTGCTCCTTGCTATCAACTCTACACAGCTACATTCTCGCCTGAAAATATGTTAAACGTTTATTTTGTGACCCAGAAAGAGCAATAAGAGTAATATTAAAACTAATTAGCTGCCGCCATTGTTGGAAACTGGAATTGGCTGGGCCGCGCTATGAATTCTGGGATAGGTCGGGCCATGAAGGATACTCCCGACCCATCCTTCAAGGACGCATTTGGAGGAGTCTTTGAATTTGGACAGCCTTCATCACGTCGCTGTGACGTAATTGGCCTACAAATGTGGCCTCGAGAGGATGCGGCCTGAATCTAGAAACAGCTATGATACAGCTTCTTCTTCTTCGGGGTTTAACGGCAGCTGGCATCCTTGTACATGCAGTGCTGCCATCTTCTGTTTCAGTCCGTTATTACACTCTTAAATCCTGCTACTTATTCCTGCGTCTTTTGGGATCTTACAAAGCTTCAAACGACGCGTCGACTATTAAATCAGTCGACATAATCGTGACTACTCGACTAATCGTGGCAGCCCTTCTGCCAACAAGTGTCATGTTTATAACCCAACCACCAGCACTGAGTAAGGCCCCACTCAGTACCTGCTTCCTCCATTTAATAAGCAAAACAGAACAAAACTTTCAAAGTGTTTTACATCACAATAGATTTTAAACTGAAAACCCAGTGAGCATTGATGAGTTTTACTTCATGTAAAACGGGCACACTGGGCCCCCGCTGGCTGCTCCCAGCAGACGTTTGATAACTTGTGTGATTGGCTGCTCTGCCACCTGTGATCCCTGTGTGACAAAGGCTTAAATATGACAGATACAACATAGTTCCTACTCTGTGGCCATGGGCCGAGGCTTGTGCTCTAAAAAGACAATCAATTATGTGCTGGCACTTTTTGTTTGCTTTACCTTGCAGAAATAAGACCTTGCATATTCATCTAAGGAATTTTGCGTGGCTCATTACAGTGGATTATCCGTTGATTAAATCCGGATTAGATCAGCTTTGCCTTACAAACAAAGACACACGATTGGAAAGTGCTCTGCCTTCTGAAGCGGCAGCAGAGACTGCAATAACCAAGCTCCGCAATATAGGACGATGTTTACCAAGTTAAAATAAAATCAGAGGATATTTGAAGTTGTGTAGTTTATTTTGGGCGGGGGGGCAGTGAACATTACACAGAGGAATTTGTTATCTTAACACATAAAATAGCTAATACACAACAAAATTCAGTGCCATTGATGGCCTCTTTCCTTCATCCTCTGGCTCAGTGAGAGAGATGTAATCACTGCAACTTCAGAGTCTGTGGGGAGAAGGAAGAGGAAGGTGGCCTTGGATTGCAATACCTAGAGACAAGAAGGAGGCATCAGCTTATCCTATCAGCCGCAGGCCTCACGGGATTGAACAGATGATGACAGTTATTCAGGGAGCTGTGAAAACAGGCTGCTTTCAGGAATGGCTGAAGAATACTGAGCAAAAAAGGCATTTCTCCAAATGTGTAAGTGTGGAAACAAATGTTTTTGGTGGTCAGGCCTTTGCTCCGAGGGCAGCTAGCATCCTGGGTGGGGAAAGGTAACGTGAAAAGATTTAGTATCTGCTCAGAGTCGAATAATCGCATTCCAAGTTTGTGCATCCCAGTTAAAAGGAAGTCAAAATGTCAAGGCAGTCTCAGGACACAGCATCTGCTCTTAGCTGGCATGTGTGATAAAGTGGGACAGTCCTAATTCACTTTCTGCAAATGTATTTTATAAATACTTCAAGTGCTAATGGCTGTCATCGTGCAGCTCTCTCTCAGTCTCTGCATTCGCGGTACACGCTGGCACGCAGCGTCTTAGGACTTTAATCCTCGGCGAATCCTTCAGGAAAGGATTTCATGGACTTGTGGCTGGTCTCAGTAGCGCTGCCACGAGGAGCTTTGTGATTGTGGCGGACGTGCAGACCTGTGAGTCCTGTGATAGAACAGTGACTCCCAGAGGAAAAGACAATAAAAGGGGTCAGTGGCTGACTTCAAAAACACGGTCACAGAATCAGTTTCATGACTGTAGCGTGGCTCGACCCAGTCACACCGATGTTGATCTCTCGAGGGCTCCGTCCTTATTCCCCTTTAACAACAGGAAGGACTCGTCTTACCAAGCCTTCTTCTAAAGCGTTAATCAGCAGCCCACAGAGAGCTTAGAACACAACGTGTGATCAAAAGGGAAAAGATGAAATAAAATCTGATCCATGATCCAGTACGTGTTCATCTTGTAGTTATATTACTGACTGTAATTTAGTTACTTAGTTCCTGACGTTTGTTTTATCTATGTTTGCAGTACGGTTGTAAAATTGTTACAGACATGAACTGGATGTTCAGATGTGTAATATTCCTAATATTCCCACACCTGCCAATAAGGATTCGCCTGAGCACTTGACGTCTTATGTATCGATTGCACAAGAGGCAACCTTTCATCTTTAGCAACATTCCCACTTTGTCTACGTCTTTCTAGGAACAAAGCTCAGCCAAACACACAGAACTTTTATTTTACCTACAAGTTATTAGTTCAGACTAAAAATTGGATTTAATTTTTTTATGTATCTATGAATAATGCTTACAGTTACAAAACCTCCACGAGTAAATTCAAAGGTGGAGAATGAGTGGATGGAGTGTTTAGTCTTTGTTTAAATATTTGATCACTAATAAGCGGATCGATGGTCCACAGACGTATAAAGAAAAGAAACGAGCAGCAGCATTTCCTGGTTGGATGTTACTGGTGATGTCAGAGTGGAGGCGGGGTCAGGTGTTAATAAGCGTCACAGGAAAGACCTGCACATCATTTATGCTCCTGAAAGCAGGATTTATTTTTTCATATACTTTACAGTTTTTTCTGCTGCATAATATCTGCTTTATTACAACATGGTTATAATGTGTTATAATTCAGGGAGTGACACGTTTTCATTCTCAGGCTGTAACATATTTAAACCCTCTTTTTTTCTATTTGTTTCTATTTTCAAAGCCAATTATTTTTAATAGCTGACAGATCTGGACTGTGGACAGTTTTGCAGCATAAACATATTTTACAGTAGAGCCATGCTGCTGTTCTTTTTGTGCATAATTTGGTTTCCAACAGCGTGCCCGACGCCAGACAGTGAGTCGAGTCTGCGTTGGCACCTGGAGATATGAAGGTCAGCACTGGTTTTCAGCCTTTTCTCTTCTATGTCACGATCACTTTCTTAAATATCGAAGATGAACTCTGCAAAGTCTCGCCTGCACAGCCAGAAGTAAATTGGCGCATAGAGCGTCGCACAAAGGCAGGATCAAGGACTGTGTTGACCAAAGTGCCTCTGAAGAAAAGACCAGTATGGAATGTCCACATTTCCCAGTAAGACTGAACACTGCAGTCTTTTCTTCCATATGCCTTCCTTTAGAGATACAAACAAATATCATCATTCAGCCAGAACAACACAGCACGGTCAGACACTGTTTGCTGTCTGCTGAGCAGTAACACCTGCTCAGGTGAGCAGCTGATTTAACTAAGATGAGCAGCATCACCTCTGGTGGTATATTTATATACTGGTTCTAGTTCCACCCGGGGCCAATAAATGAATTGAATCTCAGCTTGAATGAAATAAAAATAACACTTTTAAGCTCATTAACTAATCTGACTGTTTGCACATCTGGATGTGCAGCTGACAAAGCGCCTGTGGAAATGCTGCTTAGATGTGCGGTCTGTCTGCGGCGGCGCTGCAGACGCCGTTCTCGCGCATTCCAGGCTGACTGTCAACAACCTTCAGGGTCTTTGTTATCTGGCAAGTTCTGCATTGAAATAAATGTATCACAAATGTGTGTGGGGACCGTGAGACTTGGCGCCGGTAGGTTGGAGGTTTAGGGGGTAATGTAGCGTAGCACCTTGTTATCGAGCTGAAGGACTGGGCCTTTTGCATTATGTAACGTTTATTTTCCTTCCTCTTCATCTCTGCCTCCCTGCTGAGTTATAACACTTGTGTTGACTCATCAGAGAGGAAAAAAGAAAATTACATATACCATTATTTTAAATGTAGCTGCTTATGTGCTGGAACCAGACCACAGGTTATTAGAAGCTCATTAGTACGTCGTCATTTCCCCAAAAAACAAAAGTCAGTCGGGCATCACTGTCCTTTGCTATCAGCGCAATGCGCTGCACATACATCTAGTTGGCAGGCACAATAATTTGGCTTTGTTTGTTGTAGCAGGAGGCGCGAGGCTTCGAAATAAGACTTTTAATTTACTATTTCTCTCCCTCTCTGCATTTGGAGCAGAACTTATGTACACTTCCCCAGGCTTGTGCCATCTGTTTCACCAGCAGTCTCAGTAGGCAGGAAACAGACACAACAAATACCGCGCGCGCCTGTGCACTTGGAAAGAGTCGTTCCCACGAAGCCACGATATGCTTTTAAAAGTCTCTGCGATTAAAAATGGCTTTTGTGTCAAAATGAAATCGGCGCATAAAGGCAAAGTCGTCTTCGCTGCCCTCAACGTGTCATGTGCTCACGTTCAGCTCTGCGCTCGCTGCGTTGCCCTTCCTCCTGCCGTTTAACACGTTTCCACATGCTGCAGCGTTTTGTCTTAAGCAAAACCATTAGCGGGAAATTTTGGTTGCCTGGTGACAATCTCGTACCCACACTATGTCTCACGCTTGTCAGGAGTGATGCACTGGGAGGAGCACGTCACTTCTTTGTCTTTGCTCTCACAACCTCCTTCTCAACAGCTAAGCTGCACTGACACATTCCCCCTTTTGTATTCCCTCCTAGTACAAGTGTTGTAAAGGACAGCGTCCCAGCTTGTCACCTGCAAAACCGAAGAAAAGAGCACATGTCATAAACTTGACGTGCTTGCTGTCATGGAACCGCTGTGACATTTAAGTGCTAAAAGCTACATTATCTCCCTGCTGCTGCAGCAGAGAACAAAGCATCAGTGTGATATGAGCTTAAAGTCAAAGTAAACACAGAGGCACGTACCTGCCGTGACAGCCAATCAGAACATCATCCCAGTCGTTGTGCTCAGAGTGCTTTATCTCACACTTAGATGGCAGCCAGGACTTCTTTCTGCATCCGGATGAACCCGAGACAATAACCTTCATTTTTTAATTGTGCATAATCTAACAGTGAAATGAACGAGCTAAAACCATCACCGGCGTTGTAGTTCAGTGATTACTCAAGGGGAAGCTGGGTTAGTGCCAGAGGATAGTTAGAGCAAATACATGTCCTCCCAACAGCTATGTGTATTATACTTTAACCATGGTCCTCATTAAAGTGTCCTCCGAGGCAAAAAATGGCTTATTTACAGGCTGATGATCAATTGATTTACCCCCTGGGCCAGCACACCAATTTGGGCCCTGGAACTTATTAAATAGTGTGAAATATATATACATAAATGCAAAGGTCGAGGCTTCTCACTAAATCTATCCAGAGCCTTTTTCTTTGAAGGGCGTGTGGTTGGTTTGCAGTGTCACCACCGCGCCTTCACTTTGGATTATTACTTTTTAAATCTGATAACAGCTGGAGACACAAACCAAGAGAGTCTGAAGATTTCTGTGTTTATTCATGAGAAATCATTCAAGCATGAACTGTTTGGAAAAATATGAAGGAATTCTGTAAGTCGCTCAAACTTAAGGTAGGAAAGGAGTGTCCTGATTGGGTGCTTCCATCTGCACTTGTTCATGGAGCTGTTCGCACTGTGGACCTGAATCAAACGTTTATGGGCTGCAGCATGGTGGTTCAAGGTTCAAGGTTCTTTATTTGTCACATGCATAGTTATACAAGTATAACACACAGTGAAATGTAGCCTGACACGCTCCTCGACATGTGCAAAAAAATGGGGGGGAGTAGAGGAAGAACATTATATATACCGTAATTGTCGGGCTATAAGCCGCTACTTTTTGCACAAGCTTTGAACCCTGCGGCTTTTAGTCAGGTGCGGCTTTTCTATGGATTTTCCATGATTTTTGTGATATCGTAAGACGATTTGTTTTGTTTGTTCCGCTGTTGTACGGCACTACGTTGCCTGGCGGAAGGATCGGGGTTCAAGAGTGGTATGTTAGTCACATGTCCGTCCGCCAGGCCACGTAGTGCCGTACGAAGTAGCGCGAAAAACAAACTTCAAAGTAGCGCTACGCGTTCAGCGGGAGGCGTGGATGACGAGCGGCGATAAACTTGCGAAAAGCAAGTTATGCCCAACTCCACCGGTGGATTCTGACAGCGTGGAAAAGTGCGAAAACATCCACGATCACCAACAGATTTTGAAGGGCTGGACTGCTGCATGATGGAGAGGAGGACACCGCCACGGCCCTTCTGAGGGTGTTCGACTCTGACACTGACAACGAGGATTTCTTTGGTTTTGAAAGTGACAACGGAGGAGAGAAGCGGAGAGTGGATGACGAAGCCATCCTGAGGCTGTTTGTATCCGACATTGGAGAAGAGGACTTTGGTGGTTTTAGAGCGCAGGAAGAAGAGAAAGATGGTGAATGACTGACTTTTCTTCTTGTTAAAGCCGTGTCACTGCACCTGAGCCTAAAAGGTAGGCTGAATCTATTTTTCTGGTGTGCTGTAGGCTACTGTTATGTACTACATGTGCAAATATGTACCCATAACTTGTTTTTCAAAATATTAATAAAAGGGGTGTGTCTCCAAACAGCCATCTCTTTCCTGACAATTCGCTTTGTGCATATTCTCTTACATATGATAAGTCAACATTGAAACACCTGCGGCTTTTAGTCAGGTGCGGCTAATGTATGTACAAAACAGGATTTTCCCCTGATTTTAGCTTGTGCGGCTAATATTCAGGTGGGCTTTGTAGTCCGGGAAATACGGTATATATATATATATATATATATATATATATATATATATATATATATATATATATATATATATATATATAGGATGAGACAACAAACATCCAAGAATACATTGGGAAGATGGCCCCAACTGACCGAGTGCTCAGTGAATACCTCAGGCAGCAGAAACCCAAGAAAGAGGAGGGAGACGAGGAACCATCATGGAAGGACAGGCCCTGCACGGTATGTACCACCGGCAGATAGAGGAGGTGGCTGATATCCAGAAATCCTACCAGTGGCTGGACAAAGCTGGACTGAAAGACAGCACAGAGGCACTAATCATGGCAGCACAAGAACAAGCTCTGAGCACAAGATCCATAGAGGCTGGGGTCTATCACACCAGGCAAGACCCCAGGTGCAGGCTGTGTAAAGATGCCCCAGAGACAATCCAGCACATAACAGCAGGGTGCAAGATGCTAGCAGGCAAGGCATACATGGAACGCCATAACCAAGTGGCCGGCATAGTATACAGGAACATCTGTGCCGAGTATAACCTGGAAGTCCCGAGGTCAAAATGGGAGATGCCCCCAAGGGTGGTGGAGAATGACCGAGCTAAGATCCTGTGGGACTTCCAGATACAGACGGACAAAATGGTGGTGGCTAACCAACCGGACATAGTGGTGGTAGACAAACAGAAGAAGACGGCCGTAGTGATCGATGTAGCGGTTCCCAATGACAGCAATATCAGGAAGAAGGAACACGAGAAGCTGGAGAAATACCAAGGGCTCAGAGAAGAGCTCGAGAGGATGTGGAGGGTGAAGGTAACGGTGGTCCCCGTGGTAATCGGAGCACTAGGTGCGGTGACTCCCAAGCTAGGCGAGTGGCTCCAGCAGATCCCGGGAACAACATCGGAGATCTCTGTCCAGAAGAGCGCAGTCCTGGGAACAGCTAAGATACTGCGCAGGACCCTCAAGCTCCCAGGCCTCTGGTAGAGGACCCGAGCTTGAAGGATAAACCGCCCGCAGGGGCGTGCTGGGTGTTTTTTTTTTGTTTTTTTTTTATGGTATATACATTGGGTGAATGTGCAGTAGTAGCAGCTAGCAGGTGAATTCTGTACATTAATAAGAATAGACAATCTGACTATTTTACAGGATAGACAATATAAACATATTTAAAATGAAAGGAATTGAAATGTACATTGTGCCTTGGTTTAGTGTCTGGAAGAGTCCTGTCTCAGTCAATTATAGATGATGTGAGAGGGCGGGTGTGTGTGTTTAGGGCACGGATGGCTTGGGGATAGAAGCTCCTCTTGAGTCTCTCTGTCCTTGCCCGGAAGATGCGGAACCTTCTACCAGATTGCAGAAGTTGGAACAGTTTGTTGCCAGGATGGGACGGGTCCTTCAGTATCTGCGCTGCTCTAGTCCGGCATCTCCTGGTGTAGGTGTCCTGAAGCGGGGGGAGAGCAATCCTGCAGCAGCGTTCTGCTGTATGGATCACTCTCTGGAGAGCTTTTTGGTCCTTCACACAGCTGTTCCCGAACCACGATGTCATGTTCTGTGTGAGGATGCTCTCCACAGCGCCTGTATAGAAAATCCTGAGGATCTTTGGAGAGACCCTGAACTTCCTCAGTTGTCGTAGGTGATACAGGCGCTGCCTAGCCTTTTTGGTCTGGACCTGAATGTGGGCAGCCCATGTCAGGTCTGAGGAGATGTGGACACCAAGATACTTGAAGGACTGCACCCTCTCCACTGGAGCTCCATTGATGATAATGGGCTTGTAGTCTCTGTGCTGACCCCTTCTGAAGTCCACCACCAGCTCCTTCGTCTTGCCGACGTTCAGCTGGAGGTGGTTGTCCTGGCACCACGATGCCAGATTCTTCACTTCGTCCATGTAGGCCGCCTCATCGTTGTTGGAGATGGCACCCAACACCACTGTGTCGTCCAGTGGTGTTGGGTAAGTTACTTTAAAATAGTAACTTAGTTACATTACTAGTTACTTCTCTCAAAAGTAACTCAGTTACTTCAAGTTACTCGTTACTTTCAAAGTAACTAGTTACTAGGGAAAGTAACTTTGGTTTTACTCAGAATTCTCTTGTTAATGTGTTGTTTCCATAACTTTGCAGTCTTCTAGCTTGCTTACGTGCCACAGTGCACTGTGCCACCAACCAATAGAAAGGAAAAGATAATGTGCATATTTCCACGAGAGAAATCCCACGCCTGGACCGTCATTGACTGCTGCCATGATTCTAGCCTACGTCACAGCGTCATGTGCGCCTTTTACATCCGAACACAAAAACTACAGTCGTGGTGCTTTTGATTGTACTCAGAACTCGGAAATTCTGCCTTCTGAATAGGAAGATGTAGGTAACACCAGACTGCAGATGAGCTGCATACAGGGCTGGACTGGGACAGAAAATCGTCCCGGGCATTTTGACTAGAGACTGGCCGCCATTATAGGAAGAATCATAAAGCCTTTGAATGAAAACAAACACTGTTGTGACAGTGATGTACACTGTTCTGATGGTATATATGCATCAATCTATCAATCGTTTGTTGTAAGATTCAGATAATTATTTTTTAAAAGCGAGACATTTTAAACGAGAATAAGAAAGAAAAGTATTTCCTTGTGCCCCCCTCTCCCTGTTAATGCCCTACCTGCCCCCTGGCAACACTTTGCTAGACCCGCCCCTGCACAGTTACCAGCTGTCAGCTACCTAAAAAAGGATCCTGGTGTTATTTGTCTCTCAGAAACAGTTCATAACTTCAACTCATTCATGTCACCTAAAAGGTAAACCTGTTTCTCCATCACAGCTCTGATGATTCAGTAAGGACATCTCCTGGTTTCATCTTCATGTTTCCCTCTCACCACATATACAAACCATATCATGACCAGCAGCTTTACAGCTGTGGCTCCAGCAAACATCAGCTGATACTAGAAATTAATATTAAATAAATTCTAACAACAGCTGATCAAGCTTAAACGTGCTGCTGCTGTTTAGCGCGACATCCGCTGGTTTCCTCTTTCGGCGCAAAGTGGGCGATAAACAAACAAGAGAGCCGATCAGCTGATCATTGATCAGTTTCATGATTGAAGTAGCAACAGGAGAGGGAGGGGGGAGAATGAAAAAAGAAGAGGCAGCTGTGCAGCGTAAACACAGAATAACTCCAGCTTTGTGCCTTTTCCATTGTAGCTGAATTACGGGACAAACTGTTCCTTTTCACCTCAATAAGAAACGCGTAATATTTTCTCTGAATACCAGACGGGACGGTTGGCAACTCTAATAACTTATGAACAAAATAAAGTTCAACATCATTAACTTCATAGCACCACCCAGCTGTATAGAAACTCTGTCATGCTAGCTAGCACGCAGTACGGAAAAAGTCAGAATAACGAAAATAAACTCCACCTAAACCTGGTTCATATCTGACCCAGAGAGACTGCAGGTCATAACTTCTTACCTGAAGTTCAGTTCACACTTGGACCGGCGGCCGCCTCGGGTCTCTTTTCCTTCTGCGTCCCTTTTCCCTCCTCCACCTGCTGGCCTCCACCACTTGCTAATGTTACTGAATCTGTGGAAGCTCCGCGATAGCCACCACATGAAGTAACGAGTAACGAGCCTATCTAAATCCCAGTAACGAGTAACGCGTTCCTGATTTTGGCATAATAACTAGTTACCGTGCTCGTTACCACAATAATAACGTAGTTACTGTAACGCGTTACTTAATAACGCGTTAGTCCCAACACTGGTCGTCAGCAAACTTCACAATGGTGTTGGAGCCATGGGTGGCCACACAGTCTGAAGTGTAGAGGGAGTAGAGCAGTGGCGAGAGGACACACCCCTGAGCTGCTCCTGTGCTGTTTCCATAATAATAATAGTGGAGTGTTAAACAGACTAACCACATGTGCCCCAGGAGTTAATATTAAAAGTCAAACTGCCATCTTATTTAAATGTCATGTACAGATTGTTTCATAAAGTGTGTGTCAGCAGGTTTGTTATAATAAACTTTTACAGAAACGTTTTCAGCCACAAGGCTTCAAGACGGGTTTAGTTAAAAGAAACCACAGAAGATGAGAGACAAATGGCTCGTCTATTGTGTTTCTTCTGCAGAAAATCTCTTTAAAGAACAGCTCCAGTTCTTTCTAAAAAAAACAATAGCGACATGCCCATCTGTACTCTGAGAGGTTTATTTGTTGCTGTTGTTATTCCTCCCTAAAGCAATTTCAGTGTAAGTGAAATCCACACTTCCCATTTTGTGCAAAAGCAGCATTCAGTTCAGCAGCAGGATAATGTGAGGCCCTGGCAGTTATACAGCTGTAGATTCATACAAGTCACATGTCTTTCAGTAATAAAGCCAGGACGACACACACACACACACACACACACACACACACACACACACACACACACACACACACTTCAAACAATGCTTTAAGGATGATTTTTGAGACCAGTGAACAAAAACACATAAGATGTTTCACTTGTTGTATTTTGAGTTAAATCACATCTTAATTCCAAATTCAGCGAACACTAATTAAAACACATCTCTGGCTCCAGCCGTGCTGAAGCTCACTTCACTGGGAAGAAGCCAGTCTTCCCATCACGTCCATCCTGTGATCCAGCGTCGCGGTGATTAACTGTCAGATGTTAAACGAGCGCACTGACAGCAACACGTTATAAATGAAGACGCTTGTAAACCGATGTTGGAGATGCCCATGACCATTCAACCTTTTCATATAACTCACAGAAGCGAGTGTGAGAGCTTCTTCTGAAATTAATCGAAGCAGCTTGTATGATCCATGTACAGCACAGTGACTGATGAATGAGCTCTGTGTGTATTTCTGTTAGAAAACTTCATTTCTACAGAAACACTGTGTTTGTGTGCAAAGTAAACATCTGCATTAGTTTTTATTATTAATATAATTAACAGCAAATATTTAATAACATTTTCATGCATGTCTTGATTAATAATGTTATTTGATGTGTTGTAGACACATTAAGTGTCTGTTTGTTCCAGCATCAGATCCTGTGCAGGTTTCCAGCTGACAGTGAATTCAGCACGTTTCCATAATAATAACTGGTCCCATTCATTCAGGCTGTAAACGACTGTGTATTTATGTCTTTAATGAAACTGCAACACAGTGACTGATTTTAATGGCATCATTATTCTCACTGAATACTCATTTTAAGCTCCAAATGCAGTTCATTGTATTTTTAATACTGTGACACTGACTGTGGAATATTTACATGACATTATTAACATTAACACCATATTACTCATCACTGTGTTCACTTATTTGTTTACTGGTTTTCAGTTAATGGAAACTGTCAGTTTTTTCTTTTTCTTCGTTTGTCTTTATTCTGTGAAGTGCTGTGTCATTATTCTGTCCTGCGAGTGCTTATTTCTCTCCAGAGGCTGATGTATTGATTCTTTGCTGTACAGTATATGGCTGTCACGGATGCCAACACCTGCCTTATTCCTCTGTGCAGCAGAATGAAACTGGGAATTATGTGTGGGAATAGATTTGATGGAATACTCAGTATAATTTACAGGAAATAATAAGTCATTGCACACAGGAAATGAGTCAGAGGGGCTCTGTGCACATTATTATTTGGCTCTCACTGACTGCACCCAGCACATGTAGCAAGTAGCAAATAATGGGGATTTTCATTTGGTTGATTTTGACCCGGACAATGTTTTATTCAGCGGAAAGGCACTCAATCTGGACTATTAATGCAACAAAGGTGAGACAAGATTTAAGGTTTTGACATCAGCACAAATACTTAAACAGGCATTACATTTTATTTCTATTTTATTATCATTATAATAACACATGGAGAAGTGTAATTTTACATTCATTCTACTTTTAGTAGAGCCACGTTTCAGGAGTACGCTAAAGAGGATCAACAGATAATAAAGACATCAAAGGTTATGCTCCTGTCACATGTTCACGCCAACATGTGCAGCTATGTTTTCCATTCATGCAGTCTGCATGTAGATCAGGGCCTGGACTGGACAGTCAGACGCACTAGATGTGTTTGGAAATTCATTCCTGGAGTTTTATTGTGTTTTGAAGAAGTTTCAGAAGCAGAGACAAAAACATTTCAGTCTTTTTTATAAACAAACTGTTTGTCAATATGAATGGTTTTGGAAAATTCTGTAACAGACTGAATGATCTGTGTGGTTTGACTGGTTCAGTCGATGACGTCATCGTTTAACCGGTCAGAGTGGGCACGCTCAGTTTTGCGCAACTACTTTTAAATCCTTGTAGCTCTGCAACCACGTAAGCTAGTGCAATATTTTGTTTTGCATATGAAACTGGAGGAGTTGTACTTACATCTTATGCCATCAGCTTGTCCTCGGTCACGGTTTCCTTCCACATAAAGCTTTGCAAAAACTGCATAAAACCACTTGCAGCAACAAAAACATAATATTCCAGAAACACGCTTTGCCGATCCGATCAGCTGTTTGTAACACTTCCTACGTCCATCAGCGCGAACTATCGCATGTCTGCCATGACCTGCCCGAAACCGGAAGTGACGTCATTTTCGCGGAAATGTAGTTTTTTACCATCAGGGCCTCATGAGCCTATACTGGTGTTTTTAAAAGTTATGTTTGACTTTATGACTTTCTGTGTCGTTTCTGGGATGCTTAGGACTCATATTGCACTGCTGGAAATAGTTTATTTTGATGCACCTGCTGTTTTTTTGCAAATTTGCATTATAATATTTATTTTCGTTTTTCCTGCAGTGTATAAAAATTGTTGTATTTCAAAAATAAAACTATGAAGACACTCAAAATAAATTTCCTGTGGTGGGAAACTATTTTGTGCAACTTTTTTGTATTTAAAGTTTTGAGGGATAAGCCTCTTAAATTTCTCTAACTAGAAATATATGTTAAAAAAACAAAAACGATTTTAAATTTTTTTGGAGTTTATTGCACATTTTTGCAATTTATGTAATTACTATGCACTTAATGCAGACATATTATTAAAATTTAGGCTGTAATGGTTGTATTGATGTATAGCAACTTGAAATGCTCCCAAAAATGGCTCCACACCATGTAAACATATAATATAAGCTCTGGCGGACTTGGTTCTATGGTAGGTCTTAAAGGGTTAAGGGTTTGGCTGTTTCACTGTGTGATGGTTGTCAGTGTGGTGACCCACCAGGATCAGGTGCAACACCCTGTTGGGGTTTTTTAAAAAGCTGTTGTGTTGCAAGTTTAAGAATTGATCATGTCAAAAGAACAAAAACATTACCAGTTACATATGGCCTGCCCAGTATACGCGTCTTACTGGCCTGTTTTTCCTGTTAACGGTTACACTATTTAAAAATAAAAAAAAAAGTTTTATAAAAACTTTAGATTATGGTTTGGAGTCAAACGTGTTAATCTTTCTTCACAAACAACGTTTTCTTTTGTCCTTAAAACGAAAGGAACTTTTAGCCCGGTATTTATGTTAACAGCAGTTTTTATTTTAGAGCCACTTCAAGAGAAGATGGCACAGGGACAAGGCCGCGTGGAAACGCTTGCACAGCAGTAAAGTGATGGTCTTTTGTTCCTTTTGATGCTGAGGAAGTCTGCATGAGTTATAAGGCACAACATATATTTCTTTTAATCTATCAAAGATTAAACATTTAGTCATCCTGTAACGCAGAAAGTTTGTTTCACTGTGTGGAGGAGCGCAGTCCTTGAAGGCTCTGAGTAGTGGGAAATAATGCCTCTTTGTTGGGGGGGGTCAGACAAACACAGAAGGAAAAAAAGCAGCTCTTTCAGCTGAATGCAGCATTTCAAATACCAAGGATGTAAAGGTCACACAGGAAAATAATTCTTTTAAATAGCCCTAACTACCACTGGGCCTTTCATAAAGAGGCCATGCTGAGGAGAGCTGTGCTTTAGGCTTGTTCAGATGTAGCTGTGATGGCAGCAAACTCATGTTTACCACATTGCACATAATCAGCTCGCATTTTTGTAGTTCACTTTGTTGCCAGGGAACTGTTGAAGTCTCAGCAACATGCTTTGGATGACGCACTTATTTTGTGACAAGTAGCGGCAGTGCACATTCATAAGCCGTCCAAGGTTTGTCTGCCTTGTTGGTGCAAACAAATCACGCTGCGGGTTTGGAGGCTCGTCAGCGGCGCTCTCACATGGTAGAAATATACTGTTCAGCCACAGCATCACGGAGGCCAGGCAGGATAATGCAGGCATGACAGCAGTGACTTCACATCATATATGTGCTGATGGGTTAGCCATTTATAGGACTTCTAGATTCACACAAACACACAGCTGATACAACTGGAATATGAATACACCCTTTACACTGGGGGTATTCTTCCACACCTGTGACACAGCTTATGAGCGATGTGAGAGATTTATGTTACCACCACGTGCTGCAACCTTTTTTACTGTGAATCCTGTGAGAGTCAGTCCTGCTGCTACTACTGCTATTAGCAGGGTCACAGTGTGCAACACACCAAGATCAGCTACGATGGCTGTGGCTAACGACACAAACACAAAGCTGGCTGGAGCTGAAGTCCCACAGCATTTATACCAGCAGGTTCCTGAGGTCCACTGACCATCTCAGCCCCACAACAGCCCACAGGTTGTTTTAGTTTTAGCCTGTGTTTACTGTGGCAGAAAAAGTATTTTAACACAGCAGAGAACGGGAGCGTTTACTCTCATTCAAAGTAAAACCTGCTCAGCTCCGTGTCACGTGTCAGCGTTCCTAAATGTCCTTTCAGGAATATTTCCCTGGGTTTCTCTTGGACAGCTAGCTGTGTCTCTGCTCCTGCTCTGTGTCTGCCGTCTGCACGGCTCGGCTCTTTTTTCACTGCAGTTTGCATGAATGTGGTCGCCCATCGGCGTGAAATGACTGGTTTTCATACAGAATTAGTCCACGGAGTAATCCGCCGTCGCATTTAGCTTTTTGAGCTCTTATTGCTACAGGGCAAGTTAGTCTCTCGCCTGCACGCTGGTGCGTGTGGATGAATATGCTGGGTGATTAGGTCAGCTGGCAAGTTTTTTTTCCAAGTTCTGTGTTTACTTAAAGTCAGACTCGACACAGAAATGACTCGTGTCAAATATCATTTGTAGCAGCGTCACTCTTCTTGTTTCCCCGTACAGTATATCTGCAGTGATGAAACATGGATTCACTGCAGCCGCTCATATATGAAACACAGCAGGTGAAATAAACTAGAATAATCATTTAATGCCACATGTCTGAACCATGAACCAATCACTGCTCGTGTTTATTGTCTCACTGACATGCAAAGATGTTTTTCTCTGCAAGTAAAGTGAGAAAGCACTGGCCTGCACTGGCCTGCACTGGCCTGCACTGGCCTGCACTGGCCTGCACTGGCCTGGCCTGCAGGTAAAGCACAGCGCAGTGAACGCTGTTGCCGTCCCTGCTGTTCTTGATATTTTGGCTTTTGATCAGATTGAGCCAAATGATGTGCACATGTTACACGGCTCATGATTAGATTAGAGATTTATGCAGAGACGATAACGAGTTTAAAGATGAGAAATGTGTTCTGTACAATAGCTAATATCACTGTAATTGCAGGATTTACTACAAAAGAGCCCGATGCTGTTACAAAGCCATTATGGGAACAACATTGGTGTTGCCTCAGGTCGGGCGTTACCATGCCTCTTTGATCGCCAACTTTAACCATAAATTAAGGAAATGAAATCTTTATTTCTAAGGGATATGATAAATCCCTGTACTTGCTAGTTCAAGCAGCTTCCCCTGCTGATAGGCTCTGTGTTATTTTCTTTTATGAATTCATTATTCCACACAAACTGGCAGCAGCTCAGATTAACATGATTATCATAATGAACATTGCAGCTGAAATTCCCCCCTAGAAGCCTCTCATTTTACATTAAATAGAGGTATTAGTTTGGCCCAGCTGGTTTCTCCTCATTCACTTCTCAAAGTAGGAAAATAGCACCATGATTTTTAATTAACGTGTATAAAAAACCTCATATATCCAGTTTCTTCTGTGTATGCAAATGAAGGCTGTAGACGAGCTATTCCAGCCGTCACAGGGTAACACAGAGTGACAAACACCTCTGACCTCGTCAGATTCACTCATTAACCTAACACGCATGCCTGTGGACGGCGGGAGGAACCCACGCAGAACATGTGAACTCACAGAGATCGGGTCAGGCCAGGATTCAAACCAGCAACCCTTTGGTTGTGAGGTGGCAGCATTAACTCTACTGTGAATGATTTTTAATACGCCTGAGGCTGTTTGGGTTTGTTTTAAAGGGAAATCGATTAATTCCAACATGTCAGCGTTTGTATTGTTACCGTGCTGACATTAACGCTCATTATGGGCGTTCCCAAGATGAGTGTGTGAACCCGGTCTTTTTCCAGGCTGGACTGATTGTGCAGGAGACATGTTTTATGACCAAGAAGTGGGTGCACACGTCTGACACATACAGGGTCAAATATGTGGCAGCTTGCACATCCCAACCCCCTCGTGTCCGCATGGAGAGGTGCAACAGTGCAGCAGCTCGGTGCATTAATGGAAACACAAACAGAGGAGGAGGATTAAGCCACACAGGAGCATTCATGAAGGATCACTGCGAGCTGCTAGATGCTGATATGTTAACCGGGGAAACGCACCACTGAGCATCTGTTTAGCCTTTAAAAACATCGGAGCATCTTTTGTGTGACTGTAGAGAGTATTTCTAAAAATATACATGAAGGAGGTGTGGATGCAAATATAATCGTATTAGCCAAATACTCGCGATGTTTATGTTATTTTTTTCCCCAGATTTGGAATCTTTACATCTCCAATAAATAAACAAAAGTATGACAAACTAGGGCTGCTCGATTATGGCAAAAATGATAATCACGATTATTTTCACTGAAATTGAGATCGCGATTATTTGACAGATGGAAAATTCTGTCAATGAGAATAAATTTAACAGATGAAAAATTTGAGCTATTTATTTTTCCAAGGTTGAAATTTTGAAAAATGTTTTTCTTTTGGCTAAAAATCATTTTTATCTTTTTAAGTTACAGAGTTACAGAATATTATATACACACACACACACACACACACACACACACACACACACACACACACACACACACACACATATATAAATAAAATATACGAAGGGGATAAATAGAATAAATAGGAATAAAAAATAAAAATACAAGTGAATTGCACATTTCAAGTATTGAGTCTATTGCACTGTTGACTATTAACAAAAGTATTGCACAAAAGGTATTGCACAGTGAGGTGAAGAGGCACTACGGCTTAGTTGTTCCCCCCTCCTTTGTCCCCCTGTTTCCCCTCCCTCTCCCCTCCAGAGAGGAGTTAAACAGTCTGATGGCGTGTGGGACAAAGGAGTTTTTAAGTCTGTTAGTTCTTGTCTTGGGGAGAAGCAACCTGTCACTGAACAGACTCTTCTGGTTGTTTATGGCCGTGTGCAGAGGATGTCTGGCATTGTCCATAATGTCCAGCAGTTTCTTTAGTGTCCTTTTCTCTGCCACTGTCACCAGAGTGTCCAGCTTCATGCCGACCACAGATCTGTTATCTGTTCATTATTAGTAGTATGTGTCTTTACATATAATAACACAGGCAGCTGTTTAGTGCGCAGTGGTTTCATTTTAAATGAACTACTTTGCGTTGGGATTGAATTTTGCTCTTTTCTGGTCATATTTTTCTAAAATCACACAGGTGAGCTTATAGGCCTGTAACACCTGAACCTCTAACAGCTTAGACAGAATAAACAATACAGTTGGTGTCTTTGGCTGAGACCCCGATGGATCTGTAATGCTGACCAGTGAAAATGATCACATTTCTTTCCACCTCTCACTAGTTGCCTGAAAAAATGCATTGATGATTTTGCCAGATCAGACGTTTTTGTGGTGAATAAATGTGGTATTTAAAGCGATTTGTCCCAGAGATGATACAAACCTGTGGCCAGTCGCTCGGCTCTGCAGTCGCTCTATAAAAACCTGTGAGAAGCTCAGACGTGAACCTTTCTTTCCTGGAAGCAGGTCTTAGTGGGTGTGTTAATGTCAGTAAGGGGGCTCGTGCTGATTTGCACCTTTGTGGCTTATTGGGACACTAACTGGAAATCAATCAGTGATATGAATTATACTTTAACGTTAAATATCTGCTCTGAAAGAAGTGTGTGGCAGCAGGTATGGCCCCGCTCACAGTAACACAGCTGCACGCTTTAATCTTTATCACACAATTTTTATTTGTATTTATTTTTGGCATCTGACTGGGGTGCACATTTCCTCTGTTTAAGGTTTTATGTTTGTCAGACGCTCATTCCAGCTGACATTATTTTATACAGATTAATATGACTAATAATTTTTAATCTTGTGCTTTATTCTGTGGATCTCACTCTTCAGTTCGACCCTTTAGACACTTAGTTTGGTGATTTCAAAGACGATGTCAGGCGCTTAAAGAGACGGTCTTCATTTCTAATAATCTACAGTGAACATATATGATGAAGCCTAATCCTCTACTGTATATTCCACTCCAAGCGATCATCCAGTGTAGTACAGTAGGCTGCCAATCCACAAAGGAGTTGTGGCACCTCAGCCATTGAGAGACCATCTGTGTTCCCCTGTATGACAGCTCAGAGCCGCTGAATATTCATGCACCATCCCTCCGCTTATCGCATTAGATTAGAACCCATGCGGCGAGAAAGGAAAGGCAGAGGAGGACAACACTGATATGTTGTCAGAGACCCTTACAGCTGTGTGTTAAATAGCAAATTAGCCAAATGGACACTGGAGCAGCGAGTCCCTCTCTCTGCGTGTGTCCTGAAGCGTTTCCACTCAAAGCTTTACTTCACATTTAACGCCCAACAGAAGGAGATGTGTTTGAGGTGAGAGTGTGTTGTTTCCAAATGCACGAGGTGTACGTGCATTTTATATTTCTCAGTACATAACTAGAATGCACAAAACCCCTAGCAGTGTTTTAAACATGAAGAGTTACAGATTCAAGATCCGTCTTGTAGAGAGGAAGTTAGGTTTCAGATCCATGAAGCCTCTGACAGCTG
Organism: Aulonocara stuartgranti; assembly: GCF_965226115.1. Taxonomy (NCBI): domain Eukaryota; kingdom Metazoa; phylum Chordata; class Actinopteri; order Cichliformes; family Cichlidae; genus Aulonocara; species Aulonocara stuartgranti. The sequence continues at coordinate 1,669,463 of NC_138952.1, read as the reverse complement.
AATCTGAAGGACTCGTGTTCCAAACACATTCTGGGTCCCAGCTGACACGGCTGCTGTTCATGTGAAATATAAACTCTCAGAGACAAGGTCACATAGAGCTGACTTACCTAAATGTGGCATAAAGAGTGGGAATCATCAGCGCTTGAAGGGCTTAAAGCCAAGACACATTCATTAAAGAACATCGCTCGTCACCATTTCAAGGTAATAAAATCCTTGGAGAAGAAACGAACATGTCCACATGTTCCCTGTGTGAATCTGCAGGGCTCTTTCCTTGGAACAACCACATTAATTGCTGCATTCGTAACTTTACAGGATGACAGGTGACAGATAATCATCCGGTCAGCGCGGTCCGAGTGTGCCGGGATGGGGGACTCTGGGGATTGTTACAGATCTCATCACATGCACGATAAATCTTCCCATTAAGTGCCTGCAACAGCACACTGGTAATTGATATCAATGTAGTTAAGGTGGTGCTGTGACACATTTACTGTGCCGGTGTATTGGTCAGCTGTGTTTTATGTGCTCTGGTGGCTGCTGCGTGAACGAGGGTCACCTACGGGCCTCGTGAATCCTTAAACAGCTGCTCCGTGCCGTTTGGCTGGCTGACGGCGAGAGTCGGGCCGTTTGTTATAGGACGTCACCGATGTGTCTGCAAAGCAGTGTGGCGAACATCTGTTGTGTGTAAAGAACAATGCTGTGAAGTGCAAACACATTTGCATATGTATAGGTTCCTCGTCCTCCTGTGAAAGAGGTCTTGGAGTATCAGCATTTTGGGGAGACGCAGGAAAAAACACCCAGTAAAAGTGATTACGTGCAAGAAATGCAAATGATTACAATGAAATATGCTGTTTTAATTAACTGTGGCCTTTTTGTCTCCACTGTAAATGATTTTCCTTATGCTTAAAGTTCATTTAGTAAGCATGAATTAATAATGTTAAAATAAATGTTGGTCTTTTTGTTCTCGCTGCTTTAGGTGCACGAGAGGTGGTGATCAGATGTCCCCTGAATCACATGCAGTGTACCGGGACAAAAAAATGCATCCACTTCAACAAACTGTGTAACGGAGCTCGAGATTGTGACGACGGCTACGATGAAGGAGTTCACTGTCGAGGTAAGAGTTAACGGTGTTTTCACATTCCCTTTGCCTTGGGTTTGAGAATACATAAATTAATAAGTATCCTCATTATCGCGGTAATTAGTCAGATCACACTCATCATATTGGGATTATTAAGATTGTGGAATTTACTTTACCCGTTGAGTCAGTATTGGATTTGTATAATAGCTGCGGAAAATGCTTCACTTTTATTTTGTGCTAATTTGCTTTGCATTAGAGATTAATTATTTAAACTACGGCCATTTAAATGTGCTTTTCCTCCATTATGGAAGTTTGAGGATAATTTTCACATTCAAACCGATGTGCACTGTTAAACCCATAAGTTTTAACTGCAGACGTGAATGTGTGAAACAGTGCTTCGAGCTGGCACGTTGGAACTTTTTGGGTGAAACTCTGCGCCAAGGTGACTTTCTATCATCCACGCTGTCAGAGCAGGCAAGAGAAACAGCGGGACGGTAACACCAGGTGTTGTGTTGTACACAAGTTTTTTGTTGTTGCTCACTTTCTTAGCAAGAGGACCAAGCTGCTATGGACACCTGGCTTCTGTGATAAGGCAGCATTTGCCTCATGATTGGTGCAGTCTTGGCACAACAGTAGCTGCTGTCTGGCTGAAAACACCACCTTTTCTGACCTGTAAGACAGTCAGAGTCATGCTGGGCTTTGTCTCTGTGTGAGTGCTCGGTGCAAGGAAGTGGTAGCTTCTGACTCTGAGCTGTGAAGACTGAAAATGTCTTGTTGTTGGCACGAGGCACAAAACTCTACGCTCACACTAAACAGTAATTGTGTTGTTTTTGAAATTAAGCCCTTTTTAGCCCTCTGTACTTCAGCATAATTATGCTAGAATTATTTTTCCAGATATAAGAGGAAATGGGAAAAACACTGTAAACACCTAAAGCTACTGATAAGTTGCTGTTATAAGATAATTTTTATCTGCAGACACAAAAGCTCTTTCAAGCTATATATGAGCAGGATTTGTAAATTTAATTTTCATCATCTTCCTCTTCCCTCACTCCTAACCTGTGCCAGCAGATGGCCCCGCCCCTCCCTGAGCCTGGTTCTGCTGGAGGTTTCTTCCTGTTAAAAGGGAGTTTTTCCTTCCCACTGTCGCCAAAGTGCTTGCCCATAGGGGGTCATATGATTGTTGGGTTTGTCTCTGTATGTATTATTGTAGGGTCTACCTTACAATATAAAGCACCTCAAGGTGACTGTTATGATTTGGTGCTGTATAAATAAAATTGAATTAAACTGAATTCTCCTTCCTCACCTCCACCGTATCCTCTTCCTCCTCACCTGAAATCTCGTCTCCTGAACTGAAGTCGGGAGTGTCCATAAGCATTCAGTTCAGTTTTATTTATATGGCATCAAATCACAAAAGTCGCCTCAAGAAGCTTCATTTAATCATACTGTAAAGACCCTACAGTGATAAAGAGAAAACCCCAACAATCAGACGACCCCTATGGGAAAGCACTTGGAGACAGTGGGAAGGAAAAACTCCCTTTTAACAGGAAGAAACTTCCAGCAGCCATCTGCTGCCACCGGTTGTAGCTCCTGATATTGTGGCAGTTAGTTGTTGTCACCACATTAGACAGGTAACCCTCCCACCTCTGAACAGCTGCTGTAATGTTAGCTATAAGAGCTGGTTATAAGCTAATGTTATGCTAGCTTCTGTCTCTTTATACATGTCGTACAAACGGCTAAACCTGTCATCTTTAAGGTGGAACCTAACATTAAAGCTTAAATTTTCATGCTAGGATAAGACTTGGTTTGGACTTGAAAACAAAAGTACGATCCAGCTGTAACAGCACAGCTCGCTGCTCTGGCTTGTGTTTCTGAGCTACACAATGCTATTAAGGGATGACACGTTATTGCCGATTATCTGCACAGCAAACTAAAACGAGGGGTCTGAAACCCCTGGTCTGATACTGTTTTGGTGTGTGTGTGTGTGTGTGTGTGTGTGTGTGTGTGTGTGTGTGTGTGTGTGTGTGTGTGTGTGTGTGTGTGTGTCATGTCAGACTTAATGAAAATGCAAAAGGCCACCTGGGAGATATGCTCAAGTCAGCACTAGCAGCGCGCAGAGGGACGGTTTTGCAGGCTCAGGTATCTCCTGCCATACTGGTGCTAAAGTGTGTCAACAAGTGCAGAAAAATAGCAGTTAATCCATCGATGCTGGGAGGACAAGGTGATAAAAATCTATCAGCTGCTAAATCTTCTACTTGATTCTACGACTGTGCGTAGTGTGTTTAAGGGAAGGAGTAGTGGATAAGCAGGCTGTGTGGTCGGTTTGACTTTCCTGCATTTTGAACAAAGCTTTAAACCTTTTTTTAACTCTGTACAGAACAAAGAGTAACTACAAAGTACTTTTAAACATTCAGCTTTTCTGCCAATTAAAAAAAGATACAAAGCATTGAAAGTATCAGTCACACAGACGTGTTATGGGGTCCTGATTCATTAACTCCATGTATCTCCTACAGTAAGCAGTCCCTGTAATATTCTTAGACTGGTCTTTTCTGGCTAATTTCAAATCTAATTAGCCTTTATGTCCATTTTCCAAATTATTATTTATCTTAACTTTTAAGGGCTTCAGTAAAGACTTCTATATATATGAAGGAGCCCCTGCATGTTATTTTATTTTGTGTATTACACAAGTCATTATGTGGTTTTACAGATCATTGTTTCAAGGCCTCCTACGGACACTTAAAAAACATTATTTTTTCCTATAGCTAAAAATGCAGGATACATGAAGTGGCAATGCACCCAGAAGCACGGAAACACACTCTTTCATCCAGTGGATTAATTTGAATGTACTACTTTGCATTTCAAGTTTCTGAACAGTGTGTTGGAGTCAGGATGTCAGGGATTTTAAACCCCACTCCCACTGTCATGTCTCACAATTTCTCTCTGACATTAATGAGAACATTTTATTAGCCTGCTTTCACCATCAACACAACAGATGGCAAACAGGTGAAGCGTGTTTAGGAATCTTATACAGCACATGTGAATGTTTCTGTGTAGCTCATCAGAACTACCCACGATGCACCTGGATTTACTAGTGTTTCAGTTATGAGCACAGATGGGCAGTAACGCCAGAAGATGTGTTTGAGGTGTGTTAATGAGTTAACAAGTAATCGGATTACCTAGTACTGTAATCTGATTACTTTTTTCAACTTGTAAAGTAAGGGATTACTATTCCCGGGCAAACCCCACTCCTGCTAAACAGGTGATTTAAGAGACACTGAATCTTTGATTTTATTTATTTTTTACTGTGTTTTACTTGAATCTATAAGTAAACACACACACACACAAATTATTTTATGTGCTGGAATATGCAGGAAATAGGTTTACATGTTAAACACATTTCTTCCAGTCAGAGACAGTTGCATGTAATTTAATTTTCGTTCGATGCATGAAGTTAAAAGATGAAAACTAATAAAACAATTTTTCAAAAATAGACTTTTTCATTTGATTTAATTTTATATGATTGATTATGCAGAAAAACAGCTGAAAGGTCTGTTGCTTTATTACATATTCAGGTTGTGTATCATGTTTTTAAAAGTAATAAAGTAGCTAATTACTTTTGAAAATAAGTAATCAGTAAAGTAACAGGATTACTTTCTGGGAGAAGTAATCAGTAATTAGTAACTAATTACCATTTTCAAGTAACTTGACCGACACTGCTTATGAGTTAACAGGTAACTTGATGATACAAAATCAGCAAATATGATGAAACATGATGCTTGTTTGTTATTGTTGTCTTGAGTTATCCATGTTTAACATTAAATGAATCGCTACAAAAATAAAATTACATAAAAAAATTTATATTTTTATATAAAACAAAATGATTTGCTTATTGCTACAAATTCTACATTAAACCTTATTAACACATTACCTTACACGTGACAAATCCCAGGGTCGAGACCAGCCGGAGACACAAACCTCAGGGGTCACAACCTTCAGTATTCCCGGTACTAACTCGGATAAACGGGAAGCTCGTGTCAGGAAAAGCATGCGCTGTAAAATCGAACATGCTGATTCATCCACTGTGGTGACCTCTTCAAAAGTGAGCGAGCAGCTGAAAGGAGCTTTTCTTCAAATTAAGCTGTTTTAGTGTTTCTCCTCTGATGTTATGCTGCACATCATTTATCAGTGAACATGTTTCGTGGCATCTTTGTGTTGTAACTTCCTTCAGAAGGCACTATCTGATAGTTTGTGTAAGAGCGTGTGATCGGACTACAAACACTTCACCTCTTAATGCAGCCGTGCTGTCGGCTGCTTTGAATACATCCTGGCCTCAAGGAATAAAAAGAACGATTCTTTCTCAGTGAATAAATCAGTCCTGCATGAAAAATACATCGATTTATTAAATAATTAATGCATTCATTATTTTTCACATTTCCTTCTGTCTTTTCCTTTTTTAAACTTGCCTTTTTGCAATGACATAAGCCGTTATGCTTCGTCTGTGTTTACACTGTACAGGATGCTCAGTCCCACACGGACACACCCGACTCATCGGCAAGCAGGAGAAATTGAGGTCACCAAAGAGAAGTTTTAGGCAGCCAGCTGTGTTTCTTAAAACTTTTTTCCCCTGCCTTTCCTGCCCACCTCTTATGAATATACATGCCGACATCCCGGGAGGCCTCGGTATGAAGGTGCCCATATGGAAAACCACCAAACTCTTTTAGCTCACCTTCAGGAAACCTGCTCATTCTTAATCGTATGCTCACAGTTGTGCCGTTAGTCTCTGAAGTCTCTGCTGTTTGCACTGAGGAAGACAAATGTCAGACTTAAATAAACAGAATTCAACTTGTGGCTTCATATGTTATCTTTAGAGCGGTCCCAGAAAGCGAACGCTCTCTTCTTTAAATGAATGTGGTGAAAAAGACAAAAGGCTTAAAGCCAAAGTAAAGTTCCAGCCATTTATGTTTATGTTAAATATTATTATTCAGAAATGAAATCATGCTTAATATCACAGTGATTATTTTTGTCTTTGCCTGTTTCAAGCAGTTTAAGAGAAGCATCACTTTTAAACTCTTTGGTTGGTGCATTTCATCTCGCAGGCAGATTTGACACTTGATGACACATTAACAGCAGCGTCATCAAAGATCATCGATAGACTGATGCCAGCTCAGTGCTGCCGCTGCTGTGTCGATGTCTACATAAAGTACAGTAACGTAACCAAAAAGTAACAGCCGGCGACCTTTTCCTCACGCTTTGTTTGCCATTCATCTCAACAGTTTGTTTATATTTTGAGTTCAAATTCTGAAATTGGTTTCAATTTGATTAGAAAGTCTTGTTTTGTCAGATTAATGCCTTCCTTAGCTATTGTCTGAGTTCTGAGGATGAGCTTTTTTTAAATTGGATGTTATCTTTTGTAGCTTATTGAGACAGCGTTGATCGATTGATCCATAGACTGAAACATTCTGAGAAATCAAACCCTCTGCCTAACAAAACTTTAATGTACATATTTTTCCCATCAAGACAAAATCAGCTGAAGGTTTAATGACTCAGACACAGGTGACCAAAAATAATCATATGAACACGGACGCAGAGTAATGGGATCGATTTCAGTGTTTGCCCATCATGTGCCCTTGGCTGTACACATCGTGAGCATACAATAAAACGGGATCTGCATACACGTAAATTGTGATGCAATACTCTCCAGTAAAATTAGATGCTAGGATGAGTTGTTATTATTCCCTCCTTCATGCAAAAGCAGCACAAAGCCTGAAGCAGTATTTTGTATATCGATTTAAAGTGGCAATGCATTTAACAGGTTAGCACTTTTACAGTAGGAGGGTTGTGGGTGCAGGATGTGTGGTGGGCTGGAGCCCTGCTGTGGGGAGTGTTTATGCTCTCTGGCAGTCCAAAGACATCTTATTCAGATTAACTGGGGATTCTAAAAGTGGGGATGCAAGTGAATGGTTGTCTGTCTCTCTGTATTGGCCACATGATGGACTGGCCACCTGTTCAGAGTGTACCTGGTATTTTGCCATATGACAGCTGGGATAGGCTCCAGTTCTGTGAACCCTGTGCAAGCTTGGTTGATAGCTATGAAATGCTAATCACTCTAATGATTGTATTACTGCTGTAAGCTAAGTCACAGCAAGTGGTTAGCTACAGTCTCAACAAATCCTCTGGTGGAAACCCGGAGCAGTCGGTAATAACAGACAATGGTCTCCCTTTGGAAGCTGTTGCTACATGGCAAACATTAGCATTAAAAGCTTTGATCTTCCCATTCTCATTTAGTCCTTTAGTCTCCAGCTGTCTCCAGCAGTAGGAAGCTGCTGTGATGCATTCTTGTATAGTTCTGAGTTTCATGGTTTCTTTCTGGGAGTTGATGCTGTGGATGACGGGCATTGTTTGCTTGTTCTTCTACACCTGCCACCATCTTGTGGTACAAATTAGTATTAGACAACAGTTCACTTGTTATAACGCAATATATCGCTATTTGTCCAGAGCTGCACAGGTTCCTTTACAATAAATGCTTTCAAATAATCTGAGCTGCTCTCAAAGAGATGTGCCTATAGGAGGACAGGCGGTTCCCGACGTCTTTTACTTCCACTGACATTTAAGCGACACATTAACAAGTACTTTGCTACATTTATCCCAGAGTAATCTCGACCCACACCATTACATTAATCATCAACAGCCTTATTTAGTAATAGCTCATCATTACTTGACATTTACAGCCAAATCGGTTCATTTGTTGATAACAAAGTGCGGCGCAGAAAAAATAGTCAGACGGAAAACAGGTCAATTTGAATATCAAAAACAGCACACAATAGATATAATTCATGCTTTGTTGAGATCCCGGTCTCAGTGGAGCCCTGTGAAGCTAGCTCAGACAGCATAAGTCCCCCAATAACTTCATTCACATACTGAATACACATGCAGCAGTCAGGCCCTACTCTAATATAGCGTTCTGTTTAATCTGCCATGCATGTGCTGAATCTCTCATTGCCAGTGAAAGAGCTTCTTCAATCATTTCCCCCACTGCTGGCACACAGTGCTGCTTCTCACTCTTCCATATCATCCTTCTGTGGGCTCCGATTCTCAGCTTTGCCCCCACTAGGAAAGTTTGCCGGGTCTCAATTTCTCTCCTTTGTGCTAAGCCTATGTTCTCTTAGGGAAAGATCAGCGTTCTGTGTCATCTGTCTCATGTGTCATTCATAATGTGTAATGTGTAGTACAATATTTATATTGTGTAATTATCTCTATATGAATCTGCATTTGTTAAAATATGCAGATTTTAATCCTTCTGTTTCAGCGAGGCTTATGTATAAACTGCTGCATCAATCAAGACAACAGAATAACATTAAGCTTAATGCATTATTGTAACTTCTCCCATGAAAAATGAACCCGTCCCCGATGGCTAACACACTGGGTGTGTATCTTTAACGTCACATCTCTCGCACAGATAAGCCAGGAGTGTTCCAGAATCTTTTATTTTGAAAGTTCTGAAGCTTCTCTATACGTTTCCTGCGTCGTTCTTCCTTCTCTCCTCACCTGCTGTGTGGAAGGTGATGCAGGTTCCATAAAAAGTAGACTGGGTGCTATTTTAACCAAAGAGCTGCTGCGAGGCTTCAGACGGCGCCTCCGGTGGAATCTCACACAACGTCTTGAGTGGGCGTGATCATATGTGGCGGTTGCCTCGGTGGTGAAAGGTGGGGTACAACCTGGACAGGTTACAGTCTATCGAGAAAGAAAATATTGTGTTAGTATCATGTTATTTATGTCATCTGCATTAAAATAAAAATTGTTATAGCGAGTTTTTAATTTTTTACCATCCTTAGATTCTGCTTTTGTCAAAAAACTTCAATAAAACTGCGGCGAGACCGAGAGGTTATAAGAAAATGTATTCAGATTACCTGAATAATCTGATCGTCTGCCATGACCCCTAATTGGCCTTGGCTAATGCCCCGCCCCTCCCTCAGCCTGGTTCTGCTGGAGGTTTCTTCCTGTTAAAAGGGAGTTTTTCCTTCCCACTGTCACCAAAGTGCTTGCTCATAGGGGGTCATATGAATGTTGGCGTTTCTCTGAATTATTGTAAGGTCCTTACCTTACAATATAAAGCACCTGTGCGGCTGCTGTTATGATTTGGTGCTATATAAATAAATCTTTATTGAACTGAACGACTGACAGCCTGCCTGTTACTGACAGTTTATAGTTAGACTTAATGTTTGACTGAGATCATCCAGAAAGCCAAAATACTGTCTTAAAAACAACAATAAGCAGTCTTTACAAAAGGTTTATTAAACGTATAAACCATTGTAATGAATACATGGGAGATATTTTAAAAACTGTAGTCTGTGGTAGGCTGAGGGTTAAGCTGGTGATTATTATTTCAATCATTTCATGTCTGGCTACTGTGCTCGGTGCATGCTGGGTCCTGTGCTATTTTTGCTCACCAAAGAATGTTTCACAGAACAACAAAAAAGCCGCTCACTTGTGTTTGATGTTTGGCAAAGACAGATACATGATTTGGGTTATGTGTGTTGCTAAAAGAGCAACAGACTGATGAGTTTGATTTTTAGGAGGTTTGGGGAGGCAGTCGTGAGGTCCAGCAGCTCAAGAGATGTTGGGGATAAAAGATAGCGGTGAAGTGATTTCTCTCAATTTCTTCCTGGAGTGCTCAACACACTGCAGCTCGAGAGGATCCAATCAAATGGAGAAAGCACGACCAAATACAGCTATAAGGGGCAAACATAGAAAACTCCATCAAATGTGATGCAGATGGGAAAAAACTTGAAATACAGAAACACAAGTCAAGCACAGAAACTCAAAAGTACATTTGAAACATGCTGCAAATGTAGAAATCACAGGCATATACAAAAGCGCTGTATATAACACAGATTACACTGTTTCCAAGGGCCAATTAAAAGTAATGGATACAGCTGACACCCACTAGTTCCCATGGTGAGTCATGAGGTTGCCAGGATGTACCATCCATTATTTGTGTCAGAAAATAGGATCAAATAATATTTACTTTTACAGTTTGCTTCGTTTAACTTTGTGTGCTGTGCTGTGCCATTTTACCTCTTTGCAAATGTGCATTTTGTGCACAGCTTTAATAACTTTATTGTTATTACACATGTATAAATACAGGGCAACGAAATACAGTTTGCATCTAATCAGAAGTGCAATAGGAGCAGATTATGTACAGATAAAGATAGTGTAAAAGGTGGGACTAGTTATGTACAGATTATGTACAAATAAGTGAAGTATGCAGATGTTTGCATTGCTATACACACAAAAATACAGATGTGCTACATATATACTAGTTGGTTGCACGAGGATATCAGCTCATGCAGTTAATTAAGAGACAGAACAACGTTCTTGGGATTGAATGCCTCTGCAGTCTCTCTGTTACTTAGACAAGCAAAATATGTTTTTATTACTATTTCCAGATAAGTGACACCTATAAATAAGACCTTTGAAATGTTAGAACCACAACTAACACTTTTATTATCCACGCTGAGAATATTTTTATAGACTTAAATTAGCCTTCAAATTATTATTAATATGATAATATCTAAATGCAGACTGAACCCTCTACATCAGGGGTGTCAAACTCAAATACACAGTGGGCCAAAATTCAAATCTGGAACAAAGTCGCGGGCTGACGTTAATATTTATTGAAATATATTTATTGCTCCAGATATAAGAATGAATCTTTTCTTATGGACTCAAACACGTTTTGCTGAAAAACTGAATATGGAACAAGCAAAGCTTAATACTAAACAATTTATATATTAGCTGTATAATACCAGTAGGCCAGCTCTGATAGTCGTTTGGTATGGCTTCGTGGGCCAAATGTAATTAGGCTGCGGACCAAATTTGGCCCACGGGCCAGAGTTTGACGCCTATGCTCTACGTCCTCACTGACTGCCAATCCTCTCATCCTTTGTTTAAATCAGACCTGGGCTCCGTGCTTCTTCGGTTTCAGGTGAAGTTTGAATGATTTCAGGGTCAGGCTGCACCCAGACTTTAAGGTTCAGGCCTTACATCCCTGCTTCTGTCTGAAAATGAGGCATGTGGCAGAGATATATGGGCTCTGGTCTGTGGAAACAAATGACGTCAAATGATTTAAATTTGTAATAACTAATAAACATTGTTACAAATTGCTTTCAGTGGAGTGCAGATTTGATTGGACTGTGAGTGAACCTGTGCCCGTCTCAGTCTGTGTCCGTCGGCAGGAATCATCCTCTGAGCGTTACAGTGACGAGGTGCGGATGCCTCTCCCGGCGCTCTGACAAGCTCTTTAATGCATTTGATTCCCAAATATATAAATCTATTTCTGCTACGTAAGGGTAATCTGCACTTTTATGCAGCGATGATTTCTGTGTCATAGCACAACTTGTCAAAGGCGATGCGTTTGCCCTCTGCGCACCGATGTGAGTTATTGAGTTAATGTTGCTTTCAGACTTACACTGGCTGAAAGTAGAAGAAAGAAACGTGCGTATCGTCTCTCCTCTTTGTCTCTTTTCTCGAGCATTTCAAATCTGTTACTGAGATCAGCATCTTGGACTAATCCTGAAAATATTTGCATCCATTTTTTTCCTATATTTTCTGGTGATGAAGCTTTTTTAAAGAATAAACAGTGTCAAACATGATCTCTCCTCCCACCCTCTGTTTCTGAACAACGTTCAATTATCTCACTTGATTAACTTTTCATTACAACAACCCAAACAAACAAACAAACACTTTTCTCCAGGGTGAAGGAGTCTGTGATAAGTGATGCTCTTGTTCCAAAACGACTCGCCACCAACACGGCTCCATATTTTCAGCGTTGTCCTGCCATCCAGCCTCATAGACTGTAACATATTAGCATATTTATTAAATTTTTGCCCCTCTAATGGATGGAACATTTGCAGTAAGTAGTCAAAGTGATCACTTTCCTCTCTGCTGTGCTACGGCAGTCCTTTCAGTGTTACCCTGCCACGCTGTACTCACTTTACCAGAAAATATGAGCTGGTAATTTTCTCTCCAAACATCTGCTAAAGATACGTGCATTTGATGATTTGGAGGCTTCAAGGAATCTCAAGTCCCGTGTCAGGTTTCTTTTTGGGGTTTTTTTTTAGTTACAAGCGACTGTCAGGCCCACAACACAATATGTAAACAACTGCAGATATCTGCAATCAATATTTCATGCGTCTCACTTTGTTATTCTACAGCCTGGCGAGATATTGTCAGTCATATCATTGCTCCCTCTAATGCGAGGAAACAATCTGGTGTCATCAAATACTATTACAGCAGATAATCTTCCTCAGGAGTGTTTAGAATTAAAATTTCATTGTTTGCTAGAAGATTTTGACACCCACACCCGAGACGTTTCCTCCAATATTTAAGGGCATGTCAGAAGCCTGGCTGCGCACCAGTTCCCAAATCTCTCAGCAAATTGTGCTTTGAGGGATTAACGACGTTTACTGTCACATTTGAGCCCTAGTTTGAGATGCAGGATTACATTTGGATAAAACAACCAAGCAGCTACAGTGTAAGTGCATTTATCTCTCAATTTCTAGGGAAAATTCCACCTTCTGCGCCACCCGGACAACTCCACGTCACATCAAAGCTGACACACTTAAGCTTCCCAGATAACTTTCTAAAGACTTGTCAATAAATCGTGTCACTGCAGTCACGGCACATCTTGCACAAATGTTATTTCCCCTGCACGCTTCTTGAATGTTTGAACCTGAGAGAATATATGACCCAATTTCACTGCTGTGGAATCAATCTTGTCACTCTTGCCACCTAGAGGATACCAACCACAGCGACAGACAAGTAACAGGCGAAGATCCTAATTTAAGCTTAGAAAATCACGAAAAGGTCCTTGAGCCAACTACGCTTTTACCTTTTGCGTTAGACGTGTCTACATTTGGTCCTGCGTTACATACAGGCCCTCACTGCAAAGACGTTTCGGGGAAAGGCCACCGCGATCCCTAAAGGGAGGCCGTAATTATGCCAGATGGGGCGTTCTGACTTTCAGCCTCGGGTAAGTCTTCTCGTGCCCGTGGTGAGACTTGTTGGCAGTATTGGCAAAGGAACAGTGCCACACTCACCATTCATACTCTGCCATCTGTGTGTTGGAGAGTGGAGGCTGTGAGAAACTTCTGCTGGGCTAGCGGAGCGGGCGGAGGCATGCCTTTGTGTTGGACTGATGAGCGGACGTACAAGTGGAATCAGCTTTTCAATTATTTTAAAACAATCCATTTAAACCTGGACCGTGATTTGCTCGTTCCACCAAATACACCTCAGCGTTGCAAATTATGAAAAAGTTCAAAAAATCCTGAATCTGAGAGGATCATAACAAACTAAACAGACTGAGCCTCCTCTGGGATGCAAACAGTGTTTTTAAGTGAAGCATGATGTGAAAACAGATGGAATTAATTTTGTGCAATTGCTAGAATCATTGTGTTCGTACATCTGATTACTGCAAATTAGACCAGGCTTGCTGTTGTGCTTCAGAATGATGACAGTTGACATGTTTTACATTTATATATTTTAGTAATTATGAAGCACTAATGTTTTTCCAAAGAGCTGAAACGAAGTGGACAAACTCACAAGTAGTTTTGCTCATGTGAGCATAATTTCTTTTAAGGTAAAGTCATAACAAATTATTCATGCTTTGTTCATTTGAGGCCGCTCGTGTCCCGCTCGTGCATCTTTGCCAGGTGGCTGTGAGAGTGATGAGCAGTGTGTTTTACATTCCAGTTAATGCCAATTTTTGTAAAGACGATACTTTGGAGAGCAGAACCAAAGCAGCCTTTCTCACATATTTTAAGGCACGCTGCACAGTGGATGACCACCACATCAAGGCTACTACATTCACTGTACTATTTACTGATGTTCAGCACACAGCTCTAGGTGTGTGAAAGGCAGCTAGGAGGCTCGGTGGCACGTACACAGTCCCCACAGCACTCTGTATCTGCCACGAGGGGAAGCTGATCACATGGTGTCTTTGAGACGATATAAGGATTAGCGTTGAAAATCTTAAGTCTGCCGTGTACTCGTTTTGCACACTGCTTTGCAACAGGGAAGTGTGCTAGTTCCACACCGTGTGATGAATAATGCACAGGCTGCGTGGGATCCACACAGTATTCAGTAAACTTTTGCTTTTGTTCCTTTTAATTAAGTGAAATGGTGCCTTACACACAAAACGAGATATATCGTTTGAATCTAAGTAGAGCTTGAATAGAATCAGTGAACTTGTTCATTGCTGTGCGTACAGCACGTGTTACACACTCAGGAAAATCTCTGATGATCAGAGTCATCAGGCGTCCAGTGACGTAGTGTATTCAGAGTGAATGGCAGCTTGAAGTGGCAGTTGAAGCCATTCAAATGCTAATGGATCGGTGAGATAGGAGCCAGTTACAGTGGATTTATCCAAGCAGGCACATTTTACCGGCCTGTGGCTTTTTCTATGAGATTGTAATTCTGGTTATTTTCAACCTGTGCCTTTTGTATGGGCTGTTTGATGTTTTATTGTGCAGCTTTACCTTTCTGTGTTTTGCCAGTGGTGTTGCTTTATATTTGATCCCTTCATGCCCAGCACAAAGGGATAATATATAACCTCTGTATAACCCCAAAACAGCTGAAACACAAGAGGTCCTGTGAAATTATTCGACTACCTGAACTTTGAATGTAGCCTCTGATAAAATGATTCCATCACAAATGTACTTCTTTCATGAGATAGCTTATCATTTATAAAATGTTGAATGAGTATTTTATCTAAACAAATTTAAAGCCTGGTTTAAATAAAGTAATTAGATTATATCAGTAAAAGTTGATTGTTTTGCAGGATGCGAAAGCTATCCTTTAATTAAAATACATCAGCTCTTCATCAATATTTTTAGCAGTGTTGGCTAAGGCAGCAGTCAGTGCACTGTAAACCTGTAAAACCATGTAAACAGTCTTTATGAACACAGTCGTTCCTTCTCCTGCAAACGTTCTCAGCCAGCACAGGTCACATGTATAAAGACGTCCTGCTAATGAAACCACAGCACCTTTATCATATACGTAGAGTTTCTTGCAGTGGTTGTTTCAGACCTGTTGGTCCTGTCAGGACCTCGATGGGGTTTTGACATCTTCTCTCAGCGCAGTAACACCCGGCGTCCTGGCCTTTCTCTATTTTGGTGGAATGGAAACGTCTGCAGCGCTTTGGAGGAGGACGAGGTTCAACAGCCCCAGACTGCACTCAGTTCTTCTGTGGCATTAAGCTTTATTAAACCACCTGTGAAAAATTAGATGTCTTTCAGAATCTACACTGCTGCTGCACTGCATCAGTTCTCAGCTTTCGTCCTTATCTGGAGTCGAGTGCTTGGACTCACGGTTTAGTTTCATTGAGTGTCGAGTCTGATCGGCACTCAGTGTGTTTTGTGCTAAACTTCACTTGGCAGTTTTCAATTAATGCGTTTGTGGTGCAGCAAAATACTGCTTTACTGACTCAAATTCAAAATTCAAATTCAAATTTTATTTGTCACGTACACAGTCATACACAGTACGATATGCAGTGAAATGCTTGGACAACTGCTCGTGACCTAAAGAAAACAAAAAAGGAAAAGGCTATGAATAAGATAGGAAATAAATATGAAAAATTAAAAAGGGTAAATTTAACTAGGAAGGAATAAAATATAAATTAAGGTTAAAAATGAAATAACTGTACAACACAAATTAGAATTCTTGCACTCTTCTGGTGTGTCGAGTCCTGAAAATACGACTAATGTCAAACGCACGTCCTTTAAGCACGTAAAAGCAACTTTAGATGTTTTGTTTTCTTTGGATTCATAATGCAGCTGTTTATTTATTATCCCAGAAGTCTTTCACCACCATGAGCCTGGGAGGAGGTCCAAAGGTCACTGAGCATTCACCATTTTAATACTTCTGTATTTGCTCGCTTTGTTTGCCCCCAAATAAAAATTCAGTCATTTTAAGTTCTGCTGCCTGTCAGTCAAACTTTCTGAGGCTTTATGAAGCAAAGACAGAGAAAGCTCAGCGCTGTGGGACCACAGCAGCCATTTCTGAGATTTTAATGTCAGTAAAATTATTCTTTGCTCACTGAAGTCGAGTTTAACACTGAGACGTTTTATTATGACCTCATTAAAATCAATTCAACCATTGAAGACTTACAGGTTCAGCATGTGTTGCATATGTTACTGACAATGATAATGTCATATTCAAAGATCATCTGCTTGTTTTGGTGATATTTATCTCCACTGTTTGAAATCAGCGTTGTGAAATTGGTCACTGAGCTAGCAAGAAAAACCATCCATCCATCTTCATCCGCTTTATCCGAGGCCGGGTCGCGGGGGCAGCAGAGAGGCCCAGACCTCCCTCTCCCCGGCAAGAAAAACCAACTCCTGGTAACTCATCAAGATCTTAAAAATAACAAAATTACAACAAAACCCCCCCAAAGACCATCATTTAGAAAGTAATGATAACTCGAGCTCCGACTGTCATTGTGTTCCCACGATGCTACTGAATGTGGATGCAACCTGTCACGAAATGAATCGGTCTGCAGCAGCATTTCATAATGTCTTGAAATGGTTAGCGCAGGAAAGCCGGAGCACAATCAATACAGTCCTTTATCTTTGGGGCTGTAAGTTGACATTAATTAATGTTCAGCAGTGACATATCTGTCTTTGCCCTATTAAAGCTTTGTTTCGAGGGTTATTCTTCCCACTGTGCCATTTATTCGTTTTTATTCTGCTGAATGTTCATCACGCCATAATTAGCCATTTTTCTCCCATCCAGAGCATCATAACCCATCACAACACGACAGCGTTGGCTTCCTGAGCACCGTTACCAGCCCGTTTGTCACTTGACGAGTTAACAATACAAAGTTTGTCAATATGTTTTCGTTTCATAAGTCTGATCGTTTATATCGGACTTATGAAACATGCAGTTTAATGTTATTTAAATGCTGATGTCTTCAGTCTCCTCCGGCCCGTGTTGTTTGACATTTAATAATCAACACAGTGACATTTGTTTCAGCTCGTTCCTTCCTGTAGAGATACCGTAGCTAACATTTACATTGGAGCGTCTGTAATTTCTGTCATTTACATTCATTGAGTGAATGATCGAAGCAAACTTGTGATGGGCAGCTTGAATAATCAAAGAAGTAAGTTCCTATTCCACCTACTCATTTATGGCCTTTCTTCTCTGCTCCTTTCTTCCTGTCCCCCCTGCAGAGCTGCTGTCAGCCTGCCACGAGCTCCGGTGCCGCTATGGCTGCGTCATGACTAGAAACGGCACCTTCTGTTTCTGCGCTGACGGCTTTGAGGTTGGGGAGGACGGGACGAGCTGCAGAGGTAGGATCCTGCACCGCTGGTGGGGCCTCCTGCCATGGAGCGCTCCCCCCTTTTCCTCCCTCCTCTCCGTGCAAGTCTCTCCTTTTGCCCTCGGCCACACTTCTTTCAGTTGAATAAGCAGGAGCTGCTGCCTATATGAGAACCATCTGGGCCTCATGCACAGCACAGACACACACACATCCTTACACATGTATACAAATACTTCGTGCTTTTTTTATGTTCTTCATGGTGTGGGGCACAGGACATGATTTTGCTACAGTTGCACTGAATTATTTGAATTCTGCACATAACTTGTGCGTAGAATTGCATAATTATGGAAAGGAAAAGTTTCACAAAGTGGGAGTGCTGCTGGAGTTTGATTCTGCTGGGGGAGGCGTGAGAAAGCGCTGTTACAGCGCAGCGCATTGCTTATAAAAGTAATTATACCTGAGGTGCCAGAGTGAGAAAGCGCCGTTACAGCGCAGCGCATTGCTTATAAAAGTAATTATACCTGAGGTGCCAGAGTGAGGCCGCACTAAGTATACTTTATGTATTTGGGTCATGTTTGAGCACCTAATTTGTTACAAATGACTCTCTTCCTGTTTTCCATAAGATCATGATGAATGTGCCATGTATGGAGCATGCAGCCAAACCTGCACCAACACCTACGGGTCATACAGATGCAGCTGCACAGAAGGGTACATCCTGCAGCCCAACAGGATATCGTGCAAAGCCAAACAAGGTGAGTGGCACGCTTGCATCATAATTAGCACAGCGTACGCGTTCTGTCTCGTTCAGACGTGGAATCCCGGCTTATGGTCTCCTCGCTTTTCACAAGAACTGGTAGCGCAAGATTAATGGGACTGAGCGATGACCACATCCATCACCACACGGGGACGGCTGGATGTGGTCAACCCAGGATAATGATCAAATTAATGAGCATGAGATTTTAAGTGGGCGCAGTCTGGAGTATTTTGTGCAGAGACAATACCTGACATCACCGTGATTTATGTTAATGCCCGATGCTGCTAACAAATCTGCCCCAGTGAGGAAAGCAAGCTACTTATTGTAGAAATTAGACAAATCAAAGAGTTATTGTGTTTTGGTGAGTGCGGTGTGTAAATAGTCCTGAGTTGTGTAGTTTACACGTCCGTGCCCGTGTTTTTTAGGGTTGTTGCCACTTTGGCGCATATGGGTTGAAAATAGCTGGAGGCCCAACACGTCTTGTTGGGGAGACGCCGCTGGTGCAGCTTTTAATCACGGTGACTGGTGTCCTACCAAGAATAAACTGAATATGATTACCCATAAACTTAACTGAACCCAATGCTCACATGCATTAATATTAATTTAGCAGAGAGCAATAGTGGTACAAGGATAACTATGGGGTTACCATTAGTTGTAAAAGCTCATGAATATAAATTCCTGATAGAGCTCTCAGAGGCCAGGAGATGAGGAGCAGCAGGGTATGAAAAACATATTAACGCAGCGAGTGTAAGATTGAAGTCGGGACTCTGAAGCGCACATTTTTCTTTTTAGGGATTTAATCTCGGTTTAATCTCTGCTTTGACTCTGACTTCAGTGAGTTTTACTTTCTCCTAACATAAATGTGACGACACCCGTATGCTCTTCGTTTCTACTCGATTACAAATGTTTGAAGTGCAAATATGATGTTGAAAACATCTTTATTTGATATATGCAAAATACAGTTATCAGTACTTTCTGTAGATGATAGTTGAACCTGTTAAAGACATTTAGTGTCACGTGGTTGTGTCAGATGTAACCCTGGTGTATCGGATATGTTTGGTTGTTTAACCTCAATGTTGTGTGAACATGAGCTGTGATTGGACACCGCCGCCTGTGTCAGGATTGGCTTTACCTCGTCATTAAGTTAAAGAAAACATCCACAGGGCGCCTGGTGTCACAGTGCTGTGTGTGTTTTAGTTACATTCTCTCATTATTGTTATTCGTGGGTTTTGGTTCTGCTTGTGTTACATTTTTAGTCCTTGGATTTTGGTTTCTCTTACTTTTCCTTTCTGGTGTTCCTCGTTTCGTCTCCTTGTTCCCTTCATCTTCCCACTCAGTCGTGTCTCTGTCTCAGTGTCTGCATCTTTGTGATTGTCTCGTGTTTCCTGTTTTACTTTGAAAGTCTGTGTCCTATGTCAGTGCATCTAGTTTTGCTTCCTCTTGTCTCATTATGTGTGATTAGTCCAGCTGTGTTTCCTTCCTGTTTCCCTCATTACTTCCTTGTATATTTAAGCCCTGTGTTTTCCTTCGCCCACTTCCATGTGCTGTGTGTTTCCTCTGTGGTCCTTGTTATCCTTGCACCCAGTTTCTAGTTTCCTAGTGTCTTTGTTCTCGTCCTTAGTTTCTAGTTTTCTGCTTTTGGATGTTTTTTGCTACGGCGTAATAAAGCTGCCTGTTTGAGTTCATCCTTTGGCTCCTACATCCTGTAACCTGACACCTAGTTTATGTCAAAATGTAGTTTGTTGTTTTGGTTTATGAGCTTCAGCTGCGTGCGTTGTATATGAGTGCAGACTTGTATATAGTTAAACATGTATGGATTATATACTGTTGAATTCTGAATATTGATTTGTAAATAATGGAATTTGAACAGACAAAGTGTGAACGTCATCCTGCTGCTTTTCCAGCATAAACATTGTGCAGACATTATATTCATGAAAACTTTTCTTTTCTCTTGTTTCATGTTTGAAATAAAACGATTCTAATTCCTTATAATAACTTTGACATTTATCTTTTCCCATGATACATGTTTGTAGCCTCGCATGGTCAAAGTCTCATCTACCCCCCAGTGTGGGAGAAAAACGCTTGTCCCTGCGTCACGCACCAGCAGTTATTTGAGTGGACATTCTGATTTATTACCTATATTAGGAGGGCAGCCCTTGACTTGAACTTGTGCTGAAGATTGGGATAAATAAGGGCCCTTTCAGGGGGTGAACCTGATGTCAGAGACTGTGCACGCTCAATTAAGCCCATAAAGAGGCTTATTTCAGTTCCACCACCGCAGATCTCGTTCCACGAGTCCAGGCGGGAGTGTGTGCTGGTGAACACTCACATGTCATATCTGCGTTTCCTGTTATTTGAGCTTCAAGAAATCTGTCCTGAAAGTGTTTCCTGCTGTTTGTTTGTGCAGTGGTGGAATTAGAAATATTGTGCGTGTTTGCCTTGGTTGGGTTAACACTGAACAGTTAGACAGTAAACTTTCCGATGGTCTTTCCGCTCATATATTTTGCATATCACGCTGTTTTTAAGGGAAACTTTACTGAGCTAGCAGAATAGCTTTGCTGAGTCATCCCACGATAAGATTTATGTATGTTTATTTCAGATCCTGGCGACAGCCGGCCAGCGCTTCTCATCGGTGGCTCAGATCGCATCGTCGTCACCCATCTAAATGGAAGCGGCCTTCAGCCGCTCAGGTCCTTGAGGACAAATGGGACGCTGGCTCTGGATTTCCAGCAGAACCAGGAAAGTGTGTGCTGGGTGCTGTCTTCAGAGTCCTCTGGGCAGCTCCGCTGTGCTGTGACAAGGAGCCTGCGTGGATTCACACGGGAACAGGAAATACGAACTCAACAAAGTTTGCAGCGTATGTTTATATCAGGTCCTTCTTTTGTTCATTTTTCTGATAAACAGCCGTCTAACCACACGAATAAAAGGTATTCCTGCCTGTGGCGAGCATCATCCGGGGCTCACGCTTCTTTGTTTTCTCATTGTACTTTGCTCTCTCCCTCTCTCTCTTACCTGCGAGCTGTCTCGCTCTATCTCCTCATTATCACCGAGGCTTACGACAGGTTAGCCTCAGCAGTTTTGGAATTCATCTTTATCCTGCAATCGCCATTCAGGCCTGCGAGCTGCACTCGCTGCACTCGCTGCGCTCGCTGCGCTGCTTCAGAAGTGCTACCTTTTTCTGCTCTAGTAAAGATTCCCATGAATTATAGCCCATTTCATAACAAATGTGCTCGATTTTCATTTGTTAAAGTCTCATAGAAACCTGCAAGCTAATCAGAATTATTAATGGCCATGGTATCTTTTAAAAGGGCACTGGAACAACTGCACAAATAAAGATTTAGTTTATTCATCATGAGTAGCAGAGTTTGCCTTTGCCGTCAGGAAACTGTTCACAGAATCTTAACAACAACATTGCTGTCAGTTTGATCTCAGCTCGGACGTGGAGAAAACGTCTTTAATGCAAATACTGCAGGGTTGCTGCAGTAATATTTCTGCAGGGTCATTGGAGTGGCGACAGACCCTCTGTAAGGAAAAGTCGTCCCCCTCTAAATGTGTCCTTGCAAACAAAGCTTCATAACTTCAGATACTTTACAAACGTGCAAAGAAAGAACTCGTGCTTCGAGTTTAAAGCATCAAACTCTCCGCAAAGCCCCACAAACCTCATCAGCTCAGATCTGTGACTAAAGACTAAAAGTCGAGATAACCAGGCCACCCGCTGCTTCTGTTTCATCATTATTTTTGTCTCTTTGGTTGCCACGGAAACCTTATTTTATTTACATGGCATCTGTTCTACACGAGGATCTAACGCGTCTCCTTCTTTCCCGCTGCAGATGTGGAGCAGATGGCGATTGACTGGCTGACAGGAAACTTTTATTTTGTTGACCGCGTCACTGACAAGATCTTTGTCTGTGACAGCGGCGGGGACACGTGCGTTACCGTCCTACAGCTAGACCTGCTCAATCCTAAAGGCATAGCTCTGGATCCTCTCATGGGGTGAGTGCATACCTTCTCAGAAAGCCACCACGCAAGTCTCATTTATCACCGCGTGTCATTTTTCAGAGGAAAAAAATATCAGAGAGAGGACAAAAAATTACATTTCAGTGCTGATAACAAGAGATTTATCAGGAGGAGTATAAGAGGGCTACAATAAAGGGATTTAAATGATTTCCTGTCCTTCAGCTGAGCCATTTTCTCTGTGTGTAATTTGGTGAATAACTGGTGATGCTACTGTCTAGACATTCATTTGTATTCACTGATTTCACATCCCACAGAAGAACAGGCCCCAACAGGACTTTCATTACAGGATTTTTGTCTCTGAAGATCAACGAAAAAGCGCAGCACCAGTGGAAGAAAACATATTCCCACACTGCTCTCAGTGAAAACTGTAACATTTGGAGCGTGCGGCTGACAGTCTCAGTGATCACGATGTTGGAGAATTTATTATTTCTCGGGAGTTTCCTGTGTCAGCGTGCAGAACAAACACACACTGCATGGCCCAGCTGTACCAGCCGGTGAACCAATTATCAGCAACCCGGTCTCGCCAGGGAACAGCAAAGCTCCAGTATTTGTGACCAGTCAAAGCTAATTTTTCGATGTATACCCGTCCTGTTTTTGGCTGTTTGGCAGTAGAAACAATCGTCTGCGATCACGTCAAGCTGTCACGACAGACCTCGTAAGGCCGAGACAAAATGAACCTTTGACCTAACGTGTAATTCATTCACGCTGTTGTCACGTTGGGGATTTCTGCTTTATAATCCACGCTTATCCAGCACCTCTGTTTACGACCGTAAACCTCTCATCAAAATAATTAGCTGGTTTTTTAAAGGCAGGGAGAGTCGGCTGGCTGCAGCTCTTTGTTCTCGTTTGTGTTACAGTGAATACACTGCACTCCCTGTGATGTGCTCCAAGTCAGGCTGGCTCTTAAGTGGTTGTGCTGTAATCACACATGACTCGCATACACATATGAACCTTATTCTGTAGATATAGATGGATAGTGGTCTCGAGTCCGCTGCCCCACGAGGGAGCTGGTTTTGCAGGCTGCTGGATAGATGGACTCTCGGAGCCTTATTCCTGACTCTAATTGGTGAGAAATAGGTACAGCCTGAGAGAGGTCTGTCAGCCCAGAGCAATGGAGTGAAAACAAAAGAAATCAGGGAGGTGTTAGATAGCAGCGCAGCGTGAGGAGCAGTGTTTATAGAATATGCCCTGGTTTGGCACTCCGTCCCTCTGCATCCTTGCCTCTCTTGCTATTGGATAAGCATTTTAACTTGATGGACAGCCTTTTCTTCTTCTCTCTAAAAAGCTTTTCTGAGTTTGATGGATGGTATGGTTTGTTTATCAGCTAGAATTTTTATCAGCACTACAAAATTGAAGCGTCCTCTCCCACGAGTCCTATTTTAGTGTAGCGTGTATACCCGTGATGAAGAAGCGCTGCTGGCAAGTTTCCTCCCGAGCTTTGATATTATAAAATAATTAAAATCCTGCTGTTGCATCACACCGTCAGCCCCGTCCATGGAAGTAAAGTCTGCATTTATACATGCTAATAATTTGTTTGGAGGGGAGCAAAATTGTCGCCTGGAATCTGATTACTGACATTTTTATATTTTTGGGACTGTTTCAGTTTTGCAGGAACTTGGAAATAAAAAGATGCATTGATGGCACAAAAGATCACCAAGGTTATTATGCTGATTTATCCTGTAAAAAATATTTCATTTATTACCTCTAAAGTCACGACTGGAACCCTGCTGATGGCGTTGCAGGAAGTCAGGAATCATCAAAGGTCAACAGGATCTATTTCTGGCAAATGTTTGTGCAAGATTTGTCGTACAAAAACAACGTTGAAGCCTTTAAGCCGTTGCCAGAGTCAAACACTGCAACGCTACTTTTTTTTGTATTTATTATAAATTAATTTTTTACAGAATTATGTTCAGAGCATTATTTTAAATTAAGCCTCCAGATTTTACACTCCTTCAAGTGCAAGAGGATCTGAAAGAAACCAGCCGTGTCCTGACGCTGCTGTAGTTTTGGCCGATACGCTGCTCATTGATTCTCCAGCTGTGAGGCTCCTGCCTTTATTCGCTGCCCCCGTGCTTTTTACTTTTTCACAGGTGCTCATTCCCAGAATCCAACAAGGATCTCATCATAGCTGCAGAATGCACAAATACAGCATCGGCTCCGTCCTAATCCTAGAAAGCAGACATTGATATGCCACGTGGAGGTGCACCTGTTTGGGGAGCTGGGTTTGCTGATGCCGGCAGTTTTTCAGCACAGCTTGGTCGAGGGTTCAAAGGGCAGCCCATCTCTCCTCTGGTTTGACTTGTGCAGATTAAGTCGGCTTCCCGTCGTTCTCTGGCTGGAGCTGGTTATCACTGGAAGCTGTTAGAGATCCATCCTCACAGAGTCCCAGCGAGGCAGCGGGGCAAGCCTTCCATATAAATGACTGAATGTGCATACCTGAGCAATTTTAAAAACTTTCAGAGCTGCAGTTACTTTTGCTGAAGAGCATTCCAGTTATTTCTGGTGATGTAATTTAGTACCTGTAGTAAGAATCAAATGACACTGTGTATAACACCTGTCCTCCCGTAGTTACTCTGGCTCCCTGTGTCTTTTTAGATTGATTTTGAAGCTGGCTTCTCTTTTTTTTTTTTTTTTTTTCTTAAATGACATCAGAAACAGCAGTATGCGACATTACGTGATGGCAGAGCTTCAGTTCATCCTTTGTCATTTTTTTTTTTTTTTTTTTTTTTTTAATAAATAGGACAGGGGGAATGAATGAGAGAGAGAGGGGGAGAGAAAGAAAGAAAACCAAAGGGGAGAAGAGACGGTGAGAAGGGGGGGGAAGAGAGACAAAAAAAAAAAGAACTCCTGGGTCACCTGTATGGAGAAAAAAAAAAAACCAAACAAAAAAAACAAACAGAGGAGACAGCAAACAACAAAGAGCAACATAATAATAGAGAAAACAAAGCACCATCACAATAAACTAGCTAGTCATAGATATCAATATTTACTAAGTAATAAACGATATTGTGCAGCACGCAAGATAGACAGCGCACAGTGTGCTTTGAGGCAGCAGCCAAGAAAGCTTTAGTCCGAGTCTGTGAATACCCGTGTGTGCATACCTGTGTGGATCAGCATGCTTGCATTCCAAAGGTTTCTCCATGTAATGATCTGCTAGGGAGTGTGGGGGGGCCACAGCCCCGTCCTCCAGGGCATGAAGCAGGTATGGAGGAGATCAAAACTCCAGACATCCAGAGGCCCCCAGAACACAAGAGACCAAGGAAGACCCACAGAGGGGCAGCCGCGCCACTGTTCCAGTAAGAGCTGAGGAGAGTCCCAGATGAGGGCTCACTCAGCAGCCGCGGAGCAGAAGCCAGGGGGAGTTGCAGTGACGCGCCCGTGAGCTCCGCCGGCCCCCAGCTGCGCCTGAGTGACCAAGCCCCAGGCCGAGAGGCCGGGGGCACCCCACCTCCAAAGGGGCCCGAGCGAAGCTGGCTTCTCACTGCATCACACATTGTCATTTTGTGTCTGCTCACATACCCCGAGGTCTGCTGCAGCTTTCTAAATGTCGCCAAAATTACCCAAAGAGAAATAGAAAATGCTGCTTTTATTACATTTGCCTCCAGGTTATGGGCTTGTATCAGAGAAGCAGTCTAACAAGTCATTTTTACAAGGCCTTCAAAGGGAGTGCGATGCTGTTTTTAAATCTTTTTTTCTTGTAATTAAAATTAATTCTGCGCTGATTTAATGCGTTCATGTGTTTTAACCTATTTGTACCATTTTTACTGTATTTGTATTTGATCAGATTGTTGTACTATTACATGAAACTCGATTACATATTTGCATGGGTTGGTGAATGTATTCATTTTGTACTTTATGTCCTTCCACAACATCTCTGTTGGATTAAGATCAGAACTTTGACTTGGATCTTCCAAAAAGTCACATTTTATGCTTGAATATTGTTTGCTTGAATGGATTTTCTGTTTGGCTTTCCTGCAAAACCCCGTCTGAGGGATTCAGTTATTGGATGAAATATGTTCGCATTTCTGTTTCCAAACTCTTGAGAAATCTCCTAATGTTGGCCAAGGACCTCAACTGGTTAGTTGCAATAGTAGTAACACTCAACAAAAGTGCGCGGTCGATGTTCGAGGGGGTGGATACAAAACTGCTGACGACTGCTTGAACGAACATTGGATTAGACTAAGATTGTTGGCAGTAAGGATCAAGTGTCACTCTGTCATACTGGGATAAATGCAACCAAACTACTAAAATGATGCACGGTCACATTGTGACTATGATGGTATCCTTTACCTCGTTTAATGATTTAACCCCCCCTCCCCTGCAGAATGCTCTTCTTCACTGACTATGGGAACGTGGCCAAGGTGGAGCGCTGTAACATGGACGGCACCAACCGGACCCGGCTGGTCGATTATAAAATCGAGCAGCCCACTGCTGTGGCGCTGGATGTGGTCAAGAAGCTGGTGTATTGGGCCGATGCCTACCTGGATTACATCGACGTGGTGGATTACCAGGGCAAGAACAGGCACACCGTTATCCACGGCAGCCAAGTGAGTGCCACTTTGCACAGATTTTTGCCTTCCACGGGCCGCACGTTGTGGACTAACGTGGGCTTTTCTTATCAGGATTTGGATCCACTTACAGGGTGTTCTTTGGTTAATGTTCCGATTCAGGGCACTGTGCTTTATCACTGTAAGGCAGGTGGCGTGTTCACTGCTTGTTGTTTTAATTCACTCTTCATTTTGGACAAAAGGGGCTTTTGTGTGGCGAATAAATGGTTTATTAAATTGAAGAAATTGAGTCACACGTGGGGCTGCCTTCCAAATGAGCGCGTCGGTAGTCTCACTCCTGCAGCACACTTTTGAGTCCTTTCATCACGAACGATGATTATTCATTAAAAGGTCCTTTCAGCCAACTTGGACTAGATACTCGGGCTTTATGAGGAAAGAAGAACATACACATCAAGCACCGTGTTCTGTATGCAGGTGTTCTTTGCATGATATTGCCTCATTCATTTGCTCGCGCCCTCATTAGACGGAGTATCTTCATGTCATTGCATTTGCATTACAAATGCGATGTTGCCGCTGTCTGTCTTTTCTGTAGCCCGTGTTTGGTCTTTAATGTCGTAGCCGCTCGCATCAGAAGATTCCCCACAGGTTTGCTCGCTGCATTATAATTTTAAAGCTCTTCATACTTGACAGTCAGGAGTTTCTAAACTTCCACAGAGTAAAATTTGTCATTTCAGAAAATATCTAAATATCCTCTGTTGTTCTCTGCTGTTGTGGTGAGCCGAGGAGATTACAGTTAGCTGCGCAGATCCACTTCTCTATATGAAGTTGACCCTGCTGGTATTTTCTGTGTTTTTCATACAGATGGTACTGAGTGCTTCCTGTGCTGTATAGGTGAGCTGCAAGCTCTTGAAGCAGTATGTGAGAGTTCCTTAAAAAAGCATCTCGTGTGAAAGTAGAGTGCTGAGGTCAAACTCCACAGGGGGAGACGGTTGAGTGGTTTGTTTTTTATTTATTTCTTTATTCTGACGCGTGTTTCTTGGTGCCCCTGATGTCAAAGTGTGGGCCAGTGAGCTTAGGTGCACTTCCTGTGAACACAGCTCATCCAGCCATGTCGCTATGTGTGGGTGTCAGGCTGCTAAATGTAGCATGGAGGCTGCAGTATCAGGGCCAGCAGCCTCCCAGTGGAGTCAGGCTTTTGACTCTGCACGGGCTGCCAAACAGCCCCACAGCTATCGCCCGTCCCTCTCATGCAAGTCTTCCTTCATTCATTTTTATTATTCTTTTATTTTATTTTCATGTTGTGGTTTTGTGTGTTTCTGGTTTCATGAAAGATGAAAAAAAGGAATGTGGATCTTTCTTGTTTTTCAGGTGTCGTACATTTATTCATTAGCTGTGTTTGAGGACTACCTCTATGCTATCCACTCTGACCCTTCCAAAGGGAGTTCCTCTGCAGAGCTGCTGCAGATCCACAGGTTCAACATCACAGCAGACAGCAGGACGCTCGCCAGCCTGGGGAATTCTAAAGGACTGCGGGTTTATCATAAACTCACTCAGCCCAAAGGTAAAGGACAGTTTCTACATATTTGCAAGTATCTTTTATTTTCTGTCATATATTTGAGTAAAATACAAGCAAAAGTACTGACATTTCTCTTTCTCATTTCGTTCACAGTCAGAAGTCATGCGTGTGAAATGGATTCATACGGAAAGCCGGGCGGCTGTTCCCACATCTGCCTTCTGAGCGGCAGCTACAAGTCCAGGACCTGCCGCTGTCGTACGGGCTACAGCCTGGGCTTCGATGGAATGTCCTGTAAAAGTTAGTATAAGATCTGCTGCGGAGTCAAACTGTGTTTTATGAAGATGCTAATATTTTTGCAACCTCCCAGCCCCCAGTGTTTGTTATAGGATTAGACTTAAACCACTCTGTGGGATACTTGAGTTTGGAAACTGCAGTGGGAGAAGTTTGGTTTTGACAAAATACAGCAGCTGGCACATTTTCTCACAAGCTGGACATCACTTCCTCTTAGAGAGAAAGAACCGACACAGAATGTCAGAAATAGTTTCTCTATGTTATTTCAAAAACCAGTATCATTGTGGGGGCGGCTGTGGCGTCTCCTGATCTGAAGGTTGGTGGATCGATCCCTGCCTCTTCCAGTCCACGTGCTGAATTTTAGAACGCCGGGGTGAGGTGCTCATAACAAGCAGCTGCTGGGGATCTGTGCGGAGGTCGGCTCTGTCCTGGAGCTCCAGGTTATCCGTGTTACCTCTGAGCTAACAGCCTACCTTTTAATCTGTGCCAGCTGGCATAGGCTCCGCCCCAACCCAGCCAGCACCCCAAATTCAATAAGTGGAAGAAGACGGATGAAATATTATTAGAATACTTACTGTGAGCCGATTGGAGTCAAAGTTAAAGAGCACAGATCTAAAAGGTTTTCTCTGGCAGTTTTTCTAATTGAAAAGAATCTGAACTAATGTCAGCCAAGGATCTTCTGCTCACGTACCATATTAGAGCCAAGCATATGCCACGCATGCACGGCCTTCGCCCGACAGCGATGACGATCACAGCGAATGGTGAATACACACCCGCTTGAGAGTAATGTCCTGCTATCGACCTGTCGCGAGTCTGACTGACTGTTGCAATAATGAGGTTTTAAGTTTGTCTGCATTTGTCGGCCAGTCTGATCAATCGCTGGACATTGTGTAGTTGACAATAAAAGCAGGGGATCAAATTGATGACACAATTTTAGGGCCCGCCACATTTCGATCGAGGTAACGAAGCATCGGGAGGCAAAGCGTGACACGTTTGATTTATGCCCCCCTCATAGATGTTCTGATGACACTATCTCTTTTTGCTCGTGCTTTCCATCTCCCTAAGCATAATGAGATTTAGTGTTAAATGGTAGTCCTTGTTCAAAGAGCAGTCACAGTGGGGTTTGATATCTGGGTCTCTTGCAATGCTTAATTGTCTCCTGGGTAGTTGGTATCTCCCCCACGAAATGATAAATTGGAGTGAGACATGTGTGGTCCTCACCCTCAGCATCCTAGTCTCCTGGGTAGGGGCTAAGAGTGAGGAGAGGTCTGCTTCTTTCAATGGAAGCCCTCCTTCATTCCTCCCTTTGCGTCTCCAGAGGATCCCAAAGGGTTCGAGAACATAAAGTCCCCTGAGCGGCAGGCGAGGAGCTGCCTCAGCTTTCCGGGCCTTTCCGTTTGCCTTTCTGCTCAGGCGTGTTTTTTTTAGTTCAGAAACAGCGCAGGGTAAGTATTGCAATTGTCTGTTTGCTCAAGCATTTTTCTTCTCTTACGCTAAAGGCAGCTTCGTAGCAGGGCTGTGATTGAGGGGGGAGAGTATAGTCATTGGCACTGATTACTGGCTCCATTAGGGTAAATGAATGGCCCAGGCTCTGGCAAACATATGAGAACAATGTGGCCAGTAAGAGGGTTTAATGCTAGGATCAGCACTGATGAATTACACCAATTAATTGACAATAACAGTAAAAAAAAGGGCGCTGTCCTTTCTTGCTTTGTAGAGCCCAAAAACGATATCTTCCTGTTCTACGGTAAGGGGCGTCCGGGAGTCATCCGAGGCCTGGACATGAACATCAAGTCCAGTGACGAGCACATGGTGCCGATCGAAGACCTGGTCAACCCTCGAGCCATCGACTACCACGCAGAGCTGGGACACGTCTACTTTGCTGACACCACCAGCTTCCTGATTGGGCGGCAAAAAATAGATGGAAGCAGCAGAGAGACTATACTGAAAGATGGTGCGTCCGAGTGCAGTCATGTTACATTTAACACACTCCAACAGCCTAAAATGTACATTTGTTACACTTTGTATAACACTAACCCCAAAGTTCTTTAATGATGTAACAACATTTATAAAACATTTGATGTCTTTTATAAATCCTGCTGAGCTGTGTGTATAGATAAGGATGTGGCATATATTTGATAGTTCTGTTGAATTCTTTTGTTGTAGAACTTGACAACGTTGAAGGAATCTCAGTGGATTGGATTGGGAATAACTTGTATTGGACCAACGATGGGTACAGGAAGACGATCAGTGTTGCCAGGCTGGACAGAGCTTCCCAGACCAGGAAGACTTTGCTGGAAGGCAATATGTCTCACCCCCGGGCCATTGTGGTGGATCCTCTGAACAGGTCAGAAAAATAATATTACACGAGCAGAATTCAGTGGCAGAAATAGTTTGTTGGTCCTGTGCAGGTGCAGGTATGGCTAAGCATCAGTTAGATGCAGACAGGCTATAATGCTGGAAAACATTACCAAAACAGCACGTGCGTGGTGTGTGCTCCATTTTTTACGCCCTGACAGAAAGTGAGGAAAGCAATTATCTTGCCACTCTCACTCACATCACTAAATGGACTTTAAACAACTTCGGAGGTAAAAATGTTACGCTTTTTATTGCCTCGCTAGTGTGTTGTACAGAATTTAAATTGCCATCAGATTTTAGACCTGGTTGGTAAAATTCAAATAACGAATGAATGTCCGCGCCCTGTTTTATTTGTTGTATGTCTGTGAAGCTTCTCAGTCATCCAGGTCATCGTAGTCTAAGGCGCTTGGAAAGAAAAGCGTCTGGACTTCTTTAAGTTGCTTGAAGACGTTTCATCTCTCATCCGAGAAGCTTCTTCAGTTCTAAGGTCAAATGGTGGGGAGTCCCAGACTTAAGTCCTAGGGGAGTGTCCCCCCAAGGGGGTCATGAACCCCTTGTTGATCCTCTACCTAATCACACGAGCCAAGGTGTGAAAATTAGCCAAGGTTTCGGGTGAACCCACCTAGCCCCACCCTATCATGTGATTTCCTGAGGTCAGGTGGCGTCTGGGAAGGTTCTCAGAACTAGATTATAGATGGCAGACAGTTGATGTCATAAGCCCCGCCCCTCTGTTCAAAGATGGCCATTCTCAGTGGACATAGATGCTTCTTTCACTTCTCTTTCAAACCATCTGTCTTCTATGTCCTAAATGTGAATATTGGTGTCCTCAAATTTGTTGTTGTTTGTTTTTGATTAATTAAATGGTTTTGAAGAATTGGCAGGATACTGTGGAGAGTTTCGCCTTTAACCTTTGCCCAAAGTAATATTTCATGTAGGCCCCTAAATTGTGGGAAAACAATACTTCAGTGAGAAAAATGTTGGGATTGTTATCAAGGTGTTTGTAAGAGGCTGAGGGACATTAGGTAATGTGCAATAACCTGATTTAAATGACATCTCCGTTCCTTGTGAGGCCCGTCCGATGGATATTTGAGTCTGATGCTGACACGGTTTTTTCAGTGTTCAGTCTCAGTATACTCGTTTTATATCTAGGTTACTGTATACTGTATGTTTGAACTGCATGGAAAGGAAAACCATGCATTTTACAAGCTCATTAGCAGCTTACTGTGAAGGCACCACTGTGTGCATAGCTGCAATGCTGCAGTGTATGTGCTGCAGAAACTGGTGACATTATATAAACCAATAAAGCAGAGAGATATAGCTGCTCTTATTAAACCATCTCTGATTTCTTTGGCTCATGCTTTTACATCAGCCCATATATGGCAGCACATATGCTGACACACCGCATGTGAGATGCTACTTTCTCGCACTAGCATGAATTCCCAAAGTTTCTTAAACTATTACTTTGCAGAAAGTGTTGGAAACAGTTTGCTTTAGCAGACATCTCCTGTGATTGATGATAACATATGAATAATTTTCATCAGCACGATTAAACTGACAGAACATCTGTTTTTCTGAAAGCCCCTTGTGCAGCCTTTAACTCACTCATCTCGTTCCAAGAACGACACCAAGCAGCTCATTAGCCACAATTAAACCATTTAATAGCTAATTCTGTGGAGTTCTCAGGGACAATCTTATAAGCATTTCTGTGCACATTCCTATAAGTTGAACTTTGCTGGCTGATTGGTAATTATCATATAGAGTTGATGCTGCAAAACCCAAATTCATTGAGTGTCTTAAGGTTCTTAGGGATTAATACTTTAAGGCTTAAATCGTATTAACACTCCCCAAATCCATTGCAGTCAGAGATTAGTTTCCAAGCCTCAAGGGACTGTTCCAAACATTTTGCTATACACAGCTGTTTCGCTGCTTTAGGGACACGCACCAAAGCAAAAACAAAACTTACTCATTCCTAGTTTAGTTTTATTTCCCCCCTTTGTTGAAAACAGTTACCAGTAGACAGTTTGCCTTTATTTTTAGCTCTCTGTCTTATTCTCGATTCCAACAATGAAACTGATTCCAGCGTTGCTATACGAGTCACGTTGCGGTGCTGCAGGAAGGAAACTGACGTTTATCTGAGGGATTATTAAAAAAAATCATGTTTGCGTTACGTGTAAAGAACAAAACGTTAAACAGCTGATATGAGAACATGGCCTTAAACTTTAAGGCTAATCAGGGTGGCGCTGAGAGTTTCAGTGCTGACAGATGTGCCACAGCAGCAGAGTTGGGGGTGGCAAATAACCGTGTCACTTTTTTTGTATAAGGATTAATAACTTTTACTCCAACCCTCCCACTGACAGCACAAATGATTAGAAGAGCTAGTTTTGGGCTTCTGAGGAAGCGTTCAGCCTGAAGCCGACAGCCCTTTGATCTCTATCTGCTCTGCTGGAAGAGTCTCTTAAGGTGAAATGGAAGCAATTCTCCAACACATCTTCTGATCTTTTGCATCCTCGATGCCTTATTTTTTCCTCACTTTGCTGCTTCTAGTCTGTGTTGACACGATTAACACTAATAGTGTCGTACCTAGAAACTGAATACATTTATTCATGAAGCACACACATGGCAAAAAATATGTTACTAATCACACTTGGTCAGCTTCTTAGCGACTGCATGAGTGTGCAAACAGATGGACGACACATTTATGGACAAAACCATCATGAAGGTGTCTCGTAAGGATCCGGTCCGCCTGGGCATTAACCGGAGCAGCAGTGCTAAAAAGAGATTCCCTACTTTGCTGTTTTCATGACAGCGATGAAGGCTGGGCATTCAACTGGGCTGAGATCTAGAAACTGTGAAGGCCATGGCATATGAGTCACATCATTTTTATATTCATAAAGCTATCCAGTGACCCCTCATGCCAGAGGAGAGGAGCTGTCCTTATCATCTGAATTGAAAAGCCCCCCACACACACACACAGCATAACAGGGCTGAGGAAGGTGCTCACTGCAGGGGTGGGTGCTTTTAGCTTTTTCTGCTTTAATTTATCACCTGTTTATAGTTTAGAGGCTTATGTAATAACGTGGCACGGTCTATACATTTTTTAGCAAACAGTACAGATTATTAGAAACTAAAAGTAATGCTGCAAATTCTAGTTTTTGTCATGTTTGCTTCTGGATAACTTGCAGATTTAAATGAAAATATGAAACGTGGACAATTCAGGTCTGTGTTTAAGTCAGCTGTGAACCGTCTTCTACTATAACGGTGAAAATGCCACGATGTCTGATTTCATGCCCGTGTTTGCCGTTCTGCATGTAGCCATATGTGTGTCTGCATGTTGAGTGGGGAGCCGGGGTGCTGTGAATAATTCATGAAATCGTAAAGATGACATTGAGACAGTGGGAGTCTTCATTCAGCCCCATCTCTGATTCTGTTTCATCATCTCTTTGCCAAGCTCTCTATCATTGATGAGAAACAAGGGGCCACGTGGCTCAGCCAGGAATCCTCAAAGAGAAAATCTCTCGGGCACGGTTACTGGAGAAAAGACCTGTCGAATTATTGACCCAATCGTGTTTCACATACCACTGGTCCTCCGGGAGCTGTTTTCTCGACATACAGAAGCTACACTGAAGCACTTTGGTTGAAAATATGGACCGTCTGACTTTGACGTCTAGTAAAGCTTAGCTTGAGAAGCCTGAAATATTTCTTAAGCCCCGACAACTGAAGTCCAAACACGTGTCTGATTATCTGCTTTTAAAATATGGAGAATCTAGTTTGTATCCATTTCGTCTTCATCGGGGAAAACTTCAGTTCCCTTTCAGTCGATTCACTCGGTACAACACATAAGTATGGGATATCACGCCCTCGCGTGTCCTGGCTGAAGAAACCTTTATTCACGCCTTTACGGCAGATGACGTGTGATGACACGCGCAAGGCCCCGCCCGCACATATAGCCGCTGCCATCACCGTCATCCCTCAGTTCTTACGCTCTTCACCTCGCTGAGAACACCTCTGCTGAGTTGGGCTAGCTAGCTACTGCTAGTTAGCTCCGTTGTCTGCCAACTTGAACCTAGCTTAACTGCCCCTGTTGGTGTTAGCCTCCACCGCCCAGCTGGTGCGTAGGCTGCCCGCGGAGCGCTATTTTCAAGTTTTTCTTGTGCAGCGTTTCGCTTTGCGTTTTGGGAATGGACTCCAAACCGAAGCGAGCAAAGCAGAAATCTTCTGTTCGCCCCTGTCCTCAGGGATGTGGTTTCTCTTTGCACGACAGCGACCAGCACGATGCCTGCCCTGTCTGCCTGGGGATCGTCCACGCTAGGAGAGCGTTGACGGAGCCCGAAGCTTGTGCGTTTTGTCGCCAGCTCCGACGCTCGACCCTGGAAAGACGGGTGACGTTTGTGGAAAGAGTGCTGGGACGCTCGGCTGTCGCACGGCATGACCCTCTTCTTTCCGAGTCTGGAGCCCCGGCTTCGTCCGAGTCCGAAGACGAAAATTTTCAGGTCGATGTCCCCGCGATTAGCTGGGCTGACCACATGGAATACGTTGACGGGTTAGCAGATGACGGACCGGAACCATGCAGGAGCGCTGACGGGCTTCAGCCTGGGTTGAAGCCCGCCAGCGCTCCCCAGGAAGACGATGACGTGCTGGACATCGGCCTGGACATCCATGGTTTGTCGGAGGATGAGCAGGAGAGCTCATTGTCGACCCAATATGCCGCCGCTGCTGCGCCGGTCGGCCACGATGACACCTCTCTTTTCTCCCTGTTTCGCCGTGCCGCTGAGAAGCTGCAGGTGGACTGGCCCTCTCCTCCACCAGCTCGGAAGCCGTCGCGGTTTGCGGGTTTTTTCCTTCCACCGGAGCCCGCAACGGCCAAAAACTGCCTCCCCATGTTCCCAGACTTTCTCTGCGAGCTAACAGCGTCATGGGACAAACCTCTGTCACTGTGCCCGGCTATGGACAGTACATGGAATTGGACGGCGCCGAGGGAGCTGGTTTAGCTAACCCACCCCCTATGGAGCCGTCTCTGGCTGCTTATCTGGCCCCGTCCCATAACCATGGTGTCGGTGGCCCCGCATCTCTGCCGTCCAAGCACTGCAGATTCTCGGCCTCGCAGCTGGAGAAGATTTATCGGGCTCAGGCCGGCACCGCTCGAGCCATGAGCTCCGTCACCATGCTCCAGACGTACCAAGCAATGTGCCTGGCGGAGCTTGGATCGCTGGTTCCGGAGGACAGCCCGCTGTCACCTCTTCTTAACGAGGTTAGAGTCACCACGGATTACATCCTCCGTGCGTCTCGCTGTGCAGCACTCTCCCTGGGCAGAGGGATGGCTTCGACAGTGGTGGCGCAGAGGCACCTGTGGCTGACCCTCTCCGACGTCCCTGGTAGAGACAGAGCTGTGTATCTGGACGCACCAGTGTCTGCGGCTGGGTTATTCGGCCCGAGCTCCACGCCAGTCGGCCTGGGGCAAAGGCCCTCCCCCGGGCCCCCGACGGGACCCGACGCCCAGGAGGAAGAAGCCTCAGCCCTCCTAGCTGTGATTGCGAGTGGGGAAGGGATCCGGCAGCAGGGAGACGCTGCCCTTACCCCTCTGTTGCCGCACAAGAGGTGCCGCTTAAGTTCTGTTCAGGTTGTCAGCCCCAGAAGGCGCTGCACTTCCCTATCGCGGTCTCCCAAGCACATAACCTCTGCACACGGTTCAGATGTGTTGAATGTTCAAGCGACCACATCGAGTGTTCCCGCTGTTTTTCATTGTTATGCCCCGGAAAAGGTGCACCCGACAAGATGTATAAATGTACATGTTCCCATGTTGCAATCAATAAAGAGTGTTGTTTACTCTCAAACAATCTCAAATGCTCAACCTGCAGGCGAAATGAGCCAGGTCAGGCAGGGGATGCAGTCCCCTGCAGACACACTGGGGGGCGACGGCGCCCCGCCGTCAGTGCTGCAGGCCAGCCGGCTGGCTGCTCACTTCCCTCAGTGGCGCGCTTGCGCCCCCTCTCCGTGGGTGCTGCAAACCGTTGCCATGGGTTACCGGTTGCAGTTCCGGGTCAAGCCGCCTCGTTTCCAAAGAGTCGTGAACACGATTGTCAACCCCGAGGCAGCCTTGGTACTCAGAGAGGAAATACAGGCGCTATTACAGAAGAGAGCAATACGGGTGGTCCCCGCTTCGGAGACGGACAAAGGTTGGTACAGCCGTTATTTTGTCATTCCGAAGAAAGGGGGAGGGCTTCGTCCCATCCTCGACCTGCGAGTCTTGAACACGTACCTGCGAACGTACAGGTTCAAGATGCTAACACTCAGACAGCTCCTGAGTGCAGTCGGCCCGGGAGATTGGTTTGCGACAATCGATCTAACAGATGCTTATTTTCATGTCGCTATACACCCGAAACACAGGCAGTTTCTGAGGTTTGCATTCGAGGGCGTAGCCTACGAATACCTAGTGCTGCCGTTCGGGCTGTCGCTCGCTCCCCGCACCTTTACGAAATGTGCCGAGGCAGCGCTAGCGCCCCTCAGGAAGAGGGGCATCCGCATCTTGGCCTACCTGGACGACTGGGCTCTCGTGGCTTGCTCCAGAGAACAGGCGGAGACGCAGCTGTCGCGGGTTCTGTCACACATTCAGACACTGGGGTTCTCTGTGAACTTTCAGAAGAGCTCGCTAATCCCAGGTCAACAGATCGCTTTTCTCGGTCTGGAAATATGCTCTCTTTCCAGCCGCGCACGGTTGTCAGAGCACAGAGTGGCCGCGTTTCATCGCTGCCTCGCTCAATTTCAGCTGGGACGCAGACTGCGTTTCCAGACGATATTGCGCTTGTTGGGCATGATGGCATCTATGATCGCCGTAGTGCCGCTTGGGCTGTTGAAAATGAGAGCGTTTCAACGCTGGACTCTCTCTCACCGTTTGTGTGCTTCGCGTCACCTCCGGAGGAGGCTGCCGGTAACTGCGTCTTGCATGCTAGCTCTCCTTCCTTGGAGGGAGCCCGGGCTACTGCACCAGGGCTCTCGGATTGGGAGGGTGTTGTTTCGCAAGGTGGTGTCCACAGATGCTTCCCTAAGTGGGTGGGGAGCGCTGTGCGAGGGTGCGTCAGTGAGAGGGATCTGGTCCGCGGCTCAGCGCCAGCTGCACATCAACCACTTAGAGCTGTTAGCAGTGTTCTTAGCTCTAAAGCGTTTCCGTCCAGTCCTGCAGGGCCAGCATGTCTTAGTCAGGACGGACAATTCAACAGTGGTGTCTTATATAAACAGGCAGGGAGGAACACGCTCTCTTCCCCTGTTGCAGCTGTCTCGCTCTCTGCTGTTATGGTGCAGT
Organism: Aulonocara stuartgranti; assembly: GCF_965226115.1. NCBI lineage: Eukaryota > Metazoa > Chordata > Actinopteri > Cichliformes > Cichlidae > Aulonocara > Aulonocara stuartgranti. Next base: position 1,631,335 of record NC_138952.1, on the reverse strand, counting down.
GTTCATTTTCTGACTCTAAGAGCCACCCATGTCCCGGGCCACCTGAACCTGGGGCCGGACCTTCTCTCCAGGGGGGGTCCTCTGGTGAGAGAATGGAGGTTACACCCTTCAATAGTGGCTCAGATTTGGGATCTATTTGGCGAGGCGCAAATAGATCTTTTTGCTTCCAGGGTGAATGCTCACTGCCCCCTGTACTTCTCCATAATCGACCACGATGCACCCTTGGGCTTGGACGCGCTAGCGCACCAATGGCCAGACGTGCTCCTGTATGCATTTCCCCCAGTGGAAATGATATCTCCAATTCTGGAGAGGGTGCGTCGGCATTCCCTCTCTCTGATCCTGGTGGCCCCTTGGTGGCCCGCGAAGTCGTGGTATGCAGAAATAATCAGCCTGCTTGCAGCAAGTCCTTGGCAGCTTCCTCTCCGCAGGGATCTCCTCTCTCAGGCGGGGGGGGAAGTGTTTCATCCGCGCCCGGATCTGTGGCACCTTCATGCTTACCTGCTGAGAGGTTAAACTTGGTTGCTAAGGGTCTGCCACCTAGTGTGGTAGCGACGATTCAGAGCGCCAGGGCCTCGTCTACTAGAGGCTTGTACGCTTACAAATGGCGAGCCTTCGAGCGATGGTGCCAGGACCGCCACACTCTCCCATTTCAGTGCTCTATTGTGGATGTTTTGACATTCCTGCAGGAGCTGTTGGATAAAGGCCTTTCGTTTTCGACGATCAAGGTTTATTTAGCGGCTATATCTGCTTGTCATATCGGTTTTGACGGGGTGACACCAGGTGCGCATCCCCTCGCCGGGCGTTTTCTGAAAGGGGTTCGCCGGCTGAGGCCCGTGCTTAAGTCCAGTGTCCCTGCTTGGGACTTGTCTTTGGTGCTGGAGGCCCTTTGTGGCCCTCCGTTTGAACCCGTTGAGTCGGTGGATATGAAACTTCTTTCGTATAAGACCGCATTACTTCTCGCTTTGGCCTCGGCGAAGCGAGTGGGGGACCTTCATGCGCTGTCTGTGCATCCTGCCTGCACACAGTTTTCTCCTGATGGCCGCAAGGTCGTATTGCGTCCGAATGCCGCCTATCTTCCCAAGGTCATGCCTGCATCTTATAGTTCACTGGAGTTTGAGTTGCTGAGCTTTTGCTCCCCTCCTTTTGGATCTGAGGAGCAGAGGAGGGTGCATTCTCTTTGTCCGGTGCGTGCGCTACGCACCTACATTGAGCGCACTCGGGATGTGCGTTTGTGTGACCAGTTGTTTGTCTGCTTCGCTAATCCGAATAGAGGTAGAGCTCTGTCCAGACAGAGGCTGTCCCACTGGATTGTAGAAGCTATCTCGCTGGCATACAGCACCGGAGGTTTTGCGTTGCCCCACGGGGTGGGGGCTCATTCCACCAGGGGGATGGCGACCTCATGGGCTCTTTTTAGAGGGGTGCCTGTGGCTGATATTTGTGCAGCGGCTAATTGGGCGTCGCCGCACACTTTTGTGCGGTTTTATCGGTTGGACGTTACAGCCCCTTCGGTGGCTCATGCTGTCCTTTCTGCTGGGTCTACCACTCACTAAGGATGTGGTGGTCCCGTTCCGGTTCGGTGGCTGCTCTGCGGGGCGTGTATATAGGTCCCATACTTATGTGTTGTACCGAGTGAATCGACTGAAAGGGAACGATTAGTTATGTCTATAACTTCTGTTCCCTGAAGGAGAGGAACGAGGTACAACACAGGGTGGCCCCACTGAGCAGTTGGCTCGGTGAAGAGCGGCTATCGAACTGAGGGATGACGGTGATGGCAGTGGCTATATGTGCGGGCGGGGCCTTGCGCGTGTCATCACACGTCATCTGCCGTAAAGGCGTGAATAAAGGTTTCTTCAGCCAGGACACGCGAGGGCGTGATATCCCATACTTATGTGTTGTACCTCGTTCCTCTCCTTCAGGGAACAGAAGTTATAGACATAACTAATCGATTTCTGACCTGGCGGAGGCCTTCCTGATTTCTTAGGTTTTTGCATGCTTGCATGTTTTTTAATGATGATGTCACTGACTTTGTTTCTCAGCTGTTTCTTTAGACTGTGGCTGCTTTTTGAGATCCTTGGCCATACTTCACTTTATCACACAGGTTTTATTTTCCATGTGTCTAAGTTCTCAGTCATCCAGCTTGTGGTAGATCTTAAAAAAGAAGGCAACCAAAAATGTTATTGAAATGTCTTCATAAACTCTAAGAAGACATCTACTTAACAGTAGTGCCATATTTTTCGGACCATAAGGCGCATTAAGCAAAACAAAACAATCAAATAAGTCAAACTTTACTCAGCTCATTCTTCTTGCTTCCTCCACTTCTGTACCATTGATTCATTAATGCTGAATTCTCTGGCAGCTGCTCTATTCCCATGTTGTAGCAGTATATTAATGACTAACCTCGTATTGTGGATGGATTATCTCAGTTGTTCTCCTGACTGAAGTTTGGTCCGTTTACAGCATCCTGCCATGCGATTACATTTGTCTCTAACCATCAGGAACCCTCACGTTAACTTTTAGCGAAAAAAGTTAGCGTTCATCCTCCAGCTTCACTGTTTATGCTATGCTAACATAGCTGTGTAGCTAGCGGTCACGTAGCACATCATTATATACCAGCTAGCCCAACTTCAGTAACCCTACAAACGTCACTGCTGTTTAGTTTCCTGTCTTCATTTATGTTGGAAGTGATAGCAGAGCTGTACGATGTAATTTTTCAGAAATCTCTCAGTCAGAACATGCTATATCATGTTTAGGTATCATGCTATATCAAGCTAGCGAGCTAACTTCCTGCTAACTTCTAACTCAGTTACATTTAATAAATCCTGTTTTCATGGATGCCTGGATGTTAAACTTAATTGTTACACCTGGTAAAGCAGCAACGCTGATCGTTTTATTAAAGATGAAAGAATTTAGACAGTTTTTAACTCTCAGTGATGCTGCAGTGTTCGTTTGACTTTGGGACCTGAAAGTGACAGAGTTTAGGACCCAGATTCCTCCGTGAGGCTCCTGACTACGGTAGCCATAATGCTCCTACAATCAGTGTTGCCAACTTAGCTTTTTTTTCTAAAAAAAAGTCGCTAAAAAAAGACGTGAAAGCGCGTATCGCTTTTACTCTCAACAAGCAGCGGGTGCTGTAACGCAGTCAGTTCTTCTTTTACTCTTATGCTGTTTTGTGGATCACAAGGTTTAAAACTACTTATAAACACACACACACAAAGTAACTCCACCAGAGCGCCTATTTCAGGTCACTTTTGCCGGTCCAAGCCCGGGTAAAGGAGCAGGGTTGGAATTATGACATTAAAAAAAACAATAATTGCTAAAATAAATTTAATTTGTAGTTCTAAATAAACTCTAAATGCATTTAGGACGTTTTTTACTCACTTTATGTCTCTTCCACGATGTTATTTCTCTCTCCAACAACATAGGTTACAATTAGATTAGCATGACCAATTATGCAAATTAGGCGATGACGTCATTTAGCGACTTCTAGCGACTTTTAGGACAGCCAATAGTGATTTTCTTTACTGAGGAGTTGGCAACACTGCCGACAATCCATCAAGCGGTGGCTTCGTAGCTTACCAAAGTCATACTAAAACGTTTTTGACAGATGTTTGAGCACCGTGTAGCACATAAAATCGGTTCGAGGTCAGTAAGCACAACCAGAATTCATAAATAAGGCGCAATGTTGATTTTTGAGAAAATTAAAGCATTTTAAGTGCGCCTTATTGTGCGGAAAATATGGTAGTAATCAGGGCTGGGTGTGGCAAGAAAACTCAGCTTAGCAATGACGTTTTCACTGAGAGCCAGGTTTAAAGCTTTATTTCCCTTAACAAATGAAATCCCGATTTAAACTTTGTGTTTACTCGGGTTATCTTTGTGTTAGATTAAGATTTGTTTGATCTGAAATATGCAAGTGTGACAAATAACAAAAAGAAATCAATAAAAACAGGAAGGGGATAAATACTTTTGTAATGTGTTTGTCAGTACAGTTTGTGTTCCCTATAATGTTGCCTGCATGAATCAAACTGCATGAGAAAGATTCAGTGCCGGAGCCTCCCCATGGGCACTCGGAGCAAACCTCTGAAGACACTGTGACAAGAAATAGATCATTTTGAGAGAAGCTTGCAGATGCTGTCACATCTTCTGATTGATAAGTAATCAAAGCAGGAGGCTGCTTGTAGAGGGAGCAGCGAGCAAAACCCTTTAACATCAGCGTGTCAGAAAGTAAGGGCAAAGATGAATGGGGAGCAGACGGCTGAAATGAACTGCTTAGTTTGAATATGAGGTGTGATCAGTGTCAGCGACAGCAAGTTGTGATCTACAGATGCCACCGATGCCGTGACACTGTTTGCTTTATCTCGCTGCTGGCACTGTATGTGTTCAATTCTGTGTGTGGTAGCTGGATGTACTGGACAGACTGGGAGGAAGATGAGGTCAACGACAGCATAGGGCGGATAGAAAAGGCCTGGATGGACGGATCCAACCGCCGCATTTTCGTCACCTCCAACATGCTGTGGCCCAACGGGCTGACGCTGGACCACAGCAGCAGCACGATGTACTGGTGCGACGCCTACTACGACCACATCGAGAAGATTCACCTAAATGGGACAGGAAGAATGGTATGTTACAGGCTTTCTTCTCAGGTGGTTATTAAACCGAGTTAGTCCACTTTAACAGAGTTTAACAGAGGGCCAGAAGGTGGACTTTAAATCACGATTTAAGTTCAAGATTGGGATCGTTTGTAGACCAGCTCATTCTCATTTTTTAGAATAATAGCATTTGGAAGGCAGTCGATTAATTTAGAGGCTACATTGTTGCCATGTTAAGGTTTGATCGACTGCGGATGAAAGCATCTGTCCCCTCTGGCTGTTTTCTGCACACGCTTCTTGCATTTCAGGGTTAGTGTCTACGTTTGCAGCAGTGCGACGCCTGAAACCTGCTCCTCTTCCCACAACAAGCATCCTTTCATCCCCATCCGCTCATCGACTCTACTGGCATATCACGCTAATTAATTATTTGCAAATGCTGTTTAATCAATGCCAAGATTCTAGCAAACATTATTATAAGCAGACGTTTCTGTGTGAATAAATTTGTGCAGTGAAATTGAATCACATTCATCATATACTGCCATCAAATAATCTTTAAGCCTGTATTCAAACAGCCAGACGCCCGTTTGAGATGACTGATTCCTCTGACGGTGTCTGTCTGTCGCTCTGACCTCGTGACCCTACTGACTGTTTGCTTCATGTTGCAGGTGGTGTACAGCGGGAAAGAACTAAACCATCCGTTCGGAATCTCTCATTACCGCAATTTCATCTTTTGGACCGAGTACATGAACGCTTCGGTGTTCCAGCTGGACTTGACCAACGGCGATATCACTCTGTTGCGGAGCGAGAGGCCGCCGCTGTTCGGCCTGCGTGTCTACGATGCGCAGAGTCAGCAAGGTTGGCTGCTTTCTCTTCATTTAGTCGTCATCCCGCCCTGACACAGAAAGTGGCTGTTTTGCACTGGAAATAGAACCTCCCCCTCCTGTGAATTCAGACATTTATAGCTCCTATAGCACTTTCCTTAATGGAGAGCACTTTATAAGATATATACACCAGAAAGTTGCGTATATGCCTATTGCTCTCAAATTTCACGGTATAAACCGGCACATTGATCAGCAGTGACAGTAGCTTTCAAATCACTTTGGGCTCCACTTTATGAAGTTAAATAAGATGACCAAGGTTTGGATGTCTTTGCTCTCTGCTGTAACAAATGATGATGGATTCCCGCTGTTAGCATGCTGAAAAGCAGAGATAGCAGAGGCATGGAACATGTCAGCAGAGAGCTTCGCTGGCCTCACAGGACGTCTTGCTTTTTGCTTCACATTAGGTCAATGCTGTTGTGTTGCTCTGAATGCAGAGGCCGTTGCAGTTAAAAGTCACTGTACTCTAAAAACTCTCACTTGGACATTAAAGTGGCTGCTATATGCACAGCCTCGTTCACGCCATGCAGAGACGTTTCTCTTTTGTTCATGCCACTGAATAGATTAATTGGCTGTCCGGTACTCTGAGTATTACTGATTGGCTCTTACAAAACCCAAAGCTTTATCTCATTGGCTCAGGCACTGCCTTTGGGTTCTGTGTTAAATGAAAGTGACAAAGGTGTCTCATGCCTTAACTTGATATGTGACTTTTTTCGATTGGAGAATGTCAGCTTTGTCCCGAAAGACAAATTATTCCTCCGAGAATGATAAAAATGTCAAATGTCTTTCACCCACACCGTTCCCAATAATTCACCTGACGTATGCTTATAGATCTCGCGGCATACACCTGGCATGTCTCTCTATGTGGGGGGAAAAGCTTTTGTACCAATGAAATGATTTATTTTGCTGCATTTAAAGGGTTTCCAGAAACTCTGATCTTTATTTCACAGATGGGAAAAAAAGGGGAAAACCAGGATAATACGGAGCTTAAAGTCAGCTTAGAAAATGTCGCTTTAAATGAGCAAGACACCATGCTGTGTTTGGGTTCTGTTTCTCCAGGTGACAACGCATGTAGTGTGAATTATGGGGGCTGTACTACCCTCTGCCTCGCCATCCCAGGAGGGAGAGTGTGTGCCTGCGCTGACAACCAGGTTCTGGAGAAGAACAATGTCACCTGTGCAGGTAGGAGGACGTAATGAATCAGACGAGCCCTAAGATCAGGTTGTCCCAGTGTAGTGTAATCCTGCCGCGTCCTGTGGGACAGGCTTCTTTTCAAATCTGCTAATAAACAAGTAAATACAGCTGAGGGAGGATCCCAGTGGGTTCCCACGCATGTACACATGAGGTTATGAAACATTAACACATTGTGCATGCTCGTTATTCGTTTTATATGCCAATATTTTCCCCTTAACACGTATTTCTTAGAAGGTGCGGGGCTAAAATGGCGTTTTCTCACTTGTGTCTCTCTCAGAAGCTTCCAGCAGTAGTTTAGAGCCACAGCGATGCAAAAGTGATGAGTTCCAGTGCCGTAATCAGCGGTGCATTCGGGCCTTGTGGAAGTGTGACGGAGATGATGACTGTCTGGATGGGAGTGACGAGGAGATCCAGAGCTGCTGTGAGGATCTCGGAATTAGTCTGCAGGCAACACACTGCACGCTAGCATGAAAAATGCACTGTCTGAACAGACACTGTACACAGTGATGCGGCCAAGCAAGCAAAGCCTCAGCTTTTCAGGGCTAATTCCCTCTGGCTGTCAGCTGCTGTGTTCTTAAATGTCACTGAAGTCGGGGTGTAAAGTGCTCCCCCTCCTCCACTTTCTACGTGCGTCCTTCTACAAATCAGTCGTGTAAACTCGATGTTAGATGGTTAAACATGGACTTTATTCTTTTTATTATTATTGTGTTTCAGATGGCAGCAGCACATCTTAAATACAGACCAGCCCTCCACTCTGTGTTAGCCATGAACTTTGCAATGGGTAGAGTTACAGCATGCAGAGAAACACTCATTTCTTTAGTATGATTAATGAGCGGTGAGGCTTAATGAGTTAGAATTATCAAAGTTAATGTTAAATATTAGCACTGATTTTTTTCTCTTTTTCATGATAAAGTCGCCTCAAATAAAACAAAAATCAGGCACTAAAACCAAAACCAACCACAAATACACTTGAGACCACTAAAGATGATATAGAGACTCCATTACTCTCAATTAAAGGACGAACCACCGAGGAGAAACATAAATGAGATTCCTCACACTCTGAAACATTATTACTCCTTTTATGGTTTTTAGTGCGGCTTGTTGTTGTATCAGTATGAAATTAGTTACATTGTGACCTTAATTAAGTCTCAGTGAAAAGCTGCAGATATACTGTATAAACAGGAAAGAGGTCCGATATTAAATAATATTGAAACTGAGACTCTGTGACTGTGAAACACTCGGATACGTCCCAAGCCGGTCATAAAGATGGCAGCCACATCTATTATGTTCTAAAATAAAGCCGATTACAATCTGCTCGTTCCTTCTCTGAATTCAAATGTTTTTGGCCAGCCGTGTCTGTTAGTGTAGCTCCGCTGCTCTGCTGTTTGACAGCTGGACTTGACTTAATATTTATACTTTGTGAACTTAAATAATATGAAACCATATGAAACCAAAACTACAAAGAAAGCTGCAGTGCTGATGAGGTTTGTCTTACTTTAAAGTTTTCTCACATTGATCAAATGTGAGTAAACAGCTTGTGAAGCACACGCTACCTGACAAAATGACGATCATGGATATTTTTGACTGGCACAGTACGGTCTCAGGTTTGGTTGGCGTGCGTCAGATAATTATGACCTTGGCTTTTGCAGTTCCCTCCCCTCCAGCTTTATTAAAGACCAAATAACACAATAAAACCTCACAGGTCGACAGTTCAGCACCTTTTGAACCCAGACTGCTCTGAAGGCAGGTCACGTCAGCGCTGAGTGACTTCGTGACAGTTCTTGAGTGGGTGCTGTCTGCAGTTTAGATTCTGCAACACTACAACACTAACATGTTACAACATGCAGTATTTGTCAGATACATTTTTTCATTCTTGTGTTCGTTCATTTGATTTTATTGACTGATCTGCTTTTTGTGCGGTGAACTCTTTGCAGACAACCACACTTGTCCCCTCAATCAGTTCAAATGCAGCAACAATCGCTGCATCCCCAAACGATGGCTCTGCGATGGGACAAACGACTGCGGCAACAACGAGGACGAGTCCAACAACACCTGCTCAGGTACGCACGGGCTGCTTTCACGTCGGGTTTAGATTTGGGGAGTTTTGGATGTCAGTCGTGTGCCATCTGTCAGCGCTGCTCGTCTGTGCTCGCTGGCTCATTTTCAGTCGTTTCACATTTTATCAAATATGATTAATTCTATGAATAAACGCTGATGTGAAACCGGTGATTTCAGGAAAACGTAGCGTGGTTACAGGTGCTTCTCCGATCAGTTTTGAGGACTGTTCAGCTATGTAAACTTCTCATCTGCACAGTAGGCCATGAAACATTTGTCTCTGACGTCTTTTGATAAAAATGTTCTCACTTCAGATGTGCTTTATTCTCTAAGACTTGAACACTGGTGTCAGGTGCTGTCAAGGCAGCCGTCACTGTAATATTTTGAGGCTGTGAAGGAGCGGCGGTACTGTGCAATCAATCTCATTGTTTAAGGGCGTTCTAGTATCAAAGACTTGGAGCATCTACGAGGACACTTACAGCATATCGCATTAGTCGTACTTCTCCGGAGCTTTTTATCCTCAGAGGATCGATCGATGAGCATTAGCCAGAAGATGACGAATGTTCCCCCGTCAGTGGATTGACACGCGTATCCCACATCAGCTGCTGTCACGAGTGTGACCACCAGCACGTAACTGACGGCCCATCAGCAACAGCGCGTTTTCCACGCCCGTCTTCAACCGCGCGATTGCGTGATAAAGGGTTTGCGCCGGCCTTACATTGACATTTGGGTGATCTAGTGACCATTAGAGTTGTTGTGCAGCCGCTACACTGACTTATGCAGGTGCGATTGAATTAAGTGGCCTCTTTCTTCTTCCTCAGCCCAGCCCTGTCAGGCAGAGCAGTTCTCCTGCCAGAACGGACGATGTATACCTCGCAGTTGGAGCTGTGATCGGGAGGACGACTGTGGGGATAAGTCTGATGAAATATCATGCGGTGAGTCACGCGTGCTTTTCCCCAGACGTCACTCAAACGTCACTCTGTGTGTGACCGAGTACGTTTGTCTTGGCTCTGTTTGATTAACAGCAACATGATGATTTCATTAAACACAAGTAAAATCATTTGGGGTCATTTTCTGTTACTTCTCACATTTAATATTAGTGAGATGTTTTAACTCTACACTTTCAGGGCTGTAAAGTTAATATGCTGAAATTTCAAAAATCTCTTTACAAATGTCAAATGTATACGATGCAGTTCCCACTTGGAGCTAAAAATATGTGCTAAGCTGTTCTCACTTCATAATATGATACAAGTTCTGCTGTTTTCACATTACTCTTTAATAGCACAGCATAGGGGAAATAAAAAAAACACACAAGTACTTTTAAAAATATAATAAATTAATAAAATGTTGTTTTCTTTTTACAACAAAACAGCTCAGCTAGTGCGACAGGTATGAAAGAGATTTATGTAAAACAAATCAAACCAAAGCTAACAGACCTATGCAGCGTCTGTGCTGCTATACCTACACGGCTAGTGCAGTGTGGATGTTTGTACTGCTGCCTGTGGAGCTGCTGGAGGTTCAAAGACAAAGGAAGACTGATGCAGGGTGGATAGCAGGAAGCACAGGTGAACAATGTCAGCCAGCTGCCTGCTGAGGTAAAGGATTTTGTTTTAGTCAGTGGCTCCGGCCGGTCGGTGGTCCCTCGTTCGATCCCTTTAGTGTGGCTGCTTCCCAAAAGTAGCAGCTTAATGTCCAGGAGAGTTAAGGAGAGTAGAGAGATTTTGATCTGCTGGACAGTTTTAATGCAGTTTGAAAACATGAAGGTAGAAGAAGCTCAGAAGACATTTAACAACTGCAAAATTCTTGTGCATTTTTGTGACGTTTTAGAAAGGCGCTGCTTCATTCAGTGGACAGAGAGACTCAGTTATTGATGCTGTGTTCTCTGGACCAAGACCTAGACATGTCCTCACAAATGGCAGCAGCTTCGGTGGGTGGTGCTGGGTACAGTAGCTTACTGTTCTGTAGTCATGTCTCAGTGGTATTATACAATCTGTCAGCTTCACTTAGGGAAAGTTGTACTCTGTGTTCTGGGCTAATCCTAGAAGGCATAATAAAAATACATGGCATGCCATTATGACCCGAGCGCTTTGAGCTCTTTGAAGATGTATTTAACCTTTTATTGAAGCAGGGGAAAGGATGTCTGCAGCTACAAATTTCATACGTTTTCATCAGCGATGCTGAATTGGAAGCATATGTTTAAAAGGAGGTTTTAAGACTCGCTTTAATCACTATTTGTATGAAATCAGCCTTTAACAGTGATCGATGTTTGCCAAATGCTGCAGCGTGCTGTATCGCCTCAGCCTCCCTTTGTGTGTCCTAAGCCGCTTCAATATGCAGTCACAAACAGCCGGGTTGTAAGCAGTAATTAAAGTTCATGCTCGGCTTCATTCAATCATAATCAAGCTGTGCAGCAAAACATATTCTCTCCCGTACTGCTGTCTGAGCTTCCTCAGGCATTACTTCTCTGCAGGCGCTGCTCTGTGCAGCTCTGGCAGCTCACTTAGCTTCAGTGGAGCTACTGTGGGTTTAGGAACACCTGAAGCTCAGTGGTGGCCGCCTTAGAGATTGATACTAATTTGGATTTTGTTTGTCAGTAGTTTAGTAGTTGTCACACACCGTCTTCTACTGGGCGCTCGGTTCGCTCGCAGCTCTGTTCGCCGGCATTATTTATGGATGCCGGTGTTTTATTTTTAACAACGCTCACTGTTTACTCGAAACCTTCATTATTTATGTATGTCTCGTCTTCATTTTTAACGAATGTTAAATTCCAGCCAGACATGTGCCGTCGCTGAAACCTGACATTTTTGAGGAAAGCATCCTGTAGGACAGAAATATTATCTGTCTCCTCTGCAGCGCCTAAAAGTATATCAGTCAACAAATCATTTCAAATATAGGCCTGTGTTTTATACTCAAGTCAATAAAGCTTCAGGCATCCAGGAATCATATCTCCGAGTCAGAAACACGGCTGGTGTCTGATGGGAATGAAAACGTTAACCTGACATTGTCACAATGTCACCTGCACACAGAGTCCACCGGACACTGTTTGATTATTCAGTCTTTTTCTAATTGTATCGTCATGAAACGTAATGTTGAACCGAGACGGAGCTCCTGGGTTTTTGCTGTTTCTCTGACTGCTGGTACAGTCTGACCTGGGACGTCCACTCCTGGAGGGACTGTGTTAACACCAGAGATGGGCAGTAACGCGTTACTGTAATCTGATTACTTTTTTTCAAGTAACGAGTAAAGTAAGGGATTACTATTGCAAAAACGGTAATTAGATTACCATTACTTTCCCGTAGGAACGCTGCGTTACTGCGTTACTAAAACCGTGATTTTTTTGCGAGAATGTCTCACGACAGTGACGTAAGCGAGTGCGACGTTCGTGGCAACAGCTGTGTGCAGATCAACAGTGAATCATATATCGAGTGCAGAGAGAGTATGAGCGTGCAGCGTTTAAAGCGTGGAAGTACTGACCTTACTTTGAGTTTGATTCCATAAAAAGTGACAAAAACATTAGTGTCCGCTGTGCGTGGGAAGAAAACTTCTTTTTACAGCAAAAAACCCCTAAACTTCCAACAAGCACCGAGTAGCTACGACGTAATGGGAAACTCACAGAGAAACTCGCGGATTCTTCCACTGACCGCGGCACACCTGCACCAGGGTAAACCTCCGCCTGCCCCACTCCTGCTTTACAGGTGAAAATAGAGCAACAGGACCGCTGAGTCTTTGACTTTATTTATTTTCTGCTGTGTTTTACTTGCATCTATTTGAAAGACTGAGTGTAAACACAAAAAATATTTTATTTTATGTGCTGGAATGTGCAGAAAATAGCTTTAAATGTTAAACTAATTTCTTCCAGTCAGAATGTTGCATATAATTACATTTTTGCTTGATGCATAAAGTTAAAAGATTAAAACTAATAAAACAAGTTTTAAAAAGAGACTTTTCCATTTGATTACATTTTGTATGATGGATTATGCAGAAAAAGTAGAATTGGGCTGAAAGATCTATCACTTTATCACCTCTTCAGGTTGTAAATCGTGTTTTTAAAAAGTAACTAAGTAACTAAGTAATTAATTACTTTTGAAAATAAGTAATCTGTAAAGTAACGGGATTACTTTTTTGGGGAAGTAATCAGTAATTAGTTACTGATTATGTTTTTCAAGTAACTTGACCAACACTGGTTAACACTAGCATGAATGCTTTTATATTAGTTCATCAGGTGAATGTGATGTTGTTTCCCTCTTGATCGAAGCAGTAAGAGTGTAAGTGTGTCATCAGCAGAAGAATCAGAAGGATGCTGGAATCATTCTTGATTCAAACATTATGTTCCTTTCCTAACATCACTTTAATCAGACAACTTTTTTCTGTTCTGTCAGATAATGCACTTTGTCACTGTGTGAAAGGGGTAAAAAACTAAAATGATGAAACGGCTAACCCAAGAGTCCCAAATGAACCCAAATGGGAATCTCTGGAAGGTCGCTGAGGTTAAAGCTATTACTAAAAAATCCCTACGGTTACGGATCTGTGGTGGAGACGGAAGATTAAACCTGAGCGTTGTGAGACACTGGGAACATCCTGCAGTCACGAATGTGAGCTGTCAGCAGATATATTTAAACTACAGCTTATCAATGTTAGTATCATTTAAAGTTATTCTTTAAGTCGGCTCCAGACTATCAGTGCATGTATGGAAAGACGTATAACAGTAATTAATATTTTTAATATTTTCAGTTTTATGGTCATGGACACCTTTAACAAACCTTCATATAAGAATTAACATGATAGTAACATTTATATTGAAGATGTTTCACCATGACTGAAATATCTCAGGACTAATGAATGAGTTTCCCTGCGATGTGTGCATCCATAAAGTGAGAAATATGATTTTAATCATTCTTGTTTTCCTGTTTTTCTTCCTCTAACTGAAACGTGCAGCTGCCTATAAAAACCTTTTTAGTTTATAGATTATTTTCATTATTCGACAGATTTATGAGACACAAGTCTTTCACTCACACTGTCGTCTTTGATTCCATACAGTGTGTTTGTTATTTTTTACATATAAAAATGTAATAGGATTCTTTTTAAAAATTATTGGTATTGTTTTTGTTTTATTTTATATCATTTTCAGAGTCTAGGTCAGTGTTGAGTTTAGGACACAAACCTGATGTTTGCTATCACATTTTACAAGCACAGCTGATTGTTTGTGGCTTCGTGAAGCAAATATTTCTTTAATTTGAACTTATGTTTGTTTATGTGCAGTTTTCCCCACCTGTGAGCCCGTCACCCAGTTCAGCTGCTCCAGTGGACGATGCATCAGTGTGGAGTGGCACTGCGATTCAGGTGAAAGCATAAACTGGCTCTAACCTTGGCCAGTGGTAACTTTATTGTCCCCAGTGGGAAATTGATTTTTCATCAAAAAAGTGCATTGTGCAACGGCAACAGCCCTCATGGTTATAACCAGGATTACATATACCTTACACCCACCAGCGTTCATAACAATAATCTGTCACTGAACTTTTGTGCATGTGTGCAGATGACGACTGTGGAGACGGCAGCGATGAAGTGGGCTGCATCCAGTCTTGCTCCAATACCCACTTCCAGTGCTCCAATGGTCGCTGTATCCCCGACCACTGGGCCTGTGACGGCGACAACGACTGCGGTGACCTCAGCGACGAGACCTTAACCTGCAGAGGTGGACCTGCATGTAAGCGATGTCTGCGCAGCGTGTTAAAATGCTGATGAACAGGTTTTGAAATGACCGACACATCCTGTCTTCCATTTGTTCAAACAGCTAGTGTTAACCTGTTTATTTATAATACACCGTCATAGATTAAATCATCACACACGAGCTGCCTGTGCCACCGAGCGCTGATTTATATTTATTTGAGTGTGCAAATGATTTTAGTTGCAATTCGAATCAGCATTTAAATGTAGGTGTTGTAATTACAAGTTTAACAGCTAATCAGCTCGAGTCCACTAACTCTGTGTTCACACTGCTGTGTGACTAAATCTTATCTGCTCTGTGTGCACGGGAATTTTACCATCAGGACTTGAATCGTTTAATCTAATTATCACACAAACCTTATGTAAGCTCCTAGAAAACTCACAGCTCGCTTGCTTGTCACTAGAATGTGTGCACCATTCATCAAACCATTTCCTGATGGGAGCTGCAGACGTCTCCTCCCCCTGTGTCTAATTCTGCCCCAGAGGCTTGAATTTGTCTCCGCTGTGCTTCTACTGTTAAATAGTTTTCTGTTTTTTCATTTAAGCATTAAGCCATCACATCCAAATCAACACACACGGAATATACAATAAGGTGAGCTTGAACCAGTGAGTCAGACACTATGTCTGACTATGGGTCAGCTGCTCAACAGAAGGTTGGTAGTTTGATCCCCGGGTCCTCCGGTGAACACGGTCGTGTATCGTTGGGCGAGTTTTGCTTACCCACCCAACCATTCTTAAAACACAGGCTGTGCACGCCACAATTACACACACACACACACACACACACACACGCACACACACACACACACACACACACTCGTTTTTTTTTTGGTAATTTATTTCAACATGTGAACAATTTACAAGTACATTTAGAAAAGAAAATAAGAAAGAAAAAAAAATACTATACAAATTACATACAAAAAACTATATCCTGTAATATCACATCATGAATTTTTACATGACATTCACTTAATTTAAATATTTTCCTTTTCTTTATAGTTCGAGAAGATCATACTTTTATAACTCTTTTTGAACAGTTTTATGTTTGGACGTTGCTTTAATTCCATATTCAGTTTGTTCCACAGTTTCACTCCATGCACAGAAACACAAAAGCTTTTTCTTGTAGTGCGAACCTTCGTTGTTTTGAAGTTACAAAAATCCCTTAAATTATAACTTCCTTCTTTCAAAACAAACATACTCTGAATATTTCCTGGCAGTTCTTTATTTTTTGCTTTGAATAGAATTTGTGCTGTTTCGAATTTCACTCGATCGTCAATTTTTCAATATTTCAGTGCAAAAATAGTGAGTTTGTACGTTCCTGTAACCTGCAGTGTGGATGATTCGAACTGCTTTTTTTGAAGAGTAAAAAGTGAATGTAATGTTTTATAGTTGTTGCCCCAGACCTCTGCACAATAGCTTAAGTATGGTGAAACCAGTGAACAGTAGAGAATATGAAGTGATGTTTGTCAAATACCTGCTTTGCCTTGTTTAGTGTTGCAATGCTTCGTGATACTTTGGAATGAATATCTCTTATGTGAGCTCTCAGTTGAGTTTTTCATCTGTTATTACCCCCAGAAATTTATTTTCACTGACTCTTTCAATATCAGCACCATTTATTTGAATCTTTGCGTTTGTATTTAAACCACTATTTCCAAATAACATAAGTTTAGATTTTCATATCTTAGTGAGGACCTCTCACTGACATATGCTTTCCCTGTCCCCTTACTCTAACCATGAAGAGTGGATGTGTAACCCTGACCCTCAGCCTAACCCTAACCAGCCAACAGGGGACAAAGAAATTACACAAAATTCCTAACAAGCAAAACGGGACAAAAACTAACGAACAAAAAAGACCAGGCTCATCGGGGGAAGAGGAGGACCTCAGGGTGGACTTCGGTCCACAGAGGAACACTTAAACTTTTGTCCTTAAATGTCTTCAAACTGGTGGGCACAGCATTTTGTCCCCATAAGGACTGTTGGTCTCCACAAGTATAGCAGCATGCCTGTTTTCTGTCCTCACAAGGATGTCTAAACATGTGCACACACACACACACACGCAGCCGTCGTACCCGATTGTTTGATGAAACCCGTGTGTGTGATATACTAACCAGAGCGATTAAAGAAGACAGAAATATCTCGGACACATAAACCTTAAAGACTTGTGAAATAACTCCATTCTTCTCGGGGTGCTGACCTGTTATAGACGCCGCTGCCCGGCTCACTATCATAAATATTTGCCACCAATACGTCTCTTTTAAAATAAAGGTTAACTGCGAGGTTTTTGCCCGTGACACTTTGCTGTATATCTCAAAGGCATTCATTGTCAAATTCATTTTGTTTTAGTGTTGCCGCCGGTGATCGAGTGCAGTGCCGAGGAATTCCACTGCGTCACCGACGGGACCTGCATCCCGGAGCGCTGGAGCTGTGACGGCGATAAGGACTGTGAGGACGGGAGCGATGAGAAGGACTGCGAGGGCACGAAGAGGATGTGTGACCCCAAGGCTAAGTTCACCTGCAAAGATACAGGTAGTGAATACAGCGCAGTGTTAACAACGAGCTGTGAGTTAATGTGCAGGTGACAGGTAGAAACACACAGAGCGGTCCTGGAGGTGCCACCTCTGTGTTGGGGTCCTGTTGTTGTTGTAACTCAACAATTAATGCAAACTGATGTTTCGTAGCTTTGAGATACTTTCCAGATTTTTTTGAATGTTTACACTTCATTAGTCAGCTGACAGTGATGCTGTGGGTCTGACTGCGGTAACATCGGGTCCTGAGGCATAAAAATTAAACTTGGCATGGATTTGAGTTCAGTAAGTAAACCTTTAAACAAGAGTGAACTTAGTGAAATATGAGAGAGTCCACAATATTTGAATGAGTTATAAATGAATCTGAGCATCTGCGTGTGGTTCTTCAACCAATCAGAGTCTGTTTAAACCGTCCACGCACCCCGACTGAGCATCTACCTTCTTGTATTAAATGTAAGAAAAAGGGCAAAAACAAAAAAAGTCCTGCAGTCCTGGAATTTTCCACTTATCACTAAACGCTTTTCCTTTTCATTTTTGCTGCATGGTGACAGGTTGGCTAAAGCACACAGTTATTATTCTCTCTAGTTGCGCCGTGTCAGATCTCTGTTCACTCATGCAGTTTGTTCTGTCCTCCTCTGAAGAACACACTGCCCTCTCTGGAAATATTCAAAAAGGCCTTTCTAAAAGAGCCGGTCTTTGCAGCTCTGACGGATGAAGGAGAGCCAGAGATGAAGAGGATAATCTGAAGCAATGCAACAAAACAGCATCTAGCGTGATAGCAGCTTAAGCAAACTATGAAGTCAAGCTCAGGCACAATCTCAGTGACATCAGCTGATTCCTCAGTCGATATGCTTCAATGGATCAGATTTAGCTTCCCCACTGGTGCTGCACATGTGCAAACCAGTTCACAGCCCAGCTTTCCCTTCCTGCTCCCAGTTGGTGCACGTGACAGAAGCGTGTGCTCTTTTTTTACGCTGTCCATGTGTGAGTATAAAAAGCAAGCACGATATATACCACCAATTAGATCATTACTATAATGCAGTGAGATGCTTCACTTGACTGTGGTGCCTGCTATTAATACTACATATTAATAAGTAATGCTAATAGTACAAGCACAGTAATTTATCCAGAAGCACTTTTTTTTTGCATGAAATATCTAATCTCAGGCCTTTAAATACAGTGTTTGATAAAGTATTCAGTCACAGGGAGGAGAGTCAGACATTTAAATGGGGGAAGGATTTATTCTCAATTTGAAACTTTTAGCCTGAGACAGTTTAATGAGGAACTTCTAGCCTGGAATCACTGCCAGATATTGCAGGAATAAATCTGGATTACAGTGCCTACTGTATACAATCCATGCATCCATTTATATGGGAGTGGATATAGTGTGTGCTTTTATCAGGGATCTTTACCTTTAGCATTACACTAAGTATTACAGTGTTGCTGTGCAGTCAGGATCACGTGGATGATATCAGCAAATATTCAGTTCAATTCAACTTTATTCATACAGCACCAAATCACAACACCAGTCGCCTCAAGGCGCTTTATACTGTAAGGTTGACCCTACAAATATGAAGCTCTTTATACACTAATTGGTGAGAAATGTTCAAATGCACACAGAAAACACTGTAAATGCACTCGTCTATTATTTAAAAGTGCATTTGCAGCCACACTGAGGACCATCTCAAGAGAGTAGCCATCTCTCATTTGTGGCTACGCTAACGTTTTGTTGAATTAAATATGAAACCTGATATTTTAGTAGGTTGGTTATATTTGGAAAGAAGATAAAAA
Organism: Aulonocara stuartgranti; assembly: GCF_965226115.1. NCBI lineage: Eukaryota > Metazoa > Chordata > Actinopteri > Cichliformes > Cichlidae > Aulonocara > Aulonocara stuartgranti. Next base: position 1,612,582 of record NC_138952.1, on the reverse strand, counting down.
AGTATTTCACCCTCAAATAAATAATAATAAGCAATAGCCACGTTTAATAAATCCACTCAGGAGGAGGTTTCCCCGTCGTGCCGCCCACTCTGAACAAAATCCGTTTCCCTCCTTTTACATCCTCGATCCATCCTCTGCTCGCAGACTGTGCGGTTTTCAGGCTGTGTCGTTCAAGGTGAAATTTTCAGGATGGAGATAATTCAATTACACAAATGATTAACCTCCTTGTCCATGTGCATTAGCACAAAAACAGCCCAACACAGCATCTGCGCCACAAGTGTCGAGCATATTTTACTCACGGAGAAGCGTTTGTGTTTATCTTTGCAACTACGGTACCACTAAATGAGACATTTAGAACCTGACGGGTTAAATCAGCAGCGTCGTGAGAATGCATTTTTATTTAAAAGCAAACATACGCAGTCGCGGCACCATCCCATGTCAGTTTGCACCGATCTGGCGCCAAACACGCCGGTGGGATCGAAAATGTGGAAAACATACAAGCTTTGAGTGATGCTGATACATCCCAGTGTCTCTGTTATTCACCCCCCTCGTGGTTCTACCTACATCTTCCTGCCCGCAATGAGGGATTTACCAATCAGGCTCCTTTGCACAGCACAGGGAATATTGATTGTATGTGGACTTTTTCATCGGTTTAAACACAAACCAGAGAGGCAGCTTGTTGACTGTGGCCTTCTGGGAATAATACATGGCGTTTGTTTTAAGGTTATGACAAAAGAACTGAGAAATCCGTCTCCCCCTGAATGCATCACTCAGCAGGGAGCTTTATTTCTGAATCCTGTGGAAATAAGGAGATTTCATCAGCTGGTCATCAAACGTTCACCTGCTTGAAAGATTTGTGCTAATGTTTGCTCGGCTCCTGCAGGCAAGTGCATCACAAAGAGCTGGGTGTGCGACGGGGACATCGACTGTGAGGACCGCTCGGACGAAGAGTCGTGTGAGTCGGCTGCGTGCAAGCCGCCCAAGTACCCGTGTGCCAACGACTCCTCGGTCTGCCTCACGCCCGATAAGATCTGCAACGGCAAAGTGGACTGTGCGGATCGCTCCGACGAAGGACCCATCTGTGGTAATGATGTCTTATGTCTAAAGTATGTGGACACACGAGTCGTGTGTGATTACTGAGGATCTAATCCCACAACACTGGATCAACCAGTGAACATAATGTTCTACACATGGCTCCGCCTACATCCAGAGCAAAGCTCACCCACGCGCTTCTTCTATTTTATCGCGTTTTACCGTCCGCTGTCACACTTTTTGTAAAAATTCCGGCTTTTCTCGTTTTCCTTTCTGGCGCTGAGGTTTCCAAACGCAGCCTTTTGTTGTGGACAGCTAATGCGGACAGCTCATCAAACGCTCAGTCAGAAAAAGGTTGGAAAAGTTTCCGGAGTAGTTGAGTCATACCAGTGTCAACAGATTCTGACAAGTTACACAGCGGATAATTAGACATATGACAAAACTTGTCAACGGCGAGATCCAAGCTGACTGTAACGGCTGTTCTTCCTCAGGAACATTTACACCCACCTTTCAAGCCCACGAGAGAATGTTTCACATAAGAATCATTGTAAGTGGGAAGACTAAAGAGAAAGTGTCATAAATAATGACTTCCATCCACGGAAACTTTGAACGATGCACTTTGTGCATGGATGGATTAATGAAAACTTGATGTGTAGCAGCAGTTTAGAACCAAAGAAAGTCGATGCAAAGACAAGCAAGCCTTTGTTTAAGGCAAATCTGCATTTACAGGGTTTCACATCATCACACGTATGATATGCAAGTATGTTGTGATGTTGGGAATGCCAAAAATCTCCCACTGGAGCTCTTCGGTGTCCCGTCAGCATGTAACTGGTGTCTGTTGAGACCAAAGGGACAGAATATGAAGTCTGCAAGTGTTTGTCCAACAGCCTTCAGATGAGACAGATTATCTCATGTGAGCAGCTCTTCCCATCTAATCTCTTAAAAGTGAGCAGCGTAAACGCGGAGGCTCATTTTCGAGAGCGTCACTAGCCGAGCCTCGTGGGGGCCTCACAGGACCCTCGAGTGTTTTTGTAGCTAAAAGAGCTTCTGGCTCCTCATTGAAAATTAGGCTGTGTTCAGATGGGACCTCAGGGGTCTGAGTTGCACCAGCTCAGCAGGATTCACACCCACCATTCAGCCACTGTGACTGTTTTGTTCATTTCTCCTTATGTTGCTAAGTCCAGGTCTCGTTCACAGCTTCACTTTCACTCCATGTTTCATCTCGAGCTGCTAATTAACGAGAACTTTACGACAGGATGAGGAGCACAAAGTTAAGACTTGTTTTTTATGTAATTTCTGGAAAAAATGAGTTTTTTCCTGCTTTGCTTTAAATGCAAATAGACGCCACTCTTCTCCTCATGAATCTGCACCACCTGCTGTTTATGTGCCTGCTCATTACACACCACCTTTATGCTTGACTTATGATGTCTGCAGCAGCTCACAGTTTAAAAGACCACGTCTTTTTTCCTATGCGCAAATATTAAACCTTTAGGATTCCTGTCAGACAGACACAGATTCATCTCTGTGTACTTTCTAAGATTTCGGGACCTTTCTTCACCCCAGATTTGTGCCTTGTAGCCAGAGGGGGCTGCAGTCACCAGTGCACTGTGGCACCGGGCAAAGGAGTTGTGTGTTCGTGTCCCCCCGGGCTTCACCTGGACTCCAGCAACAAGACGTGTGAGGTGGTGGACTACTGCAGCCGTCACCTGAAGTGCAGCCAAGTGTGTGAGCAGTACAAGACCACAGTGAAGTGTTCCTGTTATCCAGGATGGATGCTCGACTCGGACGGCGACAGCTGTCACAGCACAGGTAACAGACCCGAGCCTTCTAATGTTTGTTTCAGTGATGCTGCAGGCTGCCTCCAGCGTGCAGCACTGCCGGTCTGTGGCTGCAGTAATAATACATTTGTCCTTGGCCGTGATGCACCTGCACCGCGTTTGATTTTGAGTTGTAATCTCAGCTTCTGTGCGAGCGAGTAATTGAAAAATGTGAGTTTTAATTATAGAGAAACGTATAATCGATTGATTCTGCGGACGGTAGCGGCTGAAACACGAGCGCGTAATGGGAAGGTCCTCGTGTTAGCGTCTGTGAGTGGTAAAAAAGTGAGGAGGTAGTCTGAAGAACAGTAATAGACGGTGATTTAGAGTATCTATCTATTCAAATCCAATCAAATGTGAAGAGGCTCGGCTCCATGAGAGCCGTCTGTTTCCATCTCCTGTGATGCTGAGTGAGCCAGCTCTGCTAGCTGACTCACCTCAGGCCCAAACACACACGTTTAACCGGCCTGGCATCGCATAATAAAGTCAAACTTTCTCCTGATGTGATTGCTGTGACTCACTAATCCACTTGATTAGACTGCTTTGAAGCCGCTGCAACACAATAGTTGCACACATGCTGTTGGACCGTCGCGTTCAGATTTATGGACCTGGCTTTGATTACTGGCTTCTCTCTTTGGCGCCGAGATTGATGGCAGCTGCAGCTCTAATCTTACATTAACGCAGGAAAATACACAATTTTCTCTGGGAGCTGATCTGAATTGTACAGCTTCATCATAAATCACGTTTTGCATGCAAACACAAGCATTGCACCTGAATCCTGAGAAGCGTTGCTGCTGGATGCTTTGTAAAGTCCGGAGCTCACGTCTTTTCTTCCTTTTCATATCGCAGTAATAAATGGGGGGAAAAAGCTGCGAGTACGCGTCGTCTCTGCAGAAGCATTGTAGCTCGTTCGGTCGCAGCACTGAGATGTGACATTGAGGCAAGGACACAGTTTTAATTACATCTGTGTTCCCTAAAGTGTGACTGAGTAAAGCGTGCTGTGAAGAAAAGACTTGCAAAAGTTTTGAAATACTAAGTGCAGTTTGTGTACAAGTGTCCATGTGTCGCTTGGAACAAGCGTTAGCTGTGCGCCTCTCAGGAGACGAGCTGCACTGGAGGCAGAAATAGCGTCCGGAGCCTCGGTGGGCGAGGCCGAGTTTGGGATTGGGAGCGCTGTTTGCCAGCGTTACGACTTGTCGCTAGATTTAGACACTTCTCAGAGACCCTACAGCATTTATTCCTCAAAGGACACGACTTACAAATGTATCTGCTTTTTTCAGAAACGGGAAAATGCCGCGCGTTGGTTCCCAAAGTGTTTGGCAACACGTCGGTTTGGCTGCATCCGATGCATATAAATGCACGCCACATTATGGCTGAGCCAATGAGAAATGTTTAAAAGCGTGTCATCTGCACAGCGCACTGAGCCGAGTGGAAGCCGAGTAAAGGGAATATATTGAAGCAAATTAAGCTTAATTGTTTTAATTACTATGCAAATTTTAGCAGTTGTCATTAATAGCACGAACAGCGACTCTGTGCTGTGTGACTTATTAAAATGTCTTCTAGGGAACAAAAGAGCCTTCGATCGCTGATCGTAGCGCCTACGTATCTGCATGTGCTGCAGCATGCAGCCCTGAGAGCCCAGGAGCTCAGGCTGCCATTAAGCCCAACGCTACTATGGCATCATCTAAAGCTAGCTGCTAGCAGTTAGCACAAGGGTTGACATTCACTTTAATGGAAAAGGGAAGCAGATGTGTGATTTTAGGTAAAGCAGGGAAGGACGGTGACTTCACTAAACAAGGCAGCAGCCATGCAGACTCGCGACTCTAATATTTGCTAAACAAGATCATTTAATTCCTCGGTGTGGACGACATGTTTTAATAACAGGAGCTGGCACTGTGTGGGTACTGCGGGACAACAACGACCACCTTATCCATCAATCTGTCTGCTTATGTGCGCGTCAGTGTCTCCACTTTGTTGCAGGACTTCTTTATAAAAATAGTAAAGCTGTTCTTGAGATTGAATTTGCTTCCTGCTCAGTGTGCACACACCGACAGGCCTCAGCTGGATGAATAGGAGAGGTGTCAGATTACAGCAGAGAGGAAAAAGGAGCAGAATAGGTCAGCGGCGATGTGCACGTATGTGCACGTATGCATCCGGTTTGCAGAGTCATCATTTTGGTTTGACTTTACAAAAAGACAAAAACCTGCAAGTCTTACCAAATATTTATATTTCACGTGATTCATGAGGGTCGTGGTTTATTTTAGTTTTCATGGTAGTATTATTTTTTTTTCTTGTCTGTTTTTTAAATATATTTAGTAACAATAGTCAGAAATGAGTCTTTGTTAATACCTTACGGTGAAAATCCTGATGAAGACGGCCGCAGTGTTGAGTCTCATTCTTCTCATGGTGCGTTGATAACTTACACATACTTATTTCGACTGTCTCGCCTTCACCAGATCCCTTTGAGGCTTTCGTTATTTTCTCGATCCGGCACGAGATACGACGAATAGACCTTCACAAACGAGACTACAGCCTGCTGGTGCCAGGACTGAGGAACACCATCGCGTTAGACTTCCACTTCAACCACAGCCTCCTTTACTGGACAGACGTGGTGGAAGATAAGATCTACAGGGGGAAGCTCTCAGAGTCTGGAGGTATGCTCTCACACTGTCAGTAAGACCTTCGCTCATTTTTCCTCTCAGGCAGCGACGACGATGTTGTTCTGTTTTATTCTGCTGCTGTCACACAGACTCATTTCTGCTGCACGGGGCTGATATTGGCTCCTTACAGTTTATCTCAGGTTGAGCAAACTTAAAAATACTGCACAAGTCTAAAGCTTTTGTAGTACAAAGTCTCATAAAATGATGAATCAGAATTTCTCATTCGCTCTTTATTTTTGTGGGTGGCAGTGCATTCACTGAGTTCCCCAGCCTTTATTTGCCTCTGTGGAGCAGTGATATCACCTCTGTGGCTGTTCCACCCTCTGTGAAACACCCACAAAAGTCCATCCATCTGAGAATCGCTGATGGATTTTCATATATTTCTAATCCATTTGCCTTTTTTTGTAATAAACAGCTTCCCTCCAGATTATTCAGTTTCTTTGTTTGCTTCATGAATGTTTTCCTGCACTAACCACTGCTTCCTGCTGACTGTCGGTTATGTCAGTGCTGTATGAGCTACTTCCACACATGATGGGTGCAAACTGTTGGCAGCATCAGGTCTAAGCGTCGTCTGAAGTCCTCTGAAGTACTGAGGACATGCAGTTTGGTGCAGGGAACGTGCAGCACTCGAGCAGAGCACGCAGCTGTCAGCGCCCAGGGTTAGGGTCTGTTCTCACAGGCACTCAATCACACATCGCGCTGACTTAACGAGCTAGCAGGGCTCTGTTAAATCCAGACATTTGCCTTCTGGCACGCTTAGAGAAGTTCAGGGCTGAATGAATGTGAAAGAACGTGAAGTCATGCGGTCTTGCTGCCAATGCTGTTTCAGGGGTAACGGGAATCGAGGTGGTCGTGCAGCACGGCCTGGCCACTCCGGAGGGTCTGGCTGTGGACTGGATCACTGGGAAGCTGTACTGGATCGACAGCAATCTGGACCAGATCGAGGTGGCCAAGCTTAACGGAGACATGCGCACTACGCTCATAGCCGGAGGGATGGAGCATCCGCGGGCCATCGCTCTCGACCCGGGACAGGGGTACGTTGGGCACCAGCTCCCTCATTTACAGACTCGGTAGCTGTTTTTCCATCAGGCACCAAAATTATGAGAAAAGAAAAACACGCACATCCTCCGTCTGCTCTTCACGTCTGCATCGGCCTTGATGTATGAACATGTCTGTCATGTTGGGTTCATTAAAGCAGCAGTTATAAAATCCAGTCAGTAGTGCTTTGCTCTTTATTCCAGTAATAAGAGCTGCTGTACCTCCTGCTTTATATGCTTTACTTCTCTCTTGATCTTCGAGAATGTTTTTCTCTGAAACACTTTAACCACCGTTTTTAAAAACAAAAGCTTTGTCCTTATTTGAATCATTCGCCTCTGGGCCCAGTTTTCAAATCGTGCTGTTGTTTATCCTGCTGAGATGCACAGAGAGGGTCTTTGCAGAATGATCTGTGGCTTTGAAGTGAATGACTTTTCTGTGCCCTGCAGTCAGCAAGCATGTCTGCAACAGCAGCGTAACAGGTCCAGCTCATTATTAGCCACTGATACGACACATCTGGAGACTTCGTATGTTGTTGGTGCCTGAAGAGAAAGAGAACAGTGGGAGCTCGTCATGTTTAGCTTGAAATGCACGAGGCATTGCTTAAAGGCTGCAGGCTTATAGGTACCTCACGTGTGTTTTTGTTGTAATAATGCTTTTTGGATTAGAGTGATTTAAATCTCCTTTATAAGAAACATATTCAAGCACGTGGGAACAGGAAGAGTCAAACTTCAGGACATCTGGATATATGTGCATATATTTATCTCAGCTAGTGAAACAATGATGCTATTACGTGCATAATAGTTTTCTTTTTAATATCTTACATCTTCTCAGAAGTCCTCTTCAGTTAGTGTGAAGTAGGTGGAGGTTATGTTTCTATACGTGGAGATTGTCCACATGCTGTCTTTGTTACACAAAGTAAATGAATAAAAGACGGATAAACTGGTAAATGTCTGAAAGTAATTACAATCATGCTTTTGATCATTTTAACACACATGTAGGTGAGGATTGCTGCTTACGTTTGTCTGCTTTAAGTCAGGTGAATGTTTTCTGTCAGGACGTCGATGCATAACAAAGGCTTGGATCTGAATATCGGAGTTTCTCATCCTCACCTTTCTCGTCATTTAGCCAAACGACTCAGTCTTTGTCTCCTCTGACCAGAAAACCTTTGTCCAGACAGCAGTGTGGTGTGGATTTCAGAGCGGGCACCTCCTCAGTCCATGGCGATGTAAAACTGGTTCCAGTGTGGTCGGTCACACTGGTGTTGCAGCTGTTTCCAGTTCATGGCAGCTTGAGCGTTGGTTTGTTCCTGAACATCCCAGGATGACAGTTTAGGTCTTCTTTCAGAAACTGATGACACATCTTTATATCTACATGCTTTTGTTTGAATTGATGAAACCTGTCCCAGCATGTGGGAACATGTCATCGTCCTGAGACCTTTACTGAGGAAGTATTGGTGAGTCCAGTGAGCGCTGTCTTTATTCTGCCACAGAGACATCGTCAGTTGTAGTCGGTTATTTCAGTAATTAAACCAAGTGAGTGTACGTATGTGAGCCTGTCTGTATACTTTTGACCTGTGTAGTTTAGAGACGATCCAAAAAGGACCGGGCGTCCACATGTGGGGACGTCACATTTTGGGTTGTCTAGACCACAAGACTAAATTTTGCTCTTTCCAATGAGCCATGTTGTTCAAAGGGGCAAAGTTGTTGTTTCTCATTTAGTTTTTGTACTAAATGCTGCTGTGTTCAGACTCCAAATAAAGAGTTTTGCACATCGTTAGTCAGTTGTGACTTTATGGTGTTCTATCGAACTCTACAAAGCCAAATAGCAAAGAGAAATTAAAGATGCATGCTACGAAAGTGCTCGGGTCTCAGGAGGTTAAAGTCATTCAAAGCTGTACAATCATCCCACCCGGAAACCAGCCAAAGGAGTCATTAGGAGGCTGAATCACCAGGACGTTTATGACATGGCGTTCAAGGCCAGCGTAAGAAAACCTCTTTGTTCTGTTCTGGTCTGGAGCAAAATGTCCCGTCAGAAATATGACCGGCTGCTCCTGTTTGATCCAGTGCAGTGTGGTTTGCTCCTGTTGACACAGGCAGTGTACTGTGAGCTCAAATTTAGCAGTAAAAGACGCAACATGCCAATTTTCTGTCCTCACAAGGACGCCTAAACATGTACACACCCACAATCTGAATTTACCCTCAGTGCTTTGCATCAGTGCTTAATAATAATAAATATAATAGAGCTCTACCCATTAAGACGACACTGCTTAATGATACCCGAGACATGTTAAAAATAAACGAGTTACTTTTTTCCAAGAGCAAAAGTAAGAAATCGGTTATGTGCGTAACCACCGCGATCCTGGAAGTCGAGTTAATTTTACACTGTCTGTCTACAGCATCCATCATCAGCAAAGCATGAATCGGTTTGCCTCTGCTGCTGGTGTGCTGCTCGGATTTCACTGAGAACTAACCACGAGTTGTATATTTTGGCCGGTGCATTTAAGATTAGAGCAAAGCCAGACTTTCCAAAAATCAATTTAACACTCTTAAGAAATGAGTAATCTGCTCATGCACTCCCCCTATAGCGGGAGGATGACTACAGTACATTTCATGGTTGTGCAGAGTAGGATTAATGGCTGCTTTTGGTGCCTAAAGGCGCATTTCCATTACAGGGCAATAATTCTAATCTAATTACTCAAATCCACTCAAAGTAGTGGGTCATTGATCAGGGACGCCTTATCAAGTGAATAAGGCTATCGATCTGCTCGAGGATATTTCTTCCTAACACAGTGTCGTTGTCGTCGGTGTGTGATTTAAGCTCGAGGACCCGGTTTCCCGTCCGTTCTGGATGACTTTGTGGACCGGCGTTAGCGTTGATGTTTGCTGCGTTGGAGTAGGACTCGGGGTAGTGTCCTGGCCGCATCAATAATGGTGTTCATTTTCAGGCCTCATTGAGCTGTGAAAAGTCATAATAAAACAGATGGCCTCCCATTTCCAGGCCTGTCACAGATGTTGAGGGTTGCGCCGGATCGCTGGTGCTGCTCTTGGACAATCATCATTGCCACTGTCTGTGTTAACACACGCAGTTACAGCATCATTTTATTGCGAGCAATTACCCCATTTTTCAGCTTCTGGCTTTGACAAACAGCAGTAAATGATGGCTTGTAAAGCCTAACAGGCAGTTTTGTGGATGTATGTTTTTTTCTTGGTCTGTTGTATAAACATTTTTCCTTTTCCAAGGATCCTCTTCTGGACCGACTGGGATGCTACTTTCCCCCGAATCGAGGCTGCATCAATGAGCGGAGGAGGCAGACACATTGTGTTTAAGGACATGGAGATTGGAGCCTGGCCTAACGGACTAACACTGGACCATTTGGAAAAGAGAATTGTTTGGACCGATGCACGGTTAGTCTTCATCTTCTTTGTAGGACTTCTGAGGCATGTGTGGCATTAAATTCTCCCAGCAGGCATGAAATAATGGAGAAAATGTAATATCTGGTACAATGGCCACCTCTTGGTTTAAGTGGGTCTTGAACAATTTAGTAGGTCCATCAGTGGACTGGAGGGTTTCACTGTGATCTCCCTGTGTCCACTCGTCCCCTTCGATGCGTTTGAAGAGTCGTTTAAAGCACTGATACGCTGTCGGCCTCTCTTGAACAGCTCCGACGCCATTTTCTCTGCCCTCTACGATGGTACGGGCGTCATCGAGATCCTCAGGGGCCACGAATACCTGTCCCACCCCTTCGCCGTGTCTCTCTTCGGGGGCAGTGTTTACTGGACGGACTGGAGGACGAACACTTTAGCGAGAGCCAATAAGTGGACCGGGCAAAATGTGACGGTCATCCAGAAGACGAGTGCTCAGCCTTTTGACTTGCAGATCTTCCACCCCAGCAGGCAACCGCAAGGTGAGCTCGTTATTTCTGGCTTTGCTGTTAGAAACGGGAAAAGCTTCGATGGCTGGATGTGTACAACGTGTTTAAGGAGTTTGAAATAATGAATCAGAGCATTCAGTTATAACACCAATAAAAAATTGAATTTGGGTTTAATCCTGTCGTACTAGAGGAACTACTGTGGATTCAGTCTCATGTAGCAAAAGGAAGAAAAATGAAGCATATTGCAATTAATTTCAGCTTCTGCCTTTGCCTTAATTTGGCCTGTCAGTCAATGAGCATGTGTCTGAATGAAAAGGTAGTCATGCAGAGAATTAGCTAGCTTGAGTTAATGGTACCTTTTAATGTTTTTTTTTCATCATCCATATTATTGTAATTGGCTTATATTCCCTTTTTTTCTTGTACAAAATGTGAATAATGGAAGCTGCTGAGTGAGGAGCACATCTGCCAGTGAATAACTGTGGCATGTCCAATAAGCAAATCAATTAAAGTGTGAATGGGGTGTTGTGATTGCAGAAAATATTCAAAATACTTCTGAAACTTCATTAATATTCACTCCAGATCTGTATTCGCATCGCCGTGGAACAGGTAATCGATTCAGCGAGACGCTAAGAAGCCAAGTTCCTGACCACAAAAGAAGCAGAGTTGATGAGCTATCTGACAGGAGGCCTACACGTGTTTTATTTGATATGCAGATCGGGCTGTGAGATACAGTGCCAGGCTTGAAATTAATAGCACTGACTGCATTTTCAATCAACTGTTTTTTTTCTTTGCCCAAAACGTGTGCTTTGACATTGAATTTTGATTTATTTGTAAAACAGATGCATCAGAATTAAACCTGGATTTTGACAGTTTGGTCACATGTGCCAACAACCTGATCGATGTCTCCATCAAGTATCAGCCCTGTCCTCCTTCCTCATGTGTGATGCAGATGTTTTATCTGTCATCACCAAGACCTGTCGGTAAATCTGCATGCACGCGCTGAACGAGCCGAGGCTTTATGGACCTGAGACACCAGGACCGAGCAGAAGGTTACTTTAGCTTATCGCCTCTTTAAGACTGTATATTAGAGAGTAAGAACACAACAGGGTGATGACAGTGAGTTCTACTGATGCCGTTGAACTGTTGGAGAAGCTCGACTTGGGAATCATCTGAGCCTGCAGAGGCGCTACCGTGACTCTAACACTATCACTGCAACTTTCAACATGTCAGTATGCATTTTATCCAGGCCTGTCGGTGTTAATCGCGTTAAAATGACGTTACCGCCAAAACTGCAGTAACGCGGCTAGTCCCTTTGCGTGGGGCTGGGCGGAGCCAACACGTTAGCGGGGGCAGCTTGTTAACGCTGACAGCCCTAATTTTTGTTACCGCAAAATGTGGTTGTCAAGGAGACGGCGTGATTAACATGTCCAAATTAGTAAATAAACGTTGCATATACTTAACAAACTGAACTGTGTGTGTTAGAGAGTAGACCACGTGTTTACTGCAGGTATTACAGTCGCGGGTCCTCTGTGACATCATGAGCTGTTACAGTCACATCCACAGCCTGTGACATTCATGCATCTGAGTTAGTCAGACCGTACCCAGCGTTATGCTTCTCTGCATGCAGCGTACGGCTGTGTGCAGATCTGCTTTACAGGGTTTGGAGTGTTTAAGAAAAGCGATGGTTTTCCAAAACTTTGCAGTCGGTGTTATTTTCTCGATTTCTCACCTTGGTCACGCTAAGTGTGTCCTGTGCTTGTTGGGTTTCTGTTTTAATGTTGCTAACGTCATCTCAGTTCATACACTCAACAACACTACCTGATAGACTGAACAACACCCATCCATCCATCCATCCATCCATCGATACAATATTGTATCAATGTTGATACAATATCAATATTGATATTGTATCAACATTGATACAATATTGTATCAATAGTGATACAATATTGTAGTTCTGTGCTGTATCATTTCTCTCCCTCACGCCTGCTATCAGGCAGCCTCTTCACTGAATTCAGCAGGTTAGTTAAAAATGGCATCAAGTTGTCTTTAACAACAGACATGTCCTAATACAGGGACCTCAGTGTCAGTGGACGTTCTGTCCTCGCAGTCACGGTAGATGAGTGTGAGCCAGGTCTTTCACCCAAAGAAGAGAGACAGCGCGTCGAATCCTTTCTGGAAAAAGCTCAAGTGGGGATGAGCTCACTATTAGTCACTTTAGCCAGAACCTGTGTCTCAGGATGTGATGCTTCACTGACCCCTGAACATCTGGATCGGAAAAGAAATGAAGGTGGGAGAAATGAGCACAACACCCAGCTTCCCTCTGAAGCTTCCAGCAGGGGTCGAAGGGGGGCCCAGGAGAGCATCGGGGCAATTCTAATGAATGACAGCAACAGGAAGCTTATTTTCATTTGGCCGTTATAAAGAGGCAGTAACATAAAAATCTATACTTTCAACAGTTTAACCAACACATGCTGATGTGTTCCTGTAACATCATGGTGCACTTACATTAAGCTCAGTGATTAGACTGCATAGACATTAATGTCTCCACTGAGTTTCTGTTTTCAGCAGTTGGGTCAGTTTTTCACTATAATCTATTTAGTGGCGTGAAACGTACAGCTGATGATAGCTCTACCTTAATTTTCTTCTGTTCCTTTAGTGACTGATGGACACAAACATACAAGTTCTGCATTCAGAGGCTTTAACAGAAAATGAATGTGTTTGTTTTCTTCTTGTTTTTGAGAGGTAACAGTTTCCACTGCTTCTGAAAGTTTCAAATAAAGCAACACTTTGGCTGCGATGTTGCTGCCCGTCGCTCCTCCACACGGCGATTCAGCCAAGTGCAGCACCGTTAGCGTGTTTCCTTGTTAGCATACTGAGTCGGCCGGGTGTTGTTTCCAGAATGCAAAGACAGAGATGCTTCTTTTCAGTCTAAATGAGCCGCATTTGTAATGCAACGAGGTTCTCCAGTGTGCTGCTGAAGGAGCTTGGGAAATAAGCTTTGAATGAGCTTGTTTGACACGAATCATCCAGAGTGGATAGAGAAATGCTTTTTTCTGATGCATGAAATATGACTGCAGCATGATGAGAATTTATTGAACTGTGGGTGATTTTCTTTAGTCTGACTGAGGTGATTTAGTGTGAAGAGAGTACAGTAAGAAATGGTGCAAACTCAGTCCTTTGTATTGCGCCTACAAGGGCACCGCTCAGTTTAGTGGGCGATCGTGGCTCAAGAGTTGGGAGTTTGCCTTGTAATCTGAAGGTTGCCGGTTCGAGCCCCGGCTTGGACAGTCTCGGTCGTTGTGTCCTTGGGCAAGACACTTCACCCGTTGCCTACTGGTGGTGGTCAGAGGGCCCGGTGGCGCCAGTGTCCGGCAGCCTCGCCTCTGTCAGTGCGCCCCAGGGTGGCTGTGGCTACAATGTAGCTGCCATCACCAGTGCGTGAATGGGTGGATGACTGGATGCGTAAAGCGCTATATAAATACAGGCCATTTACCATTTTAGTTTGTGGTAGCAGAAGCACAAGTGATACTGTCACCTTTGATGCGAGAGGCAGAATATGAAAGACGATTTTATTTGTATAATTTCATGTATTTGTAAACCTCCAAACTCATCAAGATACGTCAGGATCAGCTGCAAAGCCAACGTTTTCTCCGTGTTTAAGAACAGACGTCCTAACATATTTGACTTTTTCAGCGTTTCTCTCGTGAGTGTGACCTTTGTTCAGAACTTGTGTCGGAGCTTTCATTTATTCTCTTCAGAAGTGCCCCACTTTCATGCTTTCTCATTTATTTTCTGCTTTAATGCCACACGAGTGCAAAATGATGCTTTCGTTTCCTTACGTGCAGTCAGACGGACCTGTAAATGTCACCGAGGCTTTTTAGTCGAGTTCGCATCCAGTTATTATCCCGTCTGATCTCTTAACTCCTCATTTTACTTTGTGTTGTGTTTTCCTCCCTTCCCTCGCTCCCGTCAGTTCCTAACCCGTGTGAAAAGAACGATGGACGTGGTCCCTGTTCACATCTGTGTCTCATCAATTACAACCGCACAGCCTCCTGTACCTGTCCACACCTCATGAAGCTTTCCACCAACAAACAGTCCTGCTTTGGTGAGTGGGAACACCTTTTATATTTCCTCTTTCTTTAGATTACACCAACGTCCATATCGGTCATTATTATAACTCCTGTCTGTGAAAACAGAAGGTGCACTATGCCAAGTGATCGGTTGCTTAATTATCTCACCAGCGCTGAAAAGGTTCCTCCTGTATGTGCGGCGGTCCGAAATCCGTGGCGTGGACATCGACGACCCTTACATGAACGTCATGACGGCTTTGACGGTGCCAGATATCGATGACGTCACCGTGGTGGACTACGATTCCCAGGAGGAGAGGATCTACTGGGCCGACATCAAAACTCAAACGATCAAACGAGCGTTCATCAACGGCACCCAGCTCGAGACTGTCATCTCCTTAGGTGAGTCGATTCCAGACGTTAGTAAATGAAAAGATACCCTGAAGGTTTTTGTTTTGTTTACACGGCTCAATACATTTATCAGACAAGCTGTCCTAAAAACAAGGAAACACAAATATTTGAGAAATCTGTCAAAAACATGTTTATAAGGACAACGACGAGCTGACTTCAGTTTTCAGAGTCAAGATTCCCTTTAAATATTTTTCTGTTCAGGAATGCAAGTAAATAACTGAAATTTGGTTTCTTAATCAAAAATAATAAGTTTGAATAATGTTTATAAAACAGTAGAGCTCAAAATTCCTGGATATCGACAAAAATCTTCAGCTAAAGAGCTCATCAGTGGAGCGACTGTTACAGAAAACACGTATATACCAGTACACATGGGTGGGTATTACTATTCTCTTATTACATTATTATGCACATGTTTGTATATTCTTATGATCAATATATTAAATATGACATAAGGATAATTGTATGGAGATTGCAGGTGTACCAGCACAGTTGGGTGTGGATTCGTACACCATGTTCTTTTCTGAGCTAACGTGCACGTCTTTAGACTTTAGAGGTGTTCGTTATATTAAAGTTTGGTAACTGAGATTAATTATTATCACAGTGATTATGTGTTGCTGTTTCCATCTGTTCTGCATTATATAAGCATGTGTGTATGTTGTTATGTTGCTTCTTATGTATCTTGTTTTCATGTATTTCATTGAAGCACGAGCCTGACAGCTTTTTCACGCCCTTCCTGACAGATATAGTCAACTGCCGCGGTCTGGCTTTAGACTGGCTTTCCAAGAACTTATACTGGCTGAGCTCTGAAAATGACGAGTCCCAAATCAATGTGGCTCGCTTTGATGGGTCCCTAAAGACGTCCATCATCCACGGCATTGATAAGCCAAGGTGCCTTGTAGTGCACCCTGCCAAGGGGTAAGTAGATTAGAGCAGCCTGTGCACTTTATGAGTACTTCACCTTCAGTGTGTGAGGAAGCCTCACCTGGAAAAACGAGGGATCACAGCCTGTTGTATAGAAACTGTTCTACATGCTTCGGGTGTTTTCACAAGGCTGTCAGAGCAAATGTTTTGGCCCACATTCAAGTTACAGTTTAGAAAACAACAGTCATTGATTGCGCTGTATAACTTTGATGTTATACTTTGATATTTTGCCTTTTTGAATTACTGCATATTCGTTTCACATCTTCTCATGCAGGAAAATGTACTGGACAGACGGCAACACCATTAACATGGCCAGCATGGATGGGAGCAACAGCAAGGTGCTCCACCAGAATCAGAGGGACCCTGTAGGTCAGTCAGAGAGCTTTGGATGGCATGCTGTCAAGCTGTACCTGATCTTTGATTCAATTCAATTCACCTTTATTTGTATAGCTCCAAATGACAACAGCGGTTCGCTCAAGATGCTGCATGTTGTAAAGATCCTGCAATAATACAAGAAAACAGGGAAACAATCAAACGACCCCGTGTGAGACAGCGGGGAGGAAAAACTCCCTTTTAACAGGAAGAAACCTCTGACAGAACCAGGCTCAGGGAGGGGCGGGGCCATCTGCTGTGATTGGTTGAAGTGAGGGGATGAAGACGTGCTGTGGAAGAGAGCCAGAGATTAATAATGAAATGCAGAGTGTGCATAAACACATAGTGAGTGAAGCAGAAACAGTCTGTGGTCTAAAGATATTTAACCAGATTATTAACTGAAGTGATTTATAGCAGATGTGCTTAGTCTAATATATTTAATCGTGGCTCAAATGTCTGAAAAATGTCTGATATCCTACTTCAAACATTATAGATCCACCAAGAAAATAACATCTGAGTGTGTCTGCAGTTTAATTCAAATAGACGTCCTGGAGTTTACGTCGTTCCAGATGTGTTCAAAGTGATTTGTACTATGTCAAAGGCACAATGATCTCACTATAATACATCTGCACTCACTTATCCTGTGTTTGCATGTTCTGACTTTTACTGACAGATTTAGATGTAATAGTTGTACCTGTTGGCATTTACACAAACTCGTCGAGTTATCTGATTGGGCAAAATCATCAAATATTACCAAAAGCAGTTTTGGGTGAAAGTCTTAAAGTGTAAAGTAAAATAGGCGGCACGGTGGTTAGCACTGTTGCCGCACAGCAAGAAGGTCCTGAGTTCGATTTCTGTGTGGAGTTTGCATGTTCTCCCCGTGTTTGCGTGGGTTCCCTCCGGGTACTCCGGCTTCCTCCCACCATCTAAAGACATGCAGTTTGTGGGGACAGGTGAATTGGATAGTCCAAATTGCCCACAGGTGTGAATGTGTGAGTGAATGTGAGTGCGAATGGTTGTCTGTCCCTGTGTGTTGGCCCTGTGACCCCGCCTCTCGCCCTGTGACATCTGGGATAGGCTCCAGCGACCCTGAAAAGGACAAGCGGAAGGTCTTAAAGTGTCTGATAAAAATCAGCTCATGTTTATTCAACCGAAGCAAACATGTATACATCAACACATTCAACATGTAAATCAATCGGTTTTATGCTGTTGAGGGTAGTTCAGTGATATCTGCTGAGACAGCAGTTATTTGGCAGGTCTCTGTTCTGGTTCATTGGTCGGGCACCACTGTCACCTTTGAACATCTGTACAGCAGTTCACCTTTCTGGCTCCAGTCATCATGTTGTTGCCGCTGTCGGATTCCTTCTCGAGTGTAGATATGGAGATACTGTTGTTTATGTCGTTTTTAGTGACGTGTGAGGGAGAGGCAAAGAATATTTGTCCTGGACAAATAGAGTTGTGTTGTACAGTGCAGCGGGTTTTCCTGCAGATAAAACTCAGATGTGAAGAGAATAAGCTTATTGCCATTAATTCAAATATGATTTCATTACATTCATTAGATTCCCTTTAAATGACTGTGAGATGTGAAACATGCCCGACATCCAAGAAACCTTCAAATATCCTGTAACCAAAGACATTTAGGGCGGAGGCGTGGCACCAAACTCGAGAGTGTGGGAAATAATCTTGTGAAAAGACTGTTGTTGCTTAAAAACATGATTTTTTAAATAAGAATTAGTGAGATTTTTGCTGAATAAAAGAGAAGCAGGGTGAAGTATACCACTGTTACTGTAAATGTAGGCAGTGTTTCAAAAAGATCTTCTCTAAATGTAACAAATTTACACGATGTAGCAATAATGATAATAATACAGTAAAAAGGAACAATTCAGATACTTGAAAGTAAAACTTAGAAAACTAAAAAGATTAAATTTTATTCAAAGACTAATAATTATATTACCAACACTTTTTAAGAGTTTAAGATGTTTTTTTCAGTAATTAGCAGGATTTCTAGAACTCTTCAGCCTGATGTTGTGGAGCCGCTGGCTCATGCACAGCTGCTGTCCTCGGCTATAACTGCTTCCTTTTCTTTAGTTGATCAGTAGAAAAATGTACCTGTCGGTTTTTCAGAAGGAACATGACATCATCCAAAGGTGCACACGTGGACTTTTGGCAGCGCCGACCTTGTCGCTCTGCTGTGATGTATTTTTACACAACACAGGTTTTCAGAAATGACACCAGTATCATTAACTGGATGGTTAGTTAGTGCTTCCTGCGTAATGTTCATGAGATTCATATTTCTGTTATTACTCGCTGTGACTGCGTTGTGTTTGTCTGCCTGCATGCGTGTGCAACATCACGGCACAAACATCCACCGTGCTGTGAGCTGCCACAAACACAGTTTAGCATTATTTGGAGGGAACATGTGTTCTGTATCTTTATATCTGCCTGCATGTTTTGTTAATCAGGATGGTGAGCTTGTTGTAGCTGAATGAACTAGTTTTGAAGAAGTGCTGAGGAAACATGGGGGGGGGGGGTCCGGGATTCACTGTCACTGTGAATGTATTTCTAGGTCCACATGTGAAGTATGTTTAGCTGATGTATGAATTAGAGATGGACCGATCCGATATTACGTAGCGGTATCGGTCCGATATTGACCTAAATTACTGGATCGGATATCGGAGAGAAATAAAAAAATGTAATCCGATCCATTAAATATAAAAAAAAGCACCTCACAAAACTTGCGACACGGCGTAACTCGGCTCATAACCTCAGCATGTCGGAGCAGTGTGGTCACGTGATAGAGTGGCTGTGTGTTTTTGAAGCCTGCTACCAAACCAGCATTTCATCTCTGAGGAAGTGATCCCAGAGAGAAGTAAAGCAAGTGTGTAAGTTCATCTCTGAATGTTTGTAAAGCATTCCAGTGTTAAGCTTAACAACCAATACCTGGAGCGACTGTCTCTTCTTGCTGCTACTTCAATCTGAAACTGCTTAATGATCAGCTGATCGGCTTTTCTGTCTTCTTTGTTTTTGGCCCACTTTGCACCAGAAAGAGGAAACCAGCGGCTGAACAACAGCAGCACGTTTAACCTTGATAAGCTGTTGTTAGAATGTATTTAATATTACTTTCTACTCGAGGATCTTTTTCTACAGCTGATGGCTGTAACTGTGCAGGGGCGGATCTAGCAAAGTTTAGCCAGGGGGGCCGATAGGGCATGAACAGGGAAAAGGGGGCAAAGACATACTTTTCTTTCTTATTCTCATTTAAAATGTCTAGCTTTTAATAAATAATTATCTGAATCTGACACCCAAAGTCCATTACTGCATATAGTAACTGTTAAGTCTAATATACCCTAGTAAGCTATAGTACTTTTTCCTTTGGGAAGGTAGCATCTGTGCAGTCTGCAGTTCTGTTGAAGGAAGATGTTGAATCTATTTAATTATTTTTAAAAAAATAATTTATTTCTGTGCATTTTTTTTCCACACTGTGTCAAATTAAATGGTGAATGGCCTGTATTTGTATAGCGCTTTACTCAGTCCCTAAGGACCCCAAAGCGCTTTACGCATCCATTCACACACACATTCACACACTGGTGATGGCAGCTACATTGTAGCCACAGCCACCCTGGGGCGCACTGACGGAGGCGAGGCTGCCGGACACTGGCGCCATCGGGCCCTCTGACCACCACCAGTAGGCAAACATGGGGTTAGTATCTTGCCCAAGGATATTTGGCATGCAGCTAGGAGGCAGCCTGGGATCGAACCACCGACCTTCTGATTAGTGGCTGACCTGCTCTGCCACCTGTAGCTCAGGTGGCAGAGCAGTTGATTACAAAGTTGATTACGTCGATTAAGCATCATGAGGTGGGGGGTGTGGTTCCCTATTTTTATTTTTTTTTTGCTGGGAGTTTGCAGCCCTATTAGTCAGGTTGCTAAATATTTCTGCTAAGTACTCTTTAAAACACCAGAATAGGGAGGATGGTGCAGATTTAAGTTTATTAGATTGATCAGTGTTGCTGAACTATGAAATATTTTGGGTGGAGTGTGTTTTTTACATACAGGTATAACAGAATAGCTTTAGTGTTGTTGTTTATTTAAACTTGAGTATGAACTTATACAAAATGCAGCAAGATATTAAAAAAACAGTTTTATTGATTAAAAAAACATATCGGTATCGGCACATATCCAAAGTTATGATATCGGTATCGGACATAAAAAAGTGGTATCGTGCCATCTCTAGTATGAATATGTAATGTTTCCTGTGCTGGCGTCAGGTGATGCTGACTCATCCCTGACAATAAGCTTTAGCTCGATTTAGCAAAAACAATCGTCTGTTCTTCATCTCGACTCGCTTTTGTTACACAGCTCAAGGTCAAACACCCAATTTGTCACACACAGCAGCGTCGTCTTCACAGGGTTTTTCATGCTCCTGGGCCTGTCAGCAATACAGATAGGATGCTGCACAATATTTCACTGGCTTCATTTATGATTATGGGGCAGACCTGGGGACAAGAGTAAATTAATGATGCATTGTGACTGTGAATCTGCCAGACATAAATCCAACACATGGTGGGAGACATTGAGTTGTCCAGAGGTACACAACTGAAATTGCTTTTAGCTCCCACCATTAACAGTGATATTCCCGCCATTACATCAGGCAGGAAATGGATTCAAAAGCAGTCTGCTTCCTGTTTGTTCATTTTTCAAGCCAGCTGGAGTCCTGTTAAACAAATCCCCCACAAACAAGCAGCAGTAAACACGTGAGCATTTCTATTAGCACGCACTGCAGGAAAAGCATTTACGCAGCATCACAGAGGTACGTTTCAAAACTGCATCACCTTAACCTCCGTGTAGTGCACTTGTTCTCAGAAATACCCAGTGAGAGGACTCGATACACGGTATTATTTTTGATATCGGGGGGGAAATAACCAAATAAGAAACTGTTAAATTAATTAATAACGATATTAATGATACAAACGGACAGAACTTATAATATTTGATGTGTAGCTCCAAGATTAACATTATCATTTTGCTATTAGCTAGCTGCTACCTGATAATCTAGCAGGTACCTGATAGCAGTGACGTGGCTAACGTTAACGTGGATCCCAGTACAAAAAGTAACTGTCTGGATTTAAACTGCTAAAAATAACCTATAATATGTGAAACACGTCTTAAGTGTCGGTCATGAATGATATCAAGTCATCTTGAGCCACAAAAACATTCCTGTCACAAGGTCGAAGCTGCAGTCGGTGATTTTTATCTTTTATTTATCCAGTTAAAAAATCTGGTTGACATTAAAATTGTCTTTTTTAATCTTTCTGGCCAACAGGGCAGCAGAAAGCACGACAAACATAACAAAAGTCCTGCAAACATATTCCAAGTGTCCAGACTGGTTATAATGTAGCTACAGTAACACAAGTTTTTACATTTTATACACATCGCATTTGTAAATCCTGTTCAACAAGGTCTGTTTATCAATATAAGTAAAGACATTACACATGGAAACAATCCGTTTTTGGCGCAACACCGGACAAGTTAATATTTATAAGTGTTTAATACTCAGTGTGTTTGAAACACAGACTTTACTGACCTCACAAACGTTTTCATAAAGTCGGTTCTGAGTTCAGCTGCTCATGAGAGGAGCTGTGTGAAGATGGATTAATGTCCAAGTGTCCTTTTTTTACTGTAATACCTCAAATGACAACATAATTTTAATCTACACCCATCATTATTTTACATATTCAAATGTTACATTTTGTATTTTTGTCCCTAATGATGCTTTCTTTGCTGACTCGATATCCTCTCCTGACTCGCTGTGTCTCAGGCCTCTCGATAGACTACGCTGCCAACAAGCTGTACTGGATAAGCTCGACCAACGGGACCATCAACAGGTGCAATCTGGATGGCAGTGGGCTGGAGGTGCTCGAGACTGTAAAGAGGGAGTTAGCCAAAGGCACAGCTCTGGCCGTGATGGGTGAGTGGAGCTTGTCACAAGTGCATCAGATTGGTGCCGAGGATTACTCAGTGTGAAAGGATTACACGTTTAACCAGTTAAGTGGCTTTAAAATGAAGCTGTTTAGAGAGTGCATGCAAACAGCTGTGCCTCACTCTATGTGAAGAATTAGGAGCATTAGATAATTAAAACACAACAGAGCAATGATTGATGATTGATTTTCTCACCCTTTCCATAATGAGAAGGGTGGAGGATGTTCATTACGGAGTGATTCTTGGTATCAGCGCTCAATCCAGCGTGTCACACCATCTATCAGCGAGTAGGTTCGTTCTGAACGCCTGAAATCTGCGTCAGCATGTTGTAGATGAAAACCTGCCTGCAGAAAACATCTGTACGAATATACCGGATGCTTCTATGATGCTGGCAGCTACGAGGGGACGAGTTGGAAGTAGAACCAGTTTGCACGTACAGCGTGAGTGGGTTCCTGTCCAGTTCATTAGCTGATACAGATAAAGAACATTATTAGTTTCCACAACCCAGAAAATGTTGCTAACGTTATGCCCCTAATACCTATATAAACAAGCAAACACCTTGACGTAAGTGAATGCTTTTATAGGCGATGCCATGTGCGCGCCACACTCTCGACCAATCGGGAGCTACTGACACGTGTAATCTTGGATAACCTTGAGTTTTATCCAAAGAGACTGAAATGGTTTTTGTGAAACAATTTGTGTAAATGGGATTAGACCCACCCATCCATCCTTTTCAGGGTCGGGGGGCGGAGCCTATCCCAGGTGTTATAGGGCGAGAGGCAGGGTACACCCTGGGCAGCTCGCCAGTCTGTCGCAGGGCCAACACACAGAGACAGACAACCATTCGCACTCACATGTAAACCTGTGGGCATGTTAGAATCAGCAGTTAACCTGACCTGTCTAACTGCGTGTTTTTGGACTGTGGGAGGAAGTTGGAGGACCCGGGGAGAACCCACGCAAACACGGGGAGAACATGTAAAATCAGAAAGACGGCCTGATGGTGGAGTTGAACTGAATTGAAATTCTGACTGCGAGGCAACAGTGCTAACCACCGTGGGATACTTACGGGCATAGCGCCCTGAGCACGCCCCATCTCGTCTGATCGTGGAAGCAGGGCTGAGCTCGGGATTAGACCCATGGTTATATATCTATTTAAACAGTCGTGATGCCACGAACTGTACAGCAATCTACTGTGGTGGAGTGATAAATAACACCGCTAAAGATCTCGGTGGCTGTGATGTGCAGCAAAGCTAATGGACATGACTCAGTGATCTTTGGATCTGTATCAAAAAGGATTTTTTATCAAACTGACTGGAAAAGAAAACAAGCGCCAGCAGAGACAACAAGTTTTAAAAATAATAGCTGCACGATGATCGTCGCGGTCATTGTTGCGTTGTTGCACGTTGTCGCAGTGTCTGTGCTGGACACACATATTACACACGCAGCATCTTTAATGCTAAAGCGTCCACTGCAGTGTCCACGGTTCAGACTTCAGTCCCATTTCATTCGTTTCACGTTTCATTGATGTGTTTATTTCACCTTTTATTCTTTGAAGCTGCAGAGCAGAATTTGAATTTTAAATTGTTTCACTTCCACACTGCTGCACCTTGACAATTGGGAAACCTCCCTGTGAGCTATGTGAATGCATTACACTTGCCAAGATTGGTAATGAGAAGAGAGCAAACAAAGGCTTATTGAAGAGAGACTTTTTTGGTTTTGTGTGTGGGGGTCTGAAGCAAACTGTGATTTGAAGGGAAAAAAAGAAAAAACAAACAAATAAACTAAAATATGAAATGGAAGAGTGTTGTCAGAGTGATTCAGCGTGTTCTTGAAGCATGTTATTAACCATGACAGGCCTTCGTTTTCTGTGCGGTGGGTATCTGTCAGCATGTGCAGAGAGCATTAATTACTGTTGCAGGATAACACAGCAGTGGCAGGATGGAGTCCCACTGTTTTGTACACTATCAGCTTTCTGCAAGTGTAAGCCACAATTTTTAGGTTCATTTTTATAGTGAATACTTTGGCTGTGCAGGAACGGACACTGGAGACTTCATCATTGCATTTCACAAATGGGATGTAGAATGTGAGGTGACACAGACTAATAGCTGCGCTCCAGTGCAGCAGCAGCTACAGCAAAACAGTGAAATGATGTCTGCAAGTCTCCATCAATCACAATTATCCACATTTTGTTATCTTGAAGAAGCTGATTGGTCGACCGAACCGTACTTTGCTGCTTTACCATTACGTTTGGTAAAACAGAGAAATTGTACTGGTTAAACACCAGTTAAACACCAGTAATAGAGATTTATGATTGGACGATGTTTCACTTTTTTAACATCATTTGATACATGATCTATCAAACACGTCCTTTACTGTTTACCTGATTTTGGGATTTCAATCAAGCAATCAATATGTCAGTCATGTGGGGGGGGGGGTCACATGAACTTTTTAGCAACTACAGGATTTGTTATATTTCATGACCCATTTTCAGAGGCTTAAACTGCCCCAGCATGTTTGACAGGTAGTGTGGTCTGCCTCTGATCACGAGCTGTGTCTAACCTTATGCATCAGTCTTGGCTTCATCTTGTTTCAGGACTGCGCAGGCTTCTTGAGATGCTTTAGGAAAACTCTAATCTGACCTTCTTGTTCTTATCGGCGCCGTGTTGCTGGGCTGGGCTGTCACAATGTGACAGATTTGGCCTTTTTACATTTAAAATTACTGCAAAAAGCTCTGCGATACAAATGTAAAAACATGAATGAGCTGCGTCCGCTTCAGTTGTTCCGACGTACCAACAGAGCAGGAAACTCAAAGTGCTCGTGTCACGTGTCCAGTTTACTTTCAGGCTCTGATTAAAAATGAAAAAGTTAAAGCAAAATTTCTGCCTGTGTTGTTGTTGTTGTGCAGAGACAAATCTACAAAATAGTGTGTTTGTGCAACACATTATGGACGCGCCGGGTTTTGTAGGGTTTATGTTACCGTGTTTCGTGATGCCAACATTCAGTCCTCCTTTGCTGTAGATCATTGAGCATGCATCTGTAAAAGTTACAGGGTCAGCTGAAAATGAGGCTGGTGGAAGAGAGCAGGACAGCAGCCAGACAGGTCATTTTCCACTCCTGAGCTTCTTTTGTTGTTGGCGAGTGCACAGCCTGTCAGCGATGGCCATTACAGAAAATGTCCCTTTGCAGCTTTAGTTTTGTCGGCATGGTGTGATTTGCAGTTAAGTGCATTTGGTGACCATTTGCTGTGTTTACCACAGAGTTCTGCTTTCCTTTGTCTTTGTAGTTCAGTAAAGAACAAAGAAGAAATATACTAATACATATGCCAGCATGACAGTAATATGGATTTGCAACTAAAAGCATGCATTGTCTGCGCTGGTGGGGATAAAGTACCTGTGAATTAAAGGCTTTTGTGTCCTTTGTGGTTAGTGGAGCAATCAGCATTAATGAGCATAAATCTGAGAAGCATTTCTTCTCGTCTCTGGTCGTTTACAAGCTTGATTGATCAGTTAGTCATATTTGAGTGGTTGAGGTTACTCCGAAGAACCGTCGTGCGTGAGCGATGAAAGCTTGTTTACAAATGATGAATCTGTATCTCCGTCACAGTGGGAGGTAGATGCAGACGTACAACTAGGCAGACGAGCATGAAACGGGTTTAGCAGATTTGCACTGGTAATCGGGAACGCACTTCTGAGGGAGGAATCGTACGTTTCTCCATGATGGGGTGCTGGCTTTTCATTTTGCCTTCATGTCTTAGTGATTGCTCACGCTGGCTGTGAAAAGGTATAATGAAGGCACCGTTAGTGACACAAGTTTGACCCACTCGGTCCTAAGGCTCTGTAATAATTGGATTGGCTTGAGGGAGAAGAGAGGGCTTATTTCGGAAGGTGTGAGTGATCCATCAGCCGTGAATTGCCGGGGATCAAACTAGCAGTTGAGGTGGAAATTGAATATGATGTGCCACAAGCGAGCAATCGCACCTAGCCAGTGATCCCAACGGCATTAAATTAACACGGGGTGCAAAGCTAATCTCGGCTAGCGTGCCCTCCGGGGTGTAATGTTTTGTAAACTGCACGAAGACTGTCATTCCCACTCATGGGAGTTTACCTGATTTGTGGAAGCGAGTTTTACATTTCTTTTAAGGATGGCATTCAGCCTAAAGCTATTAATGGAAGTGGGAATTGTTTCTGTGTGTGTGTGTGTGTGTGTGTGTGTGTGGGGGGGTGGGTGGGTGGGTGGGTGTGTGTGTGTGTGTGGGGGTGTGTGGTTGAATGCAGTGATACAAAACGTGCAAGAGAACTAAAGAACGCCGTGCCTTCCAGGAAGTGATGCTGGAAAATGTACAGGGCACATTTTCTAGATGGTACTTAACATATTGTCTTGGATGAGAATGCATCTGTCATTTAAGTTAGGTTGCTAATCTAATTTAAGAGGGTGTTAAATTGCACCAGGTTGTGTCCAGGAGCAGCGCTGCTCTGAATGGTTGCATTAGCACAAAGCAGGAAAAAGAAATCTGCTGGTAATTGACATTGCTCTAAAGAAGGAGGCATTTAATGAGCGCTCGCTGCTGCTGCTGCTGCCGCTGCTGCTCTGCTCTGCTCTGCTCTGCTCTGCTCTGCTCTGCTCAGTAATTCCTCTGTTGGGGGTTTGTATGAAAATGCAAAGGTGATTCCTCCGGCCTCCGCTGCTCTAAGCTTTTACAACATACAGTCTGTTATAGCCACGTTTGTGTGACCTAATTATGGGGTATGTTGTAGATACTCTGTTCATTTTTGTGGTTTTATCCTTTCTAGAATGAGGTCATCTTCACCTCCTCTGATGTTTATCCTGGAAGGAGAGGACTCACTTAACTCCTTTTTACTTGTCACCTCAGTGGGATTGTAAAATGAGAAGTTCCTGTCACGCTGTCGAGTAAATGGCAAAGCGCCTGGCGAGGACTGTGTGTCACTGATATCTGCTGAGGACAGAGGTGCTGGGCTTGGTGTGCAGCAGTCAGCAGCCCCGTTGGTCAAACAGCACATGCTGTATTTCTATCTGTTTATAGGAATGCGATGCCCGTTTCAGTCGGTAATGGAAACGTTTGTCTTTCAAGTTCAAGGAAAAGCTTCAGTGGAGCTAAAAACCTTCCTGCAGTTCAAGGCTGAAACTCATCAACAGCGATGGGGCCGAGCGAGACAGGAAACCCACTTTTTAATCTGAAATCAGCTCAGAGAAGGCCTCAATTATTAACAGGCCTTAATGAATAAGTGTGCCAGCTTTAGGAGATTAGAGTGCAGGCTGAAGCTCAGCATTTGCACTTTGAAGGATGGCATTCGCCTGCACTCTGCTTGTGTTTTCAAGAACTCATTTGTACCATGTTGTGAAAAAGAAAGGAAAATGCTCTTTGGCCTTGCTCTAAAAATGGAGTTAATTCAGATTTTCTTTGCTGGCTGCAGGTGGAAAACTCTGGTGGGCAGATGAGGAATCAGGACGGCTGGGAACGGTCACCAAGAGAGACGGGCGCAACCTTGTTGTTTTGAGAAATAAGACGGGTGGGGTGGTTCACATGAAGGTGTACGACAGGGACAGCCAGAAAGGTAAGCAGCCTCTCTCACGTGATTCACAGAGATGGACATGCCTGCTGATGGTGCGTTTGCTGGTTTTGTTTTAATAATCAGGAAGAAATCAGTGCCAAGTAAACAACGGAGGATGCTCGCAGCTGTGCTTCCCGACTTCAGAGAACACCCGCAGCTGCTCCTGCACCGTTGGCTACAACTTGCGTAGCGATCGCACATCTTGCGAGGGTACGATTCCCAGTTTCTTTGAGCCTTTCGTTACCCTCAGCGTGAGGTTGTGGATAAATGAATAATCTCTACGTGCGTCAAAGGGCATTCGTGAGTTCTTGAGCTTTAATGCTTTTATCTGCGCTCTAATAGATCCCTCTGTGACTCTTTAGGTGTTGACTCATTTCTAATGTATTCCATCCATGAGGGAATCCGGGGAATTGCTCTTGACCCGAATGACAACAGCGAAGCCCTCATGCCCATCACAGGAACGCTTTTTGCTGTGGGAGTCGACTTTCACGCAGGTACGTGCAATCACATAAGAAGATAGTGGAGACCCGCTAAAGCGCGACGTTAGACGCTGAGAGCTTAAAGAATCTGACATTTTATTAAACCTACACACTTTATATTGCTCCTTGTTTTAAAGTCGTCCTTATCTGGAACTGCTGCAGCTGATCAGATCAGTACCAGTGTTACAATATTAAATACCCCTGATAAGTGAAGTGGATAGCATTATGCATGCCATTATAAGGCAGTGCTGGGGAGGCTCGAGTCCTGGCATTGATGTGGATACTTGGACTTGTACTACCTGACATACATGCAGACCCTGTGGTGCCTGGCACGCAAACCCAAATGTGTGCCCCAACAGGTCAGCATGAGAGGGACCTGCTCAGCAGTATGTTTGATACTCGAAGCAGCCGCAACCTGTGAAGGATTCTGGGAGTGTGAGGTCTGTAACGGCAGAATGATGAAAAGATTCAGAATCAATAATAATAATAATAATTACTTATGTAAATATAAAGGTTTGTCTTTAAGTACTCAGTCAGAGGAATGCATTACTCCATCCCTGAACTGAGTCAAGTCTTAAAGCCCCAAAGCCTTAAGGACACAAAACCCCTGAAGACGTGCTGCTCCAGTGCTTTATAATGTCAAGTGGCGAGTGGCGTGCATTAGTCATAGCACCTGTACACAAATACTACACAGCTGCTGCCACACTCTCATATTCGCTTTATTTCCTCTTTCTTGAGTTATTAAAGAGAAGATAAAGATCTTTGTTGCTCTGGGCTTTGTGTATCTTTTAAATAATGGTCGAGCTTAACTTGTCCAGATGAATGAGCGCCTCATGAATAACATCCACCATTTTCCATGTAAACAATCCTAATCCAAAGAAATTCCCAAGATGCACCAAAACATGAAGGTAGCATCACGTTGCAAAGCACAAACCAGCAGCTTGTGCTGATATTTGTTTCCTCTCACATGATTTATTATTCTAATAAAAGCTAGAAACATACCAGAGACCGGAAACGTCTGTTCTCTGCGATACGTGTAGGGTGCTGTCGAAGCATGATAACAGGTCTGTGGGGAAACTGTATAAAGGAGATGACATGCACAACAAACCACAAGTACAAAAAAACACATACTGTATCCTGAAAATGTTGTTTGGCTAATTCCACATGCAGTCTGTGATTTCGCTCTCCTGTCACTGGCAGGGAAACAATTACCGAGTGAGTATTGTTTTATAGAATGGAAACATTTTTGATGCAGTGAACACCACACATGGAATTCTGCTCATTTCCTGCATTTTCATTGAAGTATTCCAACATTTGATAGCTTAGTTATTTTGTTTGTAGGTGAGGTTGGTCAGATAGGATGAATCCAACCCTTTGTCTCATTGTTCACTTTCTAAATCCTTGAATCTCCTCGATATTAGCCCCTCCCACCAAAGATGTAAGCAAGGAAACAAGGAAGCGATAGATGAGGGGTCGAGTTAAGGCATTGTGCAGCAGCAGACGTGCTTTTCTCTCAGCCTTGTTCCAAGCCGTGTCAATTAAATGTGATGTGAGTCTTGGTTTGTTACAGCCTGCTGCTCTGTTTGATGATCTTAGATGTCATACTCACATCACAAATGGTGGAGGGAAGGTGTTATCATAAAAAATGAAACAACTTATAAATACAAAGGAACACTTGATTCATTTCTTTAGTCCTGCTCCTGACATGATTGATATATTTCATCCGTCACGCGTAAAAACACTTCCACACCTGTGCATCCTCAGCTTCTCTCTCCATCGTCTCTCCCAGATAGACCGGAATTGGGACATTTTTCAAAATGTGTAAGATTGATTTCTGGGTGTCGTGGAGGAGGACAGATGACAGGGGAGGTGACGGGGAGGGAGAAAATAGAGC
Organism: Aulonocara stuartgranti; assembly: GCF_965226115.1. NCBI lineage: Eukaryota > Metazoa > Chordata > Actinopteri > Cichliformes > Cichlidae > Aulonocara > Aulonocara stuartgranti. Next base: position 1,582,468 of record NC_138952.1, on the reverse strand, counting down.
AATGGGAAACCCTTATTGACTTTTGGCAGTCTTTTCACTCTTAGTCTGATTCCACCACCACCTCCATTAAAGCCAAACTATCAAAAATCACAAAATTCGACTGTTCTTTGTAAACGAGCAGAGGACCACGTTCACTAATTAACTTTGCACATCTTCAGGAGCCTGGGTAATATCCTCACAGGCTGCGATGTTGTACCTTTGCTCGAGTTTTTTAACCAGCTCCTTAACGCTCTGGTTTTCCATCATGTAAATGCAGCCATGCAGCGTTTCCTGGGATGTGGAGCTTGCATGCTCGTGGAGTCATCTGTTTACATCTAGGTCGCTCGTCACCAGCTGTTAGCTCCTTAGCAGCCTGGTTGTATTTGACGCTGTGTTTTTGCCTCGAGTGGTGAATCGTGTTTGTTGTTTGTACCTTCAGTGAGAACCGTTTTCTTTCTTCTATAAATGTCTACTTTAATGTTGGAGGCTGTTAAAATAACTCAATCTTTAGCTTCTAAATCATTATTCCAGCTGACACATCCCAGACAGCATCCTTATTGCGTGCTGGCAAAGATAAACTCATTCACTGCTAGAGCAAAGATATCATTATATGATGTAAATCATGAATCATGTGAAAATGGTGCAAACGAATTGTTTACAAATATTCAGAATTCCCAAAACATCAAACCTGGTGAAGAAACTGAAGTAAGTGATGCCATTAGATTTAAAGTCTTAAAGGGTTCATTAAATCCATTTATTTCTTATTAAGAAAAACTTCTAAGAAGCTTGAAAAGACGGTGACTGGACTCGTAAAAGTTTAACTTAGAGAACCTTCTTTTTGAACTCCATAGACAGTGTTTCACAGCCTTTTGGATCCACGGCACATATTTCACATTAGAAAAATCACATGGCACACCACCAAACAAAAATGTGACAAAAAGCATATTGATCATTTTCCCCAGCGCACCAGACATAGCAGACATGGCTCGGTTTGTCCCCACTATAGATTTTTTGCTTTCTTCTGACCACTACTCACGCTGGGCCTTCACCTGGGTCAGAGTTTTCACCAGGACCAGGTCGGACTGACTACTTTTTCTTTTCAAATATTTATCTAGTAGGGGTGCAACGATACTCGTATCGATATTGAACCGTTCGATACAGTGCTTTCGGTTCGGTACGCATATGTATGGAACAATACAACATTTTTAATCTATTTTATCAACTTTCCTTCTGACGATGCTGTCTGTGTTGAGCGCTCAGTGGATCTGCGCTCGACTACTCCGCCCAGGCTGCACTGTCGAGCGCAGATCCACTGAGCACAGCGCAAGCTAGCCAGACAGAAGCTAAGCTCCTTGCAACATGGCAAATTGAACCTCCCCCACCCTCATTCAGATCTGGTCTTTGGAACTATTTTGGTCTTCATGTGACATATGACCCTGAAGGTAAGCGAGTCATGGACTAAAGTAAAACAGTATGTTGGATGTGCCACGCAATGCTCAATTACATGGTGGGAGCTAGTGTGTTAGCGCAGTTAGCTCGTTAACGTGTTGGCCGTCCAGCCCCACGCACAGGGCGATCAGGGGTAGCTCGTTAACGGAGATTTGCCGTGTTGTGGCGTTAACGTCATTTCAGATTAACGCTGACAGCACTAGTGGGAACACAACGAATATGACTGCACATTTACTCCGACAGCATCCTAGTGCAAAGACAAGTGGAAGCAGACAAAAACAACAAGCAGCATGCTACAAACTTTACCCGAGTCATTTAGACAGCTGTTAGCACAGGATTCTCCTTATGGGGACCTGATATGTTTAATATGCTGCTGAGAATATAGCCCAGAAGAAGCGTATAGTAGAGCTTTTATTTTGAAAGAGACATTTCTCTGTAATAAACTCTCTTTTCCAAAGATGAGTGATTCCTCCATCAGATAGATTATTTTTTTATTACTTTGTTGTTTCAGCAACATTAAATTTAAAAACTGTACTTTTGAGTTAAAATATATATTTATAATTTTAATAAATGACAAATGAAAAAATCATGAACATTTTTTTGTATCGAAAAAATATCGAACCGTGACACCAAAGTACCGAACCGTGAATTTTGTGTATCATTGCACCCCTATTATCTATAGGGGCTATTAGCTATTATGGGCGGTGTTGTCTTCTTCGTCTTCTGTTTACTGGCAGTTGGCAACCCATTTAATTAGAGCAGGTAGTTGTACTGCCCTCTAGTGGTAGAAAAATAATTGTTCTGCCCGTTATTCACGCTGATCGCTTAGAGTACTAATGAGTTGGAACCAGATAATCTCCCACAGCACACCTGATCATTTCTCACAGCACACCTGTGTTTGGGAAACTCTGCCTCAGACGGCTATGACCTGGACGACTGCAAACCTTCGCAGACTTAAGAAAAAGTCTGAGTGCGGGGAAAAAGCCAAGTCAGGTCCCTCATTATACAGTAGTTACAAGTCAGTGACTCATCCCTCGACTATCTTGAAAACCTAAAACCTCGTTCTGAATCCGAGAGACCTCAGGGGTCGTTGGAAATCTTGAAGTGTGACCACGGCTTTTGGAAAAGAGGAAATAACCTGAATATAAAATGAGATATTACTAAAGGACAGAACAAGATTGATGATGGTCCTCACCTTTATTATTTTGGACAGGTGAACACACAAATGTATTACTAAGCCCATCCAAGAACAGCAGTTGATAGCTCACACATAACATTTACATGTCATTATAGAGAATGGAGGTTGCTGGAGCAGAACAGATGAAATCCCTGCAGCTGTGTTATGTCATATATCATCTCTGTGTTAACAGAGTGTAAAGGCGGTGGGAATACGAACGTGCAATTAAACATATAACGCCAGCTACCCTCTTAACAACCTGTGCAGCCTAACTGACAATCATGCAGAAAGATCCACTTGAAGACAAGGGTATAAAAAAGGCAAACCACGCTATTTTATTAGCTTATTTAACAGCGCCGTAAAATGATAACGGGCCCGTTACAGTTTTACCAACACCGTGTTTTGCATGGAGCCGTATTCTGCCCTGTAAAATTTTCCCAACATTTGCCTTTTCCATCCAGCAGCTGCATGTCAACAAGGACCTGTGCCTGAGTTGTTAGCGCTTCTGCTATCATGCTTTATTGTGCCACACAAAATCTGGTGAAATGGGCCATGATACAGTAAAATGTGCTTTCATGAGCTGCTTAGTTTGAGGGCACGGATACTGTTGTGGCAGCCGCTTTCATCACGTCTCCTATTATTAACCGTAGGGTGCATTTTGCAGGGAATGATACTGTGTACTGGACAGACATGGGACTGAACAGAATATCCCGAGCCAAACGTGACCAGACCTGGAGGGAGGACGTCATTACCACCGGCATCAGCCGTGTGGAAGGCATTGCTGTTGACTGGATCGCTGGTTAGTACCGTCACTGCTGGAGCCCTGGAGTCATTTCCACAGGCTGTCAAGTTTGTATCGATTGTTGAAAATTCACACTTTAGGTGCCACGCCTCTAGTTATAGCACCGAGTCGATGTCATTGTTGCGCTCTGAATTGCCAAAAGCCATTAGGCTTTGGTGACAAAGTGCAGGCAAAGAATTAGATTTAATGAACTGTGTCTTTAACTTCTGTGTCCTGGAGGATGAATTCTACTTTAATTACATGTATGAATATTGCTTCTTTCCAAACAGGCAACCTGTACTGGACAGACCACGGTTTCAATCTAATTGAAATCTCTCGCCTGAATGGTGCATATCGCTCAGTGGTCATATCAGAAGGACTCGATCAGCCCAGAGCCATCGCTGTACATCCACAGAAGGGGTAGGAAATGACTCTGTGCGTGTGTTTGTTTAGCCTACAATCAGTGCCGTCTCTATACTTTTAGAAACCACTTACTGTAAACAGCAGATATATTAAATACATTTGCTGCTAAAACTAGAAACCAAAGCAGGTCTTATTAAGCCAATTCTGGCTCATCGCATATTCGCTCAGTGGCCACTTTATCCAGTCAGCCTATTATGTGATGCCACCATAGCTCACAGAACCCGTTAATATCAAATTCACAGAGCGAAAAAAAATGGCTGACTTAGACTCTGGTGTGGCTGCTGTGTGCCAGACAGGCTTGTTTGGATCCGTCTAAAGCTTCAGATGTCCAAGGATGTTCACTTACAGCAGCACAGTAAAGCAGTCAGAGTCTCCAGTAAGCAGCACTTACTGACACGACGTTGCCAAGTGTGCTGACTTCTGCTGAGCCATGCAGATGGCAGGCTGTACCCGTCCTGCCTGCTGCCAGCATCCAGTGTGGCTCACGTTCATCCTCATAATACTGATCGCTCATTATTTTAATTATACAACCTATTTCAGAGATACTTGTCCACAATTTACCTCTTTTAAGAGAGTGGTGGAGAGTAAAGTGACATTTAGGGCAGCTTGCTTTGTCGAGCAGGAGGATAATTATATGAATACATAAGAACATGCATATGTTACAATGTATCCAAATGTGCTCTAAGCATTAATATGCAGCATCCTACAAAGCAAATGTTACCTAAACAAAGATAAAAATGTTTTCAAAATCTACAGTTCAAATAATAAATGAGGTGTATCTGGGCAGATATCTGTTCTGGACCGAGTGGGGTCAGAACCCCTGCATCGGCCGTTCCCGCCTGGATGGATCAGACCAGGTTACCCTGGTCAGCTCGGGCATCATGTGGCCCAATGGAATTTCCATAGACTATGAGGTACAGTCGCACACAGATAATACATCATGTAGAGTACCTGTCTCCTTGCTCACCTTACAGTCTTGTGCCTAACATTTAACCATACAAAGCGCTGCAGTTTGTGTTATGCATTTTAAAATTACCTTCCAGGAAAATACATTATATTGGTGCGACGCACGCACGGATAAAATCGAGAGGATCAACCTTGAGACCGGTGAGAGCCGGGAGATTGTACTGTCAATGGCCAACGTAGACCTGTTCTCCGTGGCCGTGTTTGGGCCTTACATCTACTGGTCTGACAGGTAATTTGTTATTTTCTCAAATGCAAACTCTTGCATTTGCCTGCAAAGCCTTTATAGTAACCTGGCAGCGCCCTTCCCCTCCTTTCAAGGCTTCCAAGGAGAAATATTACACAGCAGGCGCAATCCTGTTTTTTTTAATACTCCAGACAAGTATTAGTGTTTGTTTTAGGGTTTGACAAAGGTCTGAAATTAAAAACAAAATCAATCAAAATGTATTTCTATAGCACATTTAAAAAGACATCAAAGTGCTTCACACGAGTGCTGCAGGCGAATTCCAACAATAGACAAAGAAAAGAAGATACAGTAATGGTTACAGTAACAACTACAGTTATGTAACACAAATGCAGACCAGGTGGAAGTCCAAACTAATTAGCTTCAAAGGCTACATTGAACAGGTGAGTTTTAAAGAGTGATTTAAACGATTCATTGGATTCTGACATGCGGATATCAAGTGGAAGATTATTCCAGTTTGGGTGCGTCTGTGATGATGACAGCGAAATAAAACTGAATTTAGATGTAGATTCTGATTTTTATTGACAACATGTCCTCAGTGCTGAGTTTTGTTTTAGTGTTTTCAGCTGAAAGGATGTCCTGCAGCATGTCTGTGTAACTTCCCCATCCTTCACCCCGCCACGCTCACACAGAGAACCTTATTATTGTTCTTCTCCGACTCTCCTGACTTTCAGGGCCCACTCGAACGGTTCAATCCGACGAGGCTTGAAGACGGATCCAAGTGAGGCTGAGACCATGAGGAGCGGTCTAGGGGTTAATTTGAAAGATGTGACGGTCTTCACCAGAGGCAGAGAAAAAGGTGCGTTTTCAAACATTATAGCCGCACAGTTTCACTTCCTGTCTCGTATTATGCTCGCAGATTTTTATGCAATCGAATTGCAAACTTGTGGCTCCCAGACCGTAGATTGGATTTTCATCTGACTTGTATAGGCGGGCCAATTTAAACGTGATTGCTCACAGCAGAAACGGCTGCCAGTGACTAATCAAACACATGTTGTGCTTTGAAGGCACCAACCCCTGTTCCAGAAGTAACGGAGGCTGCCAGCAGCTGTGCTTCCACCTGGGCAGCGGTCGCCGGACCTGCTCCTGTGCACACGGGCGCTTGGCAGAGGATGGCTTTGCCTGCGAGCGCTATGAAGGTTATCTACTCTACTCTGAAAGGACTATCCTGAAAAGCATCCACCTTTCTGATGAAAATGACCTCAACTCACCCGTGCAGCCTTTTGAAAATCCCGCTTTTTTCAAGAATGTCATAACGCTGGCCTTTGACTACCGTCAGGAGACAGCTGGAGCCAACCGCATCTTTTTTAGCGATGTCCATTTTGGAAATATCCAGATGATTAACGACGACTGGACAGGAAGATCCATCATCGCAGAAAGTAAGTGGATTCCATATTGACAGCGTTTCTGTTATTTTATGTCATCTAACAAGTCCTCTGTGGGAAGCTGCAGGTCCACCACAGACGTTGAAGAGTGTGGTTTTCTGCAGTGTGGGTTAGCCGTATTTGTCACACCGCGTCTTTGCTTGGTGTGTTTTCAGTCGGCAGTTTCATGTGCCTGACATCTGGAAGCTTGCACTTTATGCACAGAGCTGCATGTTTGTACGCTCTCTAATTTATCCGTCCTCACCTGTACCTGTTTTGGCTGTCTGCTGGGTTGCAAGCCATAAAAATGTAGTTTGACTGTAAAGTGGCACCGTGGCCGACGCTGCTCCGATGATCCGTCTGCTTGGAGGAAATAGTGCATCTTTCTCCTGTAGTTAGGAAGCAGGGTTGTTAAGAAATCAGTGTAGCACTGATGTACGTCAAGAGGGGCATTTCTTCTTCAATCGGTGTTTTTACTCTTTTACTCCTTTGAGAAGACCAAACCAGCCTGGTTTAACCCTTTAAGACCTACCATAGAACCAAGTCCGCCAGAGCTTATATTATATTTTTACATGCTGTGGAGCCATTTTTTGGAGCATTTCAAGTTGCTATACATCAATACAACCATTATAGCCCAGATTTTAATAATATGTATTCATTAAGTCCATAGTAATTACATAAATTGCAAAAAAGTGCAATAAACTACAAAAAAATTGAAAATCGTTTTTGATTTTTTGACATATATTTGTAGTTAGAGAAATTTAAGAGTCTTATCCCTCAAAACTGTAAATACAAAAAAGTTGCACAAAATAGTTTCCCACCACAGGAAAATTATTTTGAGTGTCTTCATAGTTTTATTTTTGAAATACACCAATTTTTATACACTGCAGGAAAAACGAAAATAAATATTATACTGCAAATTTGCAAAAAAGCAGCATATGCATCAAAATAAACTATTTCCAGCAGTGCAATATGAGTCCTCAGCATCCCAGAAACGACACAGAAAGTCATAAAGTCAAAGATAACTTTTAAAAAGAGCAGTATAGGCCCTGAGGCCCTGATCGCAAAAAAGACTACATTTCCGCGAAAATGACGTCACTTCCGGTTTCGGGCAGGTAATGGCGGAAATGCAAAAGTTCGCGCTGACGTCTATTCCAACGTAGGAAGTGTTTTGAACAGCTGATCAGATCGGTAAAGCGTGTTTCTGGAATATTATGTTTTTGTTCCTGCAAGCGCTTTTTATGCAGTTTTTGCAAAGCTTTATGTGGAAGGAAACCGTGACCGAGGACAAGCTGATGGCATCAGATGTAAGTACAACTCCTCCGGTTTCATATGCAAAAAAATTTTTTGCGCTAGCTTACGTGGTTGCAGTGCTACTGGGATTTAAAAATAGTTACGCATAACAGAGCGTTCCCGCTCCGATCGGCTGTAAAGGGTTAAATGAACTATGTTCCAAGCTTTCTGCACACTGACTGAACATGGATCGATCTGGAGTCTGACTGGAGTCAGATGAGCAGCAGAAAGTCTCCGTTCTGCACAGCTCGCGTCCTCTGGCATTCAGTGGCGTTTAGTATTTAGTATTTATTTATTTATTGTCATTGTCAAGAACAATGAAATTGCGTTTGGGGCTTCCATACAACCCAAAAAAAAAGAAGAAAATAATAAATACCCCTTAAAACCCAAGTGTACATATTTAACCCAGTGTGACTCCAATGCAATAAGACAATCCTTAGCAATAATGTTCGTAGAAATTCAGACAAAGACCTGAGAAACATGACAGGGAGCAGAGCTCAGCACCTTCCCACCGCCCCCTCGCGCGGAGAGGCTGGCACAGTGTTACTGAGCCACTCTCACCCACCCCCGACCCATCTTTAGCGCTCCTGCTGAGGGAGCTTTCTGCTTATTTATTTATCTTCTAGAAATGAACAAGCGTTACCAAGAACCATCTGTCAGGATTTGTAAGTGTCCTTCACACCTTCAAACTTGTGAAATGCATAATGAAAGTGGTGATGATAATAATAATGCACGACAATACCACTGGAAACAAGCTCTTTTGATGCAGCCACAGTGCACAGAGAAATACCATCCTGTGGCCCTGCTGGTTCCTAATGAGTTTGTTTGTGTGTTGATTAAAAGCAGCACATCCACCTGCTCCATACTTCTTTTCATGGACCACGTTTAGGCAGCGGTGGATCTACTTCTGCAGTATCTTCTCTTTTATTCTAAAAGTTTCTGCCCGAATCCTGTCATTGAGGAAAGGTGAAGATGTTAATCATCTATATTTCCCTAATTAAACTCTGTGTCCCCCATTAATTAGTCCCTCGCCTGGCCAACAATTTGAGAGAAACTCCAAGCTGCCAGACGGCTTTTATTGCAAGCTATTAATTAGTGGTCGGCTGACTCAGGTAGAGTCTTAAGTATTCTGGAGTTTGGTTTATGGGTTTTTATATACTGGGGTGCAGCCAGATTAACTCATACTGGCCACATGTTTGCCATTCAGACAGTTAGAATTGGCTCTGACAGACAAAAGCGTGACAGGAAAAATCACGAGACAATCGTTTGACAACTGAATTACTTTAATGTTCACTTAATTAATGTTTGTATCTTAGCTGTTCTTGATGGAGCCCATCAGAGGTCTCGTACCTGCACTTCCACTGTTTGGGTTAGAATAATAATAATGGATTGCATTTATATACCACTATTTATTCACTCTCACACACTGGTGGAGGCAGCTACAGTTGTAGCCACAGCTGCCCTGGGGCAGACTGACAGAGGCGAGGCTGCCATATCGCGCCATCGGCCCCTCTGGCCAACACCAGTAGGCGGCAGGTGAGGTGTCTTGCCCAAGGACACAACGACCGAGACTGTCCGAGCTGGGGCTCGAACTGGCAACCTTCCGATTACAAGACGAACTCCCAACTCGGTCGCTCCTAATGCTCCTGTCACCATTGGTCCCACGTTGGACTTTGCACATCTGCTCCAGCTGTTCCTTCAGCCCCTGGTACTCCTTTATTTTCTCTCTGATGTTGCTGGGATTTGCACGTCTATATTAACTACAGTCTTCTGCTCCTTGTCAGCTGCCACTATGCCTGGTTGGCTGACAATGAGCTGCTTATCTGTCTGAAACTTGAAGCCCCCCCGGGACTTTGGACTGTTGTTCTCGACCACCTTTGGTGGCGTCTCCTATCGGGACTTGGGAACATCAGAGACACATAGTCCATATGTGGCACAGATGTTTCTGTACAGCAGCGCTCCCCCCCCCCCCCCCCCCCTTTATGTGCCACGGACCGGTTTAATGTCAGACAATAGTTTCACGGACCGGCCTTTAAGGTGTGGCGGATAAATACAACAAAATAAAATGATAGGACCGAGACACAAACTGTGGGATTTTGTAAATATAATAATAAACGTGAATTCACTGAGTAGTTGTGTAACTTTATTAGCAGCGTCCTCCAGAAATGCACCAACAACATTGAGACTAACCTCCTCCTCTCGGGTCGCTATGGTAACGCAGAAATATTTCTTTCAAAATAAGACGAACAACTACATCACAGGAAACCGAGTTAACGATAAAAACCCTGAAAACCATAAACTTCACACCTGAGCCTCGACTCTCACAGCCCGGTACCAGACGAGTCATGGACCGGTACCAGGCCGTGGCCCGGGGGGTTGGGGACCGCTGGTGTGCACTATCCCAGCCTCTATGTGTACGCGGTCCCAGCTAGCCTTACTTCCTGCTGCTATGTGTTGGACAGTCTCCGGGGCACCTTTGCCTGATCTGAAGCCTGAGTCCTGACGGTTGGATCTTTAGAACAATAGCTGGTGTTTGGTATGTGTATGGGACTTACCAGGGAAACTGACCACTCTAGCATTAGTGCCTTGGATGTTGCACACCATAATATGGTCTGTGTCAAGTGTTGAGGATCCAGGATATACTGACGAGAAGTGGGCTCATGGACACATGGGTGGATATTTTCTGCTGGTGCTTTTGCTGTTGTTTGTTTTTAAAATCTTTCTCATCACTTTCATAACTTAGATCAACAATGCAGTTATTGTGACCTTACTTCTCCACAATAGTGATATTGAGAAACGCTGAAAGTCATATTCAGTCGATAAATCGAAGGGTAGAAAAAGAAAACTGCAGTGAGTAATCAAACATGAATATGACCAGATTCTCTGCTGAAAATCACGTCTCTCTGGAGGTTCCATCTCTGTCAGTCATATTCATGCAATAACAAGAGAGACTGCAAAGGTCTTTTCATATTCTGTGTTTTGGAAATTGGTTTGCCATGAAAACACATTCGGTTCCTGAGTGACTTTAGCATCAACAAATAGCTGTCTGTCCAGTGTAGTGAGGCATGAAGTTATTTCCCTGTCAATCAGAAAAGAAACACGATCCCAATTCTAACACAATTGGAGCCTGCCATCTGTTACAAGCAAAGTCAGTACTTTCACACATTTATACACAACAGACAACTCTGAGGTTTGGAGCCCGAGATGACAGCGGCATATAGCTGGAATCTGCATTTACAGATAAATAAATGAACAATAAACGTAATGAATGCCAGCTCCAAAGTGATTATTTCTTTCGTTTTACTCTATGTGATGTTTTAGATGGGCGCTCTTGCTCTACTACGATTATTTTTCCCATGTGACTCAGTTATTTGCTAGAATAAAAAGGCAGACTCGTAACGCCGACTCTCATTCAGGTCACTTTGTTGCTCCGTGGTCTGATGTTTCTCTTGTTTCAGATGTGGGTTCAGTGGAAGGTCTGGCTTACCACAAAGGTTGGGACACTCTGTACTGGACCAGCTCCACTACATCCACCATCACCAGACAAACTGTGGACCAGAGTCAAGCCGGCGCCATCAGTAGGCAAGCTGTGGTGACGCTTTCAGAGGAGGACCACCCACACGTCCTGGCCCTGGATGAGTGTCAAAGGTCAGTCGTCATTCCCATAATGCACTTTTCACCATTGGCTCATGCATCTGTTACTTACATGTGGGACTTTAGCTCAGAATATTATCTGCTTGGTATTTGAGGTGCTCCAAGTTTGATCACCACAAAGGTGATTGTTCTCAAGGACAGTTTTGCTCTTGTCATGCCACGCGCTGCATTCCAGTCACATTATCACGCTCCCAGTTCTATTTCATGGTTCAAGAGCGTATATAACAACATAAACCAGTCATGAGTATTTAATGGGGGTGAGCGGTTCTAGTTTAATTATTGCAGTGCAGCACCTCAACCATCTAGTTATGCGTTACACATAACCTCTTACTTATGTTACGTGTTATGTGTAATACTGTGAGCTGTGACTCAGGCAGTGAGCACTGGCTGTGCTCGGCCTGCGCTCTGTTTCAACATCACTCATCTTTACAGGTGGTTGTAAAGGCCTGATGTTGAATTAGGAGCAGTGGGCAGCTGTTTCTGCAGAGTTTTGCCCTTTTGTGCAATAAACTCACTGCTCAGAAGTACATGCCCCTTCCTGTTGGCTTCCTGTTTGCTTCCTGTTGGCTTCCTGTTTGCTTCCTGTTGACTTCCTGTTTGCTTCCTTTTCGCTTCCTGTTTGCTTCCTGTTGGCCTCCTCTTGGCTTCCTGTTTGCCTCCTGTTTGCTTCCTGTTGGCTTCCTGTTGGCTTCCTGTTTACTTCCTTTTCGTTTCCTGTTGGCTTCACGTTTGCTTCCTGTTGGCTTCCTGTTGGCTTCCTGTTTGCTTCCTGTTTGCCTCCTGTTGGCTTCCTGTTTGCCTCCTGTTGGCTTCCTGTTTGCTTACTTTTCGTTTCCTGTTGGCTTCCTGTTGGCTTCTTGTTTACTTCCTTTTCGTTTCCTGTTGGCTTCCTGTTTGCTTCCTGTTGGCTTCCTGTTTACTTCCTTTTCGTTTCCTGTTGGCCTCCTGTTGGCTTCCTGTTGGCTTCCTGTTTGCTGCAGTGTTTTAGATCAGCGAACAAATTGTAATATTAGACAAAAATAACAGTAAATACAAAATGGAGTTTTTACATAATGGTTTAAAAAATATGATTTTCTATTGATAAATAATTTCATTGATTAATTTAAAAAAGCTGATTAAACCTGCCTATGTGAAAAAGTAATGACCCAATAAACATTATAACTGGTTGTTTCGCTCTTGGCAGCTAGATGTCATTTCTGCTCTTTGTTATCATTGAACCCTGAACTCTGAGGCCTGCAGGTCTCTGTTCTGGGTTCTTCTGTGACCTCCTGGATGAGTCGTTGATGGACTCTTGGAGTCATTTTGGTAGGCCGGCTGCTCCCGGGAAGCTTCAGCACTGTTCCAGGTTCTCTCCATGTGTGGATAAAGACTCTCACTGTGGCTCAGTGGAGACACAAAGCCTCTGTAACCTTGTCCAGACTGATAGATACCAGCGACTTGTTTCTCAGCAGATTACGACATAATGTGTTGATGATCTGAAACAAGTGTGTGAGTGTGACAAATACGAAAAACAAACAAAGGAAACGAAGACATCAGGAAGGGGGGATACTTTTCCACATCACAGTACACCTGAACCTTTTTCCACGTCCACGAGCTGAAGTCAGCTGATTACTGTTCAAGGAAAAGAATTATTGATGATTTTCTTCAATCCATCGATCATCATAATTGAAGAGCCTTTGTAATGCAAGTCATGACAGAATCGTAACTGTTATGTGGTTAGTGAGTTAGTACAGTCATGCATTGCTCCATCATGCCAGCGCTGCCTGTTACACATTTTCATTAGAAGTACAGCTGACAACTATAATGCATCGCGCTCAGGTTTCTCCAGAAAGTCTGTAAATAAATTACACTTGATTCAGAAGGCTGTTGCCAGTTTTAACTAGATCATATTACTGCTGTTTTAAAATCCATATACTGCCATCCTATTAGTTGTAGGACACATTTTATGACCCCCGTTCTTGTCTATAAATCTATGCATGGAGGTGACTCTTGACATGGTGCCAAGATGTGCCGAAAACAGAGTCTGAAATCCACAGAGTGCGCCTGCTGCTGCTCGCCATGAAGACCTGCGGTCACACAAACAGTCGCTTCCTGGATCTTTGCACTACAACACTGATGTGCTGCCTCTGCTCTGCTGTGGTACTACTGTGGTACTGCTGTGGTACTGCTGTGGTACTACTGTGGTACTGCTGTGGTACTGCTGTAGTACTGCTGTGGTACTGCTGTGGTACTACAGTAGTACTACTGTGGTACTGCTGTAGTACTGCTGTGGTACTGCTGTAGTACTACTGTGGTACTGCTGTGGTACTGCTCTGGTACTGCTGTGGTACTACTGTGGTACTACTGTAGTACTACTGTGGTACTGCTGTGGTACTGCTCTGGTACTGCTGTGGTACTACTGTGGTACTACTGTAGTACTGCTGTGGTACTACTGTGGTACTGCTGTGGTACTGCTGTAGTACTACTGTGGTACTGCTGTAGTACTACTGTAGTACTACTTGACGCTGCTGTAGTTGTCGGTGCTCCTCTTGTTTTCCCTCCTGATGGTGAAACTCTCTGAATGCTGGTGTTTCTGCAGCAGCAGATCTTCCGGATCGTTCCGTCAAGCAGGGTTAGCCTTCAGTTGTTTTGTGCATAGTGCAGCAGCACTGAAATCTCATCTATTTAACTCTTAGCTTTTGAAAAGATTCAGGTGCATCTTCTGTTTCCAAAAAGTAACGTGTGATTATTCCTCCTCTGTTGTAAGTTGTGTTTAAAACCTGTATTTCATGCATATAAAAGCTGCACAGCTGCAGAGAGAGAGCTGTGCTCACTCTCCTTTATACTAACTAAATTAATTTCTTGACCTCAGACTATCCTTGGTTGGCAGTTTGGCACCGTATCCATCCCACTCTAGAATCACTGTCTGATAATTAGAATTCAAACACTGATGATTAATTAGTAGCCCCTGGTTGTGACTTCTGACCTGAATCTTTATTATCGCACTGGAGAGGACTTCCATGACTTCATTACAGCGAGAAGAGAGAAGCCAGACTTTGCAAACCGCGTTCTCCTATTTGAAAGCATTTTATCTGGTTGTGACTTTGCTGCATGGCTCATACAGCTAATCCTATAAAGACCAATATGTAATTTATTTTGATTTACTTCCCTGTAAATAACTGTTAATTATCACAGAGCATGAATAAATGACCTTTATCTTAGAATTTCTGATGCTAATCCAGTTTATCTAATTGAAACAGAGCTGCGCTCTTCAGGGCAAAAAGGAGAAGCTGATGAGGATTTGGCAGCTGTGGAGTGATGCTGATCATTGACTGACACGACTGCATAAACCTCCAGCTATTTACTAAAGAGGGTTTGTCCTGTACACGTGTCTGTGCACGGCATCAGATCCTCTGCAGCACAGTCTTCTACACCACCTTCTATAAAAAGCTGTTATTTCTAAGCCCGTCTGAAGCTTCAGGTGACACATTTGTTTTGCGTTCTTGCTGAGGTGGTGTGAATTTTTAAATGAGTGTGAGAGGTAGTGGATCTTTTGGAGAGGGAGGAAGTCCCTGATGAAATTACTCCACTGTTTTTAATTGTGGAAGAGAACACTGAGGTTTGCTTGCTGATGTTAAAAAGCTTCGTTTGGTTTTCTGTTTCATATCTTTCAGCCTGATGTTTTGGACCAACTGGAATGAGCAGAGGCCAAGCATCATGAGATCCACCTTAACTGGCAAAAACATAAGGATCGTCATCAGCTCTGACATCTTAACGCCCAATGGACTGACCATTGACCACAAAGCAGAGAAGCTCTACTTCTCAGATGGCACCCTTGGCAAGATTGAACGATGCGACTATGATGGATCCAGCAGATACGTGAGTACGATCCCACTGAGCAACAAACTCAAATGGTCAGGGCTAGGGATGGGCACCGGTATCCGATCTGTCATAAACGGTAGTAACCAGACCGAAAAGCAGCGCACATTTCGGTGCTTTTTTTTCCCTGAGCTGTGATACACTTTGGATTCTAGCCAATCATTTTACGTTTCCGAGGATAGTAGGCGGGGCCAGGTACGTACGTTCTTTTAGAGCAGAGCTACAGATTAAAAACGCCCAAGGCGAAGCGGTCAAAGTCTGGCTGTACTTCACAGCAAAAGATGCAAACTCAGCAGCAACAAGTGCTTTAAGCTGATACTGTGATACTGTCAAAGGAGGTAACACC
Source organism: Aulonocara stuartgranti (assembly GCF_965226115.1). Taxonomy (NCBI): domain Eukaryota; kingdom Metazoa; phylum Chordata; class Actinopteri; order Cichliformes; family Cichlidae; genus Aulonocara; species Aulonocara stuartgranti. Next base: position 1,566,937 of record NC_138952.1, on the reverse strand, counting down.
TCGAATCTGATGAAACACCTGGCGACGCATAGCGTTTTTTAAAAGCCGAGAAATGCGCCGTATTTGATAGCTTGCTGCGAGACCTCACACCGAGCACATCTACTGCGGGTGTGGTGCCTGTTATCAGACCCGGAGTTAGCAACATCCCCAAGAACCCGAAGAGGAGAGTCCTGGCCCCTAGCCCTGCCAGTGTAGCAGAAATGATGAGGATGATGATGCAGCAGCAGCCGTTCTTCTCTGCGTGAGTAGCTTCATGTTGTTCGTGTGTAATTTACGTTGAGTAGGCTAACCACGTTATTACATTAATGCATGTAAGGTGAACTAGCAAACATCATCATAGCTACATGCGGCTGTCTTCTTGTTTGATGGCAGATACTCCCTTCACCCTGGCCAAAAAGGCTAAAATGACCAAAGAAAAAGAGGAAAACAGTTAAACATGAGAGGTTTTTGGACAAAGTTTGTGTTCTCCATTCTTTAAGAACCGGTTTGAGCACCGTTTAACCCCTTACAGCCGATCGGAGCGGGCACGCTCTGTTTTGCGTAACTATTTTTAAATCCCAGTAGCACTGCAACCACGTAAGCTAGCGCAAATATTTTGTTTTGCATATGAAACCGGAGGAGTTGTACTTACATCTTATGCCATCAGCTTGTCCTCGGTCACGGTTTCCTTCCACATAAAGCTTTGCAAAAACTGCATAAAAAGCGCTTGCAGGAACAAAAACATAATATTCCAGAAACACGCTTTACCGATCCGATCAGCTGTTCATAACACTTCCTACGTTGGAATAGACGTCAGCGCGAACTTTTGCATTTCCGCCATTACCTGCCCGAAACCGGAAGTGACGTCATTTCGCAGAAATGTAGTCTTTTTTACTATCAGGGCCTCAGGGCCTATACTGCTCTTTTTAAAAGTTATCTTTGACTTTATGACTTTCTGTGTCGTTTCTGGGATGCTGAGGACTCATATTGCACTGTTGGAAATAGTTTATTTTGATGCACATGCTGCTTTTTTGCAAATTTGCACTATAATATTTATTTTCGTTTTTCCTGCAGTATATAAAAATTGGTGTATTTCAAAAATAAAACTATGAAGACACTCAAAATAAATTTCCTGTGGTGGGAAACTATTTTGTGCAACTTTTTTGTATTTACAGTTTTGAGGGATAAGCCTCTTAAATTTCTCTAACTACAAATATATGTTAAAAAAGCAAAAACGATTTTCAATTTTTTTGTAGTTTATTGCACTTTTTTGCAATTTATGTAATTACTATGCACTTAATGAATACATATGATTAAAATCTGGGCTATGATGGTTGTATTGATGTATAGCAACTTGAAATGCTCCCAAAAATGGCTCCACAGCATGTAAAAATATAATATAAGCTCTGGTGGACTTGGTTCTATGGTAGGTCTTAAAGGGTTAAGCACCGGCACCGTTTCAAAAGTACCGTTTTGGCACCGGTATCGGATAAAACCTAAACGATACCCATCCCTAGTCAGGGCTGAGATCAGGTTCAAAGAGTAAGTAAAGGTTCAGTAGCTGTGTAAAGCACGCAAAACCTTTGTTTCTCATGAGACGTGTCATTTACATACAGCACTGTGCCATCCATCACCCACCCCTCGTTCTGTTTGTCTCTGTATAATCTGCCACAGACTCTTGTGTCATTTGGCATAACTCAGCCAAATTTCAAAGATGATCATTTCTGATCAGTGTAGATAGGTAAAAAAAACATCAAATAGGCTCTAATTGTTGGCTTTGCACCAAAGTAGAAGAGCGTGATGCAAACTGCATCCAGGACAGAAGCGTCTGCACAGACAGCATGCTAACACAGAGCTGGTGAGGAACTGAGATTGTAGTGAGTGCCTGCTGAACCGAGCCCAGCAGCCAGAGCCTGATGAGTGGTCAGACTTACCGTGGACGCCGTGTTTCTCAAGTAGAAGCACTGTGGCGAGTCTTTGGGCTGATCTTGCTGTCAGTTTTGCGATCATACATAAAACCGCAAAGAAAGATGCGTCTTCATTATGATAGAGTGTACGGGACTGTAGCCACAGGTTTACAGAATTAACTGATAATTGGGTACAACAAGTAATTATGTAAATGCTGCATTACTTTTTAGAAGATGAAGGCGTAATGTGTAATACATAGTTGTTTTTTTGAGAAACTGTGTGGACATGACACTGGTTCATTCATTTAGTTGACTGCTTTTATGCTGTTTTTACACTTGAAAGGTTCAAGGGGCCGTTTTAAGGCTTAACACGAAAAAGAAAAGCTTTCCTCTGAAATCAGAATCAGAATCAGAATCAGAATACTTTATTGATCCCTGGGGGAAATTATTTTTTGTTACAGTGCTCCATTTTAAACCAACATTAAGACAAGACAGACAATACACTAACTAAGGATAGTACAATATATACATATATATACATACATACATACATAAGTCACTCATAAATAAATAGTTGGAAAAGAAACATGTGTAGTTGTAGCAGCAAACAGTGTGTTAAGTGGATGCGTTGTACAGGGAGCCACAGGCAGGAATGATTTCCTGTGTCGTTCAGTGGTGCTTTTCGGTAATCTCAGTCTCTCACTGAACGAGCTCCTGTGACTGACCAACATGTCATGGAGTGGGTGGGAGGTGTTATCCAACATTGTCTTTATCTTGGACAGCATCCGCCTCTCCGACACCACCTTGAGGGAGTCCAGCTCCATCCCCACAACATTGCTGGTCTTACGGATCAGTTTATTGAGTCTGTTGGCATCTGCGACCCTCAGCCTGCTCCCCCAGCATGCAACAGCATAGAGGATCGCACTGGCCACCACAGACTCATAGAAAATCCTCAGCATTTTCTGGCAGATGTTGAAGGACCTCAGTCGCCTCAAAAAATAGAGACGACTCTGGCCCTTCCTGTAAAGTGCTGTGGTGTTTTTAGCCCAGTCCAGTTTATTGTCAATGTGTACTCCAAGGTATTTATAGTCCTCCACAATGTCAACACTGACCCCCTGGATTGAAACAGGGGTCAAGTGTTTCCTGGTCTTCCTGAAGTCCACGATCAGTTCCTTGGTCTTTGCCACGTTGAGCTGCAGATGATTCTGCTCACACCACGTGACAAAGGAGTCGACCACAGCCCGGTACTCTGTCTCATCATCCCTGCTGATGCATCCAACCACCGCAGAGTCATCAGAAAACTTCTGAAGATGGAGGTCTCTGTGCAGTGGCTGAAGTCTGTGGTGTAGAGGGTGAAGAGGAAGGGGGAGAGGACAGTCCCCTGTGGTGCCCCTGTGTTGCTAATCACCTTGTCAGACACACACTGTGGGAGACGTACATATTGTGGTCTTCCTGTCAGGTAATCAACAATCCAGGACACCAGAGAAGCATCCACCTGCATCGCTGCTAACTTATCACCCAGGAGGGTCGGCCTGATGGTGTTGAAAGCACTGGAAAAGTCAAAAAACATGACCTCACAGTGCTCGCCGGCTGGTCCAGATGGGTGTAGACACGATTGAGCAGGTAGATGATGGCGTCCTCAGTTCCGAGACGAGGCTGATAAGCGAACTGAAGGGGATCCAGGTGTGGTCTTACTATGGGTCGCAGCTGGTCCAGGATGAGCCTTTCCAGGGTCTTCATGATGTGGGAGGTCAATGCCACGGGCCTGTAATCCTGGGGGCCACTGGGACGAGGCGTCTTTGGTACAGGGACGAGGCATGATGTCTTCCACATCACCGGGACCCTCTGCAGACTCAGACTCAGCATAAACAGTTTATGAAAGACTCCACACAGCTGGGGGGCACAGGTCTTGAGGACAAGGGGACTCACTCCGTCTGGTCCAGCAGACTTGCCTGAGTGAAGTCTCCTCATTTGCATCTCAACCTGGTATTGAGTGAAGGTGATGGGTGGGGGAGGGGTGTCAGGAATCTCACAGGAGGCAACATGTGAAGAGAGAGGCTGGCACAGTGGTGTGGCTCTGGATTCCAGGCTGACTGCAGGTGAGGTTGTGGGGGTGGGAGCAGACACTGTGGTGTCGAATCTATTGAAAAACAGATTCAACTCGTCGGCTCTATTCTCACCTCCCTCAGCTCCCCTGCTGTTGGTTGGCCTGAATCCAGTGATGGTCTTCATGCCCCTCCACACCTCTCTCATGCTGTTCTGCTGGAGTTTCCACTCCAGCTTCCTCCTGTAATTGTCCTTAGCCTCTCTGATCTTGTCCTTTAGTAACACCTGGACCTTCCTCACCTCCTCTTTGTTGCCCCCTCTGAAAGCCCTCTTCTTGTTGTTGAGGAGGGCTTTGATGTCCTTAGTCACCCACGGCTTGTTATTTGGGTAACAATGAACAGTCTGAGCTGGAACAATGGAGTCGGTGCAGAAAGTTATGTAGTCTGTGATACACTCAGTAAGCCCATTGATGTCCTCGGCGTGAGGCTCACAGAGTGTTTCCCAGTCGGTCACCTCGAAACAGCCCTGTAGTTCTGCTAAGGCCTCCTCTGACCACCTCCTAACAGTCCTGGTGGTCACAGGTTCCCTCCTCACAATTGGCACATAGCGGGGGGTGAGGTGAATCAGGTTATGATCTGACCTACCAAGTGGGGGGAGGGAGGAGGAGCTGTATGCATCCTTGACGTTAGCATACAGTAAGTCTAAAGTTTTCTCTCCCCTGGTGGGACAGTCCACATATTGTTTGAATGTTGGTAGTGTATTGTCCAGTGATACATGGTTGAAGTCACCCGAGATCACAATAAAGGCACTCGGGTGCTGAGTCTGTAGCCGAGCTATGGCAGAGTGGATAGTGTCACATGCAGCTGTGGGGTTAGCAGAGGGGGGAACATAAACAGCCACCAAGATGACGTGAGAGAATTCCCTGGGTAAATAATACGGCCTGAGTCCAACAGCACACAGTTCAGTGTCCGGGCAACAAGTCCTTTCTTTGACTGTTATGTTGGCAGGGTTACACCACCGGTTGTTAACTAAAACAGCAAGCCCACCTCCTTTACGCTTACCGCTAGCGGAAAACTGTCCGAGGAGCGAAGAGCGAGTGAAGCAGCAGCCAGAGGCAAAGTCTGAAAGACGTTCATGAAGCTTTTTGTCACGATTACTTTAAAAAGGACAAAAACTTCTGTGTAAAACATAAAGAAATGAGTTTTTTCGCTGTACTCTACATTTACAGTGAGTAGTGCCTCTGTGTCATTGTGTGGAGCACCGTGTGCTTGTTTATGGAGCCTCTCCCTTAATTTCATTTTTCATTATAATATTTTTATCGTTGTCCAAAAAATGAGCAACTGTTTTAATCAAATTTCATTCTGGCATCATTTCAAATCCCTGTAACTCACACAGTGCTTTATAAAAGAGAGTCACTGACACCGCTGCACTACTGCAGGTTGGTACAGTGCAGTCCAGCTGCATGCTGCCATTCAGTGCCATTTTCTGTATTTTGTCTTATTTATTATTTTAATTTTAGATTTTTTTGTCACGCAGCCAAAAAAAAGTCTACTTAAAACTAATGAAGACCTCTGGGGCTTGATACTGTCGGCCCAGGCGTGCATGTTTTCACATATGCAGGGAAGAGATGACTTTCTCACCTTTGTACACAAACAGGTGGATGTTTTTTCATCCACATTAATGAGCGACCGCCAGCTCTGTCATCCACATTAGTCAGGTAGACTCGACAACAGGTCTTCACTTTAATGAGTGTCTTTATGGCAATATTAAGGCCGCTGCTTTCATTCCATTTGTTCCTCTAACAGGATTGAATTTGCACATTTTCAAGCTGCTATTATGCACGACAGAGCCACTGATCTCAAAAATTCCGTTAATTGCTAAGATTCTAGAGAAGATCGTGGCTAAGCAGCTTACAGCAGTTTTAGATAAATATAGTATTTTCGACAAATTTCAATCTGGCTTTGGTAAAGTTCATTCCACTGAAACAGCCCTTCTTAGAGTTTCTAATGACATTTTGTTACAAAGCGATGCAGGTAAATGTTCTGTTCTCTTAATGTTGGATCTTACGTCGGCCTTTGATACTGTTGACCACTATATTTTACTTAACAGGCTGAAACACTGGGTCGGTGTCTCTGGGACTGCATTGAAATGGTTCTCCTCGTATCTCTCTGACCGATTTTCCTCTGTGGCAGTTTCTAAGTATAGATCATCTTCTGCGTCTCTGTCTTTTGGTGTGCCACAAGGCTCTGTGCTAGGGCCATTACTGTTTCTAGTTTATTTACTCCCTCTCCAGCACATTCTGAGCCCTTTTGAGGATATTTGTTACCATTGTTATGCGGACGATATCCAACTCTATATGTCTTTTAAACCGGAGGAGGCTTCTAAGCTGCGGCTTTTAAATGTGTGCTTGGAAACCATTAAAGGCTGGATGGCTGAAAACTTCCTCCAACTAAATGAAAATAAAACCGAAGTCCTCTTATGTGCCCCAGATAGACATAGACCCAGTAATAATAATAATAATAATAATAATAATAATAAGACATTTTATTTAAATAGCGCCTTTCAAAGCACCCAAGGACACTGTACAACAGATAAAAACTGGAAATATACACAATGATAAAAATAGAAGATAAAAGTTAAAACATACAGAAATGTAAGAATAGGCAATTTTAAACAGATGAGTTTTAAGGGTGGACTTAAAAAGAGAGAATGAGCTAATATTTCTGAGGTCCGGGGGTAGGGAATTCCAAAGTCGAGGGGCAGAGCAGCTAAAGGCCCTCCCTCCCATTGTGATCAGACGAGCAGAGGGAACAGAGAGAGAAAGAGAAGATGAAGATCTGAGGCAGCGGGATGGGAGCTTCATCTGTAATAAGTCAGAGAGGTACGGTGGAGAGAGAGAATGAATAGCCTTGAATGTATACAGAATTATTTTAAAATGGATGCGAAATTTGACCGGGAGCCAGTGAAGTTGCTTCAGGATTGGGGAGATGTGGTGGGTAGAAGAAGTCCTAGTAATAATACGGGCAGCAGAGTTCTGGACACGTTGGAGCTTGTTGATAGATTTTTGTGTGAGGCCAAATAATAATGAGTTGCAGTAGTCAATTCTAGAGATAACAAGATTATGGATGAGAATGGCAGTGGCGTGAGGTGTGAGGAAGGGGCGGAGGCGATTAATGTTACGGAGTTGGAAATATGCTGCACGTGTAATATTGTGGGCGATTGTGGCTCAAGAGTTGGGAGTTCGCCTTGTAATCGGAAGGTTGCCGGTTCGAGCCCCGGCTTGGACAGTCTTGGTCGTTGTGTCCTTGGGCAAGACACTTCACCCGTTGCCTACTGGTGGTGGTCAGAGGGCCCGGTGGCGCCAGTGTCCGGCAGCCTCGCCTCTGTCAGTGCGCCCCAGGGTGGCTGTGGCTACAATGTAGCTGCCATCACCAGTGTGTGAATGTGTGTGTGAATGGATATGTAAAGCGCTTTGGGGTCCTTAGGGACTAGAAAAGCGCTATATAAATACAGACCATTTACCATTTGCCATTTATTGATATGCGAGTTAAAGGATAATGTGCTATCGAGAATGACACCCAAGCTTTTCACAGAGGGAGAGATAGGGACCAGCGAGTTATTGATGGTGAGAGAGAAATTGTTAATTCTGGATAGCAGTCGTTTGGTGCCAACCAGAAGAAGAATATTATTATTACCATATTATTGAACTTTTACAGCCCTGTGCCCCTAGTAGGTCTCTGAGGTCGAGTAGTCAGGGCCTACTTGTCACTCAGTATACGAGACTGAAAACTAGGGGTGATAGAGCTTTTGCTACTGTGGCCGCCAGACTGTGGAACTCCCTTCCTCAGAACTTACGATCCGCTGATTCATTGATTACTTTTAAAAAACAGCTAAAAACACATCTTTTTAAAATTGCTTTTTGCTAACTTTGTTTGTATCTTGTTTGGTTTTTTTTTATTTTTATAATCTGTTATATCTTGTAAAGCACTTTGTGATTTCTATCTAGAAATGTGCTATATAAATAAAATTTTACTTACTTACTTACTTACACTGGCAAAGCAGCCAAAATCCATCCTTGTGCACAAATCGAGCTTTTCGTAGTGTCTAATTATTCGTCTGTTTATACTGCAAATCAACAGGAACTCTGGATACTGACGCAGTGAAAGCAGCACACAGACGAATGAAAACTATAGTTGAGTTAATCCTTTCGTTCATTTCACCCTGAGGACCGTCCACTCCTGTCGGTCACCTCACATTTTCTCCATCCACAGCTGTTACCTGGGTCAGTGACCATGTGCTCCATCTTCTTCTTTAAAAGTCTGAGAGGTTTCATATCTGAAATTACAGCACAGGTCACACTCAGCTTTGCATGCATCCAGAAACAGAAGGCTGATGGTGAGAACACTTATTCATGTGTGGATCATACATACAGTCACATTTATGAAACACGCTACCTGCCTGCCTCCAAAACCTGATTTTTACAAGCAAAATACTGACATTTAAAGATATAAAGGACAACAGCAGTTCTCTGTTCAGTTTGTGTCTTTTGCCACTTCAGTGATGTTGAACTGATAATGTGTGATATCACAAATAAACTGTTTTTGTAAGAAAAAGCACGATCACCTCCATATTCGAAATCATTTGTAATTTTAATGCGTAAACATCAGAGGAACAAAAACTGCCCGTGCATGGTGATGGTTAGAGCCCCTGTGCTTAAAGGGAGTGAAAGAATCAATGTTATTGGCTGCGATTATCGCCGTCTCTAATACCCCCGTAGTGTTTGTCCGATCCCAAGAGTGACCACAGACACAGCTGTGCTTCAAATATTCCACCTGGAAGTTTGTGTGAGGAAGGATTCATGGACGGAAAGTTCTGAAATGAAGCTCTCAGATTCCAGCCGAACTTTTATCTTTCTTTGTCACTCGTCTCCGATGGCGCCGATAAAGTTGTTCTTAGCCAGAGTAAATAAAAGTCTGTGAAAAGAGTTCACGTTGTGTCCATAAAAATTTGATGCATATAATAGAAGCTGGAGAGAACCAGCCTGTCCGAGGTGTGCAGAGCGTTACAGTAAGGCTGTGGGTTTAAGGTTCGCCTTAATATGACCTCTGCTGCTCAGCACTTTAGCCCATCTCAATTAGTCACCCATATGTTTGATGAGCCAGGTCACCAGGCTGAGGAAGTCTTCACCTGTGGGACCCCACCTGCCCCTGCTGCAGTGTGCTCCTGCTAATGAAGGCTTTGCAGTGATACTGCTCGGGGAGCAGGTACTCCATTCCAATTAAAAAGTGTGAATTAAACAAAGATAGCTGACTGTCGACTTCAGCGCTTATCCAGACTGTTGTTATGGAAGAGAAAGCATGAAGACAGCACACATGAAGCCGACGATTTTAAAGGAAAACAAAAGATAGATTTTTTGCACCAGTGTTTAAATCAACAGCAGAACAAATCTGTGTGGATTCACAGAATTAAAACAGCACAGGTCCCAGAACTAGTGTGAAACACTCTGCAAAGTGCCAGTTTGATTGTGACTCACATGCATGCAAACTTTGATGGCAGCAGAGTATCCTTGAGGGTACGACTAGTTTTACGGCAGCAGTGCCATCACATGCTGGCAGAGCGGTTGGCGAGAACAAGATCAGTTGCAGAGCTTTGTGCTCTGTGCCATTTTGAGAGTGGGGACATTAACGGAGGCAATGCTTCACAAAGGGCAGCGGAGTACACGATGAGGGGGTATGTCAGCATGTTTAGCTGAAAAAGACCAAGATGCCCTTTTACCCCCGAGAGAGCGAACGTCCATGGAAGCAGTTTGTGTCGTTTTACTTCAGCAGCGTTCGTAAATCTGAGGCCTGTTAAAGTAATCAGCTGGGAGTTGGCTGACGTGACAATTAAAGCGTTATATTTGAATATATTTGAATGAAGAGAATCTGATAAGAAGCTATGAAATATTCTCATTTTCGGCACAAAACGAATGCGTTTCTGGCCGTAAAGCGAACGACTCCCAAATCTAATTTCCTGTCAATATGTTCTACCCGCCCCATCTGGCGGTTCCCCCTCTTCTCTCTGTCTCTCACTTACCTGATGGCCAGTTGTTGCTTCCGCACGCTGCGCTGCTTTAATCAACACCTGTCCTGTTAATCCCACTATGGCAGAGGGCTAATGTGATGTCACTTACAAACCTGTCCTGCTAAGAGCTGAGACTACAGAGCTGCTTCCCCACCCCTCGGCCCTCCACGAGCCTGCAGAGTCCCCGAGGGTGTCGTCTGATGGATTCTTGCCTTTCTGCCAGTGGCGCTGTCATTTACTCCCCAACATCTGGGTTAAGCAGTCAAGTGGGCGGCAGGGGTGACGTCAAAGTGACGTCACCGATCTCCGATCTAACAGCCGTGTTTTCTTTACGTTTTTAGGTCATAATTAAATCAGGACCTGGAAACTTCTACGGGCTCGCCATCTATGCAGACTTCATCTACTGGTCAGACTGGGCCCGCAGGTCTGTGCTGCGATCAAACAAGTACACAGGCGGCGACACCAAAGTACTTAGAGCAGATATTCCCCACCAGCCAATGGGAATTATCACTGTGGCCAAGGATACCAACAACTGTGAGTGTTTGAACATCTGGGATACGGCGAATTTCATAGCCACTGTATGCAGAGTCGTTTCTGCAAATATTTGTGTGTTGTGTGTTTGCACGAGCCGTGGCGTGTTTTTGGCCGGATATTAGACACATTAATGTTGTTTTGGATCATTGACTGAAAGACGAGGCTGGTAAATGTAGTCAGAGCGCGTCTGTGTCTGTTCTCGATACAGTTTCTTCCCACACTGACATTTGTTTCGCTTCAGTAACATTTAGACCAATCCTGATCAGTCTCAATGTTTGATCACATTACATCAATAATCAACAGGTACACATTTCACGTGTGTTCTACCCAGATGTGTGTATATAGAAGATACCCAACAGAAAACATATATGTAAAAATGAATCTTAATTTAATGCAGAAAACACCAGGGCTGATAAATGAAAGTGGTCTTATTTAGAGCAGCTAGAAACTTAAGCCTCAGAGGTAATTAATATAAAAAGTGACTTTTGTTATAAAGGGAGTCTCTTAAGTGTCATAAAAAGTTTAATTTCCAAGTAGGGCAGAGGGATGTGGGTGTGAGTGCGCCCCATTGGCTGGACTTGCAGATTTAGGTTGAAATTTAAGGAATTTAAAACTCACTTTATACTTTTTTGTCTTTACATTTATCATAACCATATATCCTCTTTATAAATAATTACATATTTAGCTAAGTTACACAACAGATGAGTGTTGTCAACTTTAAATATTGACGTACTCACAGCAGGATGATGTCCAGTCACGCGCACACACTGTACTGACAGAAGTAACGGCTCGTCTGCCGTCACACGAGCTCGACACGCCATCCTTAATCCACACAGTTTAATATGATTTATTATGAACCTTTGCAGCTATAAGAGTTTTTCAGTTCTTCTGGGAAAGCTTTCCATAAGGTTTAGGAGTGTTTATGGGAATTCTTTAACAATTAAGAAGCACATTTGTGATCTCAGACCCTGATGTCGGACGAGAAGGCCACGTCTGACGTCCTGTCAGGTTGAGGTCAGGACTCTGTGCAGGCCAGTCTAAGCTGCTGTTGTTCCCAATCGCTTCCACTTAGTTATAATTACACTTAACTCTGGAATATTCAGTGCCAGGACCTCGGACTCACAAAGTAACATTTTCATTCTTGACTTATTTTGGACAAAATCCTGCGAACAACACGTTGTAATTCCTGCTGCATGCTACAGCATCAGGCAGGTTGTTCCTTTTTTAAGTATGTTTTAAGCTGTATGTGTTAGCAACCTAGCATCACTATGTGGTTGCTGCTCAACACAAGGATGTTATAATATGTCATGAATAATTAACTTTTTGTTTATATAAATTAGATACCAAATAATTGGCAAAAAGGTGCTTTCATCCCATTGCTAGGTAGTTGCCAAGCAACCAGATGATGTGTCATAATATGCAAAGTCATCCAAAGTTGAAGTTTTCTGATATAACATAGATGTTGTCATTAGATAAAACATGCATGCCTTTATAAGATGTTGTGGGTAATTCTGAAATGCTGCATAAATGCTGTCAGCCATATTGTTAGGCAGCTGCTAAGCAACATGATGATAACGTCTGGTATAGATATTGATAGAGACCTTCAGACAGTACAGGGGAAAGAAGCTGCTCTGGAAGCCGTTTTGAAATAAGTCATGTTGTTGCTGATGTCAGTGCGAAGTCTGCTGAAGGTAAGCCACTCGACTTTAGGATTGTGTTTTAAAACAACATCACTGTGACTGCTTTAAAAGCCGGACTTGCTTCTGTTTGATTCTTATTGAAGGTCAGCTGTCCCCATGCAGACACATGAACGGAGGCTGCGGCGACCTTTGCCTGCTGACCCCGTACGGGAGGGTCAATTGCACTTGCCGTGGAGAGCGTGTGCTTTTAGACGACAACAGATGTGTGTGTAAGTCATCAGGATTACTTTGCCTACATTTACGAGCTCGGTGTAACCCGGCCTCTGCCCGTCTCTTTACATAAACTGACATTTTTGAACTCCGTCCTCGCTACATAACTACACACAATCAAACAGCTGTGCTTTTACAGCACGTGCAGAGGTTCAGCATGAGCTACTGCATGTTGCCGTGCACAATATTTGAGTATCAGAAAAGTCGAGAGGAGCAGGTTGTTTTCCACGTATAACGTCGAGTCACGAGGCAACATGGCAGCAGCGTTTGCGTCTAATGTGACATTGCTGCTTGAATATGAAATGCAGTGATGGTAGACCATATGGTGGGTGGAGCTGTTCAAACGAGGAAAGTTTGGCCAGCTTGAACGTGGCAAGTGACTCGGAGCTGGACGATCGCTTGGATGTCATGGCAGACGATGGCAGGCTTCTTACCCACACTCCAGTCTGACTCATTAGGAGGAAGTTTGGCATTTTTGACTTGCAAAGCTGCAAGTAGCAGTTCAGAGGACGGCTGATCAAAGTCTGTGAAAGTTGCTGGAATTTTAATTCATGCCTGGAGAAAATCACGACAAATGTTGGCATTTCATGTTATGGCGCTGTACACCAAATCGACCATCAGTGCAGCATCATGATATTCTCCACAATTCGCAGCCGGCCGACTGAAAGTGTGTTATTGAACGCAGCGTTTTCATACTGACCGAATGTAAATGTCGCTCCATGCTGGAACACAGTTGTGCAATAATATTTCCACACTCTTCCTTTGCAGCAGAGAATTCCTCCTGCAACATCTACACTGAGTATGAGTGTGGGAATGGAGAATGCATCGACTTCCAGCTGACCTGTGATGGAATTGCCCACTGCAAAGATAAATCAGATGAGAAGATGCAGTACTGTGGTAAGAGCCTCAAAAAGCACGTTAGCTTGGTCTGGAGTTCTTATAAGAGCTAAATGTCACCATACTGGAGTTTAACACATACATGCAATTCTATTTGTTTAGACAACCGGAGCTGCCGGAAGGGTTTTCGGCCCTGCTACAACCAGCGGTGCGTGGCCACCAACCGCTTCTGCGACGGGATCGATGACTGCGGGGATAACTCCGACGAAGCATTGTGTAGCAGTAAGTTACAGCCCTGTGACCTGCTGGGCCATCCATCCTCCTATCCATCCGTGAAGGCAGAACCCAGTTACACTACTGCTTCTGTCAGTGTTTCACGCTGGACCTCATGCTGTGCTGAGCCTTTGCTCTCCAATGAGCCACGAGATCATAGCGAGTGCAAAAATTCAAAGAATCTTACCCCAAAAGTTGATTCTGGGAGCCTGTACGGTGTTTTCTTTATTCCAACAGAGCGCAGTGATTTTATTTAATGTGAGTATTTAGTTTAAAGGCAGAAACACACTGAGGTGTTTATATCAAGCTGCCTGAGCAGACAGTAGCAGCTTTATAACAGAGCTGAGTTTACCTGACTACATGTTGTACCTTCATCAGCGTTTTCTTTTCATGGGACATGAAACAAAAACTTTTTTACATAATCAAAATAGCAGAAAATGGCAGATTGATGATGCAGAAAAATGAAATGGACATGGGAAGAAAACTGAAGCGCACACAAGGTCATGGCATTCAGGTAGCTGTTAGCACTCCACCTGCACAGATGAGTCCAAGTATTGCTCCGAGCTGCACGAGTGCTGCTTTTGTTCCCGTCTCTCTTTGAAATGCTGATCTTCTACCGTAGATGTCACGTGCGGCTCATCAGAGTCGTCGTGTAAAGACGGGAGCTGTGTGCCCAGCTCAGCGTGGTGCAACCAGGTCATTGACTGCGCCGACGCCTCGGACGAGAAAAACTGCAGTAAGTCCTCCATCGCAGTTAAAGCACACACAGACACACACAGCAGTGGCATTGTGACGAGTTGTGCTTCTGTGTTTTGTATTCAGACCACACCGACTGCTCTCACTTTTACAAGCTGGGAGTGAAAGAAAAAGATTTCATCAGCTGCAACTCCACCTCGCTGTGCATCCACGCCTCGTGGATCTGCGATGGCGCCAATGATTGCGGCGACTACGCTGACGAGACCAACTGCCAGGGTGAGCGCAGGCACGCACAAAGACACACATTTTGCCTCTTCGTTCGCAGGCAGATCGAGGAAGCCGGCATCAATTAGAAAAGACTTAAGACAGATCTCGTTTTCAGAGACGATTATGACAGAGGAATGAGAGCTCCAGAGAGAGCTTAGGAAAGATAATGATCTCAATCGCTGCTAAAGCCCAGCGCACTGACTTGGTTTTGTTGCTTGTGCCAGTTTCCCATGGGCAGAAGTGTGAGGAGGGACACTTTGCGTGTCCAAGCGGGAACTGCATTTCCAGCGTGTGGCTGTGCGACGGCCAAAAGGACTGTGAAGACGGAGCAGATGAATTCCAATGCGGTAGGCCAACAAATCTTCGCCCTCTCAGAAGAGCTTCCCCAGAATAAACTGAAATAACAGATGAGGTATTTTATTCCCGCACACAACGCTGTCAGCGCTTGCAAGGATATTTATTTTCTATTAACTAGAAGCTGTTTGTTGTAATGTTTTTGTCATTTAAATAGATCCAGGCCTGCAACAAATATCACGTTAAATATATAAATAGGAGGCAGAAAGATGAGATGATTGTTTATCGCGCCATGAGGCAATTCCTTCTCACTTTGTTTTGCTTAGCCTGATTGTGCGTTTGAGATTTCTCAAGTGGGTGTTGCTGCTTGTTTGAAAGTCTAATTCTGACCCTGAATTCAGAGCGAGGCGGTGGTAGACGCACCATTTTCCCCTGCTCTCTTTGAATTATAATATACAGCCCTTCCAGTGTAACAATTAATTAATGAGCCATCACTCACTGAAGCGGTTACACTGAAGATGGAAATATGGGTTCACTGGAAAGCGGTGACATATGAAAGGATTACACAGTACAATGCCACTCCTCTGCTTCCCTCACCAGAGGCTGCGAGAGCGTTTATTCTTCTGCTTTCGTGCATGCTAATGTGTTCAGAACTTAATGCAAACTCGAGATCTCTCCAATTAAACAGGAGGACCGTAGTTAAGTCGTGGTATGGATTAACGTAATTTGCCCACAAAATGAGAAGCTTGTACACACGTCCGTTCACATGTCAGTGCTTCTGGCGTCAGGGAAAAACGAGCCGGGTGCTTTAATGCGGGTGGTGGTTCGCGGCGTCGTAGGTAATTGGACCTGATGAAGTTATGCGCACACACACGCAGGGTGGAAACCGTTGCTGACTTGATTGGCGCTGTCAGTTCATTGCATTGTCTCAGGCTGCGTGGCCTGTGGGCGGAGTCGCTAAGCAGTCGGCTGTGCTCAGCTCTGCCTTCTCTGTGAGGTAAACGAGCACTTTCACACTCACAGGTCCGCGTCAGCTACTTCTCCTCCCAGCATCCTCCTCTGTCGCACCAACCATCTGCATCTCCACAAACCTCCTCGTTTCCTCTTGCTTGGCAGCTCCATCTTCATCCTCTCTCCCTCATCTCTGCTCGTGTCGCGCCTGATCCCCTCCAGTTGTGACGCCCACCTCCAGGCTCCTTACATGTTCTCCTCCCGTCTCCCCTCGTCCACACGAGTACTCTGTTTTGTTTCTACTGGCTTTCATTGCTACCCTCTGCAGGGATTCCTCCACCTGCTCTAAAAATCACAGTGTCACCTGTAAACACGAGAGACTCCGCTTCTCCGTCATCACTGCAAACAAGAAGGCAGTCATCCTGTATCCCACCCCCACCTTGTACCCACCTGTCGCGCCTACTCAAAGGTGGCAAAAGTACAGCCTGTCTGAAGTACAGATACTAGTGTTTAAAAATACTCCAGGAAAGTACAGAAAATTCTACTTTCTTATTCTACCCACCTCTGCTCCTACTGCACACCTCAGCCAATCATCTGCTTTCTCTGAGAGACAGAGTGAAGCTCTGACCTCCTCTAAACGTCTCCATCAGCACGCTCAAATCAAACCTCACATCTGAGGAGCTCTTTCTCAGCATGAAGCCACCTCTGCTCATCGTCACCTCTCTTCCTGTCCTAGCTTCAGCAGCTGATCAGCTGCATCCTCTGCAGTTACTCCAGCTCTGCACATCAGAGCATCAGCATCACATCGTTGAACATTAGCATCTAATTCAGCTGTTTCTGCGACTGATGAAAGGCATCCTGTGACTTCTATGATTCCTTGATCTTTGTAATCACTCCACAAACAGGTCACTGATGAATATTTCAGGAACTGTCAAACTTCTACTTCCTGTGACACATGACCTTTGCAGAACCAAACAGCTTCATGTTAGCATGCTGACATGCTAAACTGAGATCATGATGCCAAAAGTAGCTACACAGTTAGCATTTAGCATCCACGTGTCATTCAGAGTACAGCCTCAGCGATTTATTTTTAAACGAGCAGCTCGGCAGCAGCTTACATAATTAAGACAAACACAAATAAAATGCGAGCAAAGGACTTAAGTGCATGTCTTTGAAAGCATTTCTCTGCGATAACACAAATGTGGCCTTTCTTCCTGTGTAATTACCGAGGACTTCAGCCACAAACAATAGAAGAGGGAGTTCAGTGCAATTTTCAAGTTTAATGCATTTCCGAGTTATCAGATTTATTTTGTAAATTGCCTGCGAACGTTGTAGCAGATGCATAACACACAACACCATTTCCATTCCTTTAACTGGAAATGTGGTTTTGTGTGAAACGATAACGTCCCCGTGCTTCGAATGTGCTTCTGTCAGAGCTGATATGAATTACGCCAGAATTCTTTGAGAAGTTCTGAATAGCTTTTCCCGGACAAATAGACAATATTCCCATCCCTCTGAGTTAATTATCATATAAAAAGCCCCATCCACTGATAATCTAACTGCACCGGGAATGTGCTTTGAGGAAAACGTTATTACGTTTCAGAAATGTGAACTTCCACGGCTGATTAGACCAAACACTCGTTTGTCTCGTCACGATTCACAGTGCACTTTTCCACTGTGCAAAACACTATTGAGAATGAGACATGAAAGACTTTCTTTGATACGATTATCGTGCTGTAGACCTGCTGTTCTGTCATACACAGGAAGCAGCTGTTTGCATTTGAAGTGCAAATTTGGTATCGCACACGGAAAGTCTGGATAATCGTGGTTTCCAGATTTAGCTGTTTAATGTTTATCTCGTCCTTATCTTCCATCGTGGTATCAGAACACATAAAGTTAGTGCAAAGTCTGACAGAAAGGAAGAGACACCCCCCACCCTCAGTCGTATCCATATTTGCTCGTGCTGCGGTCTGACCTGGTGCGCGCATCCCGTATCCTCCTCCCAGTATCTTATCAAAGCTCTGGCAGACTTTGCTGGGCCTGACATCAGAGAGAATGAGACCACAGAACATCTCGCCGGGGAAACGAGGTGCCTCAGTGACACAAATTCTTCCTTCTGCACACGGTAATCAGCAGAATGCATCCTTGGTTTCCGGTCCCACTCCAGTATCGTTTCACGAAGAGCAAAAATGATTTGAATCAATATTCAAGTGATTTTATTGCCTTGTAACTACAATCCATCATTCCTTTGGGAAAAGTGCTGTTTGCAAAGGGCGGTGTGGCAGCTATGTGCACGTATGTGTGCTGCTGAGCTGAAAAGCTAAAGAGAAAAACAAGCAAGCCAAGGGGCAAGTAGGAGTCAGCCCACTTTCTGAGTTTTGATTAAAAATGCTCTGCTCCCTCTGTAGGCTATGGCACATTTGTTGTTGTTTCCTCCTCACTTTGTGTGATTTATGGCACTGAAATTCCTCGTCCACTGCCCTCTGCAGACTCATCCTGCTTGTGGAACCAGTTCGCCTGCTCCAAGAACAAGTGCATTGCCAAGCAGTGGCTGTGCGACGGCGAGAACGACTGTGAGGACGGCCTGGATGAGAGCGTGCAGATCTGTGGTTAGTGCCCTTTCAGCTGTCGTGCAAAGTCTGATGTTGCTATAAAAGGTCACATTCGCCGGATCACATTACAGCGCCGTGGCTTCACGTGGTCCTGTAGCCGAGCTGGAAATGAATGTAGAGAATGAAACAATCTTAATGAGGCAACAAATGAGACTGCGGGCGTTTCTGATAATTCGAGCGAGCACTGAGGCAAATAGATTTTTCATCACTGAGGCCCCGGAGACATAACTATTTCAATGGGCAAATGAGATGTGTATGTAATGAATTTTACAATAAAATGAAACGAATACTACCGCAATAAAGAGACAGGAATTGCTGTGAGCACCGGTTGTATAATTTGGTTGTAATGGAGTGTCAAGGAAGAAACGGTCCACAGGCTCCTCACTTACAATTACTGTCCAAAGCAAGATCTGCATTCAGCTGTACGCGGCTAATTGAACGACTGTATTTACCTTTGTCTCATTGCTGACGTGCATCATTTATGCACCAAAGCACAGTCAGGATGTTGTTTCTGCACAGCGATGGGTCGAGTTTACTGGGGTCAGAACTGAGTATCAGTTGAAAGCGTTTCCAAGGTAACATCCAAACTAAACCTAAGACGTCCGCTTCTGATTGGATGCACTCTTTTGAAAGTGCGTCTGTGTTTTGCTCTCAGGCACGGTGACGTGTGCTCCGGGGCTGTTCAGCTGCCCCGGGTCTTATGCCTGTGTTCCAAAACGCTGGCTGTGTGACGGGGAGAGAGACTGTCCTGATGGGAGTGACGAACTTTCCGCTGCTGGCTGTGGTAAATTCTTCAGAACTAATTCTTTCAAAGAACGAAGCTTCAAGTCGACGCGTGTTTGCACGCTGTCATTTTGTTGCAACTTATTTTGTCCCACAGCAAATTAAAGAACCCACCAACCAAACGCCCACTGCTAATCTCTGCGTAACATTTATGTTCAGAGCAAACATGTGAAGCAGTGGTTAATAGATTAGGATTGTTCAGTTTCAGCCTGTTTTATCTGCATTCAGACGTTTGATTAGCCCCAGACGTGATGTCATCTGCTCAGAGTGCTGCATGTTTGGTTTTACAGTGTTTATCCACAGATTTGCAATTTAACTAATTTCTTTTAATGCATCAGCACCCAACAACACATGCGATGACAGCTCGTTTCGCTGCCGCAACAAAGCGTGCATCCCCCAGCGATTCGTCTGTGACCACGATAACGACTGTGGAGACGGATCTGATGAGTCGGTGGAATGTGGCAAGTAGATTTATCTTGTTTTTCATTTTTCTTATATTCACTATCACGGTGCTCGTGCTGAAAGCTGCACCAGGCAAGTTCCATAACAGTATTTTATACATTAAATGTGTTATATGAATAATGTAAAAGAATAAATATTAATAGTTTCATTTATACAGCATCAAATCACAACAACAGTCGCCTCAAGGTGCTTTATATTCTAAGGTCGACCCTACAATAACACATACAGAGAAAAACCCAACAATCAAATGACCCCCTATGAGCAGCACTTTGGCGACAGTGGGAAGGAAAAACTCCTCAGGCTCAGGAAGGGGCGGGGCCAGCTCAGACTCTGTAAGATTACAGCAGGGTCTTTCCAGGATGAAGCAACTTGAGGCGACTCTTGGTGTAGGAGCCTACATGCAGTTTAATTTGAAATGCATGCTTTTATTTTGATAGTGCGGCAGAAACAGGAAGTTGGGGGACAGTGGAGCCACGTAGTTTTTTGACCTCGAAATCTCTCTTCATCCATTTTGAATTGAGCTTTACGTTTGCATAATTTGGAGTTCTGTTGCTGTGGACCTGTTTGGACTTTAAAGAAACTACATCGAGGACTGTTGTCTATTTAAGCTACGGCTCCATTCGCAGGAAACCTACACTTGGTGTCGTTTGGTGCTACGTAAATAAAACTGAATTGATTTTTTTGTAATGCAGCAGTTGTGTTGATGTGATACTTGTAACTACACTGCACTGTTTATCATCACCAAACCACTTACTGTATTTCAGCAAGGCGTCTGAGTGACCGTCTTATTAATGTAAAGTAGCAGGAAGTTTAAAAAAGGCCCAAAGGCAGCGAGCAGAAAGTCAGCGTCGGCCTGTGAATCACATCCTGTCCTTGTATGTTGGGCTGCTTTCAAACACGTGCACGACGTTCTGTGTTTATTAGCTTCACTGCAGCTTTGACTGTTTGTCTCGCAGAGGGGGGGTTCTCTGTGGCAGCCGTGGTTTATGATTACCGGCTGATGAAACGTGTGCATTTAGTGTAGAGATGTTGGCCAACGCAGCTGAATGCCATTACGCCTCCAGATCACCATGCTAATGACATTATGAACCATAGTCGTGGAAATCTCGCTTTTGCAGCTTGATTTGACAGAACTGATTTGGATTCAGCTAAAGATGCGCCCTAATCTGAAACGATGTCGCTGCCACCTGCAGTAAGAGAGCGGCTGTCTTTCTCTTTCTTCAGTCTATCGTTCCTGTGGGTCAGAGGAATTTCGCTGTGGGGACGGGCGCTGTCTTCTCAGCTCTCAGTGGGAGTGCGATGGCTACGCGGACTGTCCCGACCACTCTGACGAACTGCCTCTGAACCTTAAATGTCTGGCTGCAGGTAAGACTGCTGTTTGGCTCTCAGCTGGACTCTCGTCAGTGCCATCAGCAGCACCAATCACCCAGGAAGCTGGTGCGTATATATGCTGCAAACAAAAACGGCGCTGCATCCCGGAGAGATTTACTTAAAGGGATTAATCTCCCAGGATCCCAGGTTCAAGTCATTCCTCGCCTTCACGGAGGAATTGCAGGGCGCTCTGCCTTCACACCCATGTCTTGCTCTTTTCAGGAAGCTTGTGCAATGGCTCCTTCTTCATGTGTTCCAACGGACGCTGCATTTCTCAGGGGAACCTTTGCGATGGCAAAGACGACTGCGGGGACCGATCGGACGAGAGGAACTGCAATGTGAACGAATGCTTGAACCGCAGAGTCAGCGGGTGTACGCAGGACTGCCAGGACCTTCCTGTAGGCTATAAGGTAAGTGTCCAGTGGGCATCACCGATGATAAAGACCAGCAAACCAAAATCAGTTTGCAATTCATGCAAAGCAGCCTAAAAATGAGTCTCAGGGTTTCATCTGCATCTGGAACCATGAGTCACGCTATAAGGTGCCAAACACTGTGACCTACATTTTAAGCACTTGCATAAATTCCAATTCAGCAGCAGGTGAAATATGGAGCTGATATTAGCAGTGGTGGACCTGAATGATTAATGGCCGATAATAAATCAAGGCTAACTTTGCACTTCATTACACAGATAAAGATGGGTGGGAGTATATACAGCACACGCTGCCTCTCACTTTTTGAATAACCTTGAAAACTGTAAGGTGAGCTTAATGATTTGCCAACACCTGCTCCCTCACTGCACTCTGCGGTTCTGCGGTACCTGGCAATGGTGCGGGGGTCAAAGTTCAAGGCCACACCCCCGGAGTGTTTTGGTGCCTTTGCCCGTTGTCGTTCTGCGGCGGTTTTATCGCTTCCTCTCTGAATTTTCTTCTCCTGCTCTTCCTCGTGATGGTGGTTTACAAAGAGGCTGGAAGCACAGGAAGCATCTCCTGATCGCAGCAGGGGCAGAGCTGCACGTCGATGCGGACCCTTAGCTCATCCATTTGTGGCCTGAACAGGAAGATCAGCAGAAAGGCCCTCAAGGTTATAACTTTGGATAAGAAAGGGATTTGCAGCGGCTCCAGAGCAGCTGATTCAAGCACTTTCAGTTATTTTGTGGGGTCCTCGGTCACTGGAGTGCAGTTTTTAAGCTGAGGAACAGTACGTCTAAATCATGGCTTAGATGCCAACTTCTGTTTGGTGCTTGGTTTGGGTGCTTTTTGCTGACCTGCATTACACTGAGGCCCAGAGATACATGGTTTGTTACTGCCAGCTGCTCTAAAATTGCTTTGATGTTGCTTTAATAACAAAGCTGTCTCTCTGACACAAGTTAACATGTTAATAATTTGTCTGACTGCAGCAGAGGAAGCGTCGCGACAGCTCGACTGAGGTTTTTTGTTTCCTGCGCTCATGATCAAAACTCTTTGTTTCTGCTTTTGTGATCAGTGTAAATGCTGGCCTGGTTTCTATCTGAAGGACGATGGCAGGACTTGTGTGGATGTTGACGAGTGCTCCACGACGCTTCCTTGCAGCCAGCGCTGCATAAACACGTACGGCTCCTACAAATGCCTGTGTGTGGATGGCTACGAAGCCTTGGAGCGTAATCCTAACACGTGCAAGGCTCTGTCAGGTAAGTCAGATTTTTTTAAGTTTCTCAGGTTTGCTCAGCGTGCAGAAGCCCTCTAACGATGCATGTTCCTCATTTTAGCTGAAGAGCCCTTTCTCATTATGGCAGACCACCACGAGATCCGCAAATTGAGTGTGGATGGCTCAAATTACACCATCCTGAAACAGGTAAGTGATACGTGCATGTTACTCTTGGATAGAGGATCATTAGATATTAGAGGCAGACTACAGATAATCATCCTGTTCTTTTTTGTGCTTGAATGTCCGCTAACCCTGTTGGACTGATACCTTTACAGAGAGAAGTCCATAGTAACACAATAGAAATAATTTTTGGTGCTTTGTTTGCCTTTAATCAGTCTGTGCTGTCCAGGGGTTGCACCCTAATGACCCTGTAACGCTGTTGCCCCATCGTGCATTATTTTACATAATAAGATTGAAACTGTCTGCTGCTGTGTAATGTTCTACAGCTGCAATGACACTAAGATGGTAACGTTTAATGATCTAATATGTGCGTTAACACTGATGATTTATTCTGAACACTTTTGTGTCACCTGGTTGAACCAGATTGAGTTTGTGCACAGGTGAAACTTTATTCTCTGACCTTTAGCATCAAACCTACACATGATGCACAAACCTCTCTAACTTATTTTCTCGGTATTTGGTGTCCACCTTGACCTTCCAACCTCCCATAAAGGCAGAGGACAGTTGGTAGTTCTGATTGGCGATGAGAGAAATCGCCCAGGGGACCGGAGGAAACACTATTTCAGTCATGCTGAGGTCTCATCTCTGCTGCTTCGGGCGAAGCTTAAATCTGACTGTTGAGCATCACAAATGTTTAACTGTGATTCACTGTAAATCACCTGACAGCCGTCCGAGGGTCTGCTGTCACGCTCATATTAACCTCTTGACTCGCTGTATTCTGCTGATTGCACTGCTGTTCTCATTAGCCACGGCTCGCTTTAATCACAGCCTGTTATCGGCAGCTGACCTGATTTCACTTCACCACACCCTCACGTACCCGGATTTTATAAAAATGTTGTTTTTTTACATCCGTGTTGTGTAAAATCTGATCATTTGTAAAACATCTAAACAACATAATTAAATGTAAATACAGAGAAACATTTCCTGTTATTGTACATGTATAGTGAAATAAATCATATTAATAGTACAGTATAATAAATGTTATAGTACTGTGTTGCATAGAGAATAATCTAATTAATATAGTGCAATTGTGTTCGTTCCTCTCTTGTACTATGAAAGATGCCGGCTTTTGTCACAGGTCTGCCCTCTTTGCACTGTGTGATTACAGGAGCTCTGCTTTATTCAATATTTGAACAACCCGGAGGATTATTGGCAGGCCTGCTTAATTCAGGTTGAGTCACTGTTCTCTGTCAGAAAAATTCAAGAGGCTACATCGAGCCTGAGTTAAAATCTAAACAGCAGAAGTAAAACAACACTAAATTGTTATATTTACAGTTAGATATTTACCAGTTTTTGTCGTTGGCAGAGGAGATACGTCTGCAGAGAGAGAGTCAGGGGGCCTGGTCTGGGTTTAGTGTTCGTCTAGTTTCTGTCTCCTATGTCTCCTTGTCTTTGTAGGTTCCCCTTGTGTCTCTCTTCTCTGTGTCCCTCATCCTCTCTCTGTCTCTTGTGTCAAGCTTGCATGTCCCAGTTTACGTCTCTCCATGTTTCCTGTTTTATTTTGAAAGTCTTGTCGTTCCATGTTCAGTGTGTTTAGTTTTGCTTCGCCTGTGGCGTCATGTTCATTTGTGTTGGACTGACTAATAATAACCCCAGAAGCATTATCTCATAAGTAATCAGACTCATTTTTATTTTGAAAATCTAAATATATCTGAAATAAGAAAAGTTTTCATGAATGTCTCCGTGTCTACACAATGTTTATGCTGGAAAAGCAGCAGGATTATTTCCCCATTATATCAAATCCCCTTATTTACCAAACAGTATTCAGAATCGGACATTATATAATCCATACATGTTTAACTATGTGCAAGTCTGCTCTCACAACACACATAAAACTATTCAAGCTCACAAACGGTCTGTGGTTAACACTAAACCTCTGAGCTCTGTGAAAATACTCGATTTGCTGCAAAATTGATGCAACATAATTTTGCTCAGACGAGTTTTAAGCAGTTTTATACAGTCATGTTGTACATTCGCTTTCAGTTATGTTTTCCCTCAAATTCATCAACAATCGTGGAACAGAATGAAAGAGTCATCTTTAAAGTTTTATTTCATGTTCGAAGAATCCATTACGAGTGCTGGATTCTGCAGCGTCTGCAGGGAAACGGAGGGAAAATGCAGCGGCGGTGGAAGCGCTGATAAAGGGGCGTGCAGGCTTCATCTCTATAGCTGGTGTTTAGAGTGAGAAAGGTCCCCCCAGGACGCTTTGGCACCTGTCTGTGAGGGTGTTGATGGTCTGATGAAGATGTCTCGTTTCTCCTGTCAGATTGTCTGACATCTTTCCTCAGCACCCACAGTGTGAGACAGCGGGGTGGGGGCACTTGTTTGGCGAGCAGCTCTGTGTGACTGACAGAGGAGGAGAGCACTTCCATCTTCTGTTTTGATAGACTGCAACGTGGTCTCGACTCACTTATCCAAAGCTTTGTGTGGTTGAAAGTACTGGAACCTATGGGAACATAAATCGATATCACAGTAAAATCACATCGATGCTGGAGAAATCGAGCATTTCAAGCTGAGCCGTTCTCGGTAAACGAAACCTCATTTCCTGTCTTTGTGTGATTCTCAGGGCCTCTACAACATCATCCATCTGGATTTTGATTACAAGAAAGAATTTATCTACTGGGTGGACTCAACCAGGCCGAGTGGTCGAAAGATCAACAGGATGCGCCTGAACGGGAGCGACCTGAAGGTACCGCGGACCTCCGGCGCTGACTGTGCCACGCAGCGCCTCGTAGCACCCTGTCAAACATCCATTTGCTCCACCTGCTCCAACCCTTTGTTAACTTCTTTTTCTCTCTTTCTGCTGTGCCGAGTTCTCTCTCAATGATCCATTTAAGCCATCAAGCTGCAGTTCAACAGCAACCTTTCTCTATTTGGAAGATGAGTCATTGCATGTTGCTTAAGTGGCTCATTATCACTGCTAAGATGATGCTGGTTATTTTTTATCCTTAGCAGCGTTTTTCTTTTTCTGTCAGCACTCGATGACCTGTTTGCTTAACAGAAATTAATGCATGTTAGTGATAATGGGAATATCATCAGTGGCTTTTAGATGAATGCAGCGGGCGTAATGATACAATGGAGTTTTTTGTGTCATGGCCGAGGTTTCGCGCGGGCCACGAGATTGAAGTCCGCACAATGGACACTGGGATTTAAGCAGAACACCCGCTGAGCGCCCCGTGCCACTTCTCATTAAAATAACTGCGTGGGGCATTAGGCTTATTCAGCTCAATTACTTTCACTCTGTGAGCTTGAGCCACTGCCACCGCTTAGCAAGAGGACAAAGTGTCTGAGACACAGATACAGGAGCGTCTCACATCAGGTTAATTAAAAGAGTCACTGATATCCAGTCCTCATAGTAACGGTTGGCCACACGAGGAGGGCGAGACTGTTGAGCAGAAGCTTTTTCTGTGGTTTTCTCTGCTTTTCAGAGATGTTTGCATTGCTTTGCTTTATTAGAACATTTCAGATTTTGGAGCTGCTGCTGCTGCACGCTGCTGCACGCTGCTGCACTTACACATGCATGCATTTGATGGCAAATAGAAAAGTGCAGCTGTGACATTAATTGTTGGTTTGCATAGAGTTGAAGGATCATTTCTCTGCATTCACCTCCTATAGCATAAGTAGAGCAAGTCATCACTGCTGAACTGCTTTTAACAGTGTTGTGCCCTGTTACACACTGCAGTACTGACTCAATAAAACATCTGTAGATATGCCGCAGTTTAACATCAGGCATGATTTTCCTCACACAGCTCACACACCGTGAAGATTTATATCAACTACTGTGGCTTTCTTAAGAAGCACTAGTTTCACAGAGTCTATGGGAGGTGATGTGGTGCAGAGCAGGTGATACCAGGACCCCGAGCCCCATTAAATATGCAACCGTTAGGTACACCGAGTACACCGAGTACACCGAGTACACTGTTCTCTGAACAAACACAAAGCCGGGCTGTGAACTCATCAAGGCCATAATAAAGGAAGCACGTTTTAAAGCCATCATACTTGCTGGATGTCTATCACCTTCTGAAATGAATACAGTGATGTATGTGCAGGTCATTTAAAAGCCCATCAGTGTTCTGTAGCTGCAGATATGCACTTTCTGTTTTGTTCATTAAACTCAGATTCTGCTGCCCGTTAATGATGCTGCATTTCTCAGTCAAACACTCAAACAAATCTGTCCTACTAACCACAATAGCACTAATTTTACTTCTGGATGTGTACAGTTGTTAAATACAATAGAACAGTTTAATGTGTCCTGAAGAAGAGGAGGATGAAGCCTTTCTGAGGGCAAATATCTCCCTATTGTGGAAGGGCGTGTGAGGGATTTAGGCTTCTTAGTGGCACAATTCTTCTTTCTATTTCTATTAAATCTGACAGCACCGGCCTATCAATAGTGCGCGCCAGTTCAGCTGAAATCCAATATATTTCTTGACATTCATCCATGAAAGAAAATGTTAATGACTTCTAAGATATGCGCCAGACAAACCTATGCACCGAAATTAATTCTTCTCAATCTCTGCTCCCAGATAGTCCACAGAACAGCGGTTCCCAGTGCCTTAGCCGTGGACTGGATCGGAAAAAATCTGTACTGGTGCGACGCAGAAAAGAAAACGATGGAAGTGTCCAAAGCCAACGGGCTCTACCCTACGGTGCTGATCAGCTCGGGCCTCAAGAACCCGACAGATCTCGCTCTGGACCCCCAGACGGGGTAAGCATGTGGTGGCTGCACTTTAATGCGTCCCTGCTTAGAAGGATCGTCGCAGCTTCACAGAGATCCGCTCTCACGTTTTCAGTTAGGCTCTTTTATGATCTCACATTAAGTTGAAATTGGAAGATGCATTTGTGTCTTGCACACCCGCTTTTTTGTTCTCCCGTTGAATGTAATTATTGATTATTCTTTATCTGAATCTTTGTAAAACCCTTTTATGGCCGTCATTCATCACCGTGTGCGCTACGCTACCACGCCAATAGAAGCTGCTGCCTCATGACAGCAGCTCTTTGAACCGTGCTCTCCTTCTGACCAGGTACATCTTCTGGGTAGACTGCTGCGATCCTCCTCACATCGGGCGCATCGGCATGGACGGCCGAGGGCAGACGGTTATCATTGACACAGAGATCTACAGCCCCACAGCTCTCACCATCGATTACACCAACAAGAGGCTCTACTGGGCCGACGACAACCACATCCTGTTTGCCACCATGGATGGCGCCCAGAGACGCAAAGGTGAGACGAAGGTGTCGCTCGGTTAAAGAACAGCTGCTTATCTTCTCAATGAAAGTTAAATGAGGAGATTGTTGTCACTGGTATGTGATCATTATTCACACTGTGTTACATGAGTGCAGCTGTTACAGGATTAGCGGCACCGCGGTTGCTATGCAGAGTAGGACAGAGTGTAATTGAGGTCCGCTGTGGTTATTCGTCCCGTTCCAGTGTCCTACGATCACATCCAGGGAGTAATGGCGCTGACTTTGTTTGAGGACTTTGTCTACTGGACTGACGGGAAGTCCAAATCTCTGCGACGTGCTCACAAGACAACCGGCGCTCAAGGGATCGAGCTCCTCAACTCCTGGCAAGCCATCAAATCCATCAAGGTCTACCAC
The DNA here is from genome assembly GCF_965226115.1 of Aulonocara stuartgranti. NCBI lineage: Eukaryota > Metazoa > Chordata > Actinopteri > Cichliformes > Cichlidae > Aulonocara > Aulonocara stuartgranti. The sequence goes on along the minus strand of NC_138952.1, from coordinate 1,538,491 downwards.
TCCCTGCGCCAGCCCGAAGGTATGAAGTCCATCTGGCGCTCGTGTTCGTTCTGTCCTCCGGTTTGAACTCGCTCACGTGCTTCTGTCTTCTCTGTAGTTCCCAAGCACCAGTGTCAGATTGCGAATGGAGGATGCAGCCACCTGTGTCTCCTGTCCCCCGGCGGGGAACACAAATGTGCCTGTCCCACGAATTTTTATTTGGCGGCCGACAACAAAACCTGCCTCTCCAACTGCACGTCCAGTCAGGTGAGCGTTACTCTTCCCCCCTCCTCCTTCTGTCCTGATCAGGATTTTCCCCTGAAGACAAATTGCTTGAGCGTCGTAAGCTTCCCTCGTGCACCTCGGGGCCGAGGAAACGTCTGCTTTGAAGCGCCGACTGTTCGCGCTGACTTTAAACTCTGTGTTTTGCTTTTGAAAGTTCCGCTGCGGCACAGACGAGTGCATCCCTTTCTGGTGGAAGTGCGACACCGTGGACGACTGTGGGGACGGCTCCGACGAGCCCGCCGACTGCCGTGAGTGCCGTGCTGTTTCAAGGTTGCTTTAGAGCCGCACTAAACCAGAGGAAGCCAGCCTCATTATTTTAGTGAGCTTTGAGCAATAGCAACATTGATTTGGCCATAAGGACACTCGGGTCACAGAGCCTGCTACAGTTAAGCTGCTACTGTTTATAGACTGAACCGTGTTTCCTCAACAGCTGAATTCAAATGTCAGCCTGGGCGTTTTCAGTGCGGCACCGGCCTTTGTGCTCTTCCACCCTTCATCTGTGACGGCGAGAACGACTGCGGCGACAACACGGACGAAGCCAACTGTGGTGAGGATGGAAACGGCGCTCCCGTGTCGCTCGTTACCTGGCAGCATTGTTTCCTTTGTGTGTTTGGCTGCTACTTATTAGCACTGAAATAATGACTTAATCAGGCGATTAGTTTAGTCGGTCACCAGAAAATGAGCTAAAACTGTTGTGATAAATCACTCGTTATTCGTTAACAGCACTTTCAGGCCTCTGCTGCGTTCAGCCTCACAGTGTTTGTGTTTGTCATTGTTGACAAACTGTCACCATCAGCTCGTGTCGTTTTATAGACGTAATCATTAATAAAATCACTCTTTTTTTAGTCTTTGCTTCATAATTAAAGCTGTTTTGATAAACTGACCTGTTGTCTGCTGAGTTACTGCCACTCAGTCTGAAACTGACTTCTTGCTTCTTTCTTTGCTCCAATTCAGAGACGTACATCTGCCTGTCGGGCCAGTTCAAGTGCACGGGCAAACAGAAGTGCATCCCTCTTAACCTGCGCTGCAACGGCCAGGACGACTGCGGCGACGGAGAGGACGAGACAGACTGCCGTGAGCGTCATTACGTTTAGACTCATTGTCTTGAATGGCTTAATCAGGATGTTAGACTGGGGGAAGCTTACATGCATCCCTCACTTGACCAGCGTCCTAACGCTGCAGAAACAAGCTGAAAAACAAGACGGTTTAAGGACTTTGGCGTCTCTGGTTTAGAGGTATAATCTAACTGATTAAAAAAATCACTTTTTCCAGTGCAGTTAGTGCGTTTCTGTGCTTGGACAGAATATATGAAGCCGTTAACTTTACATAGTCTTCATTAAGTATTCCACAGACAACCCTTGTTATGACCTGTTTCTGTGGAAAGAGATTAGATATTGAATCACGCAGAGGATAAGAAGAGATTTTCTCTGCAGTGATGTAACTCATCAGAATATCATACCCTATTCAACTCTTTCAGATTGCCACATTTGTCTTGCATGTGATTGCAGGAGGGGGTGGAGGGGGGAGAAATGCAAGACAGTCAGGAGGAGAAAGAGAGACTTAATAAAAGTGTAACCCAACTTGTGAATTATTATTAAGAATGACCGAACTCCCACTAGCCAGTATCAGAAGATCTAGGATCGGCAGGAGCCCAAGGTATAAACACCAATAAGAAGAGACCACACCACAATATACTGTTCACAAATTTGTTATATTTGACACACAGCAGCTGCAACAATGTAATGAAAAAACAATAAAATAAAATACAAAATATTTCCCCCAAAATAACAAACTAAATAAAAGTGCGCGCATACAGCTTTCTCTGAGTCAATTATATGAGTGGATAATGTCTGATAACTGATGGATCGTTGGGGCCCGTTCAGTTTGTTTAATGTTTGTCCTACCACACTCCGATGAAGGAAGAAAGTTCGTAGTCCTGCAGGTATCTGAAGCTTCAATGGGAACGAAACTTTGGCTTCAATAAAACCTTGGCAAATCCTTTTCAATTTCGGGTTGGCTCGCCATCCAGTTAACTGGAACTGTGGAATCACTGCTCCTCGATGGGGCTTGCTTCAGACTGGGTCCGTCTGTCGAGTCATCCTTTTACCAGATAACAAAAAAACCTGACCGTTGACAGGGTGAAACTCTGAACAACCAAAAACAACTGCAGCAGACTTGCTTTTAACTCCTAGCGATTCGACTTCGGGAACATTAGTTTCTCTGGCACATGGCATTATATGAACAGGAACGAAATGGCAACACAGGAAATCATGTGATCAAGGTCAACAGCAAGGGTCACTGGGAGCTCATTGCTGATTGGCCAAGTTAAATGACAACAGATAATCTTATTGGTCCACATCTTCCTTTAAACATAAAAGAAAAAAGAAATGACTAAATTCTTTACATTATACATGAAAAAAAAACTACTTTCCACTGCTCTTTTTTTCTAGCTGGGCTACAAAAGTGAAGCTAATTACTTTCAGGCCTTAGACTTCCAGCGTGATTGGATGTGGTTTTGAATACTCTTTTGTGAGGAACGTGACACCGCTGATATTAAAATGCCGTTTGAAACAATGTCAGGCTCTGTAACAAGAGGCGGCTGCTACCTCGCTAGATTCAAAATGTGTGTGAAGGAGATGTTATTGAAGCACTACATTTTTTTTCCTTTTCTGCAGCTTCTTCTACAAATATAATATCATAAGATGTCTGGATTACTTTCTCCTTTTCACACGACTTCATTCCCTCCGTAGCTGAAAGCACCTGCTCCCCAGACCAGTTCCAGTGCAAAGCCTCCATGCACTGCATTTCCAAACTGTGGGTTTGTGACGAGGACCCTGACTGTGCAGATGGGTCGGACGAGGCGGACTGCGGTGAGTTAACCGCAGTTTTTCACTCGGCCTCGCTCGCTCTCACTCGCTGCTTCTAGTTGTTTTTTAACTCGGGCCGAGCGAGAAAGACGCCGTCCCCGTTGTTAGTAAGAGCTGAGCTTCACGACCTCGGCGTGCCGACGTTACGCGTGAATATCAGCTCACAATTACAAAATCAAAGTGGGTGTGTTGTCAGTGGCGCGCTGGAAGCCCAGGGCAGGGCCGGGGCAGGTAAATGCAGCGCTGTGAAATCTGCATGACGTGCCTTTGAAAAGAGGAAATAAATGAAAAACCAGAAACGGTGCTTCTGAAATTATCGAAGATTAAACATTTGCTTCCTCGTGACAGATGATGAAAGCTGACAGCTGCTCTTTTAGCCGCGTTTTGTCTGCACTCGAATGCATCTTTCTTATTCATCTCATCGCTTTTGTCTCTGAATCTTAATCAATCACGACTCGTCTCCCTTTTGAGGGAAATGATAATCAGTTCTCATCAAGCTTCTAATTTAATTTGCAGATCTGAAAGGACGGCGTTGTGTTCCGCTTTAAACCGCGAGCGAATAATAGACGTCAATAAAACGACAAAATAAAATCTTTGCTGTCCTATAAACTTGAAATTGAGCTACTGTCAATCTGTCAAATGCCGTCCTGGGAACAGTTCCCTGTAAACGCTGTGATATTTTCCAGACCTCATGGTGACCTCATGAAACAGGCGTTGCTGCTGTCTGCAGAGCGTTACAGGGGATTTACGGTGACCTGCGTTTACGCTGCTGGAGTTTTGTGCTCATTCAGGATGGCTTTGTGCTGACAATAGTGCGTCACTACTTGGAGTAATGCCTAAAATGCAAATTCTCCATTTAACTTGTTCACCTATCAGCCAGTATTCACTTTGATTTCACTGTAAAAATATGTGAGAGGAGGAATTGTCTGTGATGATCTATAAATTCCTGCACAGCTGCTTTGTGATGCATGAAAAGCTTCTCATTCACTGCTGCAGCAGCGTCCATCGGGCCATCTGCAGGCAGCTGGACGCGTCGTGATTGTAGCAGGGCCTCGGTGTCGTTACGCACAACCGTCTGTGTTTACCTTTATTAAATTATGTGCAAATGACAGCAGCCTGCTACAAAGCTCAGCAGCACACTCAGCAGAGATGCCTCGCTCGTGGCTGCATACATATACAAGTTAAATAAAACTGCACCATCTGCCTCTGGCTGCAGCTCTGAAACGTTGCGCGTTGCATCATTTCCTGCGTTAGTCGTCATCAGGTGCCGTCGCCCTGCGATGACACAGGTGATCGTCCTGGATGAGAGTGAGCAGCGCTCTGCTTATCCTCCTCTTCGTCGTGCCTTCGTGCTTCGACGCGCGACGCCTCAAACGTCTCCGCAGCGGATTGTAATTACACTTTGTTTCATTTCCAGCTTCCCTGCTTTTCATGTCAGCTTGAGGCACCCTGAAGTAACGCCCAATTAATGTTTTGCCACTTTGTATACGTCACTGATGGCTTTAGCCTCTCAGCCTCCTCGGTGGCATCTGAGCACTTTTCACCACTTCGGAGCGTGGTGGGCTCCATCAGCAGCTAATGTAATTTCACTTTGAATTACTGAGACTTTTTAAGGAAGTTTTGCTTGTTAACTTGGTAATGAGCTCCGACTTAACAAGAAAATATTAAAAAATATTGCTTCTTTTCCTCGTGTCACATCTTTTATATGCTGTAAGTGACTGAGCCGCTTCCTAATGAACGTCTGCCTCGTGTCCTCTGCTGCTGCACTCAGCTTTCCCTCCTGATTCTCTCCTCCTGCTGTCGTGTTGGAAAGAGATCCAGGCAGAATGTGTCACCCTCCTCTTTTTACACATCTCTTCCCTAACTGATAACAGCGTTACCTTGGCCATTATCCCTGATGGTGTCTGCACAGAAATGACTTTTTTAAAAAGGAGCTCTCGGTTTGACTTTGGAAAGCCATTCTGAGGAAGCATCAGTGGAGGAAATGTCAGCGCATCTGTTCCTCTTTTAAAAAAAAATGCAGCTATTTTGAGTAATTTTTGCTCTGGCCATTAAGGTTTAACGGCGAGACGTCTGCTTTCATTTCAGGCTCAAACTCTCGGCCCTCCATCGTTTCTGAACTGCGACCTGCCGTTCATATCGACGAACGCACACAGTCGTCCCAAAAACCAACAAAAAAGTAAATGAAAGAAGAGTCAACACTCGGTTAAACTCTCAATGGCTGTTTATTGCATGTGTGGGAGGCATTTTAAGCCTACACCTCTGAACTGCTTCCCTATCTTTGAATATTTCAGCGACTGCCTGCTGAGACGTTTCGTGACGACAACCCGTGGATCCGTTTCCTGCTCTGGTGAAACGAGTGTTTGTATCTGTCGAAGCTTCTGACAGATCCAAACATATCAGAGTTAGTCGTGGCTCGCGTTACGTCTCAGAGGAAGTGAAACACGGCGAGTTCGGTTTCCGACTAAAGCCGCATCGTTCGGCAGCTGTCGCCGGTGTTTTCTCACAGAACGTTCGGTTTTGCCAACTTCCTGTCACACGTTTGTTGGGATCGGTGGCACAGTCGGGTTCACTCGCCTCTTGAGTGTGCACCGTGTTTTGAACTCGGCGTCGGGAAACCCTGAGGAAGCCGTGATTGCAGGTTGAAAATGTGATAGCGAGCGCAGTATTAATATTCATGCTCTTTGAAGCCATTTTCATCTTAGTGTTTGTTTGCTCCTGATGGAAAAGATGAAAAGACCTGCGGACCTCATGAATTCCGCTGCGAGAATAACAACTGCATCCCCGACCACTGGAGGTGCGACAGCCAGAACGACTGTGGAGACAACTCGGACGAGGAGAACTGCAGTGAGTACCTGACTACAGTTCTTCTACAGTTTCACAGCTAAGATCGTGAACATTTACAGAATAGTAACTTAATGTTAAAGCTGTAGCTCTGACTCCTTGTTGAACGCAGCAGAAATAACTGAGAAGCTAAGTGAGCCTGAACGCTAACAGCTGAGCTGTGCTTTCAGGTGTGCCAGAGATCAAAATGAAAGCGTGCAATGCAAAGATGTCCCCTCCTTTGAATGAAAGCATGACTGTGTGGTTACTCAGTCTGCTCCGTGTTGGTATAAATCATGGCTTTGATGTCAACTACTTTTTTTGGATGTCAGAAGAATTATGGCGATCCTGGAAAAGCCTACAGAAGCATTTCTAAAGACCCGAGTGTTCATCAATCCATATTAGCTCCAACTGTCTCCTCATGGCAGAGTTTCAAGAGTACTCTCGCTAGTAGCAGGCTGCCTGCAAAGATCATACCGACAGCACAACATGCACGCTGGAAACTTGTGAGAAAGACATCAAGAGAAACATCAGAATACCTGCAGACAGTCCTACAGGTATTAAATCTTTATCCCGTTATGAGGAAACAATAAAGGAAACGACAGAGCCATGAAGGAACCTCAGGCACATCTAAAGTTCCCAAAAGGACAGAGCTGGAGAGGCAGTGTTCTTCAGGCAGGTCACACAGGAAGCTGCGATTAAAACAAAGAAAACGCCGCACAAATAATCAAATCTGACCTGTGGAGCAGGTTTGTGGGCAGCTTTGCTTCCTGATGACCTGGAAATGTTACGATCATCGAGAAGCTTGAAGGAGTTTTGTAATCCACGAGAGGAGCGACTCGAATGAGCAGGACGCTGAGCGGACGGACCGCTCACATCTCTCAGAGGTCATCCATCACCAGCAGCGGTTTTAAAGCTTTGTTTTAAATTGCAAAATGGAAATGTGTTGAGGACGTTGTGCTCTCACAGTCAGCTGTGCAGGTTCATCGATCTCCGTCTGTAATCTAAGACTACATTTCTCTGAGGGTGAGAGCACGCTTTTTATTTTTTATTATCAAGGTGAACTTAATGACACGAGAGCTGGTCGCCCATCCAGCTCTCGTGTGGTCTGCTGCCACTGGGGCTTGACCTTAACCCGAGGTGTCGTGGAACGACCTGTCCTCATCCTTCGCTGTGTGGATCGTAGATTTAGAGGATCCAGACGCAGGAGGCAGAGAACTCAGCGATCACAAAACTCCCAGAAGCACAAAGTCCGAAAACACAATAAACATTATAATCCAGAAAGAGTAAACTCTCACAGCCTGGGATCAAATCCAAAGAAAGGCACAGAGACTTGCACAAACACCAAGCAGCACATGCAGAGAATGCAACCAAGCACAAAGAAAAGGCAGGGCTATATATCCTGAGGGTAACTGGGACAGTGACACCTGTAGAGAGCTATTTGGGACCAGTACACCAGTACCAGCTGTCTGTACTGGAGCCTCATGTGAGGTCAGAGGTAGGGCTGCTTGATTATGGCAAAAATGATAATCACGATTATTTTCACTGAAATTGAGATCTCGATTATTTGACGATATTTATTTAACAATAACAATGTGTTGAATAATGACTTTAAAAAATAATATAAAATAGTGCAAATACTGATAACAGTGCAAATGTTTGCAATATAAGAAACAAATGAAAAATGTAAACATCTGTGTTTAGTGAACTTTGCAGTGTTGCTCTGTGGTGCAGCTACGACACTGTAGCAAAGTTCACACACTGTGTCTACTTGATCCACGTCTGACTGAGCCCATAATGTTTCCACACCACTCAAGTTTTTTACCTCTTTTCAACCAACGGCAGTCACTCTCCTCTCCAAATAACTTCTGCTGAGCTTTCCCAGCTTCCCTCGGGTCCTCTTAATCAGCGGTCCCCAACCCCCGGGCCTCGGACCGGTACCGGTCCGTGAGTCGTTTGGTACCGGGCCGCGAGAGTTGAGGCTCAGGTGTGAAATGTCTGGTTTTCAGGGTTTTTATCGGTTCTCAGCGTTATTTTGTTATCGTTTTTATCGTTTACTCGGTTTTCCTGGGTCTTTCCACGTGTGTTATGAATAAATCTTCTTTTTTTCGGTCCCGGTACTAGTTTTATTTTGTTGTATTTATCCGCGACACCTTAAAGGCCGTGAAAATATTGTCGGGCATAAACCGGTCCGTGGCACAAAAAAGGTTGGAGACCGCTGCTCTTAATTGTTGTGACGCGTGTTCGAAATGCAGAGAGGTGCGCTCGATTTGCCACACGGAGCAGCGCGAGAGTAACGCACGAGGGAGGGGCTAATAATCGGCTCAGTCATTTTTAATGATCGTTGAAAGCCCAGATCGTAATCGTGATTACAATTCGATTAATTGAGCAGCCCTAGTCAGAGGTCGTTTGAATCCCAGAGGGTCAGAAGAAATGCAGTTCTCTGAGGACAGCTGACTGCTGCTCCCGGCGACTCAGCCACACCTCTCTCCAACACACACACATGCAAACCATCCAGGCCCATCTGAGGAAAGCTCTGTGCTGTTTCTCTGTGAGCCACACGTTCTTTCTTCTTTTGACTTGTTTGGATATTCATCATCACTTTTGGGAGAAAACTTTTTATTTCCGTTTGAAATGATGCCGGAAACCCAGCTTGTTAAATTTCCTGGTGTCTGCCTGCGTGAGGGGAAGGCTTTTGTTTGCACATTAGACGTGCGCCTTTGCTGAGTGTGCATAATGTGTGCGATTTATTAGATGCTTATTCTCCAAACCTATTAATGTCACTTAAAATGCAAATAAAAGCCAGTCAAGTGTTGGACGGTGCAGAATTAAACAGGTGGACTCGGAGACAATAGAGAGGCTGCAAATCAGATTTTGCTGCAATGCCTGCTGGGAGTCTGGGTTACAGCACAGCTCGTAACACACACCAGAGTTAGCTAAGAGTCCACGATAACGGGGGGAGGCCCAGGCGGAGGATGTGATGCAGCTGTTTAGCTGCGTCCTAATATCGTCCTCGGGGACAGACTTGCACTAAACGGCAAATACAAGATTGTTGGCTTCAGAGAGCTGCTCTGCTTGTTGTCAGCGTAGAAATGAATGCATTTACATCTTGATCAGCCAGTTCATCCACTTCTAATACAAAATGACTCTAATTAGATAAAACGGCGGTTTTGCCGAGGCATTAGCGTGTGATCCTAAACACGCAGCGTTTGGCTGATGACAGTTTGCTGAGAGTGACGCTGGGAAAGAATCACATGGTTGATTTTGTGTCTTCTTCCTACTCAGAGCCCGTCACCTGTAACCACAAGGACTTTGCCTGTGCCAACGGAGACTGCATCTCCTCCCGATTCCGCTGCGACGGAGACTACGACTGCTTGGATAATTCAGATGAGGTTCATATTAACCTTATGCTATGAAACATTCATGTATTTAGTTTGTTTTTCTTTTTGTTGTTCATAAAATGAGGAAACAACAGACATTGGTTTTATTCTGAGCGACCAACAACCTAATACAGGAAGTCAGGATCAGCTGTTAAAAAAGTGCTAACCCTGATGCTGTGGGTGTTGCCCAGCAGGCAGTGCAACGCTGATACACCTGGTTATATTCTGATCACTATTAAGCATAATTAACTGTCAGCACAGTCACATATTAATTATGAATTTAACCATTCAAACCTATATATATATACAAACCTAAACCATGGGCTGTTGACACATTCCTGTGGCCACCCACACACATCAAGGTCAAACTTGGTCTGCATCTACACACACAAACTCATCTACATTTAACACACTAATCACAACTATACTTTGATTGTATCTCAGCAAAGATGGAAAAGCTCACTTTTAGCACAGAAGGCTGGATGTTCAGACGATTTTGTCACAGGTTGAGGCAGACTGTGTGGAGAGTGGATCCAAATGCAGATGAAACAAAGCGTGCAAACAGACTTAATATTAACTGAAAGCAGCAGGTAAACAATAACCTAAAATAAGCTAAATATAAAAACCCTAGAACAAGAACAGGAACCTAGAAACCTGAAGACCTGACATGTGTCTGTAAACCCGGGAACAAAGCAGGCGATCGAGCGAGGAACGAGTGTAAACACACACAGGAGGTGATGAAGGGAAACAGCTGATTAGAACAAACATAATGACGCCACAGGGGAGTGAAACTAAACACCACGAACATGGGACACCAGACCTCTTCAAAATAAAACAGGAAACGTAATGAGATACAGACATGACAACACAACATGACAACATAAGACACGCAGACATGAAACACGTCTAAGAAACAATGACCCGTAACAGCAACCTCGGCATAATAGAAATTAAACATAAACCATAAACATCAAAATATGTAAAAACTCAAAACGCTGAGTCAGATGAAGCCGATCGTTGGGAGACGTGAACCCATCTCTGTCCCGCCGCTCTCGACATTAGAAACGGACTAATGTGTCAATATTTGTAAATGAATAATCACGCTGTTTTAGGCTAAACTGCATCGGTCAGTTACATATTTATAAAGTTACTAGAAGTTTATATCATTTGTTTTAATGGACTTTTAAGGTGCGAGCGTATGAGGACTGATCCTCTGTTCACTTTTATTTCCAGCTGTAGTTTTGTTTGCCGCCTGGTTTACTGCTGTGACTCTAAACGGATGCCACCAGTGAAACCTTTATTATTACGCAGCAATAACATCTGGTAGTCATTAATTATTAACCACATATATGGAGTACGTGCGCCTTCAGAGCGTGCTAATCAGCCATGCATCAAACGTAGTTTTAGCACAAAAACCACTGAAATCAATAAACACACGTTTACTGTATTATTTACCTTAATAGTGTAATTACACCAGGCGTTATTAATTATCAGTTCATTGTTTGTAAATATAGTAAAATATGAACACACTGAATTTGAATTAATTATCAGTTCATGTATAACAGTCATTATAAATTGAGCTGCTAACAAGGCGTGAGTGGTCCCTATGCATCATATCAGTGCTAATGCTGTCAAATGATGCGGGTCAATAATAAGTAACATAAAAATTACAGGTCACATAAATGTGCTATTGTAGACACACACAAAAGGACACAGAGGCTTAACGCGTACAAATCACAGTGTACATGAGCCAAATTATAGCATATGGATAGTGTGATTTAGTCTGCAATTGATCCCTGGAAAATGTCTGTCACTATCTGAGCGTGCAGCACAAGCACGCATTAAATATCCAAATTGGAAAAGAGAACTGGAATTAGATGGCTATATTGGCGCCTGCAAAGAAAATAATCCCATTGTGGGCATAATTCACCGCGCTGATCCAAATCTCCTCGTCATGGTCGCTATATTCCAAAACAATGCTGGACAGGAAGCATCGCCACGATGAATTGTTGCACCTTCAAGTACATTAGTGCGTGAAAAGCCTCGTATTCGTTTCCTTTTGTAAATCCTAATCCTCCCCGTGCCTTTCAGCAGCACAAAGACGGCCAGTTTTGTCCATAAAGATGCTTCAAAGCCTCAAATTTCTGTTATAATTTTACACTCTTGTAATGTGTGAAGAACTTAAATGTGGCTTTATCTGGCATTTCATGGCGTAAAGAGATTTTTGTGGGATTCATATAAAAATGCTCCATCAGTGATAACGATGCATAATTCAAGGACAAAGCCTTGTTATTACCATTCATTATTCGTGTTAATTTATTGCTCTGTTCAACATTTGCACAGCAATTTTTACATATAATCCTCCTCCATGCAAACCAGTGCAACCCTAATTAACCCTTTATTATGTGGCTCCCCGGCGCCAGCTTTGTGGGTCAGTGCAGTCAAATAGTTTGAGGAGAGAAAGTTTCCCTTCAATCAGCAGTTATTATTAAAGTCAGTCATTCACAGGAGCCACCTGTGTTTACGTAGAAGAACAATGCTGGCTGCATTCATGCTGGATTCAATGCATCATGAAGTTTAGCTGCTTTTAAGAAAAGTGCATGCATCTATTTTCAGTCCCATCGGGATAAAACTCTGAGGCTTTATTTCTGTTTTTATTTATTTCTCATTCGGAGAGGCTGCCGGCTGCTTTGGAATCAATGTAAATCATTTTTTAAACGCTATTTGAAATACTTTCTAAAAACCTCGTCACCTGTTGGTCCCTTTCAAGCCTGAGCACCAGACTTTGCTCTGGAAATAGTATTTAACAGCGGTTACATCGTTAGTTTGTAATGGACTGCATTTATACAGCTTTGTATTCGTATCGATCACTTAAAGTGCTCTGCACTATAAACCACATGCACATTTAAACAGCTCTTCTCTGAAACCACACGTGTAGTCCTCACTCTGTGCTCACAGACACAGATTGAAGACGCGCTTCGCCTCCTGAGCCACAGCGTGCACGTGGCGGCGGCGGCGCTGCGCGGTTCCAGCAGTGTAGGTCGGCTTGTGTTAGAACAACGGTTGCGTTCATGTGACCGTTTGTCAGCCCTTTGCTGCGTTCCTTCATTGTGACCGATTGTGTCAAACTCCTCTGCGTGAGCTGTTTTACTATGTATGATGTCGTTTTCTGTTTCCGCCCAGCAGGGGGCTGAGCAGGAAACAGTCCGGCTGCTGGACGCTGGACGTGTCCTTGATGTTTTTCGCTGTGTTTAATTGCAGAAAGGCTGTGAGGCACACTGCTCAGACGACCAGTTTCGCTGTCACAACAACCTGTGCATCTCGATGAAGTGGCTGTGTGACGGGCAGGAAGATTGCAAGATGGGTGAAGATGAAAAAACCTGCCAGGAAACAGGTGAAGAAAGCTCCCACCACACACTGAACCACAGAGCCGTCCTCCTTTGTGCAACCTTTGTTGTCCACAACATTGTTTGTATTGCAAGTGTGAAGAATTCAATTTATAGTTATTATTCTTTTGTAGGTCAAAGAAACATTTTCTTTTTGTCCACTGTGAATAGCTCAGAGTGCACTCTGTCAGGTCACTGCTGTCTCCAACCAACCACAGTCTCACAAATCCCCCTGTAACACTCTTCTCTTCTGCAGTTGTGCCGTCCTGCTCGGTCAACGAGTACGTGTGCACCAGCGGCGGCTGCGTGTCGGCCAGCCTGCGCTGCGACGGACACGACAACTGCCTGGACGGCTCGGATGAGGTCAGAGAATCCCCCTTAAACTGTAGTAGCATAGTGTTGCAGTACTAAGTAATCAGAAAGCTGCTTTTCATGCATGAACCGAGGACCAATCGGTGCTTTTTCTAGACTTGATGGTTTGTGTTTGCGTGAGATGAGCTCAACTCATCTCAGAACAAAGCAGGACGATGGTTTAGCCGAAGTGTTGCTCACAAACATTTGAAAAATGTGCAGTTTCAGCTTTACTGAAGCTTTTTGCTGCCATCAAATTAAAAAACAAAACACATGTTGTACTGTTGCAACAACATAATTTTCAAATCATTAGACTCTGTTTTTAAATTTGAACTGTACAGTTTCCCAGTTTGTGGCCATGAAGATGAAAATAGACAAATGAGCAGAGAAAAGGAGTGAATGGTGTCTTTATGAGTTAAGCAGCAGAGAGAGACTAAAACTGTATTTTTATGTTTAACTCTCTTACTTCTTTGTTCTGGAGTGAAATGATTGAAGCCTTTAATATGTCCGTCTGTGTTACTGTGCAGTCTGCAGCCAGATGGCATAAACGCTCTCATGACTTTGTGGCATACGCGTGACCTTTTCCCAGCTCATCCTTGAGGGTTTGTTGCGCTCATTGAGGAGCACGTACTAAGAGATATGATTCTATGCAGAGTTGTGCATATGTTGGGTCGAGGTCCTCGAGATAAAAAGGCTCCTGAACTAAAAACATTTAGCATCTTTTGTGCTCGCGTGGCTGCGGTGACATAAACCTTCATGGTTCTGCAGTGCTGCTCCCTCTGTCCTGTCTTTGTGTTGATGAGAACGCCTGCTGGCTGCGCCTGCGTCTTTGCTATCAGATCGGCTGTGTGAAGGAGTGCAGAGAAGACGAGTTCCTGTGTCTGAATCGGGCCCACTGCATCCCTCGGCGCTGGCGCTGCGACGACGTGCTGGACTGCATGGACCACAGCGATGAAGAAAACTGCGGCCAGGGTAGGTGTCAGCGTGATGTCTGAAGGTAAAAAAGTCTCATTTGTATAACTGAACAGAGAATTGATTTGAGCGGCTGCACAGCATTTAATGATAAAAGGGCCGAAACAGCAGAGAGGAAGACGACTCTGAGACGGGAGGAGAGACAGGAAGAGAAGCAGGTTCTGCTGGTGTTGGTGGGAATGATCCACATTGTCAGGATCATCATGTAGAAGCATCTGTTACTAGAATCCTGTAATGGGCCATTTGTGACTCCTGTTCTCCTTTGAATGCACTGTTTTTACCGTTGGCGTGTTCGCGGCGCTAAAAGTCTCGTTGCACTCTTCGATTGCAGCAGCCTTCTTCTGCCGAGCTGATGAATTCATTTGCAACAACACCTTATGCAAACTCCACACGTGGGTGTGCGACGGCAAGGATGATTGCGGAGACAACTCTGACGAGGACGCGGACATGTGTGGTGGGTTGAGATTGTCACTCTCAAGAATTTCCTTTGAAGCAGACGATGCATATTTTATAGACCTCTGCTTTTCGATCTCCCGAGAGGGAACGTTTCGTTGTCTTTTCATAAAAGCTTTGATGCTCTTATTAATTTATTTATAGTTCCACTGAAGGACACCTCCATTAGCCGTTTGTGTCTTTTGTCCTCCAGCGAAGCTTCCCTGCCCCCCCACGAGGCCGTTCCGCTGTCGAAACGATCACGTGTGTCTGCGCACGGACCAGGTCTGCAACAAAGTGGACGACTGCGGCGACAACTCGGACGAAGAAGAGTGTGGTGAGCGCAAACCGCACCAGCACGGGTCTAACGATGCCTCGAGCGGTATTAGTGTGAAAGTTCAACGACTCTTTATTCATCAAATTAAGTGCAGAAGGTTAAAAGCGCCCCTGATGCAGCCGTCCTTGTTTCGTTCTGTGAGGATGATAATTGGAGTTGGGAGAAAAAGAAGCACCAACAATGAAGCAGCGTCTGCTTAGTTGTTGAATGACAGAGATTTCTTTTTCTCTCTCATGCTGTTTAACTAAAATAACCGAACGTTGAACATTCTGCAGAGCAGGAGGCTTGTTGGTCCTACACCGTGTGAGGCTGTGTGCTCGTGCACTGCAAACCTGCAAACACAGGTTTTGAACTTTAGCTCGAGTACCAGGAGTCTAAATGTGCTGCAGAGGAATCTGAAAGGCAGAAAAAGGACTGTGACTGCATGTTAAACGGGAGCCACGTTTGGTGCACTTAACACAGTTTACAATTTATTCCTGCAGATTTTTGTGGTGAAAGTGAAAATGCTTTTCAAACACACGAGCGCTCCCAGCCTGTTTCCTCCACACAGCTTTGTGTGAATAATCCCAGACAGGAAGGAGAGGACGCATCTCTGCTCTCCTCCATCGCTCTCTCATCTCCCTCTCTGCTTCCATCACTGATCCATCTCCTCCATCACTTCATTACCTCTAAGAATTCTGTGCTTCCGCTTCTATCCTTCTGTTCAATCTGAGCTTAATCCTAATAATCTCTTCATCCGCGGCTTCGTCGCTGTGTGATATTCTTTATCTCTGTCTGTTATTGGAGGAGGATGGCAAACTTTTGCTTATGTTCTCTGAGGACAAAAGCAAAACGTGTGAAACACCTCAACAGTTTTTAGTTTGAATAATTAACAGATACAGTCAAAAAGCTCTTTCTCTGATTTATTTCAAACACTTGCAAAACGACCTGCCGGCAAATAAAGAGACTCCGGGACGTCGCTTCAAAGTAGTAAACACTAAACGGACTTCATGATGATTTCAAAGTGTTCAGCTAAGTCAAGCGCAGGTGACTGGACAGGCTGTTTCTCATGAGCTGATGTCGGCTCTCGGTCTGTGTGCACTGAAGCAGAGGTCGTGGCTGGAAGACCTCGGCCCTGTGGGAAGACCGAGTTTTCCTGCAGTAACCGCCGCTGCGTCCCGATCCAGCTGCAGTGCGACCTGTTCAGCGACTGCGGGGACGGCGGCTCAGATGAGCAAGACTGCAAGGCATGTAAGTACGGCACAAGCTGACTTCAGCGGACACGTCAAAGGAGCCGTCGGTGAGATGAAAAGTACCAAATGTTACCGCGGCGTTATCAGAAAGCGAAGCTATCCTCGTTTTGTTTTGTTATTTATGCTAATACATGTGCGCCCGCGCCTGCAGTGTGCTTTGTAAAAGATGGAGATGCTCCTTTGGCTTTTGCACCTGAAAGGAGGAGCCCAGCAGGGCTGATGTGTAATCTGCCTTTATTTGTAGTTTCCAGTGGAGATGTATGTGGAAAGAAAACCAATCCGTGTGGAGAGGACGCCGTCTGCAACCAGACAAATGCTAATTCTATATGTCAGTGCAAACCTGGCTTCAAGAGGAATCAGAAGACGGGCCAGTGTGAAGGTAACCGTGTGTCATGTAGTTTCTATGGTCTGGCTTTTAACACACACTGACGGCCTTAGCTGTTGTTGTTTTTATTGACTTCTTTTATTTGTTTTTCTGTATTTTACTGCATCATTGTTGCGCATTTCTTTTACTTTAGTGGCGTTTTACATGAAACTGACTGAAATGTGCTATAAAAATAAACTTAAGAGCATTTTACATATTTACTTATTACGTATCTGTTCCTTCAGTTAGTTTAGAGGAAGCTGGCTGGTGCCTGTTGTTCATTTTGAGCGAGTTTAGTCCTGATAAAACCTGCCAGGTGTCAACAGGTGAGTTTGTGAGTCAAACCTCAGTAAAACTGGGGAAATAAACGGTCTTAATGGAAGCGATTGCTGTGACTTTATAACGTGTTTGTAAATGTCATACATGCACACAGTTACGTGGAAAACTCTACATTTGCAGCATCATAAATGAGGCTGTACTTCTTTGCAGAGATAAATGAATGTCTGCAGTTTGACGCTTGTCCTCATTACTGCGCGAACACTAAAGGGTCCTATAAATGCTCATGTGACCGGAATTTTAAGGAGATCAACGGCAACTGTGTAGCAAGAGGTATGCTAAGAAAACTGAGTGTATCCACTGTGGTGACCTCTCTGTGGACGTGAGTCGTTTTAATGAATGGTTTTACCTTTTAACACGTGAACGACTCACCGGCAGGACCGGAGGAACGAGTGTTCTACGTGTCCAACGACACCGAGATCCGCAGCTTCCTGTATCCCTTTAACCAGAGCCTCGGATACAGGCTGCCCACGCACATTGAGGACAACGCCCGAATCATTGGGATGGATGTTCTGTTTCACCACCAAAAGTTTATCTGGGCGACCCAGTTCAACCCTGGTGGGATTTTTTACAAAGACAATTTGGAAAGAAGTCAGAGCAAAACAAATGTCAGAAATATTGTGAGTATTTTTTATTGTATTTTAATTTTGTGCTTATTAGGAAGAAAATGTGTTTAAAAATAATCCGTGTTTTAGTTTCGTATACTGCACCGCTACGTCTCACTTTGAATCAGCGTGTGCACGAGCGCCTGACGGTGTGACTCTTATCGGTTGCAGTGCTCAGACTTCCGGCGACCCCGAGATATTTCTGCTGACTGGATTACAGGAAACATTTATTGGACCGATCACTCCCGGATGCACTGGTTTAGTTATTACACAGCCCACTGGACTAAATTACGATATTCCATAAATGTGGGCCAACTTAAAGGACCGAACTGCACCCGCCTGATTACTGATATATCTGGAGAGCCGTACGCCATCGCCGTCAACCCCACCAGGGGGTAAGTACACATCACACAATATTCAACTTCACAGATGTTTCTGCCAGAGCACCATTATTTAATCCTGTAACGAGCCGCTGTTTTCGAAAACGTAATCAATTTCACATTACATAATACTCAGTAGCATGTTATTAATTACTCAGCTGCTCCGCTCGGCAGAGTAATCGGTTACATTTCCTCTTACATCACTTAAACTCGCCAGACCTGCTCCAACAAAGGTGTTACAACAACGACAAAGCGGCGCACAGCTGTGACACGTCGCTCTGCTAACGAGTCTTTGGTTTTCCTCATCGTCTCAGCTCCTGACACTGTGTTAAAAAATAACCTGTTTACTTTTTAATATTATTATAACTGTAAAACATGACATCAACACAGAAACGTGCTGGTTGCAGTAGCTGTGATACTGAGCATGTATCTGTAAAATAAATGCATATTTGTTGAAGCTGATTTTGGTTCCTCGCAGAATGATGTACTGGAGCGTGATCGGTGATCATTCTCAGATCGAGGAATCAGCCATGGATGGCTCACTGCGCAGAGTGATGCTGGACAAAAACCTGAGGAGACCCACTGGTGGGTGGCTCGTTTATTCCTTTTGTTGAACCACATTTTTTAAAAAGTTCATCATTAATTTTGAAGTCATATGAAATGTTGTGAATTTTATGAATGGACTTTGTGTGTTCTGATATCTCTGGCCAATACCTGTCCATCAATAATTATTCAATAACTATTTAATTTCCAGTTACTGAAATGATTGAACGATCATAAAAATAAAGATAAAAAGTAACACAGCACGGTGTCGTTGGGCTGATATCTGCACCTTCTTTATTTGTGCAGTAAACACACATTTGATGCACAACGTGCAAATTCCACATAGCAGAGCTTCAATATAAACTCGTGTTTGTTATTGAGGCAGCTAATAAATACCTGATTAACTAACAATGTTCTGCCAACATGTGTAACACTTACACACACGATGTGTTTCGCCTGCAGCGTCACGTGACGTTTGCAGTTATATATGAAATAAAGTTCCGCATGCAGACTGTCTGTTATTCTAAAGAATCAAATGGAGATATATATTTATTTATTTATATATATATATATATATATATATATATATATATATATATATATATATATATATATATATATATATATATATATATATATATATATTAGGGGTGCAACGATACACAAAATTCACGGTTCGGTTCGATACTTTGGTGTCACGGTTCGATATTTTTTCGATACAAAAAAAATGTTCATGCCTTTTTAATTTGTCATTTATTAAAATTATAAATATATATTTTAACACAAAAGTACAGTTTTTAAATTTAACCCTAACCCTTGTGCGTGTTGTTATTTAGCTCGTCATATTGCAGCCACAGAAATTCTTTTGTCCATGAAACCATAAAGCTGCACTTTCTTTTTGCCTTATAGTCTGATTTGTCATAACTTCTCCGTTTTGTGGTAAGCTTTTCTTTGGCTGTCACTTCTTCACCCTGACCTGTCTTATTTGGCTCAGCAGAACTAAAATATATATCTGTCTGTGAAGGTTCTCAATCATCCAGGTCATCGTAGTGAAATATATATCCTGCCGGACTCACATAAGCTCAGCGATTCTCTGCGCGATCAACCTCTCACATGTTTAAGCTGCGGGAGATTTCACTTGTCATGTTTGCATAGTAAGCTAACGATTAATAAGACGATGTCAGAGGAATTGGTGCACAAATTATCATCACTCACAGATCAGTGCTGTCGCTCTCTATACACAGTTCGCACGATTGCAAAGTGAAAGCAAAAAAACAAGCGCAAATTCAAACACGATTTCAATATGTCACATATTGACAGTGGCTCACCGATGCCAATGACATAATTACCCAGCTACATTTCTGAAAGAATGCAAAAGCATTGACATATATTTTTCCTTCCTACAATAGCCCGACAGGCAGGGAAGAGATAGCCCCGGGACGTCGGGCTAGCGATATTGCGAGCCCTGTATATCTGATTGAGGAATCACTCATCTTTGGAAAAGAGAGTTTATTACAGAGAAATGTCTCTTTCCAAAATAAAAGCTATACTATCCGCTTCTTCTGGGCTATATTCTCAGCAGCATATTAAACATATCAGGTCCCCATAAGGAGAATCCTGTGCTAACAGCTGTCTAAATGACTCGGCTAAAGTTAGTAGCATGCTTGTTGTTTTTGTCTTTGCACTAGGATGATGTCGGTGTAAATGTGCAGTCATATTCGTTGTGTTCCCACTAGTGCTTTCAGGTTAATCTCGTTGAAATAACCTTAACGCCACAACACGGCAAATCTCCGTTAACGAGCTACCCTATACAGAGGGGCTAGACGGCCAACACGTTAACGAGCTAACTGCGCTAACACACTAGTTCACACCAATGTAATTGAGCATTGCATGGCACATCCAACATACTGTTTTACTTTAGTCCATGACTCGCTTACCTTCAGGGTCATACGTCACATGAAGACCAAAATAATTCCAAACGCCAGATCTGAATGAGGGTGGGGGAGGTCCACTTCTGTCTCGCTAGCTTGCCCTGCGCTCTTCCTTCTGACGATGCTGTCTGTGTTGAGCGCTCAGTGAATCTGCGTTCGACTACTCCGCCTAGGCTGCACTCTCGAGCCTAGGCGGAGTAGTCAAATGCAGATTCACTGAGCGCTCAACACAGACAGCATCGTCAGAAGGAAAGTTGATAAAATAAATTACAAATGTTGTATTGTTCTTTTTTTTTCTCCCCTTTGGTTTTCTTTCTTTCTCTCCCCCTCTTTCTTTCATTCTTTCCCCCTGTCCTATCCCACAGTCATGTCTGTCCCGTTTGCAACTGAAAATAAAATAAATTCATAATTATAATAAAGGTCAATCAAATGGACCAATATGATGATCCACTTAAAATAAATCCTCTTGGCATCTTTCTTGGCCTCAAGACAACAATTCTGATGGCTATAGATCCAAACGGGACACAAAAAAAAAAAAAAAAAATTGAAAAAAATTGAAAAAAAAAAAATTGTATTGTTCATACATATGCGTACCGAACCGAAAGCACTGTATCGAACGGTTCAATATCGATACGAATATCGTTGCACCCCTAATATATATATATATATATATATATATATATATATATATAAATATATACAAATCAGCGCACACGCAGCAGCGTACAGCTGCTCGGGATGTGTTGTACGCCTGTAGGGAAGCACTTAGTGCTGATCTAGTTTTGAAGAGCTGCTTTGGCCTCCTTAAATTCAAGGATGCTATGATCTGTCTTGGTCACACAAAGAGGAATTCATCATCAGCTATTTAAATGCTGCAGCCTGGTGCTCAGTTATACGGTCAGACTTCTGGGAAACAGTAGAATTGTAAAAAAGCTCATCGTGATCAAAAGGCGCCGTCCTTTCTCAGGATTTTAAACACAAGCTGTTGAATAGAAACAACCGGACGGAGAAACGTTGGTGCTGGAACCGTCCTGACCTTAAGGTCTCCTCCTCTGAGGGACTCCACAGTGATCTCTGTGTAATTTGTCAGGTAAATGAATCTCTTACCTTCATCCTCCCACAGGGCTGGCCATTGATTATTTCAACCAGCGTATTTACTGGGCTGATCCTGAGCTCTCGCAGATAGGGAGCATGAGATTGGATGGCTCGGACCCTCTGGTGACAATCAGCGACAGACACGGTAAACACAAATGGAAAACTTTCATCTACACAAATTCGTTTCATGCTTCTCTTTGTTTTTCTCAACTTGATTTATCAAATAATTGCCAGATTAACATTGCTTTTATGTGGCACAAGGTTAAGGTTCTAAACAGTGTCTGTTAGCACCAATCCTCTTACACAACACAGTCGTCCTTCGTCTGGGCACCTCAGGATATAAACTTTATAATCCCAAAGCTGCAGAAACCTGATTTTATCTGCTCTCTTTTCTCTGCTGGATGTTTAGGAATCTCCCAGCCGTACAGAATCGATATATTTGAGGACTACATTTATGGAACTGGGTTAAAACACGAGGTCTTCAAGATTCACAAGTATGGGAAACAGGCTGTGGAGTTTCTCAGTTTGGGGGTGGAGAAGCCCACTAATGTTTTCATCTCCCACCGTTACAAACAGCAGGACGGTAAGCTGCCCTGATGTTCACTGTTTATCTGTAAAATGTCCCTTTAGAGCAGAAGAGGAAACGCTGTTCAGTCAGTTGAAGTTTGATTACTTATTTACTTGGTAATTGTGTTTGTAATTCAGTTCTATTGTTATTATTTGTTCCTTTGATGTTCTAAAGACTTCTTATAAACACAAACACACACAAACAGCCACCGATCATATTTCTGAATGAACGACTAGAGCAGCAGACGAGGCGAATAATAAATGCAACCATCAGCAGTTGGTAACCAACCACACATACTGGACTGACAGCAGTAGCACGATATTTAGGTTTATGATAAACATAACAACAATCATTTATTGTGTGTGTGTGTGAGAGGTGAGGTCCAGCTGTTCCAACCAGTACGGGAGGAGTTTTAATAAAACTTTAAGGTTTGAGTGATGGATGTGTGGATGTTGAAGGGCCGCTGATGTCCAGACCACATTATATAAACAATGTGACAACAACGTACAGTTCCAGTTCCCTCTGCATCTCCACACAGCTATAAGAGGGCTCCAGGCACTATCCTAAATTTGACCATCACACAGACTTTAGAGGAACCAGCCTCCCTCAGGGAACTCTGAGAGTCATCAAACATTAAATATAAGGTTAGAAATGTGTGTGTACAACAAATAGAAACACGTTTCTCTATTTGTGCTGTTTCATGAAACTATCAGATAAAATCTCTCTCTGGATGCTTTGTTGCTTGTTTACTTTAACATCTGGCTGACGACTTTTAAATGTCCCATTTGGCTAACGTTGGTCTGCTCACGGCGACACGTTGACCCTGGAAAAGTAACATGAATGTGGTGAAGAGACATCAGCTCAGAAATTCATCCACCTGCTGCACGTCTGACAAATAAGCTAAAGACGAATATTCAGCAAACCTGAGAGATCGTTTTAAAAACTGTGCCGAGTGAAACATGTGGAGCTGTTTTATAGAGCAAACTATAAATGATATTATTCACTGTGAGCAGCTGAGCGACGCTCAACAGTGAAAAAGTCATTATTTCATTAAAATTCGATCAATCCATTTTATTTATCTGGTATCAGTTTTATTATTAATGTTATTTGACATATTAGGATGTAATGCAGTTTGCCACAAACAAACAAAACCAATTGAATTTAGGATTCATTTCTTTTATTGGTTTCTTTAAATAACACCTGCGTATCTGTCTGATCTGCTGAAGCTCTTCGTCCCCACTCGTTCGCTCCGGTCAGCTGTTGCTCTCAGTCCCCAAATCACTGAGGAGACCGAGCGTTCTCTATCGTGGCTCCGGAGCTTTGCAATAATCTTCCTCTTCACATTAGGCGATCGACATCAGTGCTGGTTTTTAAATCCAGATTGAAAACACATTTTTATTCACTGGCTTTCACTCAGTGGTTGACTGACTTGTATTTACTTATATTTTATTGTTTTCGCTATGTTTATTATTTTATCGTATTTATTATTCTTATGGTATCTATTATGTTTCTATTGTTCAGCACTTTGGTCGGCCTTGTGTGTTTTTAAAGTGCTATATAAATAAACCATGATGATGATGAAAACTGGAGTCATGCAGTATGCAGGACTGTGGATTAAGATAAATTTATGATTAGTGAACAATTAGGTTTTTGATAAAAAGTTTAATTCTACATATTTTAACGAAACAACTGGACTAATATTGTGAAACGATGCTTTATAGATATAAATGATATTTAGCTGCGTGTTTCACGTGTGCAACATAAACCACTAACCTGTTCAATCAATCAAGGCTTTATTCGCCACGTGCAGGTTGCCCTGCAGTGAAATAGGACACATACCCCCCCTTCCCCCCCATCACATGGGGATACAGGTCGGAGATCGGTAGCGTTACAGAAAAACACTGAAATATACACTACAATGGGAAAGTACAAGAGGAATAAAGAGACCTCTGCTCATGCTGGGCTCCTGGGAGGACAGCATGAGAACAGGAAACAAAAAAACTCCTCTGCACAAAGAAGCACATAAATGTCCACAGCACAACATTATGGAGCACGTGACCAGCCACAGGGTCGGGTGGGGGGTGAGGAGTCATCCGAAGCAAACACAGCAGCCATCCTGCCCAGCGCTACCATCCAGCGCGGGCTCAGACCCGCCGTGTTCCCAGGAGGCAACAAGCATCGAAGGCGTTTGGAAAGGGAGGGGGGATGAGTGTGTGCTCATCAGTGTAAGTGTATGTGTGTGCGTGTCC
Organism: Aulonocara stuartgranti; assembly: GCF_965226115.1. Classification (NCBI taxonomy): domain Eukaryota; kingdom Metazoa; phylum Chordata; class Actinopteri; order Cichliformes; family Cichlidae; genus Aulonocara; species Aulonocara stuartgranti. The sequence goes on along the minus strand of NC_138952.1, from coordinate 1,514,376 downwards.
AGAGTTCAGCTGAGACAGTGTCCTTCGCCCTGCTAGGCTAAGTAAACAGTGTTCCAGCCAACCCAGGTGGTCTTGCATGGATGGGAAGAACAGACTCAACACAGTCATTATCAGGGTGTTGTTGTTCGGCTCCAGCCTTGCGACTGCAGCTGGCGCCGAGAGGGTGTCCACATGAAGTGATGGTGCTTTTTACCATCACTTCATGTGATGGTAAAAAGCGAACAGCTCATATGAATTTCAAAGCAGTTCTACAGTCCAACACTGGTCTCTCAATATCCCGTTGGAGAGCCGCGAGCTTCTCCATACTTGCGCTCATTTCTTGTGCTCAAGGAGCCGATTTCTGAGAACTCACGACCACAGTGTGCTTCCCCAAGATGTGATCCAATTTTTTTTGAGAAACTCACGCCTCTCCCATCGTTTCAATCCCAGCGGGCAGCCTTGGGGGGGTTTGAACAGCCGGTTCCGCTTCCTTAATTCTTCGATAAGTCAGGGCCAAGCCAGCTCCGATCAGAACCCTGTTATCATGGTTCATAGGTAGATATCTTCAGCACTCAGGCTCACCCGAGCCCAGACTTCTCTTTGAGAAAGGGGTGTTGATTGCATTCAGGGAGCAGTTGATCCAATCCATAATTCCTCTTTTAGGTTTTAGAGAACAGACTGTGAGAGAGTGTTCAGGGAAAGTAATACAAAAAACACGAGACTAGACAAGGACATAAGAGGCTAAGCAGGGAAGCTCAGGGAGAGGAGGAGGAGGAAAGTGTGACCGCCTTCGTCAAGAGCAAGAGCGGTCGCACTGTTCTGATCAATACAGCCACGTCCGTCCTCTCACTTCCTCCAGGTGATAAAGCATGGCAGTTATTGGTTCCATCGCTGGTGTTAATGATGAGAAAGCGTGAGAGAGCTCAGCCTCGGTCAGGTTTTCACTTAAACGACAGCTGTTCCTCCCTACAGACTCATTAGTGTACACTGTGGAGTCTGAGGGCACAACATGTGCTTAGCTTGCAAGTAGCTAAGACACAAAGGCTCGATATGTAAGAGATGGCAGAGATTTTGATTTCTCTCTTTTATCGTCATCCTTTAAACTGAATATATAAATAAACTCTCTTAAACCAGTAAATGGATCTCAGGGTTCGTTCTGCTCGGTGTGCAGCAGGATTTGTTTGACAGAACAGCATGAAGGACAGTTTTAGATTCACACAAAATGAGAAAGTCTCTTGGAGACATTTCCATGATCGTCAGTTCAAACAGTTGCATATAAGTAAGTTATTGGGAGCACCGAGGAAGATCAGCCCTCGTGAGTCAGCAGGACCAGGTCACATCCCTGGGTGACCTCTCTGTGTCTCCGATGCTTCCGTCTTCTGTCTACAAACTGCGCCCCGGTCTGCCAGGATTGGTAACTTCAGCTAACATTACTACAAACATGGGCTCTCCACCTACCTGAGCAGGGAGGAGCATTTAACACCACACAGCGGGTTTCGAGGGGCCATCAGCGGCTGCATTTACGGAGCAGGCTGAGGAGCTTCTACAGCTGCATGATTGAGGCTGCAGAGGATCTACCATCAGTCCACAGCTGCCTCCATCAAAGACCCCGCCTACACGCTGACGTAGCATAGATTGGATAAATATGTACATTTGCCCTGCAGCTCAGATTCTTCTTATTTTATTTCTATCTTCGATTTATATTGTATTTCCTTTATTGTACTAACTGTAGTTCTTTATAATTGTTTCTGTTGTTTTTAAATGATCATTTATTATAGTTATTAGTTTTATACATGCATCTTTCTGTTTGGCACCAAAAGAAGAATTTCATTCACGTTTCTGTGAATATGACAATAAAAAACCTGAAGGGCTTCCCTCAGACTGACAGCGAGACGGCTGAAACCTGAACAGGACACTGATCAGAGCTGGTTTTGGGATGAAGCAGGGTGAACACCAGGTCCGACCCAAAAAACCAACCAATTCAAACGAACTGTGAAGAAGAGTGGCGCAAACCCAGTTTTAATGAGGGTGCATGTAGAGGACATTCATGCTCACGATGAGTGGATGTGAACCTCTGACAGCAGCTTGATTCAAACATTATGTTGAGTTGTGTTTGCCTGTTTCAGTTGAAGCAGTTTGATTCACAACATGAACATGTCGTCCTCTCTGCTAAAAGCAGCCCTTCTAAAGGTGACACATCAGTTATACAGTTATTTCTCAGCTTTTGATTATTCAATGTGAAGATGCATGTGTAAATGATTCATGTGCTGTGCCTCTAAAGCCTACAGCACTTCAATAGCTCTATTAAAAAAGAACAACCGCATGTTTCACAGAAAGAGAAGTTGTTCTTGTTCAGCATCACAGATGATCTCCTCCGTTGTTTCTCCACAGGACCCAATCCATGCTCCAGAATGTCCTGTGATTTCATGTGTTTGCTCAACCCGACTGGTGCCAGGTGCACCTGTCCAGAGGGGAAGGTGCTGGTGAACGGCACCTGCAATGATGTCAACGTCTCAGGTATCTTAACAGTAATATTGACTTTGAATATATAACAATGAGCAGCTTTCTGAAGCGTCACGATGTGTTTAGTGAACACGCTGGTGATAACTGCATTCTGTGCGTGTTGCTGTCTCACATTAGCTCCATAACACTGTTAAATATCACGTGACTGTGCACATGGCGCTGCAGTAAGTGATACAAACTTTGCCGCTGTGAAGGTGAACTGTGCCGCCCCCCCTGTGAGAATGGAGGCCGCTGCTTAGCCAATGAGAAAGGAGACTGGAGGTGCTACTGCTGGCCTGACTTTTCAGGGGAGCGTTGTGAGGTCAACCACTGCACAGACTACTGCCTAAACGGAGGCACCTGCATGGGCTCGCCGCTGGGTACGTCTGTGCTTTCAAAAACTCTTTACTGCATGATTCCTTTGGACGATTCACATGTTTGACGTGTTTCTGAGTCGCTGCACGGAGAATAATTCATATGAACGTTTATGCTGCAGGATTCTTTATGTTCTTTGTTTACCAGTTTTGATTTAAACCCCTGCTTGATGGCACGCAGACACATTTGTCTTCATTTAAAGCGATGCAGCTTCCTCTCTTCAGGTCAGATTCGGCTGCATTGCAAAAGCCAGTTGAGCAGTTTTATCATTGATGCGGCTCTGAAAGGAGCCTCCAGCCTTCATGTGAAGGTCTCCTTTGAGGAGCTCTCCTGAGATGTCAGCAGTGAAACTGAAGCAGGACGTACAGACCTGTTAAATAAGCTTTCCTGGATTTAAAAGCCTTTGTATATCACGCCCACATCATAGTAGTTAAGTTGCTTTTAAAAAAAGATACAGATAAAAAATGAAACATGTTTATTGGCCTAATGTAGAAAGAAAGCTGTGACAAAGGTGTGGCGTGATTTCTCATTGCAGTGGTTTAAATTCATTAAATATTTATTAATTACATGGATTTAATAATCTAACAGGAAATAAATGTTTGTTTACAAAAACAGTATTTTTGTTGTTTTCTTACAGCTTAATGTGACTTCAGCAGATGGTAAAATAACTGCTGCTCATTAAAACTGTAACAGAGATGAAGTAGTGAATGTTACATTGTTTTGGGTCTTTCATGGTTAATATTGATGATCGGACCCGTTCATGCTGCTTACATAGTGAAGAGATTTTCCTTTTTTAGTGGGCAGAGGAAACGTGTGCTGTATTTAACTGTGTTCTGTTTTACTGCATTGACCACACGTCTCATGCAAGCATCGCTCTAAATGGAAAAAGAGGGATGGATTACTGTCCAACAGGATCTCCTTTGGTGATAAAAAGGGAAACTCGGTCAGTTTGGAGGCTGGATTCGTTCCCAGTCTCATCCTTAAAAACACAAGAAGGTGTCTTTGAATTTCTGCCTTCAGATTCGACTGGTTTACCAGGATCTTAATGGAAGGTTTGGCAGCAGCATGTTTGAAACAAACCTGTGTCTCTGTGACATGAAAGTAAAGAACTTCATACTGTGTCAAACAAAACAAAGTAAATATATCATAACAGTTGTGGATCACAGTTGTCTAAACACATTTGTGTAACTTGTACAAGACTTTTTGTCTGCCCAGCTGGTTGTGTATGATCCAGCACAGTTACTGTCCGCTGCATTTATTTCCTCCCCGTCAGGCCGGTTGGTTTCAGGCAGATCTTTCCTTTATGATTCTCGCCTGCTCTCGTTATCCAAAACTCCCTGAAGCCAAACATCCAAAGTGTAAAGTGTTTTCTTTAAAGTGATGTCAACTCAACGATTCGTGTTCCCGCCCATTAGCAGGAAAGTAGGGACACGGATGCAGTTAAAGGATGTAGTTTGGATAATTGCTACGACGTGAAGATGACTCGAATCTGCAGTTCAGAAAGCGCGGCTCAGGTTCTCTGACTGAAACATTTTGCATATTTTTCTCAAGCTGTTGATAGAAATCTCTATCTCTCTCTTTTGAGTTCTGGGGCCTTTTTCCATCTGTTCATGCGGCTGCACGCTCCTAGTTCTGGACAACAAACTGTAACCTGTTTGTTTACAGGAAAACATGTTATCGTCAGCAAGCAGCTAGATTTTGTGTCATGTTGGTGCTGCTGCAGATAAAGTCTTTGAGTAGGATTGATAACCTTTGACCTCCTTTCTGTCCCTGTGCCCTCCAGTCTTCACTCTAGTGTGTTTTTAAGGCAGAGTTTCTGTTTCCTGTTTTACTTGGATAGTTGGGTTTCTCCTGTTTCTTGTTTCAGGTTATATCCCCTCTCTGTCTTATAGTCTTGAGTGCTTTCAGCTGTGCTGTGTTCCCCTTCTGTTTCTAACCACCAATTAATCCTCATTATTGTCATTTCCACCATGTGCAGTGGCACAGCGCACAGTGAAGCACCCTGGTGCTACATATGACGTATAACAGACAGTCAACACAGGACTGCATGAAGTGCAAGTGTGCAAAAACTGCAAAACACGAATGAAAAGCAGTGAAACACCGAGCAGAACAGAACAATACAGATACAACAGTGTGTGTGTGTGTGTGTGTGTGTGTGTGTGTGTGTGTGTGTGTGTGTGTGTGTGTGTGTGTGTGTGTGTGTGTGTGTGTGTGTGTGTGTGTGTGTGTGTGAGACATACGGTTTGGTGGAAGAAGCTGTTCCTGGGTCGGGCAGTGAGGGCCTGGATGCTCCAGTACTTTTTTCCAGAAGGCAGCTGGGTGAGGGGAGTGTGTGAGGGGAGTGTGGGGTCCTCCACGATGCTGGTGGCTTTGCGGATGGAGCAGGTGTGATAGGTGTCTGTGATGGAGGGAAGAGAGGCTCCAGTGATCTTCTCAGCTGCTGTACTGATACAGTGCAGTTAGCAACCAGACAGTGATGCAGCTGCTCAGGATGCTCTCGAGCCCCTCTGTAGAAGGTGGTGACGATGGATGGAGGGAGATGGGCTGTCCTCAGCTTCCACAGGAAGTAGAGACACTGCTGGGCCTTCTTAGTTATGGAGCTGGTGTTGAGGGACCAGGAGAGGTTCTCTGCCAGGTGAACACCAAGGAATTTGGTGCTTTTAACGACCTCCACAGAGGATCCATCGATGTTAAGTGTTAGGGTTAGTGGACAGTGATCCCTCTATGCTCTTCTGAATCCTTTGTTTTGTCCACATTCAGAGACGGGTTGTTGACTCTGTCCATTAGCTGCTGCACCTCCTCTCTGTATGCTCACTCGTCGTTCTTGCAGATGGGACCCACCACAGTCGTGTCATCGGCCAACTTGATGATGTGTTTGAGGGGTGCAAAGGTTGAGTTTCTGTGCCACAAACACGGCTCTAATTTTGACGTGGCTCAACCAACATGGTCACAACTTTGCAGCATATTGGAAGTGCAACACAGACGTGTGCTGGTGGAGGCAGGTTATAGATGCAGCTCGTTACCCTCGTCACAAATGAAAGCCAGCTGTAAAGTTACTAATGTTATGATGTTTTCTTTGGGTGAAGAAAAAACTGTATGAATGTTTTTGCTCTTAATTTGAAGTGTAGGAGGAAGCTGCTGAGTCTGTGTTTGTGCTCGTTTGGATGCTGGAACAAAAACACAAGAATACCTGTTCAATCAATACAGTTAATTACACTTTGATCTGCTGACAACACAAAGTGTTTCCACGTCTTCTTTATTAGGCCGTGTGACAGTAACTTCTGATCTTTAAGTAGAGCCAGTTTAGGGCTTCACAGCTGTAATCTGCAGCCATAAACTGAGAAATAAGCAGCAGTACTAAGACTGCACATAATGTTGAAATAATTAACTCTGTCTGATCCGCTGGTTTGCTCTTTGTTTCCTTTGTGACTTCCTGTGTTTCTGGTGTCTGTGCTTCAACCTTTTTGTAGCGTTTGGCATTTATTTACTGCTTTTTGTTGTTTCCTGATTTTTTTCTTTTGGTTCTGTTAAACATTAATTTTTTCTGTACGTTTGTAATCAGCATGTGAATAAAGTGTCCTCATTGTTTTTACTAATGTACCAGGAATTCCTCCAGAGTTCGTCCACTGTTTGAAAGCACTTCTTGTGGGTGCAGCTCCTTAGAGAACGTGACAGTAAAGATGTTCCTCATTTCTGATTGTCAGCCTATCAGGAGAACTCGCAGGTGTCTGCAGCCCAATGAGGTGAACTCGTGCAGATACACTTGCCTCTGTTTGCGTTGCTCTGCACAAATTAGCATCAGTCTGCATCTCTGGCAAACCAAAACTTGATATTTGGTGTGAAGACACGATCAGGCTGGTGTCGCTATGAGAACAGTCAGTGACACCTAATTTGACTAATGGGACACAACAAAATGTCATAAATTATGATTTGCAGGCATTGTTATGAAACAACAGTAAGAAGAAAATCCCCTCTCAGTATGGACGTCAGTGATATCATCAGCTGTTTTTGTTTTTCCAGTGAAATCATCCTGTAGCTGAGTGAATGATTAGGACAAGCAGGCAACGCCGAAACTAGAAACCACAGCATCAAAGCACTGATGCAGGTTTGCAGCTTAGTGTATTCTTTTCAATGATTCTCCTTTGTTTGTATTTTTATTACACTTGTAACAGTAATAAGAAATATCCCAAAAATAGGGATTTATTTCATTTTGTAAACGATCTTAAATTACCCAGAATTCACAGTTTGTAGTCAGGCCTGAGATGGTCAGTGTCTAAAATGCTTGGTGCAGCAGATAAATGTTGACGTCTATTCAATTCAGTTTTATTTATGTAGCACCGAATCACAACGGCCGTCAGCTCAAAGTGCTACAAAAAACAGAGAAAACACCAACCATCAAACGACTCCATATGAACAAGAAGGAAAAACTCCTTTTTAACAGGAAAAGACCTCCATCAGGACCAGGCTGAGGGAGGGGCGGGCAGGTCTCCTGAATCCAAACTGGAAGCTGGTTCCACAGAAGAGGGGCCTGAAAACTGAAGGCTCTGCCTCCCATTCTACTTTTAAATACTCTAGGAACAACAAGTAGGCCTGCAGAGCGAGAGCGAAGTACTCTAATAGGATGATATGGTACTACAAGGTCATTAAGATAAGATGGGGCCTGATTATTTAAGACCTTGTATGTGAGGAGCAGGATTTTGAATTCTGGATTTAACAGGAAGCCAAAACAGGAGAAATATGCTCTCTCTTTCTGGTCCCTGTCAGGACTCTTGCTGCAGCATTTTGGATTAGCTGAAGGCTTTTCAGTGAGTTTTTAGGACTTCCTGATAATAATGAATTACAGTCGTCCAGCCTGGAAGTAATAAATGCATGAACTAGTTTTTCAGCGTCACTCTGAGACAGGATATTTCTAACTTTAGAGATGTTGCACAAATGGAAGAACGCAGTCTTACATATTTGTTTAATATGTGCGTTGAAGGACATGTCCTGGTCAAAAATGACTCCAAGGTTCCTCACAGTGTTACTGGAGGCCAAGGTAATGCCATCCAGAGTAAGAATCTGCTTAGATACCATATTTCTAGGCTTTTCAGGGCCGAGTACAATAACCTCAGTTTGATCTGAATTAAGAAGCAGAAAGTTAGCGGCCATCCAGGTCTTTATGTCTTTAAGACATTCCTGCAGTTTAACTCATTGGTGTGTGTTATCTGTCTTCATGGACAGATAGAGCTGGGTGCCATCTGCATAGCAGTGACACGATTGCAAAAGGTGAACCAGGAAGTTTGAGCTCATTTCAGTGTTTACACTACCATGTTCCTATGGTAACAGTTGCATTGGCCATTTATAATAAGAAGAATAGGCAAGAAGAGTATTATTAACTTTCTGTGTTCCTGTAACATTTTAGTGATGTCTTTCATAAGGTTTTTGCTAGTATTACTAAATAACAGCACTGAAACAGTTTGATTTGTGCATCCCATAATAAGATAATATTCAATATTCAAGAAACATAAGAAGTCTGTAAAACTTACAGCTTGCTGACACATCCAAAACCAGTTGGCATCAGTATTTGTGAAAACCTGAACTAATGTTTTAGTTTTCCAGAGATGAAGAGAACAGCTGAGTTCATCGCTGTGACGTTTGGCCTTCTCAGAAAGATTTAACCCATCAGTTATTGAGTTATCAGATCCGAATGGAGAGATTGATTTCCTTTGGACGTTTCAGTCAGATTATTCCAGGCACAGAACTGTAGAGTGTGAAATTACCAAGTGGTGTAGTGTGACCTACATGGCGAGACCTGTATCCATGGCAACTTGGTTGTGTGCTGTGTAAGTAGTGTTCAATTGTTACCTTTTCTTGAACTTGTTTCCTGCTCTCGCTTGTCCGTTATACAAACGGCGAGCATGATTGGAAGGTTACTGTTTCAGATCACCCGCACAAGGAGGCAATTCTCAACACTCACACGTCTCTAATTGTAAAAATAATCAGAAGGTGCAGCACGCGTTTCTGTACGGTCTGTGTGAAGATCGTTTCAGTCTGTGCTTTTTCTTTTACCCACGTGTGAGGATTGTAACAAAGTTTCACACCGAGGCATTTATACAATCTTTGTAACTGTGGCTGCTGGTCTGGGGTCAGCAGTCACTCCTAGCTTAGCATTAGCATGCTGTCTGTGCAGGTGCTAGTTGTGTTAGCAGCATGCTGTGGTTGTTTCTGTCCTGGATGCAGTTTGCACTTCACCATCGTGTTCTCGCCTCTCTGTGCAATAAAAATAAAAGTAATGTTTATATCCACACTGCAGGCTCCACCACTGTTTCCTGCTCCGACTCACCAACTGGAATCGATACGGAGAATCAATAGGCAAACAGGCTCTACTCTACTACTGGGAGCCGTTTCACTAGAAAAACCTGTTCTCGATGGCCATCCCTACATGCATGGAAATACAGCATATGAGGCAGAAATAGAGTTTGTACGATTTTAACAAGCTTGAAAGTCGATATTTGTTTTCTTGTGTTTTCTGTTATATCTGTTTTGGGGCTTTTTAGACTTTATTGCATTAGGACAGTAGATAGAAGACAGGATGTAAGACCAACAGAAGTGACCCAGAAAATGGCCCGAGGCCTTAACAGCATACAGGTTGTCTCCACCCAGCAGCCTGCTTTCTCGTAATGTCTACGTGTAGCCTGCAGGAATCGTTCTCCAGGCTTCTTTCACTCCATTCAAATTCTGACCTGCTGCCGTTAGTATTCAGTCCAGTTCTTACTTCTGTTGCCGTACCTCAGATTTTTCTGCCTGTTTCCCTTCATTAAGAATAGCTGACAGCCGCTCTGAACAAATTAAATGTTTAAAAGCTGCTGGTAACAAAGTGCCCGTGCTATGTTGTCCGGCTCAAAGTGTTATGGGCAAAAACACCCAATGTATTAAATGTGAAACAAAAATATATAATAAATATATAATAAAAAGATATCAAAAACAAGATGATACAGCAAAAAAAGGGGATTTTGTTATAAAGGTTCATAAACATCTCAGTTCCAAAAAATCTGAATTTTCTGGCTATTTCGTGATGTGTTGGGTCTCACAGGGTTCAGTTATTTATCGTCTTTATCTTCAGCTCAGCAAATAAACCGAAGAAAATACACCTTTGAAAATCATCAGCTACAGTGATGTGATGTGTGAAATTATTGCTCAAGATGACTTGAAAAAGTTAAAAAAGAATAATTTCTTTCTCTATAAAGAAATTAGGTGAGGCTCAAGACTTTTGCACAGCCCTATATATCCATGTAAATATGAAGTGCATCTGTGTAGGTGTGTTTTCAGGTGTGTTTACAGCCACGAGGCAGTTTGGAGCGCGTGGACGCGTCATGTTTGTGCACAGCAGTTTTGGCTCTGTGGAACAAACTAAAGCAGTTCTGAGACGGATGAATTCATCAGTTCGTTGCCGATTTCCACCTTTCCGTGCTCTAATAATCTTTTATGCTCATATTTCTTTTCAGGAAAGCCCACGTGCCGCTGTCCTGTCGGATTCTCAGGGCCTTTTTGTGAGAAAAGGATTTGTGACAATTACTGTTTAAATGGGGGGACGTGCGACGTCACTCAGGGGAACCAGCCGGTGTGCCGCTGCATGGCCGAGTATACCGGGGACCGCTGTCTTTATCGTGAGTCCTGTTGGCAGCAAACAAACACAAACAGTCATTGATGTTCCCCTGGCTGCCTGTGGCTGCCAGTAGCACCTAATCAAAAGAAAATCATTGATTTGAATTCAGTTATGTCACATAAAATCCACAGAACAAAGCGTTTGAGAGTTCCCACTCTGAGCGAGAGACAAAAGCAATCCCCTCAAAGTCTCTTCTTTCCAAAAACACCACATTTGCTTCAATTTGCAGATAAACAAAAATCAAAATTCTACCATCAAACAACCTTTGGGTGTTTCTGCACCGGGGCGATAATGCATTTTCTTTTGCTGCGCTTTGACATAATGTGTTGCGGGGAAACAATTTCATCTGCACATCATTAGTTTTTCCCACTGTTGCTTGCCCAAAGGGTGATACGTTTTCATCTGTGGCTAAGATATCATTTGATGTGGATAATTAAGTCCCATTAAAACCATGTACTGTTGTAATCAGATCAGCTTAGACTGTGTTTCTACATTATCCTCTCTCTCTGTTTATCTCTGCAAACCTAAAACAGACATTTGTCATCACTACTGCGTGAACTCCAAGGCCTGCACTTTATCCAGCAGCGGCTACGTGGAGTGTGTGTGTCCCGCCAGGTTTGAAGGGAACAAGTGCGAGGTGGACAAGTGTCTCCGATGCCACGGAGCTCCTTGCCTCATTAACGAGGAGACGGGAGAAGTGGTTTGCAAGTGAGCGCTCCGTATTTACTCGCCACTCTTGTCCATCATCTCTTTGGCTGTGAGGCTTCATAGTTGATTTTTATTCATGGGAAAACACGAGTTAAACAGTATAATGTTCATTCAGGGCTCAGTCGCTTCACCCACAGGCTGCCGGCGGGAAGAATTGATTTAATTAAATCAATAATTTAAGGCCACGTACCCTGTAGCGTTTTAGGTTTGGTCATGTCAGTGAATTTGAAGCTGGCTGAACTCTCTGCTTCTTCTGGTTGTAACTAGGATCCATTATTTCTTCACCCTCTAGCTGCACAAATGGCAGAATAGCACCGAGCTGTCAGCTGTGTGACGGATATTGCTACAATGGAGGTACCTGCCACCTGGACCCTGACACCAACCTGCCTTTCTGTCAGTAAGTCCCTGCCTAATGGTGAAAGTAAGGAAAACTCAATGTTCTCCACTGTTATTCACACTCACATCACTGTTTCGGTTCAGCCGTCGGCTCTGTGCCCGGCTTTAAAAACTGAAAGTCGCCGCGTGAGATAGATGTCTTCCTTTGGAAAGAAATCCTTAAGTTGAAGGTTTGATGTCACTATGTGGAGGCCATGAAACAGCAGGGGGCCGAGTGCCATACAGCATCCTGTGCTGTGTGACACCTCGCTGTGGCTTAAGGTTTTAGGAAGATAAAGATGGTTTCAGACTCCTTCAAAGCCAGCTATTCTCAACATATCACACTTTTCCTCCTTGCAGCTGAGAGCTGATGTCAGGCCTCTGTGGCTCTCTTCAGTCAGAGGGTTTAGAAGTTTGCTCAGTACTTCAGCCGCCACGAAGCTCGAAAAATTGCACGAGACAAAAGCTTGACTGGCACACGTGAAGAAATCGCCGTGAAAGGCTACTCAGAGGGCTCCCTGTAGATGAATATAATCACTCGCAGTGCTGTGTTAAAAATCTGTCCAAGGAGGAAATTGGAAATCCATTTCAAAGGCCAACTCTCCATTTTTTTAAATGCCCATTGTCCACTGTAGTTAAATTGAAATTTGCAGGCGCCGCTCACAGATTCCAGGGAATAGAATCAATTTCTATGCAAATGATTCCATCTTATTCGATGAGGTTAACAGATCCTGATAATGCGGTTTATCATTGCTGCAAGATGAGAGATTATGTGAGATGATGGATATGTCGGCGTCAAGAAATCATAATGTTTGACCTTAATACTCTGAGTAAATGTATATTTCATCAAGCCTACCTAAAGAAGCTGCTACGGCTGCAATCATTCTTGCTTTAAAAACCTCAAATATACGAAGAGAATACCTCAACATTTCACTGCTGTCTAACAAAGTTCAAGCATTCCTGTTAAGCAGCTCTGTACTGTATGACTTTATGTTGTTGCTCTTTTCCTTTTCTGCACAAAAGCTAAGTTACTTTAGCATCTACAGTTAGAAATATCCATCAGTCAGCTGTGCAGCGGGGAAACAATTATTTGATCCCTAAATTTGTAAGTTTTTATCAAACAAAAAATCCAGAAAAACACACACATTACATAAAAGGTATAAAAGAATTTGCATGTCAGTGATGGAAATAAATATTTGACTTGGTCCTTCCTGCATGACACGAGTCAGTTTCATGCTGGAAACTCGTCCATGACCAGTTGTCAGTGTCCTGGCCGAGGGAAGGAGTCCGAGATGTTACGGTGCGTGGGCCTGTCCACTGGCCCACTCAGTGAGGCAAAGTCATCCTGTCAGAAAAACATAACGTTTCCACCTCTGCAAGCACAGTGGCTGAGCTGTTGCCAGTTCTGGTTTCATCTGACCACAGCACTTCCGGAGCCTTCTCTGACTCATTTACGAGTTCACAAAGTGAAGACGGGCCTGTGCCGTGGAGCTGTGGGCTGATCCAGCACCTTGGTGATCGTCCTCATCCCATGATGCAAGCTCCCACATGGAGCTCCAGACTGAGGACAAATTTATTTTTCTTCTCTTTCCGTTGTCACCTTCTCACCAAGCTTCTCGCTGATGGTATCCTGTTCCAGCCTCGTGCAGGTCTGCAGTCTGTCGACCTTTGACACTCTTTGGTCTCACCTGGTGGTGCAGAGGTTGGACCAGAACACTCGATTGATTGATTGATTGATTGATAGATTGATTATGGCACACGATCACACAGCCAGTCTGTGAGAGCCAGTGGATCAGATACGTGTTTCACTCAGTGACGTGCAAATTCATTTAGCGCTTTTATATAATTTGCTTTTTTGTGTTTCAGGTTAATTTTCAGTCTGAGAGATTTTTCATGTTCACAAATTCAACAGAGAATCAAATCATTATTTCCCCTGTAAGCTGTCATTTCTATTGTTTAATCAAACTAAATGTATTTTCTGGTTTTTGCTTATTAGATGCATTTATGTGGATGCAAGCAACCATCATGTTGGGGCCCAAAGTTCTTGTTTAACAGTTTTCGTAATCTGCAGCAGGCCCCACATGCGTCCCCCTCACGTGCTGAGCAGGGACGTTTGTTGATCTGTTTTGCTAATTTGCAGACGTCACACTGTCTTGTTGCATCTTATGACTTAAGCTGCTAACAGGGTTTAGCGTTCTGTCGCCACTCATGAGGCAGCCGACAGTTGAACAGTTCTTGGGCCCTTTTGTCACTCCAAACACATGTTTTGCAGCTGCACGTCAGGGTTCAAGAACCAACGTTGTGATGAGCTGGCCAACCCCTGCGATTACTTCTGTCAGAATGAGGGGATGTGCACATTAACAGCTCTTAACAAACCACGCTGCAAGTAGGTCCCTCTCACCTCTCCAGCTGTATTCAGCGCCCACTCACCTCCTTTTGTACACAACCCACCCCCACTCCATTTGGCTTCATTTCAGCCTCAGTCCAGCACATAGGCCTCTCTGTGATGGTGCCTCCTTGTAGCAGCTTGTCATGTAATAAGTACTGGATATAGCAATGACTCAGCGTAGATGGTGGAATCACACAGATACTATAATGTTGTTTTATTAGAATATGTTGGCTTATATTTATTTCTGTATGGAAACAACATGACTGACTATTATTAGCATCATTAGCACCAACACGTGTTGAATATGTTCGCTGCAGTAAGAAAGAAAATACGTGGCGAGGTCGAACACTGATTACAGCGCTGATGGCGTTTAGAGACGCGAGCTTGTTTCTGTTCTAAGCTTCAAAAACAGAGTTTTGTAGAAAGTAGTTACATGTATTTCATTTTAACCTTTGGTATTTAAACGACTTTAAAACAGGAAATAGTTTTTATTTGAAACATGCTGCTGTGCTCATTTAGTTACTTTAGGACACAGCTAGCTGTAGCTCTGTTTCTGGTGGGCCAAGCTAAGCGGCAACAGTACAGGATGCTATTTATGCTTCTGCTGCTTAAAGCCAAATATGGTTCTTATTTCCATGATAAGTGACAGCAGCAGCACCAGCAGTCTTTCCTGGTAGATAAAGATGTTGCTAATGTATATTAGCACCACTACGTTGTATATAGGGGCACTTATTACATCACCGGCTGCTGCATAGCGTTTGTTGCCTCTTACTGCCACCCATCTCATGCACACATGAACCACGGGAAGATTACAGCATAACACTGTGTGTGTGATGTGGGCATCAGTGCATTTGCAGCCTGTGCATGATGGCTAAATACGTCCTGACCGGTCATTGCACATAATTTACTCGGCAGAACGTGTCATCTTTAATCGGTGTTCATATTTAAGGCCTTTAACTTTTACAGCTTAGCCGGGTTTCTTTGTTGAAGGGACTCCGTTCCATCCTGGTTTTTGCTTCTCAAAGGCGGGAAAATGAAGACCCAGGTTACGCCCGATGTCCTAATAAAGTTGTTGTCAAAGCCCGATGTTCTGATTCTGCAAGTGCATGTTATTCAGGATAGTTTCATCCTATCATCACCCTGCCGCCCCCACCAGATCACTCATGCTTTACATGCTTTAGCGTCAGCTAAATTGGACGTCACCTCCTCTAACAAGGGTCATGCATCACGCCCATCGGATCCCATTGGAACACACATGAGATGACGACTTGTTGTCATCCTTTGATCTTTCCTGTTTTTTGTTAATACACTGAATATTCAACACGTCAGTTCACATTAAGCTCTTTACGGACACAACATGTATGTGCTTAGTGCTCTCTCTCCAGGTGGTGTTTTGTTTGTGTTGAATCAAAGCCGTGTGCCGTATGTGTAAGCCACAGTCACATCATGTCGTAGATCATTTTGCAAAGTTGTTTTCTCAGCAGCCTCTCTGCAGCCACAGTATGCTAATGATAGTTTATTTATATTCTCTTTTGACCTCCTTCAGATGTTCAGCCAATTGGGCAGGAACACAGTGTGAGAGACCCGCCCCTAAAAGCAGCAGATCAGACAACATGAGCGGAGGTGAGGACTGGGAATGTCAAGAAGCCTTAACATGTCCTGTGTAAATACCTGCATGTGTCACTGGTTCACTGACCTTATTGCATTTCAGTGGAACGATAACCCGTACATCTGAACATCAACAGATTGGCATCGAACTACCGAACTCCTACCAACCTCTGCAGTTTGCATCATTTGAGCACAAAGGGCTCTGCTCAGCGGGGTTTCCTTGTTTGAATTAGAGGGGCTGTAGTCGCCAGCCCGTCAGGGTTCAGTAATATGACTCCTCTGTCGTCAACTTCAATTTAAGATTTAAAAAACATATCTTCTGAAGTCGTGCACGTCAGTGTAAAATGTCTTACATTTCTAAATGTGCAGCCTGTCTGTGCTGGACATATGTGAATGGAGTGAAATGTGCAAACAGCGAAGCCCTGTGAAGTGAAAACGCTGTTATTTAAAGTGGCTCTGTTCACGCCGCGGTCACTGCGTGAACTCATCTCAGCCCCTTTGCTGGTCGCTCATCACGTCCTCTCTCTGTTCCCCAGGAAGCATCGCTATCATTGTGCCTCTGGTCCTGCTGGTCATCCTGATTGTGATGGTCGTAGCAGGTGTTTATATCTGCCGCCGGAGGCAAAGGTACGTCGATAAAGAAATATGTAAGAAAAAGAAGCTTCTAAGCAGTAACATGAGAGCTCCAGCATCGCAGAGCTTTGAAGATGAATGGATGCTTTTGCTTTATGAGTGAAAAGTTTGCTTTCAGTAGATCTGAACGCTGAGCCTGTGGTAATAATCCATCGTTCATGGCTATCTAACAAAGTGATATGCTCCAAGTAGCATCGTGCAGCAGCACACTAACAGCATGTTGTGTGTCGCGTTAATGATGATGTGCTCTGCACGGCTCAGGGGCAAACGTGTGCAGAGGCAGCCCATGACCAACGGAGGGATAAACGTGGAAATTGGGAACCCGTCATACAACATGTATGAAGTGGACCACGACAACCACGCTGATGCAGGCAGCCTGCTGCGCCCAAACTTCACACTTGACCCTCATAAGGTGGGTGTGTGTGTGTGTGTGTCACGTGTGCTCAACAACACGTCATTCCTGTTTTAATAGGATGGAATTCAGTGTTTGACTTCGAGCTGAAACCAGATTGTTGCCAAGTCAAACGTGTGGAGTAAAAGTTACTGAGGAACTTTGAGTGGGGCTTAAACATGCAGCTGAATCTGTTCGTATGTTCTCACATACAAACGTCAGTGTAATTACATTTAGCTACAAACTCATTAAAGTGATTCATTTTCAGTTTTCATCTCATATTTGATTCAATGTAACTCTTGTTGGGCAGCGTCTGCAGGTCTCTGCTGCATTAAATACTGAAAGCTTAATCATTTTTGCACATATAAAACTTACTGCACGTGTTTTCCAACTAAATAAAGTTTTTACAACCTTAACAAATTTGTACCATTTGATCTCCTATAAGTTGAATTGACAGTACAGCAGATGCTGGCTCCTTTTTATCAGGATACTTAGAGGAGAAATCTTAATGGTCATCACTATATTATTTTTATATACAGTTACATAGATTGTCTATGAAACACATGTGGCCCAGCTGTAAGAAGGTCGACCAGGAGTCTTCTGATATGAAACTGGTCTTACTGTCCAGCCTCCTACTCAGCGACTCTTCATCAACAACTTCAAGGTCCTCTGAGCTCTACCTCGATGTCTGCAGTGACAACACTGAGCCAGTTTTTTTATAGCCAGCTGAAAACTAGGAGTTATTAGTGTGTCGTGAAGCATTGTGCACTTTGAAGTGAAGTTGCAAAGAGCGAGAACAGACAGACAGAAACAGTTTGTGTAACAAACTAGTGACTGTTTCTTGGCTATTTTATTGTAAAATATCTGCATAATGTTGTTTTAATTTGCCATATGTGTACATCCCTTACTACCACATCATTGTTAATACTGCAGAGTTTTAAAAGCCATGAGAAAATCTGTTTAGACCTTGATTGATGCCAGTCCTTATCACACTAATTATTAGCCTTGATGCTGCAGCTATGTCGTCTTTAATTGAAGGGTAGAGAAAGGACAACAGCTCAAATGTGTCTTTCAGATTGGAAAATAACTCAGTGCTGTGTTCTCTGCATCTGGCCCGGCAGCTGCTGGGATGTGATATTTAGAATTGAGATGCATCCGGTGGAATTACATGAGGCTTTGCAGAGATTTTACAATCTCTCTGGCCTGGGCACAAAAATATACAGATGCCACAAACCTGGAGGACGTCTGTCTGTGTGGTGATTTATTCTCTCCACCCCACACGAACTCCCAGCATATCAAATGAATCCTAACACCTTCACAGATGCAGTTATGTAGCTCACCTGCTGCAAGTTCAAGCCTAATGCTGTTGCTTCTTAAGCTGCCAACTTTGACATCTGCTGTTGTGAGTCCAGTCTGTGTTTTTAACCGAGACATGCTGGTGTGACTCTAAACCAGCCTCCATACGTCCAGCTCTCGTGGTACTTGCTAGTTTGTTTTTCCAGCGCAGTTTTAAAACCCGTATTTGGACTGTGAGAGTTCATCTGTATTTATATGGCACGGTGCTTGTTTTGTTGCAGGGCTGGTGTGTAAAATCCAGCGACCCTCACACCTTGGGCATGAATTCTGTGCCCAAGGAGGTAATCCCTGGACAGGTGAGTGTTACACATTTTATTTTTACTCTGAAGAAGAAGAAAAAATATCCATTTTTACATAATTTCACTGTGAGGAAGCTTTGTGTGTTTTGTGTAGTTATATTTGAGTTACATTCTGCTATTTTAAAAACTGTGTAAAATTAAAATCATGCTAATGTTGACATCTGGTATATACTTGCTCCCTTTATCATTTTGTGACATCCTGTCCAAAAACCACCAAACTTTCCTTAAAGTTCCAATAATCAACTTTTTATTAACAAATGTTTCGCACGACAATTGGCACCAAGTTCAGTTCTGTTGCTCATTTTGCTAATATCTGTGGGACTGTGGAAAGTTTGCAAACTTTTTTGGTTGAGATGCAGCCGCCATCTGTTTCCAGCAAACCTCCTGTGATGGAACATCGGTTAAACAATCTGCTAACAGAGCGCAGATCCATCGAAATGGATTCAAATTGGATCAGAACTCAGCCAACAAGACAGAGGAAGTTGTACATGAATTTAAATTAGCCCAGGTTTCATTAAAGCCGATGTAAGTGATAGTTTGTATGAGGTGAATCTGACACGAAGACTTTCTTGATTCCACAACATCTATTAAAATGCAACCTCGAGACTCCTACTGTTGTAAAATATCATAAATTAACATTTGTACTTGGCATCTCTTCCCCTGCCTGTTTAGCCCATGAACTACTCCAATCCAGTGTATGCAAAGATCTACATCGACGGGCAAAACTGCCGGAAGCCAGTCATCAGTATCGATGAGAGGAGAGAGCTACTCCCAAAGAAACTCGAGGGGACAATTCATGAAACCGCCGCATAGCCTAACTTTACACTTTGTACTTCTTTTTTTACCACCGTGTATAATATGAAGGAGGAAACAAGATTTTTCTATTTCCTATGAGGCTCTTAGGTTTTACTGGTTTAGCATCAGCATAATGTCCTCGTCGCTGTGCTGAAGACTTTAATTTTCCACTTAGGGTTTGCTTTCTGTTTGTCAGAGATCCGTTACACAGCGCTGTCAGTATACTGTATGACACTGAAGTAAAGCTGCTGATTTGCAAAAACTTTATTAACACCTGAAGCCACACTTGTGCACAGTTGAAACCTTAAATGCAGTGCTAGAATTTGTACCCATACCTGTTTGTAGTTCTAGAGGGAAACAGTTTGGCTTTGTGGAGATGATGAGGGGAAGGGCCGGCTCATTTTATCTGGAAAAAAAGTATGTATAGTAGAGAAGAGTAGCGTGGGTTTTTCTGTTTTTGTTATTTCATGTGACATATGGACCGGAGAGCTTCACAAACGACAAGCTTGATTCCTTTTATTTGCATCGCTGCACCTGACAGCTCTGCTCCGGCAGTCCCACTGGACACAATAACATCAACACAGTCGTTTCTCAGACATTATCTCCCGTCTTTCTCATTTCCACGGATTCCAATCTTCAGTCGCCTGTTTCAGCAGTAATATGACGTACAAACGTATCTGAGAGACATCGAAGCCCACCCTGAATGTTTTCCGATCAGATTCCCGGATCCCGTACTGTACGCTGAAAAGACAGAATATCATATTTTTCTAGGTCTCATATATCAACAAATGGATTAAAGATGGAGAGAAGAAAGATTTACCACAGCTACAACAACAGTTACTAAGAGTTATTATAAAACACGTCTGTTGCTTCAGAAAAGGAAGATGATAAATATAAGAAATTTTATAATTTTGTATTTGATTTGTATGTTGTTTGGCTGCTTGTATTTTGAAGAAATGTATTAAATGTAAGTAATTTTTATATAAAATGTAAATCGATATTGAATAAAGGGGGCTTATTTCCACTTCGTGTCTTTCTCTTGATCCTCCAAAATGATTGTTATACGATGTCGATGATAGTACGTGTGCACTTCTATTGTTCAACCAATGATCAAACTGTCAGTTGTTACACATGACTGCTGACCCGACAAGTCAATCAGCAGCGTGAGGTCTTTTACCTGCTGCGCAGAGGAAGGAGGCTGATTGGAGATTATTGCCCTGCCTGTGAGTACAGGAAGGCCGGCGCTATTCATTACCTGGATGTGGGGACGCGGTGTCGATGCCACCTGCTGAAGGATAATTCAGTCTCCTTTCACTTTACTTACAGCGGCTCTGTCTCCACGCATTTCACCTCCATTCTCACCATAGCAACCAGAGGAGGCAGCGGCACTCCTGCCCTTTCTCCATCTGCTGTGCCATCGGCGGGATCTGCCAGCACGCCCAGCTCACCGCGTTTTCATGACGGTACAAATAGATGCCGCGGTTTCCAGCTTCCCTAATTGGCCCGTGCGCTTTGTTTCGCTGAGACATCCGCTGTGAGAACAGAGGTTTCCATGCTTTGCTGAGAGCGTGCAACACACAGTCTCTCAAACACACTCGGCACCGCGGCGTGGAAATAGAGTAATGTGGCTGTGACTGGCCTTTTTCTGTGCTATAGAACATTTATCAATAGAGCTGCAATGATGAAGAACGTATTTCAAATGTTCAGCTTTTATGACTGCGGCATTTAGAAGGTCGAGGTCGTTCCCAAGGTCGAGCACGAACGACGCCACGTGACTGTATACGGGTCTTTGATTAAAGCACCAATAAGCCTGTAGCCCAGGAGCGTTGTTCTCACGGAGCAAGTTTTAATCTGTTCGACATAAATGAAACTTCTCAATGAACCCTCGTGTTGTTAAACGAAACTGTTTAAGGGTTCATTTTGTTTCTAATTTTGTTTCTAATCAAAAATGACTCATCAAACATACATTATCAGTATTATCATTGACTCCTGTGAACATTACAGTTCTTTAAACTTCTGTTTGTTATTTATGGGCCGCCTGTCTCACTAATCTGATCTTCTAAGCACTGAATTTGAGTTAAAAAGAAGCATCATTTCTATTTTGACTGTAAGAAATAACCCAATGAAACACACTGTGTGTCCTGTGTATCACAAACTACTACCATGAACATTTGCTTTGAAACCATTTCAAACATAAACACACAAAGTTGTGTTTCCAGTCAAAAATGACAGAATATGTTTTTATGGAGGAAATTAGTCGCACTTCCTTCTGACACAGCTCCTCACCAGAACCACAGGAGAGGAAGAAATTATCATCTTATGTCCCTTGAGACCTCTGAGACATATTCCACTTGGTTATTTTCAGGTGTCCCAATATACACCTGTATGTTCCAGGGACAACTAGTCCTGGTGTCGCATGTTGCCCATATCTTTAACTATATTTAGGCTGCTTGCTTAACTCCGCCAAGGATGGTCCCAAGCCCGGCTTTAAAAGGAGGAGGGTGGTCGCCAGAACCGATAAATCGGGGAAACTTGGCTTGAAAGCAATGGAATCCCAACGATCAGCTTTATCAACCAATGCTACCGCATCCGGGGCAGCTGATGCGCCAGCGCTGGGGACCCAGGGCGCTGGTGGGAAATGGACTACTGGCCATCAGTTCCATCGAGGATGATTTGAAGGCCTTTCAACTTGACCTTGAGCAGGCAAGAACCATCGCCATAGATCGAAAAGCATGGAAGATAATCGTTGGTCAAGCAAGAGAACCTGCGGCACCTACAGCAGCGTACTGGTTGCGCGGCCGACCACCGCCGCTGGTCGCCCGCTAAAGGACAAGAAGAAGGCTGCTTGCTTGACATATACTGTTTGTCCCCTAAAGCCACCAGGCACTCATTCACCATGGCGTTTGGATACGGACGAGTAGCTGGCGCTCTACACACTCGTCCCAAACTTCTCTGATTGCTGCCAGTTTGTCTTGTTGATGTCAGCCTGGGCTTGTATCACGGCTCTCAAAGTTAATCACCTGAGACGATGGCCTGGAAAACTTTCCAACTACACTCTCCATCCCATAAAGTGCTGGTAAATTCATTTCTGGATCTCTCGACTGCTCAAGATCAAATGTATGCTTCGAAGTCTTTCTGGGTTAACTTCCTTCAAACATTTTTTAGAATAGAAGAGAACAGAATTCAACTTGTCACTGCACATGTACAAGTACAAGGCAACGAAATGCAGTTTGCATCCATCCAGAAGTGCTTTAGCCATGATGCAGATATATTACAGAAATGGATCTGTTATAGGTATGAGGGTACAAAATATGGGTATGTTACAAAGTACACGGTATGAAGGTATGTTATGAATATGCTATAACTATACTAAGTATGTACAGGCTGTAGTGGTGTACAAGCTATGTGCAGGCTATGCAGGGTAGTTTTAACACCCCTCTGCAAGGCAGAGCAGTTCCCGTACCAGACTGTTATACTGGGGTCTGTTTCCCTCCAAGCTGGTCCAGTTTACCACTGTGGTCTGACGGAAAGAGTTCAAAGCAGGATTTAATGTCATCGATCCAGGATGCTCTGCAGTCATCCTGATGACAGTTTGAGCTGAAAGCCTCGCTGACTTGAACGTGACTGCAGACTCAGCACAGCCATCATCTCCATCACTGGATTCTCCTCCTCATTTGTTTCATGGTCTGGATTGCACAGATTATATTCTGTCCTCTTCAGTTCCTGACCTCTCCATCTAATCCAGCATCATGTACACTGCTGCTAATGTAGTAGTAGAAGAAGTATATGTAAGGTATCCTACATGAACATGATCAGCTAGTCATGTTTTACTCATGGATATGAAACCTATTAAATACGAGGTCAGAGACGGGAGAGCGATGTACGACTACACCCATGAATTCATGAAACCGTGCACCTGTTGGGCACTTTATTAGGAACAGCTTGCTATTACCTTCAGAACTGCCTTAATTCTTCATGGCTCAGATCGAAGCTGCTGAAACATTTTGGCGTGCAGCAACATGACATCATCACACAGTTGCTGCAGGTTTTTTGGTGACTGTGGAGGAACTACAGTGGTGTAGATCATTCACAGAAGATGGTACACATCCCATCATAAAGGGATGGAGACAGTCAGCAACAATACTCAGGTAGGGTGTGGTGCTTAGACAATGGTCAATGGTATTAGGACCCAAGGTGTGCCAAGAACACCCTGACACCATCACACCACCAGCAGCAGCCAGAACCACTGAGACAAGGCAGAATGGATCCGTCATCCATCCATCAGACAACTGCTGCTCACTGGATATTTCTCTTTTTTGGACTATTCTCTGTAAACCACAGAGATGGCTGTGTGGGAAACTCCCAGCAGTTTCTGAAATACTCAGGCATCAACAACCATGCCACTGTCAGTGTCACTTAAATTCTGTTTCTTCCTCATTCTGATGTTTGGCTTCGAGCTCAGGAGGCGGTCTTCACTGTGTCTACATGCCTACATGTGTTGGGTTACTGCCATGTGACTGGATGATTAGATATTTGCATTAAGAGTAGTTGAACAGGTGTACCTGATAATCTAATGAGTTTATGAGCACGTGAGATTACAGTGATGTTAGGGCTAACTCAGAAGGTTAAAGCATGCACCTCCTGTCATGACAATAAGACTTTATAGATTATATTTGATTTGTCTGCATCTGATCACACGATTAGTGTTTGCTGTTGTTGTTGTGTTCATTTTACAGGCTGTGATAACAGATAACCTGGCATTTTGGGAACTGCTTATTTTAAATGTACCAGAAGTGAAATCATTACATTATTTATCAGAAATTCATGCAATAGTTGAACTAATCCTGATGCTGCAATATGACTACAGACCACATGGAGCAGATGATACATCTCATATAAAAAGCATTTCACCCTTCGTGTTGAATCCTCCCATTTTCAGCTGTGCATGAATTGTCCTTGTATTGTATTTATATCAAGCACCTCCTGAAATATTCAAATAATGGTGATTACTAAATTAATAAATGTGCAGTAAAAGCCGTAAGGTGGACTGTAACTGGAAATTAATGCATAACATTTGGATGTGAATAATAACTCCAGCCATACGCTGTAAAAAGACTTTCAGCGTGTAATCTGGCTTATTACACTGGGGTGTCATAAAGACGAGGAGAGCATTCACCCAATGATCTCGCATATGCAAGGCTTCGGCTGATGAAAAGCTCCAACTCAATGAGCGACGCTGCTGGGCCTCTCACTCAGCCCTCGAAGTGCATCAAAACAGGAGAAAAACAGGAATTTGAAAGAAAGAAAGCCCTAAACCAAGAGATGCCTGGCACTCCCCTCCCTTCACCTTGCCTATTGATTTTTTGTCTCTTTTCCACTTAGCAAGCGTCACCATTCTCCTGCATAAACATCAGAAAAACCCAGAGGGCTCATCTCTCGGACAGAATCAATAACAGCAGGAGTCGTATTCACATTATAAACAACAAGTCCTGCATACTCATGCTACAGCCTGCACCACCAAAAGCTGCTTATTGCTCCACGTGCTGCAAGCAAGAGAGAGACTGAAACTGTAAGGTAACAAAACAAGGACGAGTGAGCTGCTGGAAACAGCTGAAAACTTCCATCTAACCTTTTAACAGCAGCTGCTTTCAGTTTGAACCGCTGACACTAACTTACAGAAGAAAAGATTCACAAGGAAGCACGACTGCATGTTCAGCTCAAGATTAGATAATACAGCACTGATATGAACGTGATCAATATGAAAATGAGAGTAAATAATAAGAGCGTTCATCTTGGTGCTGGAGGCTGTGGATGACATGTAGGTTTGGAGTCACAGCAAAGACATAAGATGACGGGTCTCCTCAGCAGGTGAGTTTGCTCGGCTGCTTTGCCATCCAAAGATCTCTGGTGCGTTCAGTAGCTCCCAAATATTCCCACGTTTTTCTACAGGCTGATTTTTTTGTTGTTGTTGGTCAACAAACTGTCGGATTTACACACACTAAAGACATCTCGAAGTGGAGGAATGTTCTGCATCCTCACAAAACCCGACTAATGACTGGATTAAGACGGAGGAAATGAGGCTGTATTGTAATCCCCTTGGTGAAAGCAGCAGTTTCAATAAGCCTGGCAAATAAATCTGTGGGAGGGTCCACTCTTTCCTTCGTAGCTTTTCTGACTATGTAACACTCCTGCTCCCGGTCCTTGATTATAGCAGCGTGTGGCACAAAGGGCCACATGCGGATCGTGTGCTGCACATTTTAATCCTTAATCCTGACACTGTGACACCTGTATTGGCTTTAAAACACTTCTAAAAACTTTTAAGATTTTTGGAGAACAGAAGAAAAGTGACAAAAGGTAAAGTGAACTTATAGCACTTCATTCATAAAGTGAAGAAAATTACTTTGGTAACATATAAAAAAAACCCTGATGGAAACTCTATTAACTTTGTATCCTTCTGCTCTAATCATGATACAAAAATGGAAACGTTAATAATTACATGGTTGCAGAGGAATGCTGTGTAACAGCTGGGTGGAGCTCCGAGCAGTGACGACAGGTGGACGATGAAAGAAAGAGAACAGAGATGCACCAAAACCATCACTTATACTTGTCAGGGGCGGAGCCTATCCCAGGTACCAGAGGCAGGGTACAGCCTGGATCTCCAGTGTAATGCAGCACTGAGCTGTTATATTTAACCTAAAGCAGAAAACGTTCTGAACCCTGAGCTCAGTATTTAATTTAGCCTGTAAGTGAGCCTGTTAGTCTTACTTAAGCCACATAAGGACAACATGTCCTGAGTGTGAGTAAGTGAGACCTGCTAAAATGCACAGTTCTCTTTTTTTTAACGTGCAAAAATAAATCTTTGGAACAAAAAAGTATCCCTGTTTGGCTTTTATTCATTTAATTTTACATTGAAAATGCTGTTTTTCACTGGCTGACATCCAGCAAAAACACTGATTCAAATGACTGTTCAATACAAAGCTGCTACTAAGTGTCCCGTCACTACTTCTGTTTCTGTAACATGCTGTCACTTTATTCATATAAGAAAAATTAAACTGAACTGAATTCACTGCAGCAAAAAGTCAGAAATGAAAGATAATGTGATCACATCTCTTCTCTGTTCCTGTTTTATCATAATTACATTATTACTTTGTGAGGCGTCTTAATACACACTGTGTGCCTCCATCTAAATGGCAGAAATGTTAATATGTATGTGTTACTTACAAAGGACCTTCGCTGGAGCCATTAGCCAAAGCAATGCCTTTGAAAAGGGCTTATTTCTCTCTATAGACCTCCTTTTAGATGTGCTGAATTAGAGGAGGAGGAGGTGGGTTATGTAGCAGAACAATTGTTCCCCACCTCTGCAATAGAGTCTGAGAAATGAAAGGGGGGGGGCTGGAACAGAGGTATTTGTTCTGATGCAGGCAGATATGCATGGTGGGAGGTAGCGTGCATTGAGTGGACACATCTACCCTATTGGTCACAGACTGACCGCTTCCATGGACCGTTGTGTGTGATGAATATATACAACAAACAAAGTGTACTCCTCTCTGCAAATGTATTCATGCAAGCAGGAAACAAACGATCATTTTAAGATTCCAGAAGCAGCTCAGGGCTCGCTGCCTTTATCGCCGTCTGGCTGTCTGCGGCCTCATCACGATTCTTCTAAGGTGGCCTGAAGGAGGAGAGCATTTCAAGCATGTGAGTGATAATGACCAGCAGCCTGCCTCTCTGTGCAATAACTGGCAAGTCCTAGCTCTGTGCGGCTGGAGCAATAATCACCCTATTGGGTTAAGTCCACTTCATGTCAGTCGCACAAGGCCTTGCCAACTTACAGGAAGCAAAATCCTGCTGTCGTAGCAGATGTTGAGGAAATGATATGCTAGTTTCTTTTCTTCATGGGGACTGTGATATTTGAGCCTCACAGCATGGCAGAGAGCGCCAGAGCCTCTGACCTGTTCTGCTGTGCGAGGAATACGAGGTGACTGTGAGAGGAAGTTCACCTCAGCTTTGTGAACTGGCTGCACAAATGCCAGATAATTGTGATTCCTGCTCTTGGCTCCTCAGATTTATATCACTCAGTGCACGTCTCTGTCTCTGGAGTTGTGGGCTTAAGTGAACAGGGGAAACTCTGTATTCTGCCTCTGATCTTTGTGGATCTGTCAATGCCAATATAGCCATTTTTATTTGAAAGCGCGGCGAGTTTAGAATTCTCTTTTGTTCCAGGTTGTTCATTTTGTAGCCTCCTGGATGTAGCTGTCATTGCTACAAGCTTAAAAGTGGTTTTCCTTTTATAAACTGGCTGCAGAAAGAACCGAGGAAATCAAAAACACCCGAAGAAGACAGCGAGAACCTTTTCGTCTACCAGACATGTTTAGCATTATCTCACAGTCACATCTGCTTTTCATCTGATAGCCAGTGGAGAAAAGCTGATGCAGTATCATGCATTATACCAGACCACCACTGGTTTGGATAATCTTGGCTGCTGCCAAGACTGTCTTTGATTATGACTTCACACAGCTGCGAGTGATTTTGGCTGTGGTTGTGCTTTATCTTTGTTTTATTATGGCTCTAAAATATCTGTTTGCTATGGAAGTGACACTCGCTCACTGACTTTGCATCATGCATGCAGGTAACACACCTGGTAGACGAGTCTCACAGGTTCAAACTGTAAGCTTCTGCAGCTGGACATATCCAGTCCACCACAGACCGAGCCATAGCAGCAGGAGATGTCCAAACAATGACTGGATATCCAGTCACCGCTTCACCAGTCACAGCAGGCAGAGCAGCTGCAGCTGTGCTCACACTCTGCAGTTGGATAATGTCAGAGATCAGCCTTTTAAAATGCATAACGAGGACTAAATGCGTCACGTAAAGTGTCACATCATCTCTCACTCTGCTAGATGCCGCAGTTTCACTTTACTTGCAGTGTGTTAGAACAGCAATGAACCAGCAGGACTGCAAAGCATACAGCAAGAAACAAATGTTGGTGGTGACGTGAACCACAGAACTGTTTTTGCTCTGTCAAAGGTTTAGTGTAAAAGTGTAACACACACAAATATGACCAAATGCATGATCACATATTATTGTCAGGGAGCTGGGTCTGTGAGGCAGCATTTTGAGCTTATTTGGTATTTTTTGACTTCTTATGTTGGAGTAATGTTACGTTCTTTTGTTATTGAGTTGAGTTTTAGTCTGGTTCAGGGTTTCCCAACCACTGTACCGTGGCAGAAGTGAATAGGTGTGCTGTGGAAGATTATCTGGTTTCACCTGATTGGTACTCGTTGGACAGATTGGACAGAACAATTACATTCTCTTGCACTAGGGGCAGTACGACTTCTTGCTCCAATGAAATATATTGCTAACTGCCAGTAAAACAGAAGAAGATGAAGAAGAAACTATATAGTCATGCTGTGAGTGAGACAATGCAGCACAAAAGAGCAATAGATAAATATATATTTTATAAGTAGTCAATCTGACCTGGGATCTGGAGAAAACGCTGACCCAGATGTGGGCCCGAGCATGAGTAGTGGTCAGAAGAAAGCAGAAATGGTATACTGGGGAAACACCGAACCAGTTCCACTGCACCTGGTGCGCGGGGAAAATGATCAACATGCTTTTTGTGACATGTTTGTTTGCCGTGTAATTCTTCTAATGTGAAATATGTGCTGAGGCTCCAAAAGGCTGGGAAACACTGGTCTAGTCTATGGCTGTGATGTCACGGAAGGTGGCCACGCCCCCTCCCGCCATGACAGTAGGCCAAAGAAAGCACACGGAAGCGTCAGCTGTGGTTCGTACGTGCTGTGTTGTCGGTTGCAACGTTAGATCACACGATAGGGAAGGCAATACTGGACAATGGGCTCACTTTTCATCGTTTCCCCTCCTGGAGGCAACGGGAGGGATTTGATGTATCCGATATTACTAAACGAAGACGTCAGGCTTGGATTGCAGCGCTCACACGAGCGGATATCGACTTCTCTGCCATCCCCAATTTTTTGTTGGTTTGCTCGCAGCATTTTCTTTCCGGTGAGTTCTAAATAAATTGATGTCTCTTAACAGGCTTTTAGTGTTATTTTGAATGCGCTGAGGTCATAGATCATTAGATAAAACATCCTAATGTGTGATGCTGCAGAGCCACGTCAGTACGAGCCGATACAGAAGTGCGGAAGTGAGAGGCTTGTGAAACGGGACGCACTGGCCTTCGTTGCGCTGCTCAGGTTGCCTAGCAACCATGATACTAACGTTTGATACAGCTTTGTGTGACAGAAAGAAGGAGACACAATGTTTTGTGCTGACATCACTTTGATTAGCTGAGTATCTGAGGCTGAGAGCACAGGACTGTAAACATGATTGTTGGGCTTCACGTCTGTGCTGAACAGTCATTTAAGATTAGCTAGTTAATAACAATTAGCTGATGTTGTTCATGAGACTAAAGTCATCTCACTGTGGTAATGGAAATATAATATGGACAATATTATATAAATATATATATATATTACAGCAGTGAGCTTGAACTCTGGGTCAAAGATTCAAGTCGCAGTTATTTATATTTCCTGTCACCTTAGATCTTCACTCAAAGACAAGTATCTGTGACAGTGTGTATACAGATGTATTATAAGAGACAAATATTGTTTGTTTAATATGTTGTCATTACTAAATTTGGCTCAATGCTTACATACATGTGTAAAAAGCAAATGTACGAGCTGTGATAACTGTGTCTGATAGAATGAAGAGTAGACTGATATATGAAATATTCCTTTATTGGGTGAGTAAATCAGACCATGTCATAACTGCTGTAAGTCACACAGAATAGATATCAGAGCCTTAAACAGGCTGACGTCTGCTAAATGGGTCAAACTGGGCAGAAAGTCTACAAACACATAACATCCTTATAGAATATGATGTAACACTATAGATCAACTTAGCTCAGAATATATAAAGCATATAAACAGTTACAGCAATATGATGCAACAAACACAGCAGCTACTGATCCAAAATACTCAAAGCTTCATAGAACTGAAACCAACATTTATTTTAGCTCCATCCTGCTGCTGATACAGACTTTAGGTTTCTGAACATTAAACTTGTTGCTGCCTTTCATAGTGTGTAACTTGAAGGCCCTGAGTACTCTGAGTACTTTCTCTCACACTGGAAACACTGGAATGATCACATTATTTGAACATTACCTAATAAGACTGATTCAGCACAGACAGTTATGTTAAACTTTCCTAGCAGTCCTTCACAAACAGGGAACAGTCTGTCTATTCTCTCCATCTGTCAGCTGCTGCTGGCTCTTCCTCCTCCTCTTCCTCACACACTGCTGAGTTTGTCCTGGTGGATCATCAGGGCTGCAAAGCCTCACAGATGATGTGCAGCAGTGGGTCCCTCAGTCTGTCCTCACTCTGGACACTTGCAGTCGTCACACATGGAAATCAAATGTGTGATAAGCTGCAGGATTCAAACACAAGTGTAACTTATAAACACATGTTCATACTTTTATTCCACAATCAGAGAGAAAGAAACAGAGAGAGAGTGCAGGACAGACAGACAGGTGACAGTCTCAGGTGTACACACTGCTACACAACAGCACAGAGAAGCAGGATTTAGTGTTTGTCTTATTACGAGTGTAAACAAGAAGAGTCCCAGATGGTGCAGTGGACACACGTGTGACTGCTGTGATTAAAGCATCTTTCTTTCAGCTTAACGAGTGAACCGTCAGCTCGTTCAAACACACGTTAAAGTCCGTTTGGCTCGACACCACCGAACAGAGGCAGCAATATAACACAGCTCACATTAACAGTGCAGTGAATCCTGCTTGTGCCGTGATGTTCAGGACTGCAAACCGAGCAGCATCACTGACTTTCAGCTTGTTGTGTTTGTGGATATATGACTGACTTTAATTATCCACAGAATCATCAGATTCTCTGTAAGATTAAGGTCGACTATCGAACGGCGTATACTTTAAAGTAAAGGCTTTAAAACAAAGTTAGTACAAACGTCACTAATGTCACATAACTTTGCCGACATGTGGCCAACAGCAATGTTTTAATGTTCTTCGTTATTAAACAACATAAATAAGTGACATAATATTCAGTACTTACTTTTGACAGTTCACTCTTCGGCCGCTCCCTTCTGCTGTATTTTGCGGCAAAATTATCCACACCCACCGCCGCGCTATGAATTGTGGGATATATAGGACCACGAAGCGTGCACCGGACCACGCTTGATATTTGGGGAAATCGTCTTTTCCTGTTTGTCATGTAGGTTCCACTTGTGTCTCTCTCCCTCTCTTTGTCTCCCAGTTTTTGTCTCTCCATGTTTCCTGTTTTATTTTGAAAGTCTTGTTTCCATGTTAATTGTGTTTAGTTTTGCTTCCCCTGTGGCTTCATGTTCATTTGTGTCAGCTGTGTTTCCAGGTGTTTCCACTTCCCTCATCACCCTCCTGTGTATTTCAGTCCTCTGTCCCTCTCTGCTCAGTGTCAGTTTCAAGTCTCAGGGTTCTTCACTGTTCAGGTTCATATTCACATGATAGTAGGGCTGCACGATTTTGCATAAAATGAGAATCACGATTTTTTGGCTTAGAATTGAGATCACGATTTTCTTTTCCAGTATAAATATTTATTGCACTTATTAACTGCACATCAACTTCGTAACAGTTGAGACTGAACATAAAAACAATAAATAAACATAAAAACAACAAATGTCTCACGTTTTGTCGTTGCTGCAAAATGTTGTACTGCTTGAAATTCCGTCTCCACCGTTGCTCGACGCTGCGTGTACAGAGCAGGTAGTGCAACAATAGAAAAATAGTTGCGGGACGGCACTGTGTAGCGTTTGTCTAGGGTGTTGATCATTTTCCTAAATCCCTCGTTTTGCACAGTGTTGATGGAGCCATATCTTTGGTCAGGTGATAAGTGATAGCCTCCGTGATTTCTTTGTGCCTGCGGGAGGTCGACGGGTATAGAGAAGCGCTGTATAAGGTTCCCGTTATTGATGTTTGGGTGGTTGACCGGGACGGATTTTCTCCTGTCACTTTCTCGTCATCCCTGACGTGCTCTCTGTTGTTTTTTTCCCTGCTAATTTTAGCATCACACGGCAGCTTCTGTATCACGTGGTATAAGGCTCCGCCCTTGTCATCTGTTGAGCAGGAAGAGTGAGCGCTTGTTTTCATGCAGAGTACGTCCCGGATCAAAATGCGCTACAATCGTCGTCTTTTTTTTTTTTTTTAAATCGTTGTCATTTGGAAATGAGATCGCACATAAGTATGAATCGAGATCGCGATTTTCTAACGATTAATCGTGCAGCCCTACATGATAGTCTTCATGGTTAGTTTTAGGTGGTCCCAGTTTAGGTTTTAGTCTAGTTCGGCCTCCGCTTGCGTAGCCTTTGTTTGGTTTTTTGCGTACAGCCTCAATAAGCAGCCCGCTGTTTGTTACGCTTTAGTTTTCACTCCTGTGTCTGCTTTTGGGTCCACACCTCAAACACACCTGCCCACCCAGCTGTGACAAATCCTTCAGTGATGGTATGTAAAAGTACGCTGGGATCAATATAAAGTATATTAATAGATATAGTAAGTTAGAGCACGTTAGAGATTCGTGACAGTATTTTGGATATACGCAAAAAGAAACACTCACATTGGTTTTATAATGAGTTCTTGAGTCATTAGACATAGACTGTTTTAATGACTTATGACAATAACATATTGCAAACTTATCAAAATGACCATTAGTCCCGTCAGTGGGACAGACCAAAACAGAGCAGAGTTAACTCATTCACTGCCAGCTATTGGCAGTGAATGAGTTAAACCCATTGACTCATTCACTGCCATTGACGGCTATAGACGTCAATGGCAGTGAATGAGTTAAAAACACACTGACAAACTGTCATATGTATCTAATTAAAACATGACACTGACCTTTCATTCGTTCAGACTCTCAGATACTGAGCTTCACCTAAACTACGCCCTTTGAAATGCTGATATGTTTGTTTTGACTTTTGCACAACTGAGAACTAGATTAGTCTTTACAAAACGAACCTAGTCAAAGAGCATCACTCCACATGGTCAGCGTGTTCACTCATCATCAGACTAACAGGTTAAATGTAACCGACCACACCCATGTTCATTCATCTGACTTATTCCTTTATTTAAAACAAACATACTCAAAGATAAAAAGTGTAAATATTTGATTTTGTGGTGTTAACAGGTCATCAGCAAAGGTGACCCCATCTATAACAGCACAGGTACTGGCAGGTGCTGGTCTGAACTATTCAGGTGATTCTTAGTAAAATGTCACAGTTTTTCCAGGAGTGGGTGTCGAGCAAACTCATCTCAAGGTCAGACTGTAACGATCAGAGAAAAGCTCCATTAGAAAACACTGAACAGGTGCTTGTTTGGAAAGGATGCACGGAAAGCCTCCACCAGTACCACCACTGGTAATAACAAAACAATAACCTCAAACCTGGACCGGATGCTGTAGATGACCACTGCACGGCAACACATCAGGTGAAGTCAGGTCTCACTAAAAGCTGCAGAAAAACAGTGATTGATATTAGGGCTGGGCGATATGACCCAAAATTCATATCTTGATATTTTTTAGCTGGATGGCGATATAAGATATATATCTCGATATATCTTTTTTTAAAGCCATAAAGTAGGAACAAAAAGAGAGTTCTTAGTCAAAGCTGTGTCCCAGATGTCACACAGGCACTTTTATTAACATAGAGCAGATGTACATAAAATTTACTCAAAAATAAATTATGAGCATTTATTAAATAATAATGCTCCATAAATAAAAGAAAACAATGTTGTTTTTGTGCATAACAAAAAGCTCACAAATGTGCAGTCAAAATGTAAACTAATAGACGCTGAGCACAATAACAAAGACAGATTTCACAGCTGCTCTGTTCCCAACTTGTACAGACTGACAGCCTGGAGTTTGAAATCCGCTTCGCAACCACAGGTGCCATTTATGGTCCTTATACACAGTAAGGTAATATTACGTTGAAGCACAGTACGTATCACTCCGCGAGGCTCAGCCGTAATGCTCCGACAATCCATCAAGCGGTGCAGCTCCGTAGCTTACCAAAGTCGTACTAAAACATTTTTTGACAGATTGCTGAGCGCTGTGTACCACATAAAATCGGTTCGCGGCCATCAAGCACAACCAGAATTCATACATAAGGCGCGCTGTCAACTTTTGAGAAAATGAAAGGATTTTAGTCCGTGCAGCACCTCTGGGCTGCATGGCGTTAGCGTGGTTAGCTCGTTAGCGTGGTTAGCTAGCTAACACGTTGACGCCGTCCAGCCCCACGCACGGGGCGATGCGCAGTAACTCGTTAACGGAGATTTGCCGTGTCCATCTTCTCGCTTCCTGCAGGTGAAGCGATGGGGGAGGAGGGGGAGTTGTGTTCAGTGAAGGAGGGGCGAGGCCGAGTAACGTTGCGTAAAGACGAAAGTGGACGAAAGAGAGGCAAACTTGCGGCTCCACAAGTATAATTATAACGTAACATAGACTATATCGATATAAAGGATATGGTCACATCTTATATCTCGTATAAAAATATATCGATATTTTTTAAAAACTCGATATATCGCCCAGCTCTAATTGATATGATTAACATGTTTCATCAGTTGTTCTGATGGCACAAACAGGTTTATGACCGAAGAGACATTTTAGCCAGAAAACTAACATCTGTTGAAGGTCAAATGAGCATCTTCCCAGCAAGATGACTTTCTATTAGACTTTAACCTTTAATTACATTTAAATTTAACCTATAACTCTCTCGTTAATCATACTAAGAGCCGATTTACAGCTTCCACATCCATCCCTGTTAAAACGAACTCAATAATGACATCTACCCACTGCACAGGGAAAAGTAGGCTTACTGCAATTAATTTAGCAACTGTGACAACTAGGCCATATGGTAGCAAAGAGCCATCTGCATAAATGAAGTTTCATCATATTGCACATAACTTTTGTTAATGCCTAAAGAGCAGAAAACATGAATGAACTTGTGTTTTTTGAGTTTTGAGATTTTTAAAAAAGTATATTTCACAGTCAAATCTGTGATGTTGCAACAGATTCAGTTTCATTTAGCTTTATTTCTACAGCACCAAATCACAACAACAGTCGCCTCAAGGCACTTTTATATTAACAGATTTAATCACTGCTAGCATAAACACACTTGTTTGTACACAGAGTTCAATTTTTCAATTCAATTCAGTTTTATTTACACAGCTTCAAATCACAAGAACGGTTGCTTTGCGGTGCTTTCTGTTGAAAGGTAAACCTACAATAACACAAAGAAAACAAACCCAACAATCGAATGACTGATGATTGAAAACAGGTCAACTTTGCATGTTCTCAAATCCTTCCACCCTTATTCACTGTGAGAAAGCTGCATCAGTGCAGATCAGATGATTCATTCTGGGCTGAACCAGGTCAAAAAGGGAAACTGTGACTCTCTCTTTAAACTGACTGAAGGACTGATGGTAACACAAGCAGTGGTGTTATAAACGAGCCCATTAACATGAGCACGTCTTCATAATTCTGAAATGCGAGCTAATAATCCAGACTCTTGTATTTTGAAACAGCAGAGACGTTTTAATTTATAACCCTTTGCAGAACTTGTAGATAAAACCGTACCTTTATGTTCTGCAGATAACAGACTGATTCAAACAGCTGTGGAAGATGTAATTACGGTTCCTTCACTTCTCTCGTGTAATAATGTTTCAAATGAGTCGTCCGCTAAAGGCTTTTAGCACCTTTGTGCTGTAAAAATGGTCCCTGCTTCTTGGCCTTCTATTGAAAACGCTGTGACCGGTTGATGCACATCATCAGTCCTTCTACTTTATCACTGCGTGCGTTCATTTGTCAACAGAAAATTGCTCTGTCCATTTTCTGCACCGCGCTCATGCTGTTGAACAGTGCAACACAACCACCGGCTTCAGATTAAAACAGCCTCATCTGCACAGCATCAAAAGAAGAGCGGGCTGGTCCGACAGGAAACAGAAAAGCCGTCAGATCCTGAGTGGACACGTTTTAGAAACGAGCTTTGCTGCAGTGGGTAAAAATAAACTTTGCAGCATCACAGCTAAACTCTTTAGCATCTTACAACAAATTTACATTTCTGTTGCTGTGCTCCTGGGAGCAAAGTCATTCTTAACAAAAGAGCTCAAAGACAAAAGATTTTCAGCAAGTACCAGAATAGAAACCAACAAACAACAAGTTTCTGGGACAAAATGACTCAGCAACAGCCAAACTGTGATATAGCTCCCGTGGTGAGAACAAAACAGATGTAACAGTAACCGCCATCACTGTGAATACATTCAATGAAGCTCTGGAGGTCGCGTAACAGAGCTAAACAGTAGGGGTGCAACGATATTCGTATCGATATTGAACCGTTCGATACAGTGCTTTCGGTTCGGTACGCATATGTATCGAACAATACAACATTTGTAATTTATTTTATCAATTTTCCTTCTGACGATGCTGTCTGTGTTGAGCGCTCAGTGAATCTGCATTCGACTACTCCGCCTAGGGTCGACAGTGCAGCCTAGGCGGAGTAGTCGAGCGCAGATCCACTGAGCGCTCAACACAGACAGCATCGTCAGAAGGAAGAGCGCAGGGCAAGCTAGCGAGACAGAAGTTAAGCTCTCCTTGCAACATGGACCTCCCCACCCTCATTCAGATCTGGCGTTTGGAATTATTTTGGTTTTCATGTGACGTATGACCCTGAAGGTAAGCGAGTCATGGACTAAAGTAAAACAGTATGTTGGATGTGCCATGCAATGCTCAATTACATTGGTGTGAACTAGTGTGTTAGCGCAGTTAGCTCGTTAACGTGTTGGCCGTCTAGCCCCATGCACGGAGCGATCGGCGGTAGCTCGTTAACGGAGATTTGCCGTGTTGTGGTGTTAAGGTCATTTCAACGAGATTAACCTGAAAGCACTAGTGGGAACACAACGAATATGACTGCACATTTACTCCGACATCATCCTAGTGCAAAGACAAAAACAACAAGCATGCTACTAACTTTAGCCGAGTCATTTAGACAGCTGTTAGCACATGATTCTCCTTATGCTGCTGAGACTATAGCCCAGAAGAAGCGGATAGTATAGCTTTTATTTTGGAAAGAGACATTTCTCTGTAATAAACTCTCTTTTCCAAAGATGAGTGATTCCTCAATCAGATACAGGGCTCGCAATATCGCTAGCCCGACGTCCCGGAGCTAGCGATTTTTTCAGTCGGGCTACCAAAATCTATCTCTTCCCTGCCCGTCGGGCTATTGTAGGAAAAATATATGTCAATGCTTTTGCATTCTTTCAGAAATGTAGCTGGGTAATTATGTCATTGGCATCGGTGAGCCACTGTCAATATGTGACATATTGAAATCGCGTTTGAATTTGCGCTTGTTTTTTTGCTTTCACTTTGCAATCGTGCGAACTGTGTATAGAGAGCGACAGCACTGATCTGTGAGTGATGATAATTTGTGCACCAATTCCTCTGACATCGTCTTATTAATCGTTAGCTTACTATGCAAACATGACAAGTGAAATCTCCCGCAGCTTAAACATGTGAGAGGTTGATCGCGCAGAGAATCGCTGAGCTTATGTGAGTGCGGCAGGATATATATTTCACTACGATGACCTGGATGATTGAGAACCTTCACAGACAGATATATATTTTAGTTCTGCTGAGCCAAATAAGACAGGTCAGGGTGAAGAAGTGACAGCCAAAGAAAAGCTTACCACAAAACGGAGAAGTTATGACAAATCAGACTATAAGGCAAAAAGAAAGTGCAGCTTTATGGTTTCATGGACAAAAGAATTTCTGTGGCTGCGATATGACGAGCTAAATAACCAGGGCTGCACATAAGTGGTCCGCAGGTGCGCATTCGCTGTCAAAATAAAAAACACGCACAAGGGTTAGGGTTAAATTTAAAAACTGTACTTTTGAGTTAAAATATATATTTATAATTTTAATAAATGACAAATTAAAAATGCATGAACATTTTTTTTGTATCGAAAAAATATCGAACCGTGACACCAAAGTATCGAACCGAACCGTGAATTTTGTGTATCGTTGCACCCCTACTAAACAGTCGTATCGGTGCATCAGTGCTTCCTTTCCTCACACTTACTAAATATAATAAGCACATTTTATCAGTGGAGATGGTCTCTGGGAGTTTTATGCCTTTTAGCAGCTGCTGTATGCACAAAGAGCACACAGCACCCTCAGCTGAACATAACAGATTATGAGGCATGTTTGGCTGAAGAAAGCCGCTGGTTCAGGGTTATTTGCTTGAGGATGAGTATTGTACAAGTCGCAGAGTCAAAGATTCATCAGGAGGATAGTGTAGTAAAATTCTTCAACGCTGGATCACTTGGCTAATGAGTCTGCTGGGATTTCCAGCTGCCTTCGCTAAACCATACCATGTTTTTCTAAAACCATTAAGACTACAGCAGAACGTGGCCGTCAAAGTGTTTAAAAGCCAGACAGGTGGTCCACTGAGAGGGAGAGTATTAAATCCATACTCGGCACTAGAAAAAACACAGTTGTATGAAGGTGGTCCAACTTTGCTGACATCTACTGGAGTGGTGCCCACAAGGTCAATCATTTCTCTGTGCTCCAGCTCTTTGTGTCGTGACTCCTTTTACATTTGTTCACAATCAAACACACTTACTGTCTTTAATCATCCTCTCACATGAAGCAGAGAAACTGGAAGGATCTGCGATGTACAAAGAACATGCCTTTCATTGATTATCTGCAGCACTCAAACAAAAAGTAGTTTCCAGTGTTAAAAGCTTCATGCTGTGTCTCAACTCGGGGGCCACATCCTTCGGAGGCTGCATTTGTAGGCTGATTACATCACAGTGATGCAACGAAGGCTGTCCAGATAAGTAGACTCCAGCCAAAGCGTCCTCCTTTTCCCCAGATTTGAAGGATGGGTCGGGTGTATCCTTCGTGGTCCACCATATCCCAGATTGCATAGTGCGGCTCAGCCAGTTCCAGTTTTCAACAATGGCAGCAGCTACATAGTTTTAATATTACTCTTTCTGGGTCACCAAATACATTTTAAGTTATTTTCAGGCGAGCGTGTAGCTGTGCAAACTTCAAATATCTGCTCGATTTATCAAGACATCACGTATTTGCAAAAGTGCTTCGATGTTTTCGGAGGCGTCTGTTACCCACCAGCTGATAGCCAGCCGGGAGCTCGAGGTTCACTAGTGTTTGTCGGCTGGAGTCGATGAAGTTGGACAGCCTTTGTGGCGTCGCTGTGACGTAATCAGCCTACAAATGCGGCCTCCGAAGGATGCGGCCCCTTCACTGGGACACAGCTACAGCCTGTGTTTGGCTAAACAATCGCTCACACTGGACGTCGTTTCCACTGCTGTCTCCAGCAGGTCACTGAATTTGTAACGAGACTCATCTTTCTTTCATGATCGGTACGGCTGACGCAACATTTCCAACTAACCAGCGGACAGACAGAGCTCCAGTAATTGTGTTTCAGAGTATTTATCACTGTAATGCAAATATTCCACTAAAGGAAAACTTTGAAATGCAGACTGCAGTGTGATAGAAACACTTAGGAAATGTGTTTATGTGATTTAGAAAGCAAACCTCAGCCGTATCAAAGCTGCTCTGTGCTGAAGGCGCACAGCGCTGAGGAAAGCATGAGCTCTTCTTTTATTGTGATTTGATTTTGCTGTGAGAGGAGGAGCACGTGGGGAAAAGACCAAAACAGAGGCTGAAATAAAAACGAGCTCTGCTGTATTCTGTCCTTTGCTGTGGCAGGACGCCTATTATAAATGTAGCTGTCTATTATCAGTTTTATGTACCGCTGTCGCTCTTTTCACATTCTGTGTACAATGGAAA
The DNA here is from genome assembly GCF_965226115.1 of Aulonocara stuartgranti. Lineage (NCBI taxonomy): Eukaryota > Metazoa > Chordata > Actinopteri > Cichliformes > Cichlidae > Aulonocara > Aulonocara stuartgranti. Next base: position 1,474,445 of record NC_138952.1, on the reverse strand, counting down.
TGAATTTGTTGGCCTTCATAGTAAAGGAAAATCGATAGAGCTGCTGCTTTTAAAGGAAATTGCAGATTTTCAAAATGTGGTAACCATTATTGAGACGTGGTAAAAGGCTTTCTTTTTAAACTGGGTCCTTTGGGCTGCACTTTTGGAACTGCCTATTATTAAGAAAACATGTAAGTGGTGGACTATAAAAAAAGACAACTTCTTCTCACATGCAGGATTTATATTTGAGTTTTATCTTCCAACCTACAGGTTAGTCTGACTTCAGTAGATCCTTCAGGTTCTGAAAGAGATGCCGTAAGGTGCAGGCAGGCGTGCTCTGCTGGTGCTGTGGGATGGATGGAGCTGAAGGTGACTGCAGATGTCTTTGAGGTCCACACCAAGAAAAAAGCAATGGAAACATTTTTGGTTGCATTTCTTATTGACTTGGGTGAGTAATAACCACAATCAAGATTTTGTTTTCAATAGAAACGGTTGAGATGTCATAACCCTGTATTATCAACTGTATTATCTACAAGTACAGTAGATAATACAGTTGAAAAAATCAAATAAAGGCCAAATTATAATTAAATGAATAACAAAAACTATCCAGGACATTTGATGCAGTTTATTTCTAGTAGCCAGTGAACAGCCGAGCTGAGGTCCAGGGTGAAACCAAGCCTAACCTTTCACCTGTGACATTCACAACACACGTTATGTTTGCTTAACCCAAACCTAGCAGAGCAGTTTTGGTCCCTAAACGTAACGACGAACAAAGAAAAATGAAATGTCAAAAACAGGAGTTTGTTAGGCCAAACAGTGCTGAGGTTATTATGGAGATGTTTGATGATTCAGTTGATCCACCAGTTTAATAAACACTTCATATATACATATGCATAACTATGAAAGGAAACGTATGTTATGTGTCCCAGTTAATAAGATGGGAAATCTTGGGCAAATATCAGAAATGACTCTTGATTCTGATTACAGGTAAAAACGACTTACTCATTCTGACGTTGGTGCATCACTACAAAGTAAAAGCAGCAGCTGGTATTGAAACAACCATCCTTGGTCGTTATGTAGATTTCTCTCAGTTGCTGATATCGATGCTCAGAATAATGTGTTAACGAGAGAATTTCAATTTGACTCATTAAACAGCACTTCAATCTAAAAGCTTTGATTCGGTTCATTAGAAGTTTCAGTTGTGGGTGAAGAATTATTTCTGCTACGATTCATGTTCAACTCATGTCCTGTTTTAGTTGGAGGAACTTTCTCTCTGAACTTTCTGGCCTCTTGCACAACAAACAGCATCACACTGAGTTTGTCTCTATTTTCCATATTCTAGACTTTTTGTTAGCAAAAGGCAGAAAGAGGCTCAACACAGATTTACTTTGTGACGCTCAGTTTACTGATTCCAGGAGCAAATAAATGACTTTGATGTGGTTACTGTTTCCAATGATCACAACTAACTGATCTGATTTAGAGGATTGAAGCTAACTTGTTGTTTCCTTTGTTTCTAAATGACTGTGAAACTTCGACTTGTCATGCTGCACACCGAGTTTCAGTCTGGAGAAAAAACTATTTTCCCGTGTTTCTGCTGTGAAATGGCCCGGGGCACAAACTATTTCTGAAGTATTTCACAAATGGAGGTCGCGTTTAAAAACCTTCTTTGGACAGAAAGGATTTTTTAATACTGCTTAAAACTATTAAATCATTTCACATTTAGGATATCTTTAAAAATTACACTGAAATTTTAAAGCAACACATTTTAATCTGTGTGGTTATGTTATGGTAGGTTTACTTATGAGTGATAATGTCACGGGTTGAGATTAAGGACTGGACGTCCACAGTCCAGTAAGTCCATTAGAGCACTATGGACTGCTCCCGGTTCTCCACTGTTACGGCTCGGTGCGTCTGGGCATATTTTTGAGTTTACTGTCCCATCAGAGAGACGATTCACAGCAAACACGACCAACGTTAAAACTGTTTGCAAAGATACAAAGTTACGAATTCAAACATTCAGTGTTTGTTACATTAAAATAATGAAATTATTATTTTCAGAAGCTTTTTTTGCTGCTCGTCTCCTTCCAGCCTGAAAACGAGCTCAGAGCTGGTCAGAAATAACACAGTAACTGTGCTTCAGGGTTGTGACTCGTCAACTTTCTGTGGAACAATTACTGCAATATTACTTACAATGATTGTGTTGCTATAGTGACACAGCACCACCTAAAAACTTACATCTATAACTAACTACACATTTCAGGCTTGAATCATCATCTCTTCTGTTCTGTCCTCACTTTATTATTAACATGTTTATAGACCTTCAAAGTTGATGCAGATTCCTGTGACATGTTACAGGATGAAAACATTTTTAGATGCATGTGAGAAACTGTGTGTTTGTCACTTCAGTGGAAACCTCAGAATATTTCCAACAACCAAACTCAGTTAATTTTTAAGTGATTGGCTTTCTGATGATTTTAATTTTATTAGTAAATCTCAACAAACGAACGGCAACAACGAACTGATTGCAGCGTTTGATTAAAGAAACTGATTTTTGTTTGTGCTGATGTCGCAGAGAAATAATCACGTGAAGTGGCGATTCATCTAATGTTACGAGTGGAAAACAACCAATTTATTTATGCTGACGTTCATATTTAATTAAGCACGTTTAAAGTTGTGTGGTTAATTTTTAAACACAAATCGTCACCATAGTCATGAAATATCATGCTAGCTGTAACGTGCAGTATGTAGATGCTCCGTGTGCTGTTTGCTGTGTAGAACTCAGAGTTAAACTCTGTAATCCATCTTCATAAATGTGCGTATGCAACTCCTCTGATTTAAAATAAATAAATAAATAAATCTTTCACATCTACAAAACTTCCCTCAGAGTCGATGTGCACATTTCAAGGTTTGGAGCAACGTTTGATGTTTGACTCCTTCATTCACTGGTTTGCATTGCTAACAGCCTGTGAAAGCTGCTGTGGGTCTCCAGCATTGTAAAGTTGGAGAAAATGACCTCTGCTGATATGAGCAGAGGTTACTACAAATTTACATTAGAAAGCTTATCTTAGAAACTGAGGGCGTTGAGTTCAAAAGAAGTGGGTGTTTGTTGCTGCAGCTTCATTAAAGTGCAGCCCGTCAGCAGAGCCTCTGCAAACTTTACCAAAAAGCCCAAAATGACAAAAACATGGTACTGTACTAGGAAACGCTGCTGTTGGGAACATTATGGAAAATCCTGACTTATATTAGGGGTTAAAGGTCAGGACGTTCTGACATCTGCCTGTTTGATTGGTTTCCTGACTGATTCGGTCTAAAGTGCCGTTTTATCACAACCAGAACACGTTGTAACCTGAAATAAATCGATGATGGTTAGGAAGGTTTTCTGTGTGCTTTTGCTGTTATTGTGAATATTACACCAAGAAGGAAGGAGAGCGTTGTCCTTTCTATATTTAGTTGAGCGCTGCTGAATTCTTCAATATCAAACTGAAGAAAAACTGGGATTGATTCGATTTTATAAAATGTGAGCAGAAGTAACAGTGTTCCAGATTCTGTGTCAGTTTGCGTGAGGCCGGTGGAATCACTGTGATGAAGATGGAATGCAGATTAACATCACGCCGCACATATCGAATGGGAGCAGACAACTGTAATCTCATTACCATATCAGCTTCGGGGTGTAGTACCTGTGGAGACAGAAATTAAAATGAGATTGCTGTTGGAATCGTGCATCAACATCACAGCAGGACTTTTTGGCGCTGACACTTTGCATATTCCTCCACAGGTGACCAAACAAGACATGCCTCATGTCGTGTTTGAAAGGAGAACTTGAGCAGAAAGCGTTGGGCTGGTGACATTTTAAAATCTGCACTCTGACGCACTCTCGATGCCTACTTGGCACTGTCACAGTCCCGAACAAGCACAGGCTCACAGCTCGTACCGTCAGCGTCGCAGGCAGGATCGAGCACGTGTAATGTTAAGATATGACGTGTTAACAGAGAGACAGCGTTGTCGAAACAAATCATCATTATATTATCAGAAGCATCCTTACAGTAGCCTCTCCCAGATGGGCTGGAAGCCTTTTCCATGTCATGCCTTTATGCAATCACTCAAGCTGCTGCTGTTTGTTGCCAGGAGTGTTGTGTGCAGATCCTGAGGATCAGTATCCTGCTCTCCTGATAACTGCGCTACAAGATGTACGCACTATGCACTAGTCAAAATCTGAGCGTGTGAAAAACGCAGTTTTCCTGCTGGTGAATACGTCTGCTCAGACATTTATTTTGATGAACTGCACGGACGGTGATGAATGTATTTGTCCCTTTTATGTGATGGCAGCTTTGACTCTTTGTGCTGTGATGACCAGGTGGCAAATTCAGAGGCTTTGAGCCAAGAACTGCATTTTCTCCAAGGGACACTCCAGCTTGACCCGGCTTCCAGGAGGAAATTAACACGTATGCAGGCTGTTACAAAAACGGTTTGGGGGGGGTATTCATGCTGATTTCATTGAGGTTCAGCATTATTGACTTGGCCAGTTTGACTGGCAGGTGTGCAGATTAGAGGCAGCTGTAACCAGGATCTGTCTGGCAGGCTTCACCTCCACTAGTTCAAGTTACACAATTAATATTAATGTAATAATCATAACTTTATGGTGGGAAAGAAGAACTCCTTTTTTAACAGGAAGAAATCTCCAGCAGAACCAGGCTCAGGAAGGGGCGGGGCCATCTCAACACCCGTGTTGGGGGTTGAAAAGAAGAAAGATAAAAGAAGAGGGCACGGAGAGACAGGACTGAGTGAGAGAGGAGGAAAACTGAATGACAAGCTGCAGCGGTGTTTAAACGTGTGGAGAGAAAAGAGGTGAGAGGAGAAGAAGTGATCAGGTGGTTCAGGGTCACCTGATCACAGGAAACCCACAGGAGAGGGTGTGACAGCCGAAGCTCCGCCTCCAGTTCTTCTCCTGAAAGCTTTAGGAACCACAGGTCGACCTGCAGCCTGAGAGTGAAACGCTCTGTCAGGATAACAAGGTTAAAGGAGATCTTTGTAATATGATGGGACCATGTGAGACCCTGTAAGTGAGGAGAAGGATTTTAAATCAACTTCTGGATTTAACAGAAACTAACGTGGGAGAAATGATTCCTTTTCCTAGTCCCTGTCAGTCCTCTCGTGGCACTATTTTGGATCAACTGAAGGCTTTTTAGGGAAATTTTAGAACCTGATAATAATGAATTACAGTCGTCCAGCCTGGAAGTAATAAATGCATGAACCAGCTTTTCAGCATCACTCTGAAATAGGATATTTCTAATTTTAGAGATGTTGCAGCGATGAAAGGAAGCAGTCCTACATATTAATAAGCGCATTAAAGAACATATCCTGATCAGAAATGACTATAACAGTGTATCTGCACACCATAATAATGTCACGTCTGGTTGGACACCATGTTCCTACGATTTAGAGGGCCAAACATGATCCAAGCTTTATCTGAAGCAGGAAGTAGAGAATCACAGAAATCCAGGCCTTTATATCTTTAAGACATAATTGTAGTTTAACTAATAGATAATTAGGTAGCATCTGCATAGCATTTCAAATGGATTCAGTGGGTTCATACAGTATTGTCTAAGGGAAGCATGTAGACGTTCCTAGCACAGAACCCTGTGGAACTCCTTAGTGTGTGAAGAGCACTTCCTCTTTACATGAACAAACTGTCTGTTAGATTCAAACCATTGGATCATTTATTTCCTTTAATACCAATAAAGTATTCTAATCACTGTAGTAAAATACCGTGATCAGTGTTACTGAACGGTGCAGTAAAGTCCAACAGGACGAGCACAGAGACGAGTCCACTGACAGAGGACATAAGATAATTCTTATCTACGACTTAAACTCTTCAAATAAACATTCCTCGAGTCATCAGTGAGCTCTGTGAAAACTGATTTTTCAAGAATTGTAGAAACAGGAGGAAAGTTGGAGATTAGTGCATAATTAGCTAACAGAGCTGGATCACATACTTTTTAAGTAGTGGTTTAATTACTGCCAGCTTGAAAGCCTGTGATCCAATAGAGATAAATTATTATCTCAAGAATGATTGAAGTTTGTAAAGATCGATAGGCTAAACAGAGTCTGAATATCAGCTCTTATAAAAGCTGATTAATGAATAAATATGTTTCCTCTAAAGGTTAAAAAATTATTTTAGAAGAAATTCCTGAATGAATAGTTGTTCAACACAGCTGCGACGCTGACCTGGAGACGACGCAGATAACAAACCTGTTTCTGTTTAGTAACATGTCCAACCGCAGCTTTACAGACGGCTCTGCTTTGTTACAGCAACAAACTGTTTTTTCATGCCAAATGAAAACATTTGAAATAACTACAAGGCCACTGTCTGCTTTAAGGTGTGCAGTTATACCAGAGAGTCAGTCCTCTGAGTATCTACAGTCATGTGCAGGGAGGGTGTAAAAGTACTCAAAAGGTAATCGACATCTGAGTAATGTTTAGGTAGCTGCTCCACGCTGTGTTGGCGTGTGGCACGCACCATGACGGCAACGATGGAAACATTCGAGTTTACTGAAATAATTTCACCTGTGTGATGTAATCCACCACTGTTAAGAAATGATCAGACAAACGAGGGTTTCCTAAAAACCACTGTTCAATGAGTGAGTGGGCTCTCTGACGTTCTGAGAGAAGCCAGTTAAGTCCGATCATAGATTTGAAGCAGATTTTCTACACACGTTAAAATCACTCATTAAAAGTATTTCATCTGAGCTGAGCACTAAATTAGATAAAGTGTAAGAAGTCGTACAGAAACTTGGAATAATGGACGAGGACGATAAAAACAAATAAAGCTGTTTTTTGTGTTTACTAAGACTGCTGACCCTGAAACATGGCAGCTGGAGAAAACCTGCACCCACCAGGTTCAGGTTCATAAGTCATGAGGGCGTTCTAGTTACCGCAGACATTGCTGAGCTTAACCTTCCTACTTTGTTGTCATTAAGCAGTTTAAACTAACTTTTTCCTTTTTACATGGCAGCGTGTTGGTCCGACGCACAGCATGTTTGGAGATATACTTGTTGTAGCTGTTTACTGCCACCAGGGGGCAGTCTCAAAATCCTTTTTTTAAAATTACTGATATTTTTCATGCTTCTCCCTCGTCATGATCAACTCTGCCGTAACAATCGTTTTTCAACGCGTCGTTATTTGACCTACACATGTGCCATCCCTTCTCTCTGCTTACATACCTATGCAAATGGGCATGAGCGGGGTTAGAAGAGTCCTGCCTGGGCAAACATCTGCTGAAGTGTAAGGAGACTCTGCAGCTTCGAAACAAGAGCGCTCTTCCACAATTTGTTTTCATGGATTGGAGGCAACGTGAACAGCGATGCAGCATCAGTCATGCTAGCACCAGCTGAGGGACGGTGGCATCCTCCTGCACTGTTTGCTGACTCAAACACTCATTTGGAGAGTTTGTTCTTAATGTGACCATGTACAAAGCTTCCATCTCTCACCTCTATAGTTCATCAAATTTCGCAAGCAAAGAACATGACTGGGGCATGTTCAGAAACAGCTCCGACGATGACGTCAACGTGTTTACGGAAGCGGTTGTGGGATTCATCGGGAAACTAGCGGATGATACCGTGGAGACAAAGACTATCACAACGTTTCCCAACCAGAAGCCGTGGGTGGATAAAACCATCCGCGACGCTCTGAGATCCCGCACCGCTGCCTACAACACGGGACTCATGACGGGGGACATGGACCCGTACAAAGCCGCGTCATATAACGTGCGGAGGGCGGTGAAAGAGGCGAAGCAGCGCTACGGGAGGAAACTAGAGTCACAACTCCAACAGAGTGACTCTAGGAGCCTGTGGCGGGGACTAAGGACAATAACGGACTATAAAGCACCAACAACCGGTATGACGAACGCGGCCGTGACTCTGGCAGACGAGCTGAACACTTTCTATGCTCGCTTCGAGGCTGCAGCTAAGGTCTCCAACAATGCTAGTGTTAGCGGCGCTAACGGCTGCAGACAGGAAGATACTGCCAGCACCGGAAACGTGCTCGTCATCTCCGAGCATGAAGTAAGGAGAGCCTTCAAGAGAGTGAACACCAGGAAAGCAGCAGGACCAGACGGCATCCCAGGTCGTATCCTAAGAGACTGCGCATACCAGCTAGCTCCTGTGTTCACTGAGATATTCAACATCTCTTTATCTCAGTCGGTGATCCCCACATGCTTCAAAGAGTCCATCATTGTTCCTGTCCCGAAGAAACCCCACCCTGCTTCTCTCAATGACTATCGCCCTGTAGCCCTCACCTCAGTAGTGATGAAGTGCTTTGAACGCCTGGTCAGAGACTTCATCATTTCTTCACTACCAGACACACTGGACCCACTACAGTTCGCTTACCGTCCAAATCGTTCCACAGACGATGCCATCTCTCATCTCCTCCACACATCACTCACTCACTTGGACACTAGAAGGGGGAATTATGTTAAAATGCTCTTCATAGACTACAGCTCTGCATTTAACACCATAATTCCCTCCACACTCACCACCAAGCTGGAGCATCTGGGACTCAGCTCATCTATGTGTCAGTGGATCTCCAACTTCCTAACTGGCAGACCACAGGCAGTAAGGATGGGCGGACATGTCTCAGCCTCCACCACTCTCAGCACTGGAGCCCCCCAGGGGTGTGTTCTGAGCCCCCTGCTGTACTCTTTGTACACATATGACTGTGTGGCCACTACCAGCTCCACCACCATCATCAAGTTTGCTGACGACACCGTCGTGGTGGGCCTGATCTCTGATAACAACGAGACGGCCTACCTGAAGGAGATTAGGAATCTGGAGAACTGGTGCCAGAGGAACAACCTCCTTCTAAACGTCAGTAAGACAAAGGAGCTGATAGTGGACTTCAGCACTAAGCAGGAGAGGAACTACCAGACCCCCGTCATCAACGAGTGCCCAGTGGAGAGAGTGGACAGCTTCAAATACCTCGGAGTTCACATCACGCAGGACCTGTCATGGTCCTGTCACATCAACACCGTGGTGAAAAAGGCCCGACAGCGTCTCTACCACCTCAGACGCTTGAGAGACTTCCAACTGCCCTCCAAGGTGCTCAGGAACTTTTACTCCTGCACCATAGAGAGCATCCTGGCGGGAAACATCTTAACCTGGTTCGGGAACAGCACCATGCAGGACAGACGAGCTCTACAGAGGGTTGTGCGGTCAGCTGAGCGCACCATCCGCTCCGAGCTCCCTGACCTGCACTCAATCTACAGCAGGCGGTGCTGGACCAAGGCCAGGAAGATCGTGAAGGACCTCAGCCATCCCAACAACAGACTGTTCTCTCTGTTGAGGTCAGGAAAGCGATTCCGCTCCCTGAAGACCAACACAGAGAGACTGAGGAGGAGCTTCTTCCCGCAGGCGATACGGTCTCTCAATCACACCACCACACAGTACTGACCCACACATACAGTTCTTACACACACACACTGGACTTTCTGGACTTTGGTTTTGCACAACACTGGTCACTATATTCTTCATTTCCAGTTAATACTTGTACAGCTGCTGTTATTGTGTATATATTTATTTATATTTAGATTTCTTCATACATTCTTATATAGTTCTATATTGTGTATTGTGTATTTTGTTGTACAGTTATTTTATTTTCAACTTTAATTTATATATTTTATCTTATTCTTTCCCAGTTAAATTTACCCTTCATTCTAATTTGTGTTGTACAGTTATTTCATTTTTAACCTTAATTTATATTTTATTCCTTCCTAGTTAAATTTACCCTTTTTAATTTTTCATATTTATTTCCTATCTTATTCATAGCCTTTTCCTTTTTTGTTTTCTTTAGGTCACGAGCAGTTGTCCAAGCATTTCACTGCATATCGTACTGTGTATGACTGTGTACGTGACAAATAAAAATTTGAATTTGAATTTTGAATTTGAGCGGCAGTAACGTGTAATCCAATTAATTAATGAGTAAAGTAAGGGATTACTATTGCAAAAAAGTAATTAGATTACTGTTACTTTCCCATAAGCACGCTGCGTTACTGCGTTACTAAACCGTGATTTTGTTTGTGAGAGTGTCTCACGACAATGACGTAAGTACGTGCGACGTTCGTGGCAGCGGCTGTGTGCAAGTCAACAATGGATAATATTTTTGCGTGGGAGGAAAAACCCCTAAACGTCTGAGCGAGCAGCGAGCACGCTGCCACAGGAACGTGACATTCACAGAGAAACCCCCGGATCCCCCACTGACATGACCGCTGTGGGCAAACCTCCACCTGCCCCACTCCTGCTAAACAGGTGACAATAGATTTAAGAGTGACAGGACTCAGAGCTGCTGAGGCTTTGATTTTATTTATTTTCTGCTGTGTTTTACTTGCATCTATTTGAAAGAGTGTAAAAAAATATTTTATTTTATCTGCTGGAATATGCAGGAAATAGGTTTAAATGTTAAACACATTTCTTCAAGTCAAAGACAGCTGCATTTAATTGAATGTTTGCTTAATGCAATGGGAATAAAGTTGAAACTAATGAACCAAGTTTTAAAGAGATGTTTTCATTTGATTACATTTTATATGATGGATTATGCAGAAAAATATATTTGGGCTGAAAGGTCTGTTGCTTTATTACCTATTCAGGTTGTGTAAAAAGTAACTAAGTAACTAATTACTTTTGAAAATAAGTAATCGGTAAATTAACGGGATTACTTTTTTTGACTAGTGATCAGTTACTAATTACTTTTTTCAACCTGCACTGTTCTGTAGCAACAATGACGCAGCGTCGAGCCTGCACTTCCTGGTGTGTCCACTATGTGGCAGTATGAGATGAAATGAATGCCCTCATATTTTGCAATTATCAAGAAGACTCTAAAGGCCGTTTGTTTTACCGTTACAGTTATGAATAGTTGGTCTGTTTAAAATACCAAAGAAGAGCTTTTAGTTTGGAAACGACCAACATGCTGTTTTCTGATTTTGCGAGGTGACAGCGACACAAATCGTCCTGTAGAGGTTTCACATGAAATCTCTACCAGAAACTTGAGAGATTTTGGTGCTTTTGCTGCCCAGAAGCTTTTTTGTGAAAGTGTTTTTTATATTATCATTGATCTGAAAACCACAAAATGGATGAGAGAACCCACCAACGGCTGCGTGCCTACAGTCATTTTTCATGTCTTTGCAGTTCCTTCCAAAAGAAGACGGTGCCTCGCCCACATACTAATACATTACCAAATAGAAATGTAGTTTATTTTGTGTCATATGCGTTCTTACCTTTGCACTCTTTAGTCCCTCCTCCTATGGATGCACATGTGCTGTGTTTAGCAGGAACAGTTGGACTGATCAGCATTTCTGTGGAAATCACCAGCAAGGTTACTATTTCTGTGAACGTTGGATTTTTCATTTCATTTTCAGATGATATCTTTGGCTTTTATTTTATTAATGGCTTCAACGACTCAAGAATTCTAAACAAAATTCGAGTTCCTTCCAGCATACTTATTTCTATCTGACCTGTATCACATTAGTAGAAACTCAGATCACCACGAAACTGACCTGAATCTGGCACGAATACAAAGATGTCATTGGCAGAGAGGTAAGAACTAATCAGCGACATTCATTTAAAATTGATAGATTGAAAGTAGAATTCTGACAAGTAGGCGGTTGGTTTCATAGCGAGTGTCTAAGAAATGTATTAACCTTGTGCTGCGTTGGAATAAAAAGGGCAGGTGCTGATTAACTGATCAGCACCTTATCTCTGACGTGAAAGCAATAACCAGGTATCATTAAATAGATGAAGAAAAGGGAAAGGATATGGGACCATGTACTGAATAAGCTGCTTAGCAATGAACTGTCTTCAAACCCTGTCAATGAAGATGTAAAGTAGAGGGGAAGGTGGAAGTATCTGCTTCCGAAGGCTTGCTGAAACACGGTGCTACTTTTGTTTCATGGTGCTAATGAGTGACTTTTGGAGGTCTAGTTGAGTTCTCACAGCTTTTGATAAATATTTGATGAATATTTATGACAGCACGCACTTTTATAAACTTGAAGATTAGTCTTTTCATTTCACTTTTACTCTCAAAGCAAATGTAATTACAGCGATTTTCCAGAGGCATGCACATGTTGCACATTTGTCTGAGTCGTGTTTCAGTAGTTATGAAATGTGGGTGACATTGCAGGACTGGATGTTAAATGTTACATGTTGCTAAATAACAGATAATAACTTCAAAGCAAATGAATTAAATGTATAATAAAATCTGGGGTACAGGTCTGACAAGTAATTATACAAATCAGGTCTCATCATCTCCCCAGTGTTAATGTCCAAATTGTTGCATATTGCACATGAGCAGAGTTAAAGTCCAGCACTATTCCAGTAGAAGCTTATTTAATGTCGTTATTTAATGTATTTAATGTTGTGTTGCATACAAACACAAACTGGTTTAAAGGCACATTAAGAAACTGTTTAAGGGTACATAGTAGAGTAAACATAACTGCTGTGTAATAACAACCTCTTCAAAGAATTAGTGCCATTAACTTAGAAGTAATCAATACACATTTTACATATTTTCATCATTATTTTCTCCTCTTCCACCGCTGCTCTCTCTCCCCTCACTTACTGGCAGCTCATCCTCCAACATCACCTCTCCTACACTGAAGTCGGGGCTCTGATATATGAAAATGTACATAAACATGCCTATTTTTGCTGGATATGGTCGAAATTACAAGATTTGATTTGATTTGATATACCTTTATTAGTCCCACAAGGGGAAATTTCATAAGGCTGCCGACCTATTGCACGCAATGGCGGCGCCATCTTACCCTCCGACCATACATACATTACACAAACATCACATGGGGAAGACGGGTCAGAGAGGTATAACAATGGAAGATGCACCACATGAGGAAAGATAAGGAGAAAAAATAACTCCCCTCAGACTGAGCTCCAACAGGGAGATCAGTTTGAGAACAGAAAAAACACCTCTGCACATGAAAAACTCTTAATACACCAAAGAAACACATGACAAGCAACAGGGGGGGGGGGGGTAAAGGGTGAGAGACAGCCAGTGTAGACAGCACATCCAGGCCTGCAGCCTGTGCGCTGGTCTCCTTGATCCACCGTCAGCATCGGAAGGGAATAAGCGTCGAAGGCGTTTGGAGGGGGAGGGGGATGAGTGTGTGATCCACTTTTAAAAAAAAGTTTCACTAACAGCAGCTAACAAGAGCTAACAGCGGCTAACAAGAGCTAACAGCAGCTAACAAGAGCTAACAGCGGCTAACAGCAGCACTTCGTTACCCTCAGCTGGTTGTAATGACCTAGTTTTGTACCTCTTACAGGTACTTGCTTGTTGGTTTCTTTATATTTACATTCTCGGGCCTTTTTTGCTGTGGTTATTTGGGTTCTGCTCATAGTTTCAGTTAGCAGGCTGGTAGAACTACAGGAGATGTGAAAGGGTTAACGGGACGTTCAAGTTCAAATTTTATTTAATCATCTAGTCTGTTTTAACCCTCTCCAGGCAGACGTTGCAGATTTGCAACAGTTAAGACCTAACAACCTGATTCCCCCCACATACATATTTTATGAGTTTTTTTTACTCAGAAGTACCACTGCAGGACTTGGTTGTGCATTAGCAACTAAAACTTAATTTGGGTCTGAGAGGGTTATAGACTATGATAATGACCCTGTAGTAATTCTAAAGGCAGCTGTAAGAATTAATATTCAGCCGTTGGCCTGCAGTTGGAAAATAAAGTGGAAATAGCAGAAAGCAGGTTTGGTATATATATATAAGTTAAGCAGGTACCTTAAAATCAGACTGTGGTTCAGTACTGTAATGCTACAGCCATTAAATGTTCTGGGTTACATTCTCACTGGTGCTGTATTGATCACTATGATATAAATGCAAAGACAAGTACAGATTGGAAACATTTTAAACCTTAATGCCAGTGTATGATTATATTTTCTTCTGTCCACAAAACTAATTACTGCAGCGATATTGATTTGTACTGAATGCACAAGTTTCAAAAAAGGCAAAAGAATGTGTTTAACACAAACTGCCTGGGATTTGACTGAATGCATAATTAATCTACGTCATTATTGCATAATATATTGCAATTTTGCGACCCGCTATGAGACTTAAAATGAAAATTTCTATTCTTGACAGTGTTCTAATTTTACGACTTTAAGGTCATCTGATAAAAGCGAGAACATATGAGAAGATGTCAGCCTTTTCCAAACAAATTTCCTTGGCGAGGAGCCCGTGACCCTGAGCTCACTGGGGAAATATCTCAAACCACAGACACGTCGGTGCAGTCGGATGGTACCAAACGTCACAGCGATTACATATCTGAAAGCACATTTCCAGGTGTTTTTACTCTAACAGTACAGATGGACGTCCCACCAACATACCAGGACACGCTCGAGGGCTTTTCGTGACCTTTACGCAGTGTCTCTGCACAGTTTGTTGAGAAGATTACAGCCGCGGGTCTATGATCCTCAACTAATAATAGTCTCAAAGTCCAAGGAAGCAGGTTTTAGTGATGCCCAGTTAAAGCTCGGATCCTTTCTAAAGGTGCCAAGAAGGTGCTAAGGGATTCCATGGCTCATGGATTTGACAACAGCATCCTCTTTCAAGACAATATCATGTGTTATCACAGCACAACAGGCAGGATTTTCTAGAATCTATCACAGGTACAGAGAGCTCTCACCTGTGACTGCCGCTTTGAGACTGATGGTTGGGGCTGAAGGCAGCGGCTGATTCGAGAGGCGTATCTGCAGCACTCCTGATGAGCAGCACTGCTTGCTTCTCCTCAGATCTTGGAGCTCAGTCCTTCAAACAGGTTGCTGATGAAGCCCTGATCTGGAATAAAGACTCAGGACATCGTAGAGCCTAATTCTGAGTTATCTCATGAGGTATTTGCCTCCTGTTATTTGTATTTTCTGACCACGATGAAAGCCTCTCTCCCTGCCAGCTCATATGTAACCTAACCTGTCACCTTTGCTGACAGTGTGGTCCTCTCTCACTCACTCGGAGAAAACAAGAAGAAACTGAAAGGAAAATCCACACATTTTGTTTTTTACAAAAATAAAAACCTGCGTCACAGTTCTACTAATGCAACAATGAAAAGGAGCTCGGGATGATCAATTATTAAAATGGTTCTACCCTTAATGGCTTTTCGTGGATGTCATTATGGACTCCTGGAGGTGAAATTCTATGCTTCAACTCACATAAATGGAAGCCTGTTAAGATATTATCAAGGGTGTCAATTAATCATTAGTAGTTAATTTTTTATTAACCGGAGGCATCTCTTGACCATTTGAATATGTCTGCACTGGGACGGCCTCTCCAGGGCGTCTCATCTCTGGACCTAAGGTCAGCATAACTGCAGAACATCAAGGCCCATCGTACAGCTGCGCTTTCTTCTCAACATATTTAAGATAATGCATAATGAAAGAAAAGTCATCTATTATAAATAGAAAATAATTTGACCTGCCTACATTTATATTTCAAATTAAATTTCAGCAAAACAGACATTAAAGATTTAAAGCTCCCTGTAGAGATTTTAGCATTAAAGTGAAAAGTAGTTTTATTCACTTTACTTTGCAATTTCCTGTTTGTGCTAATGTGCTTCTGTCACACCTGCACAATCTAATAAAAGTTACTTTTATTTCAGTCATACTGAAATACTCTTAAGAATTTTATAATTGAAAATCAAATAATTGCAAATTGCTCACTAAGTGCAAAGTTAGACTATACCATTAAATGTCATTACTGTGTAATTTGGTGCTTTTCAGAGAATGACTTTGCCGTCAGCTCGTTCCATTCTTTATGTGCTGAGTGACAAAATAAGCTTTAGCAGGAATAACTGACTTCCTGACAGCTCGAACCTGAAGTTCTTACCCAATGAACACAAACGGTTCATCAACTCGCAGCTGATTTGAATCATTTTCAAAGATGAGAGAGTTTGCTGTTGGCTGATGACGACTGTGAATCTGCCTGAAGGCTTTGCTGCTTTGCACTCTGTTCAAGGAAACAACAACAACAATGTTAAAGCAACGCTTAAAAAGGCTCAACACACTGCATGTAAACGTGTAACCTCTGGCTGCGTCCACACTAACACGTTTTCATTTGAAAATTCATCTTTTTCTCTCCGTTTCGGCCTCAAGTCCACACTGAGACTCAAGGAAACGCAGCGTTTTCAAAACGCTCCCCAAAGCGGATACATTTGAAAACGCCATTTTCGCTTCACAGTGTGGACGGCGGACCCGGAGCCTTTTTGAAAACAATGACACATGTTAGTCATGTGATGCAGTCATGTGACCAATTAAACAAAGATATCGGAGGGCATTATACAGCAGCTGTTTTGTTTGACAGCCCCATTAAATATCAGTCTGCACGTGCTCCAGAGAGCTCACATTTTTAATTCTCACTCTTTTTTGCAACTTTGTACTTTTGTGTTACTCGCAGCAACAACTCCACTTCTTTGTTAGTCCATTTTAAAAACTTGCTGCTTGTCCTCAACATTTTGCCTCAAATAAATAAGCGGCAGACAGAAATGAGGCAGGCCGAATCTTCTTGTGTTTCACGCATGCGCAGGACTGGAACGTCAGCGATAAAACCATCCGCGACGCTCTGAGATCCCGCACCGCTGCCTACAACACGGGACTCATGACGGGGGACATGGACCCGTACAAAGCCGCGTCATATAACGTGCGGAGGGCGGTGAAAGAGGCGAAGCAGCGCTACGGGAGGAAACTAGAGTCACAACTCCAACAGAGTGACTCTAGGAGCCTGTGGCGGGGACTAAGGACAATAACGGACTATAAAGCACCAACAACCGGTATGACGAACGCGGCCGTGACTCTGGCAGACGAGCTGAACACTTTCTATGCTCGCTTCGAGGCTGCAGCTAAGGTCTCCAACAATGCTAGTGTTAGCGGCGCTAACGGCTGCAGACAGGAAGATACTGCCAGCACCGGAAACGTGCTCGTCATCTCCGAGCATGAAGTAAGGAGAGCCTTCAAGAGAGTGAACACCAGGAAAGCAGCAGGACCAGACGGCATCCCAGGTCGTATCCTAAGAGACTGCGCATACCAGCTAGCTCCTGTGTTCACTGAGATATTCAACATCTCTTTATCTCAGTCGGTGATCCCCACATGCTTCAAAGAGTCCATCATTGTTCCTGTCCCGAAGAAACCCCACCCTGCTTCTCTCAATGACTATCGCCCTGTAGCCCTCACCTCAGTAGTGATGAAGTGCTTTGAACGCCTGGTCAGAGACTTCATCATTTCTTCACTACCAGACACACTGGACCCACTACAGTTCGCTTACCGACCAAATCGTTCCACAGACGATGCCATCTCTCATCTCCTCCACACATCACTCACTCACTTGGACACTAGAAGGGGGAATTATGTTAAAATGCTCTTCATAGACTACAGCTCTGCATTTAACACCATAATTCCCTCCACACTCACCACCAAGCTGGAGCATCTGGGACTCAGCTCATCTATGTGTCAGTGAATCTCCAACTTCCTAACTGGCAGACCACAGGCAGTAAGGATGGGCGGACATGTCTCAGCCTCCACCACTCTCAGCACTGGAGCCCCCCAGGGGTGTGTTCTGAGCCCCCTGCTGTACTCTTTGTACACATATGACTGTGTGGCCACTACCAGCTCCACCACCATCATCAAGTTTGCTGACGACACCGTCGTGGTGGGCCTGATCTCTGATAACAACGAGACGGCCTACCTGAAGGAGATTAGGAATCTGGAGAACTGGTGCCAGAGGAACAACCTCCTTCTAAACGTCAGTAAGACAAAGGAGCTGATAGTGGACTTCAGCACTAAGCAGGAGAGGAACTACCAGACCCCCGTCATCAACGAGTGCCCAGTGGAGAGAGTGGACAGCTTCAAATACCTCGGAGTTCACATCACGCAGGACCTGTCATGGTCCTGTCACATCAACACCGTGGTGAAAAAGGCCCGACAGCGTCTCTACCACCTCAGACGCTTGAGAGACTTCCAACTGCCCTCCAAGGTGCTCAGGAACTTTTACTCGTGCACCATAGAGAGCATCCTGGCGGGAAACATCTTAACCTGGTTCGGGAACAGCACCATGCAGGACAGACGAGCTCTACAGAGGGTTGTGCGGTCAGCTGAGCGCACCATCCGCTCCGAGCTCCCTGACCTGCACTCAATCTACATCAGGCGGTGCTGGACCAAGGCCAGGAAGATCGTGAAGGACCTCAGCCATCCCAACAACAGACTGTTCTCTCTGTTGAGGTCAGGAAAGCGATTCCGCTCCCTGAAGACCAACACAGAGAGACTGAGGAGGAGCTTCTTCCCGCAGGCGATACGGTCTCTCAATCACACCACCACACAGTACTGACCCACACATACAGTTCTTACACACACACTGGACTTTCTGGACTTTGGTTTTGCACAACACTGGTCACTATATTCTTCATTTCCGGTTAATACTTGTACAGCTGCTGTTATTGTGTATATATTTATTTATATTTAGATTTCTTCATACATTCTTATATAGTTCTATATTGTGTATTGTGTATTTTGTTGTACAGTTATTTTATTTTCAACTTTAATTTATATATTTATCTTTATCTTATTCTTCCCAGTTAAATTTACCCTTCATTCTAATTTGTGTTGTACAGTTATTTCATTTTTAACCTTAATTTATATTCTATTCCTTCCTAGTTAAATTTACCCTTTTTAATTTTTCATATTTATTTCCTATCTTATTCATAGCCTTTTCCTTTTTTGTTTTCTTTAGGTCACGAGCAGTTGTCCAAGCATTTCACTACATATCGTACTGTGTATGACTGTGTACGTGACAAATAAAATTTGAATTTGAATTTGAATTTGAATTTGAATTTTGAATTTGAATTTGATTTTCGATCGTTTCAGTGTGGATGAACAACGCTTGAAAAGGATAATGTGGACGCGGCGCGTTTTAAGATGAGCACGCCGTTTTCTAATCTATCCGGGCTAGTGTGGACGTAGCCTCATGCATGTGCACCTTTACAGAGCCAGTCCTCGGCCTCATTATGCAGCACAGTGTGAATCAGACAGTGACATCGGCAGCACTGAGACATCAGCTCTATGATTCTGAAGATCTCACTCAGTCGTCTGAATGAATAACTCAACCAGGTAAAACATATATTATGTACTTTAACTTCCATCCATCCATCCATTCGCTTCCGCTTATCCTTTTCAGGGTTGCGGGGGGCGCTGGAGCCTATCCCAGCTGTCATAGTGCGAGAGGCGGGGTACACCCTGGACAGGTCGCCAGTCTGTCGCAGGGCTAACACACAGGGACAGACAACCATTCGCACTCACATTCACTCGCACATTCACACAATGGCAATTTGGAGTTTCCAATTAACCTATCCCCTCAAGCTGCATGTCTTTGGACGGTGGGAGGAAGCCGGAGTACCCAGAGGGAACCCACGCAAACACGGGGAGAACATGCAAACTCCACACAGAAAGACCCCGGCCTGATGGTGGAATTGAACTCAGGACCTTCTTGCTGTGCGGCAACAGTGCTAACCACCGTGCCACCGTGCTGCCCCACTTTAACTTCTGTGTGATATAAAATGATTTTTCCACTGTAGTTTGAATCATTTTATTTTGGTATTTCTCCTCTATCATCACTGCTCAGCACCTGAAAAATGTCTTTCTCTTGTAATTATCCATAATTATCCATGTAAGGCAATGAGAGACTTTCACATTACACATAGTGTCTCACAAACAGAAATACCAAGGTGGGCCGGTCATGGTGAGCAGTGCTGATGGGGTTTATGGTATTCTGGCACATTTCTGACACATGCTGGGTTTGGTGGGAGGAACCCAATAAAAGGACCATGTTTGTTTGTTTTTTCAAACTGGGTCAAACAGCTTTTTAAAGTTAATGATCTGTGAGAAACTTGATCCACTGATTTATTAATTATAAGTAAAAAAAATGTCAATGGTTGAATGAATTAATTTAAGGAATTTAATTATTCCGATAAAAGTTTGGAGGTGTTTGGGTCATTTAGGATTAGTCACCTGCAGGTGAAACAGAGGGGACTGTGGGACGCTGAGGCTGAAGACAGCAAGTAATACTAATCTAATCTAATGTGGCAGAGATAGATATTAAACTAAACTTGTTGAAATTCCTGTGCATGTGTGATTAGACATATACAATAACTGAAAGCATTTGTCATTGTGAACAGAGCAGAGTGTCTGCAGCAGGCTTTCACAAAGGTCGTATTTGTATATTCCTGCTGCAGTTGTTTCAGTGTGGGGCCTCAAAGCTGTAAGTAGTTAATAAATGCTTAATTACAGAATATTATTGAGTGTAATTACTGCGTTGTACTTCACAGCTTTGAGTTGTAACCGGCAGACTCGGCAGAGACGGTTTTGTTTCTCACTGAATGCTTAAAAGTGAACAACTTTCGTGAGAGCCATCATAGACATGAATTTATTCTTTACATTTAAAGTTTAAAATGAATAAAAAAGAAAAACACTTTCATATGTTTTATATTCATTGTTAAGCAAAAATATTTCAACTTTTCTTTGAATGTTGAAGCTTGAAAAGTAAAATCAGCAGCTTCAGCGGGGCGATGGATACTACGGGAGGTGAAAAATGTTCTTTGTTAAACCTTTTGCATTAAGCTGTCGTTGTGATCATCAGGATTTATTTTGGCTCTGCAAATGATTCATACAAGGTTACAAAGAGAGTTAACTAGTCTCAGGAGGAAACACAGTTACCAACATTGATGTGCCGTCCATGTTTGTCCAGACTCTTTATGTATTTAATACTTTAAAGGATTTTAATTGGAGGGCAGAGGGGATTTATGACATCATTTCCACATCTGTGTCATGTGTTGAACTTACTGGTTTTTGGTGTGATTTTCAGTGCAGCCCTCAGACACTCAGTGATGTTTGTATCAATAAAGATTTACTATTTCAGTTCTGCTCAACTGCTCGTTAACACAAATATCCACTCAGGCAATCACAGTAACTCCATCACTGATAGACATGCCAGCCACGCCGAGGCAGTAATTCAAACTGAGCATCAGAAAGAGGATAAAGGTGATTTACATGACTTTAAACACGGCGTGGTTGTTGGTGCCAGGCGGGATGGTCTGAGTATTTCAAAAATTCCCGACCTGTTGGAATTTTCCCACACAAGCACGAGTTTGCAGTGAGCGGTCTGGCAAAGAGAGAACGCCCAGCGAGCAGCACGTCTCTGGGTGAACGTGCTTTGTTGATGCCAGAGGTCAGAACGGTCAGGCGGTGATTCGAAAGCCACTCATTATAACCAAGATATGCAGAACAACATCTCTGAATGCAAAACATACCCAACCTTGATGCTGTTGAACTGCAACACTTACAGCTATATAAACAGAATTTGCAATATGAAATATACTTAGTGGGAAGCTTAATGCTGCTAGAATGCTAATTCAATCTACTGACATGATGCTCATGCTGATGTCAGTAAATGTTGAGTTACTAATTAACGTTAGCTAACTAGTTTACTGTATTTGAGATTAAGGATGCGTCTCAGTGTCGCCTGCGGCTGTGAGGTCTGTGTTCTTCTGAGCTGTTTGAGCTCTCGCTCTCTCTGTGGGGTCTTTCATTAACAATAAAACTGCAAACGTTTTCTGATAATTACTTGAAGATCATTGTTTGTGATGCTGAGAATAATGAAAAGGGTTTTTATAACAGCAACATATAACAAAAATAACATAATCAATAACATGCATTAGGCTAACAAAACCGACAGAAGAACTGTAGTAGCTAGCATCACCATTTATATGTGCTCATGGGGACTGC